>NC_071626.1:27138853-27842676 GCF_014839835.1 Dryobates pubescens
CCCTGTGAAGAGAGACTGAGAGCCCTGGGGCTGATTAGTCTGGAGAAGAGAAGGCTGAGAGGGATCTGATCCATGCCTATCAATAGCTGAGGGGTGGGGGTCAAGTGGAGGGGGCCAAGCTCTTTTGGGTGGTGCACAGCAATGAGACAAGGACCAATGGATACAAACTTGAAGAGAGAAGGTTTCAGCTCAACATGAGGAGAAACTTCTTTGGTGTGAGGGTGCCAGAGCCCTGGAGCAGGCTGCCCAGAGAGGCTGTGGAGTCTCCTTCTCTGGAGACTTTCCAACCCCACCTGGATGCATTGCTGTGCAGACTGCCCTGGGTGATCCTGCTTTGGCAGGGGGGTTGGACTGGATGATCTCTGGAGGTCCCTTCCAACCTCTAACGTTCTGTGATTCTATGAAAGACCTGTGGAGAGGAGCAATGGTTTACAATGAGCAGCATAAGATGTGATGCTGCCCCCGGAGCCTGGTAGAGGGAGGATGCAGCTGGGGACTGAGAAATGGCCCTTCCCCTCTCTGCCAGGAGATCATCTGCCCCACTCCACACAGTCTGATTTTACTCTCTTGATGCTCTGCTTTGCATCCTCTGGGCTGATTCTGGTCCAAAGTTTACTCAGAGGGCCAAGATGAGGTATCTTAGTGGGGAAAAAAAGAGTGCCTGGTGCCAATGAATGCTGTTGGTTTTTTCCCCATCCCAGAGCTGGCAGGGCTGAGCCTCTTGCTTACACTGTGAAGAATTCCAGGGCTTTTGCTAACACAAATATGCGTTCTGAGCTTCCCCTCTCCCAGCACATATGCCAACCACCCACCACTTGGCAGCTTCCCTCTGCCTACTCTCACAAAGATCCGAGGATTTCCTGGCATGCTGCTTTCTGCCTCTGGAAGGATTGGGTGGCATCAGGCCTGCCAAGCGTGTTCCCTGGAGGGGAGTGCTGGAGATTTTGGTTGGGACTTTTTAACCCCCCTTTTGCTCTCTCCCTTCCACTTTGGGACAGGCAGCCCTTACCTAAGCAGCTATGGGGTTTGATTTCTGGGGTTGACAACACGATGACAACAGGGGAGTGTTGCCCAGGCAGGCACAGCAGGCTCAGCTGTTCCAGGAGAAAGCAAGTGCCTCTGGCTCTGCAGAAGAGCTGGGCTGAAACCAGCAGACCTGTTTACAAAGCTAAAGGAAGCTGATGCCAGTGGGTGCCTGTGGGTGGCCCCAGGCTGAGCCCATTTTGTGCCGGTATAAAATCCTTCTCTGGGTCTCTCGTTCACATGTAGCACAGCCACCAAAAGCAGCAACCTCCTTTTGCCTGCAGCCTGCCTGCCAGGCTTGCTCTGGCCATGGCTCCCTCCATTCAGATGCAGTAGCTGCAGGCAGCTGTGCACTGCCTGCCTGATCACAAGGGTCCTGTTGTGTGCAGCTGGTAGCCAAAGGGTGCAGAGCCCTTCCAGTGCCACAACACTTCTGCTGCTGGCACTTTGCACAGCTTTGGCTCGTGTGCTGCTGTTGCAGGTCTGAGACAGAGAGGGAGCAGATCCAGGCTTAAGCACTGCGGCAGAGAGCCAGGGTCATCTCCTGTTGAGCTCCTGGGGATGGAATCTGATAGCGATTTATGCAAACAAATGCAGATTTAAAAGGGAAGGCTTTCTTCCTGGGCAAGCAGAGCTGACACTGTGCAGGGACACTGCAGAGTGTGTGTATTTACTGCTATGTAAAATGAAAAGGGCTCCAAAGGACCAGGCACAAGGGTGTAAGCATATCTCTGCTTGAGTTCATGTGCAATTGATGCCCATGAATTTATGTGCAACGTGAACTGGTTTGCCAGAGAAGCAGGCAGCAGCACTGAGGGTATATGGGACTGGCCAGCACCACGGATCTGGTACCAGCAGGCATGGCCCTGTGCCTGCAGAACATTCCTGTCCTTGGAGTGTTTGGGAAAACAGCAAATGCCTTTGGTCATTCCAGCAAACATCTCTCTGGGGAAACTTTTATGGTTTTCTCTGCAGGAGCTTAATCTAATCCCTCTAATGTGCTGGGATGGAAGGGCTGCTGCACATGTCCTCCAGCTTCTAACTGGCTCAGAAAGCAAGCACTGAGTGATGAAACTGAGGGCTTCTTAAGCTTCATTACTGTTTTATCTGCCTGCAAAACACAGAACATGTGAAACAAAAATGCTGAAGGCAGTGGAACATCTCTTTATGAGGAGAACCTAAGGGAGCTGAGGGCTCTTTAGCCTGGAGAGGAGGAGCCTGAGGGTGACCTCATTCCTGTTGATAAAGATGTGCAGGGTGAGTGCCCAGAGGCTGGAGCCAGGCTCTGCTGGGGGATGCCCAATGCCAGCACAAGGGGCAGTGGTGGAAGCTGAGGCATGGGAAGTTCCCTGGAAACATAAGGAAGAATTTTTTCCCTATGAGGGTGACAGAGCCCTGGAGCAGGCTGCCCAGGGGGACTGTGGAGTCTCCCTCTCTGGAGATACTCAAAACTTGCCAGGATGTGTTTGGTGTGACCTGCTCTAGGTGCCCCTGCTCTGGCAGGGGGTTGGACTGGATGAGCTTTTGAGGTCCCTTCCAGCCCCTAACAGCCCCTGTGACTCTGTGAATCTCCTGTTCACATACTCTGGGGATGTTCATGTCAGTCCCCACTGTGTTTCATCACATCACCTACTGAATGCCACACTGGCTGTGGAGATGCAGGACCTGATGGTTGTACTGCAGAGAAGAGGGATAAGAACTGATGGAGGTTTAAGGTTGTTTTCTGGATGGAGGATGGATGTCTTCTGTGTCTCTCTTTGTGTTCAGCATGTTTGTATTCCTGCAATTTCTATGTCTCTTCTGCTTGATCCTAGATCCAAATTTGCAGTGCAGCCTTGGCTTGCACAGAGTTGTACTGAGAATCATAGAACAATAGGTGTTGGTAGAGACCTCTGGAGGTGATCTATTCCAATGCCACTGCCCTGTGAGGATGTCATGGGAGATAGTGTCCAAAGCCTTGCTGAAGTAGAGGCAGGCAGCATGCACTGCTCTCCCCTGAGCCAATTGTTGATGGCATGGGTTCTCCTGTTCCTCTCAGTGTACTCCCCTGCCACTGAGGGAACTGAGCAGGACACCACTTGAGCTCCTGCCCCATCAACCAATTGTCCCAGGGCCTTGAATTCTTTTTTAATCATCCTGGTGCCCTTCTTATCAATTCCATCACTCCCAGCTTTTATTACCAGCAAGGGGTAATAGTCAGAGGGCTGGATTAGCTTAGGGAGTCTCCTGGTGATGTCCCTTACCCAGGCCCCAGGTAGGGAGCAGACCTCCCTGTGGGATGGGTCGGGACAGCATATGGGTCCCTCAGTACCCCCCAGGAAAGAGTCCCCAACAACTATAACCCTTCTCCTTTTCTGTGTGGAGCTGGTTGTTATAGCTGGTGAGGACTGCTTGGCCTTAGGCTTGGCCTTAGGCTGCTCCCCGGAGCTGGTCGTTATAGCTGGCGGGGACTGCTTGGCCTTAGGCTTGGCCTTAGGCTCCTCTCTGGAGCTGGTTGTTATAGCTGGCGGGGACTGCTTGGCCTTAGGCTTGGCCTTAGGCTCCTCTCTGGAGCTGGTTGTTATAGCTGGCGGGGACTGCTTGGCCTTAGGCTTGGCCTTAGGCTCCTCTCTGGAGCTGGTCGTTATAGCTGGTGGGGACTGCTTGGCCTTAGGCTTGGCCTTAGGCTCCTCTCTGGAGCTGGTTGTTATAGCTGGTGGGGACTGCTTGGCCTTAGGCTTGGCCTTAGGCTCCTCTCTGGAGCTGGTCGTTATAGCTGGTGGGGACTGCTTGGCCTTAGGCTCCTGTCTGGAGCTGATCGTTATGGCTGGTGGGGACCGCTTGGCCTTAGGCATCTCCCCAGATGGCTGCTCCTCAGCCCTCTCATCCCCATTGCCCTCAGCCTGCAGGGCCTCATACTTATTATGCAAGGGCAGCAGAGGAGGAGGAGAAGACGGGGACGGATTTCCCTTGCCACCCCTGGCAGGGACCTGTATCCATCCCTCCCTGTTTCCAGGGACACTTGCCTCATCAGGGGAGGTCTGCAGAGCCTGCTCCCACATATCTAACTCCCTTTGGCATTCCCTTATTGACCTGAGCCTAGAAACTTCATCCTTCAGCTCGGCCACTTCATCCTTTAACTCTGCCACCAGACTGAGGGAAAAGTTTACCTGCTCACACAGGTGTTTCCTCCTTGCCCCACGGTTCCAAGTGCCAGGCTCCAGCTCCCCATGGTTCAGGGGTTTAGTGTTAGTTATTAAAAATCCCATAAACCAATGATATTCCACAAAGCTCCATAACTGGCCTGAGCTGCCCCAGGGGCGGCTGCCCGGCGCCTGCAGTGGGGCACAAGGCTCTGCAGCCACCAGGGCCTGGCGCACACCGCCCCGGCGGGGCTCGAACCGCCCGCGGCTGACGTCCCGCTCCGAGCGGGCTGGCGAGAGGATGGCCCTGCCGGGCCCGCCGCCTCCCGGGCTGCTCCCGGGCTGCTCCCGGGCTGCTCCCGGGCTGCTCCCGGGCTGCTCCCGGGCTGCTCCCGGGCTGCTCCCGGGCTGCTCCCGGGCTGCTCCCGGGCTGCTCCCGGGCTGCTCCCGGGCTGCTCCCGACCCGCAAAGCCCCGCAGAGAAAGCAAAGGCCAGGGAGAAAACTCTCGGTTCACGTCCCGCTCCCGAGCGGGCTGGCGAGAGGATGGCCCTCCCGGGCTGCTCCCGGGCTGCTCCCGGGCTCCTCCCGAGCTCCTCCCGACCCGCAAAGCCCCGCAGAGAAAGCAAAGGCCAGGGAGAAAGCTCTCGGTTCAGCGCAGCCTCCCGGCTGCCGGTCCCCATCGGCTCTGCAGCCACAATTTTGCCTGGTGTTGCTTTTGCTGCTTGAAGAAGCCCTTCTTGTGCTTGCCAGACCCCAAGAGGGCTTTACCTTTCCTTGTCACATCCCTGCCTGCTCTGGCAACGTTCCTGTATGCCTCCCAAGTGACCTTTTCCCACATACTGTGAACTTCCTTCCTCCATCTGAGTTTTGCCATCACACACCTGACACCACAGCATGTTTCTGTGGCAGCAGGGAATGATGTAGGAGGCTGTGCTCTGCTCATGTTCCACATTTCAAGGCACATCATCCATGTCTCTCTCCTTCCCCCCCACCCCAAGGAAGATTTTGGGCTCTTGGCAAAAGAAATGCTTTATACCATCTCACTTTCCTCCTCAGGATAGTTTCAGAATGCTACCTGAAGCTCCATGGTATTTATAGCTTGGAAGTTTCAGGGTTCTCTGCTGTAGTGTGGGCTGCACTCCCACAGGAGGCTGCGTGTCCCTTGATATGCCACAGCTTGTTGTCTTTGCTTGAGGCTCCTTGTTAACTTGCCAGCTCAAGATAGGAACCATGAGCTATTCAAAGAACCTGCCTTCCTCAGCCTAAACACTTCAAAAAAACTGGGCTTAAAAGAGTTTTCCTGCAAACATTAGTCATGGGATATAGAAAATAACCCAAAGCCTTACAAAAAAGAACAGCACACATAATCAGCTTCTGGAAACTTTAAAGGAAACAAAATGTGGCAATTTGGTGCCAAGATATAAAAACAGAAATCAAAATAACCTCACCAAACCCCAAACACTCACAGATGGGGCTGGTCCTCTCCTGGATACAGCACAGCCTGGAGGAGTGGCCCAAAGAGTGGTGGTCAGTGGAGTTAAATCCACCAGTCACCAGTGGTGTTTCCCAGGGCTCAGCATTGGGACCACTTCTGTTCAACATCTTGATTGATGACCTTGATGAGGACACAGAGAGTGTCAGCAGTAAGCTCACAGATAACACTAGGTTAGGGGGAGAGTTGAGCTGCACCAGGGCAGGGAGGCTCTGCAGAGGGAATTGGACAGACTGGATCCATGGCCAACATTCCCAAGTGCCAGGTTCTGCACTTGGGTCACAACAACCCCAAGCAATGCTGCAGGCTTGGGGCAGTGTGGCTGGAAAGCTGCTGGCAGAAAGGGGTCTGGGGGTGCTGATGGACAAGCAGCTGAACAGGAGCCAGCAGTGTGTCCAGCTGGCCAAGAAAGCCAAAGGCATCCTGGCTGGGATCAGCAATGCTGTGGCCAGCAGGAGCAGGGAGGGGATTGTCCCCTGGGAATCAGCTCTGGGAAGGCCACACCTCGAGGGTTGTCTCCAGTTTGGGCACCTCAATGCAGGAGAGATGTGGAGGTGCTGGAGCCAGGGCAGAGCAGGACAAGGAAGCTGGGAAGGGCCTGGAGAAGAAATCTGATGGAGAGTGACTGAAGGAGCTGGGGATGGTTAGTGTGAAACAGAGGATGCTCCTGGCTCTCTACAGCTACCTGAAAGGAGGTTGTGGAGAGGTTGGTGCTGGTCTCCTCTCCCGGGTAATTAATGATAGAACAAGAGGGAACAGCCTCAAGCTGCTCCAGGGCAGGGCTAGACTGGACAGTAGGAAGAATTTGTTCCCAGCAAGAGTGGTCAGGCCTTGGAATGTGCTGCCCAGGGAGGTGGTGGAGTCCTGGGTGTATTTAAAGTTGGTTTGGATGTGGTGCTTGGGGCTATGGTTTAGGGGTGACCCTTGCAGAGTACCTGTTGTCCAGCCCAGCCTTCTGGTGTTAAGATGCAAAGAAGCAAGGTCTCATCATGCTTACAGGTGGGAACTGTGACATGACCATGAGTTCACAGTGGGATGAACACCCCTAAAGGCCAAGTTGGTTTTTATCAGCTAAGCACTGGAATTACATTTCAATTATTTCACCCCAGAGGTACTTAGCTGCTAACCCTTTCTACAGCCAGGCTATAGCCTCTTTTTGTGTTTTGTCTAATATTGTTGCTCTATTTTACCTGAGGCAGTCTGATATAGTGTCTATCTCTGGTTAGCTCTGGTCAGGAAGAAATAAGGACATCTTATGAATGATTTTTTTGATTGTTCTTAATTTTACCTTTTTCTTTGGCTCTTGTTCCTTGAAGACACCTTAGAGCTTGCCACAAGGTCTGCTGAAGTCCTTCTGCACTATGTTGTCTGCTTTCTATACCACTGCAAATATTTCCTCTCTGCTCTTGGTTGGGAAGAGTCAATGGTTAGGGTCTGGAGGGTGGTAGGGCTTCTAGATGCACTTCAGAGAGGTGCATCCCACTCTGTGCACCATAAGATCCAGGTGGGTCTGGAGTATGTTGGATAACATACTGTGGTAACTGAAGTTAATAGCAAGAGGAGGAGGAAACCAAGCCCTGACAGGACAACTGCCACTGGACAGTACAGCAGCACTGCAGATGGAAGATTTGGTTTCCAGCAGAGTTTGGATTGCCAGGGCATCTGAGTTTATGCCAAAAAGATACTATTGTATGGGAAGCAGGCTCCTGTGGACAGGGGACATGCCCAGCTCAGAGGGCATGCTTGGCATGACTGCCCTGGTGACAACAGGGGGGTTGTTCAGTGTCCTCCTCTCTCTTTGTTCCTTTCAGCATTCTGGACTCACACAATCCCACATGCTCAACCCACCAAAGCTTTCCCTTGCTGACCTGTTGCTGTAGGGTTGAATCTGCACACAGACACAACCCCCCAGATTTGGAGATTCACCCCCAGAATGGAGATTTACCCCCTGAATAAGGCACCAGATTAGCTCAGAAGCTTGGGAGCAAAATGAAGTTATATTTACAGGATGGACTACATATGAAATGATATAAGGTGATAATACATAGAATACATAGAATAAACCAGGTTGGAAGAGACCTTCAAGATCACCGTGTCCAACCCATCAACCAATCCAACACCGCCCAAGCAACTAACCCACGGCACCCAGCACCCCATCAAGTCTCCTCCTGAAAACCTCCAGTGATGGCGACTCCACCACCTCCCCAGGCAGCCCATTCCAATGGGCAATCACTCTCTCTGGGTAGAACTTTTTCCTATCATCCAGCCTGAACCTCCCCTGGCGCAGCCTGAGACTGTGTCCTCTTGTTCTGGTACTGGCTGCCTGGGAGAAGAGACCAACATCCGTCTGTCTACAACCTCCCTTCAGGTAGTTGTAGAGAGTAATAAGGTCACCCCTGAGTCTCCTCTTCTCCAGGCTAAGCAACCCCAGCTCCCTCAGCCTCTCCTCACAGGGCTGTGCTCCAGACCCCTCCTCAGCTTTGTTGCCCTTCTCTGGACTCGTTCCAGCAAGTCAACCTCCTTCCTAAACTGAGGGGCCCAGAACTGGACACAGGACTCGAGGTGCGGCCTAACCAGTGCAGTGTACAGGGGCAGAATGACCTCCCTGCTCCTGCTGGCCACACTGTTCCTGATGCAGGCCAGGATGCCATTGGCCCTCTTAGCTGCCTGGGCACACTGCAGGCTCATGTTCAGCCTACTATCAACCAGCACCCCCAGGTCCCTCTCAGCCTGACTGCTCTCCAGCCACTCTGACCCCAGCCTGTAGCACTGCATGGGGTTGTTGTGGCCAGTGTGCAGAACCTGGCACTGGGATGTGTTCAATCTCATATAAATGTACCTATGTTTACAGCTCAACAGTGAGAAGTACCCCCTGGGCAGATTCACACCCCCCCATTTCACCTCCCCTGTAGCTCACAGACACAGCAAAAGTCAGACCACCCAGTAGAAGGGCAGAGGGGAGACAGAGCAGCCAAGCAAGCAAAGAAGCTGCAGAGAGAAAAGAGAAAGCAAACTTGTGCTCCTAAACTACACAGGACTTTGCAGAGCCAAGGACATTCAATAAATGTATCACTATTTACCTTTGCTTAGCCTCTTAGAAAAAACTCATCCAGCCCCTTAACTGAAGTCTCTGGAAGGATCTAATTCTTACCTACAATTTAAGCATGGCTTTTCAACTGTAACCCCTGTAAATCAGTCTACCCTCCCTGCCTTGTGCAGGTCCTTACCAGCTCTTATGGCACATGGGCTGCACCCTCTCATTTGCAGCTGCTGCTGCCTGGGGGACAGAGCATTACTTCTGTCTGAAAGCTTCTGGTAGCCTATGACTGAAATCAAAACCCTTCCTCTGTGCTTAACAACCCATGGGCCTCCTAGTGCCCCAGCAGCTCCTACTGACTGCTGTGGTGCTAGGACAGACAGATTGGTGCTGGGAGTAAATACCTGGGATAAAGAAAGCTGAGCTTTTCTGTGAGTAGTTACTGAAGGAGAAAGCAATGACCTGACCTCTGGCTTTGTCTCTGTGCTGCCTGCTGGCCAAGGTGCCAACCGCTTCTACGACAACATAGAGGACATGATCGGCTTCCGGCCCTGGCCCTTGATCAAGATATGCTGGCTGGTGGTCACCCCGGGGCTCTGCCTGGTAAGTGGCACACTGGGACACGTGGCACACTGGGACACATGGCATAATGGGACACATGGCACAATGGGACACATGGCACACTGGGACACATGGCATAATGGGACACATGGCATAATGGGACACATGGCATAATGGGCCAAGGGCAGCCTTAGGCACATGGGTTGGGGCAATCCCAGGCACAGGGGTAGGCTGGGTAAGGAGTGGCTCAAGAGCAGTCTGGAGGAGAAAGCCTTGGGGGTGTCAGTTGGTGACAAACTCAGCATGAGCTGGCAGTGTGCACTTGCAACAAGAAGGCCAACTGTGTCCTGGGCTATAGCGAAAGGAGTGTGACCAGCAGGGCAAGGGAGGGGATTCTGTCCCTCTGCTCTGCTCTTGTGAGACCCTGCCTGGAGTACTGCATCTAGTACTGCTGCCCCCAGCATAAGAGGCACCTGGAGCTGCTGGTGTGGGTCCAGAGGAGGCCACAAGGATGATCAGAGGGCAGAGGCACCTTCCCCATGGGGACAGGCTGAGGGAGATGGAGAAAAGAAGGCTCCAGGGAGACCTTAGAGTGGCCTTCCAGTACCTGAAGGGGCCTAGAAGACTTTTTACAAGGGCTTATAGTGATTGAACAAGAGGGAATGGATTGAAGCTTGAGGAGAGCAGACTGGGACTGGAGATGGGGCAGAAATTCTTTAGAGTGAGAGTGGTGAGACACTGGAGCAGGTTGCCCAGGGAGGTCATGAATGCCCTCTCCCTGGAGGTGTACAAGTTCAGGCTGGATGAAGCTTTGAATGACCTGATCTAGTGGAAGGTGTCCCTGCCCATGGCAGGGGAGCTGGAACTGGATGACTAACCCTAAGGTCCCTTCCTACCTAAACCATTCTATGCATCTATGGATCTATTCTTCTCTATCCCTGGGTTCTCAGTAGATTTGTCTTCAAGGTGTTGCTGTAATTTTCCCAAACTGCTGTGGGGAAGCAGAAGCTTGTCCAAAGCTGAGGCAGAGCTATGCATTTCCTTTGCAAGACTTTATCTTCTCCCTGGGAAATTAATTGAGCCTGGAAAGACACTTGCTTGCTGTGACGGCAAAAGCAAATGTATGCTCCAAGTCTGGAGAGGCTCTTGACTGGAAGCCCAGTGAGAATCAGCCCGTTCTGAAAGGCTTGCTTGAGCCTGTGTTTCTGTGACCTCCTGTGGCTCAGACAGGTCCTTCCACAGCCATTTGCTTGCTGTGTTATTAAATCTCTTGCAAAACTTCTCTGGCAGCTGCGTTTAAAGAAGATGCACCCTAAGTTAGGCAAGTTCTAGCCTGTTGTATCCAGTCCTGCTCCACTGGCTTTTGCATGATTTCTGTGCCAGGCACTGCTCCTGCATCTGATGATGAGAGTTGTTTTCTGTGGCTTCAGTGGAAACAGAGATGGGCTCTATAGCTACAGCTTACAAAAGACTTCTAGCCCTTTGTCCTCAGGCTCCAGCAGGAGTTGACTGTCAAGGAAATTTTCAAAGCCAGCCCGATCCAGTTCAAAGAGAGCTCTGTTGCCAAGAGGGGAAAATATGTGCCCAGATGTCACTTCTGGAGCCCTTCTGCTTTTGATATGAATAAACTGCTACCTCAGTGTTGTAACAGCTTTGCTTAGGTTGTACTCTTAGGAACCTGAAGTCCTTATACTGTGGAGAAGTCTTGCCCTTCCCCCTTGTGCAGTCCAGCATGCACCAAGCTCTGCCTCAATGCAGCTAGCGAGGTCCATGCTGGCTCTTAAAGGGGCTACAAGAAAGCTGGGGAGGGACTTTTGAGGGTGTCAGGGAGTGATAGGACTGGGGGGGATGGAGCAAAACTAGAAATGGGTAGATTAGGATTGGATGTTAGGAAGAAGTTGTTGCCCATGAGGGTGGTGAGAGACTGGCACAGGTTGCCCAGGGAGGTGGTGGCAGCCTCCTGCCTGGAGGTGTTTGCAGCCAGGCTGGATGTGGCTGTGAGCAACCTGCTGTGGTGTGAGGTGTCCCTGCCCATGGCAGGGGGGTTGGAACTGGATGATGCTTGAGATCCCTTCCAACCCTAACAATTCTGTGATTCATGCAAGACATGAGAGTCTTTGCCACCCAGCTGCTGCCTGTGGGGTGGGCAGGCTGCCTGGCTTTCTCTGGCCATGTCTGTGTTTTCTCCTCCTCAGGCTGTCTTCCTGTTTTCCCTGATCGAGTACAAACCCCTGAAGTACAACAATTCCTACGTGTACCCACCCTGGGGCTACGTGGTGGGCTGGTTGATGGCACTCTCCTCCATGGTTTGCATTCCTCTCTATGCCATCTTCATCCTCCTGAAGACCAAAGGACCCCTGAAGCAGGTACTGGGTTTGCAGTCACTGGGCTTCCAGTTGCTGCTTCATTCAGGTGGCTCATGGGAAGGGCCCCAGGGAAGATACACATTTCTCCTTGGAGAAGGAACAGGGGGTGGGAGTGGTCCCTCTCCAGAATGCCCCATAGCTCTTGCTGGCAATGTGGAGGGCTTGGAGAGTCTCAGCAGAGCTTCACCAAATGTCTCATCATGGTGATGCACCGTGCTCAGTGCCAGATGTAGACACATGCAGCGTGTCTCTGATGCTGGCTGCAATAGATGCAGAGGGAGCTGCCTGAGCTCACAGGCTGGGTGGTTGTGGCCCAGGTGGTCGTTCTGGCCATGGAAGTGCAGCTGGCATGCCCCCACCTTTGCTTCCTCTCTCCCTAGTGACTGGTGCCTGTGCAAACAAGGGGCAAGACTAGGATGTGCCTTGTGATTAGTTCCTGTCCCTTGCCCCTGCTCCCTTTTCAGTTCTGGGCCAGGACCATGTTATTCTCTGAAGACATGACAGGCAAAGATGTGTGGCTGATCAAGAGGACATGCTCTCAGAGCTGTACAGGGATACTCTTTGCCATGCCCAAGCCTATCCTCTTTCCTTGTAGACACCATGTCCTAGCAAGAAGTATGTCTAGGCAGATGGTGTCACAGAGATGCCACCCCACATGACCCACCAAGGGATCACAGACTCACAGGAACGCTCAGGTTGGAAAAGAGCCTCAGGATCACCAAGCCCAACCATTAACCCTATTCTGCAAGTGTTACCCCTAAACCATAGCCCCAAGCACCACAGCCAAACCACCTTCAAGCACAGCCAGGCTTGGGGACTCCACCACTTCCCTGGGCAGCACACTCCAAGGCCTGACCACTCTTGCTGGGAACAAATTCTTCCTACTGTCCAGTCTAACCCTGCCCTGCTGCAGCTTGAGGCTGATCCCTCTTCTTCTATCACTAATTACCTGGGAGAAGAGACCAGCACCAACCTCTCCACAACCTCCTTTCAGGTAGCTGTAGAGAGCCAGGTCTCCCCTCAGCCTCCTCTCTTTTAGGGACCCCCCCAGAGTACAATTTCTCTGCTGGTCCTTCCACATCCTCTCTGACTGTAGATTAACCTGCTGGTTGGGGTGGGGAGCAGGTGCCCAGGGGACAGGAGCATCCCTGTGGCTTTGGTGTAGGGGTGACAATCACATTGTGGGGTCATGGGGATGAGGAACCTTCACTGCCAACTGTCAGGGAGGCTCCCTTGGCTCCCTTGCCTTGGAGAAGGTGCATCTGAGCCCACAAGGCTTTTGTTTGCTGTTTGGGAGATGTGAGTTAATAGGGAGTGACAATGAGATGTGGCAGAACTGGCCAGTGTCCATCTCAGGCTCAGGAGAAGAGACAGTGCAATGCCCAGGCAGAAGCAGCAGCACTGAGTCTTCAGAGAGAGAATGAGAGGAGCATAGGCTTTACAGGCAGGGAGCTGAGAGAGAAGCAGGATGCTGTGAAATAGTTCTTGCTCAGCTGCCTTGGGCCCTTGGGCCTGCTGGCTGCCGCCGGTGGCCATGAAGAGATGAAAAGGTTAGGAGGGAGCTGGCACCTGTACACCCGCCAGGATGAGCAACCCCAGGGGAACCTGTGCTGGTTTGAGCTTTACCAGGAGTCTAAAAGCCCAAATGGTAACAGAGAGAGAGTCCTCCCCGCTCCTTTTCCTGGTAAGATAAGATAAACCAAAACCAGGTAGGGGAAGGGAGAGGTGAACTGATGACAGAAACAGTCTGGAATCGGTTTGGAAGTAGAAGAGGTAAATTTTTTAACTGTAAAGGATAAAGAGGAAAATACACAAACCCAAGCCTGCATGGCCTGGTATTCCCTGGATGGAAGTGGATTTAGTTCTTTAGAAAGCCTGGATGCAGCTTGGAAAAGTAGCCCTGAGCATGTGGTCAGTGCAGGAAGCAGCAGCAGCAGCAGCAGCAGCAGATGATGATGATGATGATGATGATGATGATGGAGCAGGCAAAGCAGGGAAAGAGAGAGCAGGAACTGCCCTTTTGATAGGCTTGCTGGACAGGAAGGGGGAGTGGAATAGACCACCTTTGACCCAGGGGACCCCTCCTCCTGGGAGGGGGAAAATCAAGTCTCTCTCTGTCCACCCTGATCGAGTTTCTTTTGTCCAGATGGGGGCTGGGTTCTTTCAGCCCCCAACCAGGATGGGCATAACCCAGCACAGAACCCTATGCCAAGGTGATGTGAAACGATTTACTCCAAGTTCAGACCTTGAGTCCTGCCTCTTTCAACCCTCTCCTGTGCTTCAGGACATTGAGTGGTAATGCCCTTTCCTGTGGCAAGTTTGAGGAGTCTGCCTGGGTGCCTGGCAGAGCCTGTCTGCCCACAGCTCAGAGGCTTCATGTGTCTAAAGGAGGAGCTGGAGCTGTCTGGATGGCCTGCCTGCTAACCAAGCAAAATTTCTCATCTGCTGCAAAGTGCTTTGAGCCTTTGGACTGAAATGTTGCTGTGAGTGGTGTTCATGCTGATTTGTACAGCACATCCGAGGGATTCATTTGGCCAATTTCTGACTGAAGGTTGTTCTGTTTGCCCTGATTTAGATTACATGAGTTGTCATGACCAGGGGCTTCTCAGCTGACAGTTGACACAGTTTGTTGATGATGCCAAACTGACTGGTGCAGCTGACAAGACTGAGGGACAGGATGCCATCCAGAGGGACCCAGACACGCTGGAGAAGTCAGCTCAGCTGAATCTCATGAGGTTCAATTACACAAAGTGCAAGGTCCTGAACCTGGGCTGGGGCAATCCTTGTTACTAATACAGGCTGTGGGGTGATGAGATTGAGAGCAACCCTGCAGAAATGGGCTCAGGGGTGCTGGTACATGAGAAGCTGGACATGAGCCAGCAACGGGCACTTGAAGCAGCATGGCCAGCTCATGAGAGGTGATTCTGCCACCCTGCTCCACTCTCCTGAGACCTCACTTGGAGTACTGTGTACAGGTCTGGAGTCCTCAACACAGGAAGGACATGGACCTGATGGAGTAGGTCCAGAAGAGGGCCCCAAAGATGATCAGAGGGCTGGAGCACCTCTGATATGGGGACAGGCTGAGAGAGTTGGGGCTGTTCAGCCTGGAGAAGAGAAGGCTCTGGGGAGACCTTAGAGCAGCATTTCAATATCTGAAGGGGACCTGAGAAAGCTGGGGAGGAACTCTTTGCAAGGGCATAGAGCAAGAGGACAAGGACCAATGGTTTGAACTAGAGCAGGGTGGACTGAGGTTGGATGTTAGGAAGAAGTGCTGCACAATGAGTGTAGTGAAATACTGTAACATCCCTGGACACAATCAAGGTCAAACTTGAAGGGGCCCCGAGGAGCCTGATCTAGTTGCAGATGTCCCTGCTCACTACAGGGGGGGGGTTGGAGAAGATGACCTTTGAGGGTCCCTTCCAATCCAATGCTTTCTTTGCCTTTTTGTTTTTGTTCTTTTCATCTATTAGTATGAAGAAACTTCCAAGGATGTGGTTTAGGCATGTAGGAAGCAATCATCTGTTCAGCCTGGGCTGATTCAAGGGACAGTTGGAGCCAACCACACAACACTTGGTGGGGCAGTTGCTCCCGTTTTGCAAACAGTTTCTCCTCCCTTCCTTCAGCCATACTCCAGAAATGTAGTGAATTAATTGTCTGGCACAGATGCTTCCAGGCACAGTGCCTCTCAGATGGAGAGTGCAAACCATTCCCTGGAAGCAAGTTTGTAAATGGTAATTATGATCAGTCCCTGAGACAAACTGCTTCCCCTTGTCACACTCGACTGACCAAGGAACACAAATGTTGGTTCCTAATGTGTCTGATTAAGACAGCTCAGGCTCCACGGACTGAGCACTCAGAATGAGCAGCTCATAGAGCAGCTGCAGGCTGGTGGTTTCAGAAATCATGGGGTGAGTACTTGCGAATAAATGAGCAAAATCCAGGATTCTGGCAGGCACTTCAGAAGCAGCAGAAGCACTGAGGCTGATCCAGCGAGTCATGGGCGAGCTGCCCTCGCTGCTCGCCGTGTGCTTTGCGAGGGAGGAGCATGAGGGACAGGAGGGCTTTCAGCTCCATGGTTAAGACATCCAAGTTCATGAACCCGTAAGAGCAGGCCAGCACCTTTTGCCCCAAGGACTCCAAGTTCTTTGCATTTGTAGAGAATAAACTGCCCAGGTTTGATCCAGCAGTCATCTGTGTGTGTGTTTGTGTGGAGCAGCCTGCCAGCACCACAGCACCGCACAGCAGAGGCAGATAAGGGCAGGCAGCTGCCCTGTAACATCTGCATCATTGCAGTCTGGCTGGCTGGAAGAAGGAATCTGGGATAGCCTGGGGGCAGGCACAAGTCTGTGGACAGAATGCTTTACCAGGGAAATGGAAATGAGGTAGGTATCACCTGCCAGCCTGTTTTGGACCATAGCAGGAGATGCCCAGCATTTTCTGATGGTCAGAAGGTTCCACAGCTCCCACCAAAGCCAGCAGAAAGCACAGGTACATCACACAGCAGGGGAAAAGGGCTTTATGGGGTTTTTCCCACAGCCAGAGGAAATATATGTGAGGCTAATCCCTAGCAGCTTCCTCCTAGAAACACATCTGTGAATTGTCAGTCCACAGCCCAGCTTGGAGCCCAGGAGTGGAATCATTGCCATGGAGAGCAGTTACAGCAAGCCTGCTCTCCTTCCTCTCCTGTTCACAGCCATCCAGCAGGAGAGGCAGGGAGCTGGGAGCTCTCTGGATGTCTTTGCCCCCCGCAGTGCCTGTGGCTCACTCTCGGGTGTCAGTTCGTTATCAGCCTGACTAACGAGGCCTCCCTCCCTCCCGCAGCGGCTGGCGCAGCTGATCGCCCCGGCGCCGGATCTGCCGCAGCCCAAGCGAGGCGCGGCGGGGCCGGCCGGACTGCAGCGCCAGGGATGGGCCCCTCCGCTCCAGGAGGTGGTCACCGTCACAGAGCGAGAAACCCACTTCTGAGGCACTGAGGACGGCTCCTCCATGCCCTGGACTGATCCGCTCTCTTCTTCCCAAAGTGGTTTCTTTTCTCCTGGGCTTTTCACGTCTCCGCTTCACGTCTGAGACAAACGTCTGGGACGCCCTCACCTTCCAGCCAGCTGGCTGCACCCACCGGGGACAGCGTTTCTTTGAACACCCTGGGGACAACTCCCCCTGTCAGCTCATGGGGAGAGAACACCACACTTGTCAGAAGTATCCTCCAGGTCTGACACCGGTGGGGAAGACAAAAAATATGTTACCAAAACAAAGCGACCGACCCAAAACCCAGCAACAACAACAACAAAAGGAGAACCAAAAGCTATCATATTGGGAGGATGAAAGGAAACCACGGTGGTGAGAGAGAGTAGAGAGCAAAGGCATGCAGGAGCAAAGTTAGGGCTGTTAAGGCACTAAGTGGTGGGATATTAGCACAAGGGAATAAGTTGGTTCAGAAGTACGTAAGAAGCTGGAGGGTGACAAAGGAAAGTGCATTGCTAGGTCACCTTTGTACAAGGGAGAGAGAGACAGGAGCATATCATAGGCAGTGATAAAAGGCTGCAATGTAGTCAGGGGTTCAGTTGTTACTGAAAGGGATGAGAGTGACAGGGTTCGTAGCTGGATGATGGATCTCAAGGCCTTCTTAGGAGGGAAAGGGGGTGAGGAATAACTATCCAGGGGACTCTCTTTTGGCCAAAACTACACAGCCCAGTGGGAACCCCTCTGAGACTGAAATGGCTGAGTATTTGACAGTCCTTTCAGAAGGTTCATGGCATGCAGGGTAAGTCCCAGAGCAGCTGCATCACAAGAGGGAGAAATGAGCCCCTGGGAACTGCACACCCACAGACTGAACTGCACTGCTGGGGCACTTCCTAGAGGAACGAATGAAGGAGTTGGTGGCCCTGATGCTGTGCTGCAGAGCAGCTTTGGGGTGAGAGTGGGAGAGGGATTGTGCTCCTGCAGCTTTGCTGCAGATGACTGCCCAGGGGAGAAGGAAGACATAATCAGGTGCAATAATCATAAGCTCAGGCAAGACAAAGTGATAATGAATAGCTCAGATGTGTTCATTGAAAGCAGACTGTGTTGAACTGAAGGTCTCTCCTTGCCAGACCTGCTCACGAACGTGAGGCAATGGCTTGCAGGGATTGCACTTGGATGTGGCTTTTAGAGCAGAGCCACACAGCTCTGTCCTGTGGAGCCTGGGGCTGTAAAATTCCCTGGCAAAAGCTGCCTGAATGCCTATCAGAATCTCATAGCTAAAACCACGGGAAAAGAGAGTGGCAGGATACCTGCAGCAGCCTTCCTCTGGCTGGCAGCACGTGGCTGCCTTACAAAAAACAGTGCAGCAAACCAGGCCAGAGAGAGGCCATTAAAAAGAATCAGAGATGCCACAGACTCCTTCCCCTTGATTCTTGTTCCAAGTAATTGCTTTTCCCTGCGCTGTGTGGAGATAAACCACTGGCCCTGAAAGCAAGCAGGAATATCAGGGCTCATCTGTGCGGTGTGCTACCTGCTCCCATTGCCATGGGAACCTTATCTTCTGCAGCTTCCTCTGAGTTTAACCGGGAATTAGCACAGGGCAATCTTTCCCCCAGTTAATTTCCTTTCCTTTAAACACCAAAAGCTGTTCCTGAAACAAGCACTGGGAGTCAAGTGTCAGAATCTGTACCTGTCAGGGACATGATTGTTTGATTGGAGGTGGCTTACTGTGCAGGGCAGCGATAGCTGCAAGGCTCATTCTGGTAGCCTGCAGAGGGCTGTGGCACCACTCAGACACCATTTATTTCATTGTGATATTGGAAAGAGCTGAATGTCACCTTGTAGCAATGGGCACGGGGAAAGCTGAGCAGCCAGAGGTTTGCAGTCAGGCCTCATGGTAAGTATTTTGGTGCTTCCCCCTCACCCCCGCCTTCCCTTCCAGCAGTGCTGCTTAAGATTTGGGTGGGGGAGCAGCTCCCTTCAGCAGGTTGCTGCCTGCAGCCCAAGCAAAAAGTCAGTGGCTGGCACCAAGGAGCAGCAGTACCAGGTTGGCACAGCCTCATCAGCTGGAGAAATCACTGGGCCCAAGGAGGTGCTGGACATCTGCTGGGTGCTTGCTCTGTGGCTGCCTCCTCATGCTCAGAGCTCCAGCGGGGATGGAGTTTTGATTTAAGGAATGGGCTGCAGCCCATATTCCTGGCTTTGAGGAAACCTCTCTTCTCCAAACAACAGAAAGGAACATTAAAGGCCTGGGATTTGCCATCCAGATTCACCCTGAAGCATTGGCACCTCCTTTTGTAGTACCGTTGGGAGGACATTTAACCCCTTTGCTCCTGTGGCATACCTTTAAGATGTAAGGTGGTGTTGCACTGCCAGAGAAGTCATGGAGATATGGTCACTCCTTTTATCTGAGGCAGTTGGATAACACTGCAAAAATCCTAGACAGAAATAAATCACTTTTCAAGCTTGAACAAGAGTGGGGGGCTGTGTTATTGAAAATAAATACTGCACAAACTGATTCATAGAATCACAGAATGCTCTGGGTTGGAAGGGGCCTCCAAAGCTCATCCAGTCCAACCCCTCTGCAGTCAGCAGGGACATCCCCCACTAGCTCAGGTTGGTCAGAGCCCTGTTGAATATCTCCAGGGAAGGGGCCCCAACCACCTCCCTGGGCAACCTGTTCCTGTGTTTCACTACCCTCGTAGTAAAGAGTTTAACATCCCGTCTAAGTCTGACCTTTTCCTCTGCTGCTTCCAAATAACCCCACAGCAGCATGCCACCCTTTTCTGGAAGCAGCATTTTTTGATAAAGCCAGAGGAGGTACTGCTGTCCCCATTGAGAGCAGTTTCAAAGTTCCCAGGACCAAGAGAGTTCCCAGGACCAAGAGAGTAGTCTAGGTGTTTGGATGGGACTGGCAGAGCCTTGGATGGGATTGGCAGAGCCTCAGGCAGTTTAAGGAAGAGCTCAGTGACCCAGGTACACCCAGCTGGGACAAGAGAAGAAAGATGCTACCAATGGCTGCCTTTGGCTGTGAGCAAGTGTGGTAAGAGACCAAATAATGGTTTGCCAAACTCATGCAACCATTTCAGGCATTGCTGTGTGCACATAACAGATCTGACAGGGCCCCACTGCTCCCTGGAAGTGAGCCCTTCTGGAGACCTTGGAGTCTGATGGGCAACTGTTCCCCTCCTGCGCAACGCTCCGGCGGTAAGCACACAGTTGAAGGGATGGCACAGAGGGAGGGCACATTTCCCCCTCTGTAATCCTTGATAACAAGTCCAGAGGAGGCCAAAGAGATGATCCAGGGGCTGGAACACCTCTGCTATGAAGATAGGCTGAGGGAGCTGGGGTTGAGCTGCAGTTGTTCAGCCTGGAGAAGACTCTGGGTGGACCTTAGAGCTGCCTTCCAGCACCTGAAGGGATCTTGCAGGAAGGCTGCAGAGAGACTTTTTACAAGAGTGTCCATCCACAGGACAAGGGGAAAGGGATTCCAATTGAAGGAGAATAGGTTTAGATTGGATCTTAGGAAGAAATTCTGCACTACAAGGGTGGCAAGAGTCTGGAATGGGGTGTCCAGAGAGGCTGGGGATGCCTCCTCCCTGGAGATCTTCAAGGTCAGGCTGGATGTTGCCTTGGGTAACCTGGGCTGGTTGAGAGGTGTCCCTGCCCATGGCAGGGGGTTGGGTTAGATGATCTCTGAGGTCTCTTCCAGCCTAAGCTGTCCTATGATTCTGTGAACATGCCAGGATATGATGCATTTGAAGCTGAAGTCCAAGGGAAGTTATGAGGTGGCCATACTGTGCTGCTCTTCCTGGTCAGAAGAAAACCACAGGAGTGGAACAGTTGCTCATCAGACTCCAAGGTCTCCATAAGTGCTTATTTCCAGGGTTGGAACTGGATGATCCTTGAGGTCCCTTCCAACCCTAACAATTCTATGATTCTGTATAGTAGTAGTATCACAGTATCACCAAGGTTGGAAGAGACCTCAAGGATGATCGAGTCCAACCTGTCACCACAGACCTCACCACTAGACCATGGCACCAAGTGCCACATCCAATCCCCTCTTGAACACCTCCAGGGACGGTGACTCCACCACCTCCCAGGGCAGCACATCCCAATGGCGAACGACTCGCTCGGTGAAGAACTTTCTCCTCACCTCCAGCCTAAACCTCCCCTTGCACAGCTTGAGACTGTGTCCCCTTGTTCTGGTGCTGGTTGCCTGGGAGAAGAGACCAACCCCCTCCTGTCTACAACTACCTTTCAGGTAGTTGTAGAGGGCAATGAGGTCACCCCTGAGCCTCCTCTTCTCCAGGCTAAGCAACCCCAGCTCCCTCAGCCTCTCCTCACAGGGCTGTGCTCAAGGCCTCTCCCCAGCCTTGTTGCCCTTCTCTGGACACCTTCAAGTGTCTCGATGTCTGTAATGGGTTGGGGCAGGTCCCCTCCCCACCACGTGCAGAAATAACGACTCAGGCAAACGGATTGCAAAAGTGATGAAAGTTTAAATAGAAAGCAGTGAATGTTACAGAGAACCCAAAGCGCAGTGACAAAGAAAGATCCCATCCCCACCTGAGGGTGCATCCAAAACCCCCAGGGCTCCTTCTTCCCCCTCCCTCTGCTGGGCTAGTCTCAGCTGGCCAGGCCTGAGACTGCCCATCCCCCTGTGGCCTTGGGCCCAATCAGGCCCATGGCCGGGAGATCTCTCCCCCAGTTACCAAGTCTCGGAGAGGGAAGGAAAGAGGAAGTGCCAGACCCCACCGCAAAATTTATAGTGGTGCAAGGGATTATGGTAGAAATACCTAACTTCCTGAGTCCACCCACTGGGATGGACTTCTGGACACAGGAAACACCCCTGTAGCAGAGGGCACCCAGCCCAAACTACGACAGGAGCCACCCCTTATTTCATACCATAATCCCTGCCTCTAAACACATCATCAGATCAGAAAACTTCTGATGACATGTCCGGCAGAGTCCATATCTTCATCTGGGCGTCCACTCAAACAGTCTCTCATTCAGGCTCAAGCATCAGTCCATTCCAGTTGTTCTTCCTCATGTGATGGAACCTCCCAGCGACGCAGTCCTTCTCCTGCAGTGTGAATTCCTTGTGGACTCCTTGGGACATCCTGGTCACCTGGAAATACCTCACAACTTCTCAGCCAAGCCTTTACTCTCCTATTCAGCGGCAAATTCTCCACCCCTGGGGCAGGCCAGTCGGAACAATCCGGCTCCACGACTGCCTTTTTCAATCCATCCAGGGTGCCGCAGCCAACCGCTTTCACGTGGACCAAAGCTACACGGATGCATGTCAGAGGCACTCCGCACCCCCCGGCTGGGCGCTCGCGTACCGAGGCAGGACAGCATCCGGCTGCACAACCTCCACCCCCGGCAGAGGGAGGAGCTGCGCCACAGCCCACTGGAGAAGCAGGGAGGCGGAGCCAGGTGCTCGGCGCCATTTTCGGAACACGTCCGAAAACACCAGGGAAAGATTTACAGCTGCCGCCGCCGCCTGAACGCAGCCCGGCTCGGGCGGTGCCGCCGCCGCCGCCTGAACGCGGCCCGGCCCGGCCCCCGCCGTCTCTGTCGCCGCGATGCAGAGTCCGAGTCACCTCCAGCAGTCGCTTGCCCGCTCGCCGCGGGTGTCCGCTCCCCGCAGCGGCCGCGGGCCGACCACGCTCTGCTTGCCGCTGCCCCTCCTCCGCTCCCTGCCGCTCCGCAGAGAACCAGGAGAAGGCAGGTCTTGCCTTCTTAGGCGATGCCCCAGTTCCGATGGTTAAGAGCCACCCCTGCTTGAAATAGCAGGAGGGGCTCCGTGCCACCGGCCACGCACCAAGTGTCCCCCGGCAATCCACGAGAACTCGCACAATCGCCCCAACAACAACAACACTTTGAGCCCCAACTGCCAGAAAAGCCAGAACGACGCCCAGAACTAAATTTAAACTTTCTTATCTTTTGCAATCCGATCTGCAGAATGCACAATAACAAACTCCTTCTCCTGGCTGGCTCGCCAAGAATGTGGTGGGTTTTAGAGGCAGACCCCCTCCCCACAACAACCATCCTCTGCTACCAAGAATGTGCTGGGTTGAGGCAGCCCCCTCTCTCCCCACCACGGGCAGGAATAAAACACTCAGAAAAAGGGATTGCAAAAGTGATGAAAGTTTAAATAGAAAGCAGTGAATGTTACAGAAAACCCAAAGCGCAGTGACAAAGAAAGATCCCATCCCCACCTGAGGGTGCATCCAAAACCCCCAGGGCTCCTTCTTCCCCCTCCCTCTGCTGGGCTAGTCTCAGCTGGCCAGGCCTGAGACTGCCCATCCCCCTGTGGCCTTGGGCCCAATCAGGCCCATGGCCGGGAGATCTCTCCCCCAGTTACCAAGTCTCGGAGAGGGAAGGAAAGAGGAAGTGCCAGACCCCACCGCAAAATTTATAGTGGTGCAAGGGATTATGGTAGAAATACCTAACTTCCTGAGTCCACCCACTGGGATGGACTTCTGGACACAGGAAACACCCCTGTAGCAGAGGGCACCCAGCCCAAACTACGACAATGTCCTTCCTAAACTGAGGGGCCCAGAACTGGACACAGGACTCAAGGTGTGGCCTAACCAGTGCAGAGTCCAGGGGCATAATGACCTCCCTGCTCCTGCTGGCCACACTGTTCCTAATGCAGGCCAGGATGCCATTGGCCTTCTTGGCCACCTGGGCACACTGCTGGCTCATGTTTAGGCAGGTGTCAATCATCACCCCCAGGTCCCTCTCTGTTTGGCAGCTCTCAGCCACTCTGACCCCAGCCTGTAGCTCTGCATGGGGTTGCTGTGGCCAAAGTGCAGCCCCCGGCACTTGGACTTGTTGAATGCCATCCTGTTGGCCTCTGCCCATCTGTCCAGTCGGTCAAGGTCCCTCTGCAGAGCCCTTCAGTCCTCTAACTGACCAACATCTGCTCCCAGCTTGGTGTCATCTGCAAACTTGCTGGTGACTGACTCAATAGCAGACAGGAGTCACCCACCAAGCACCTCATTGCCACCACTGGGTTTCCAGGTTGTTTTTTTTTGTTTAGTTGGTTTTTGTTTTATCTTATGGGGTTTTGTTGTTGTTGTTGGGGGGGGGTTGTTTGGTTGGGTTTGTGTTTTGGTTTATTTTCCCACTAAAAAGAACTTTTTCATTCCTCTCTCCAGAAAAGAAAGCCAGGAAAATGGTTTAAAAATAAATCAAGCCAAAAAATCTTGTATTTTCCACCTCTTTACACAGAATCACAGGATGATAGGAGTTCGAAGGGACCTCTGGAGATCATCTAGTCCAAGTGCCCTGCCAGAGCAGCTTCACCTTAGGCAGGTTGCACAGGGTAGCATCTAGGTGTGCTCTGAATAGCTCTGGTAACAGGGACTCCACCACCTCTCTGGGCAGCCTGTTCCAGTGCTCTGTCATTCTCAAAGTGAAGAAGTTCCTCCTGCACAAACCTCTTGATCTTTTCCATGATCATGTGTGTGTATTGCACCTTGCCAGGGGCCCACAGAATACAAAGGGACTGAGATGGAGGAATGTGGTGGTAGGGGTGTTTTGTTTGGGGAAACCCCTAGAAGAGCAGAAAAGCCTCGGAGGCCTCAAGACATGTTTGCTGGTGGTAATTTCCAGGTGCTCTGCAGCAGTTGTACAGTTTGCATCTGGGGACTCTGCTGAGCTTTTGCTTCTCTGATGTGTGGAAAGGAAGGGCTTGGTGAGGAATTTTCCTGGGTTGGAAGGGAGGTGGGCACTGTCCAGGTAGAAACGAGAGCCAGTAGCCAAGTGACTTGGGTGCACAGACACAAAAGGCCAGGAAAGAGGCAGTCTGCAGTCATGAGGGTGTGGAGACCTTCAGGCTGTCTAACTGTCCTTTGCTTTTATTAGATTACCTGCACTTACAAGTGGTAACCTCTTACTAATCATCAGAGCTGAGTTTGAACAGTGTAAGAGGTGCTTTCAAAAAGTAAGGATTAGGAGTTAAGCCTTGAGTGGATGTCTGGATGGTGAGATGCTGCTGTCTGGCTCCTCCTGGGGGGCAGGCTGGGGCATCACCAGCCAAGACTTTATTGTGTGGTTGTTTGAGGAAGGGGCACTCTGGCTAAATGTTTGTAAAGTATTTTGTATTCCAAATGAATTTCATTGGCAGATTAAGGGGGAGGGGAGGTCTTGAGACCCACAGCGGCTGGGACTTTCGGTCAGTTTCTTTTCCTTCGCTCTCCCTTTCAGCTGGACTGCTTCTGGGCTTCTGGCCAACAGATAAGAGATACTAACTCCCTGTACCTAGGCCTCTGTCCGCCTTGCTAACTACCCTCTTCTCTTTTTGAACCCTTTTTGGGGGAGAAGGGAGGTAGGGGGGTGAAGGAGGCACAGGGGGAAGCCCCCTCTGTTGGGGGGTCTGGTTTCTGATTGTGTTTCTTTGCTGTATATTGCTGTGTATACTGTAAAATACCTGTATATATTGTGTTATATATAATCTGCTTCCTGTGTGTGCTTGTAAATAGAGTCTGCTTTTCTCTGACTGAGTTTAGCCGTGGTTTCTTACTCTGTGGGGGAGGGAGAGCTAGGCCCTCTCTCAACCCACCACACACAGAGTCACAGAACATTAGAGGTTGGAAGGGACCTCCAAAGATCATCCAGTCCAAGCCCCCTGCCAAAGCAGGATCACCCAGGGCAGTCTGCACAGCAATGCATCCAGGTGGGGTTGGAAAGTCTCCAGAGAAGGAGACTCCACAGCCTCTCTGGGCAGCCTGCTCCAGGGCTCTGGCACCCTCACACCACAGAAGTTTCTCCTCATGTTGAGCTGAAACCTTCTCTCTTCAAGTTTGTATCCATTGGTCCTTGTCTTATTGCTGTGCACCACCCAAAAGAGCTTGGCCCCCTCCACTTGACACCCACCCCTCAGCTATTGATAGGCATGGATCAGATCCCCTCTCAGCCTTCTCTTCTCCAGCCTGAACAGCCCCAGGGCTCTCAGTCTCTCTTCACAGGGGAGATGCTCAAGTCCCCTAAGCATTCTCCTGTCTCTCTGTTGCACTCTCCCCAGCAGGTCTGTCTCTCCTGAATCCCAGCCTGTCCAACAGCACTTGGAGGGGAGAATTTTGGTTTTGCTGTGCTTTGTTTTGAAATCCAGAATCAGCTCTGCCCCCTTCACTTCTCTTGGAGCGTGATCCTGTCTCTGTTTTGAATCCCTGCCCCCGATGGTCTCTGCAAAGGAGGACATGTATTTTTGGAGCTGTCTGTTCTGGTTTATCAAGCTTGCATTCGGAAAGCTATGTGGAAAAGAAAGGGATTTCCAGGGAGAAATGCTTTCAGTGGCTGTGCAAAGCCCGTTGTGGGAGCTCCATCCTGTCTGGCTTTTGCTGACGTCCCAAGGCCACACTGGGAAATGGGCTTTGATTTAGTTTAATTTTTTTCAGAGGCTGTGGGTCCTCTTGCTGCCTAGTCTGGGTTACAGCCAGCATGGGTGAGTTTTATTTGCCCTACTGGCTCTCTAGGATGACGTCTCTGGACCAGAGGCACGCTCATGCTCATTCATTATTTGCTGTTATTGGCCCCTAGACTGCTCCCAAATAGGCTTTATCAAGCGTGGGGCTTTCGCTGTGCCATGGTGTAGGCAGTGGTCTGTAGGGAGGGAAGAGTGATCAGACACTCTGGTGCCTTTCTTGACCTCATTTTTCAACAGAGCTTATTTTTCTCCTGGAGGAGTAAACCCACTCCCAAACCAAAAAGCAGCCTGTCACTATCCCATGTCCTGGAGAAGGGCCTCTGCTGCACCATGCAACAAGATCCTCCCTTCCCGTGCACTGGCTTTGCAGTGGGGACCACCCCAGAGCTGGAGCCCAGCATTTCTTCTCTATGCAAGCAAATGCCTTTGTGCTGGGGTGCTGCCAGCAGCACACAGCTGTGCCCAGAAGCTAGCAAGGCACAGAGGTGTAAATCAGAAGCCCTGGGCTAGCCTCTTCAGGGAGGCAGCCAGGCACGGAGAAGTGGCTCAGAACTTTGAGGAAAAAGGTAGGCAGTGCCTGCCAGGCAGTGTTAGCTTTCTGTGCTGTACCTTTGGATGATGTCTGAATTCCCCAGAGAGGCTTTGGCAGGGCTCAGCTTTACACCTGCTGCTTAGTTAATGTGTAAGCTGGTGCCTAAGAAAACTGGAGTCTGGAGGCAGCCTCAAGTTGCCCTGTCCCATAAACTCCTTGTCCAGGAGATGTAGAGGAGCGTGTGCCTGCAGGTGGCAGTCACTGCTGGTCAGGCACAGTGAGGGTTTTTTCTGAGCATCCCCAGGCAGGTGCAGCTGCACCAGGGCATCCAGGGGTACTTTGGTAATTTTGTCTTAACCTCATCACTGATGTGCACATTGACAGAGGCTGGTGAGTGAAAACCTTGCTGCAAGTGGTTCAAGTCTGTGAGTCTCGGGACCTTGACCCTAGGGAGAGGTAATCTGTAATCTGTATAAAATTTTCCAGAATGCCTTCTGTGTCTGGAAGGAAGGGAAGGGTGCTCTAATGCCTAAGGGCAGCAGGTTCTGGCTGCTGTGGGCCAGGCCCTCGGACACTGTGGTGATGTACAGCACATCGAACAGCGGCAAAGCAATTTCCTGCCAACCGATTCCATCGATAGGAGCAGATCCCCGGGGGGGGGAAATGTGATTGCTGCAAACAAGGCCTTGTTTTGGTTGTGGCCATCACATGGGCAAGCAGCAGCGAACTGCAGGCTGCAGCTATTTTCCTCACAGTGCAGGCACCATCCCTTCCTATGCAGTGATAAAGGAGACTGCATCTGCATGGTACTTGGCAGAGGGGCTGGGCCCTTGGTCTCCTTCCTCCTCTTGTCTCCAAAGTGGGCAGTGGTTATACTGCCTCTGTGGTAACCTGCCCTGCCTTGCATCTCAGATCCAAATCTGTCTTTCCTCCACTCCTAACACATTTTGCCCCACACTTCTGTGCTTTTGAGACCAAACACAGCTGCACAATAAGACTTTTTCTCCCTGTAGGACAGCATCACCATGGCAAGGGGCATAAACTCTATAACCATACTTATGCTGATTTAAAGCACAGACCTCAGAGCTTTTATCAGCATAAGCCTCTTAATAAAGGGGGAAAAATCATAGTGTCTCCTTGCAGAGCTGTACCAATGATGTAACTAGACCTAAGGGCACATTTACTTGCAAGTCTGGTTGGTTTAACACAGTATGTGACCCCAGTTACATCTTCCAAAGTACATGAGGACACTTCCAGTTCTGTTCCATTCACACTGCTGTTAATTTATACTGAGTCCATCAGGATCAAGTCTGAGCTAAGCTGAGCACAGTGGTTGCTTTTCACACTGTTTTGGATGGATTAGAAGCAATGGAGCTAAATCATCATAGCTCTGTGTGACAGGAGTTTCACTGACAGACAGGTGCTCAGTTTTTTTAGCTAGGTCTATTAAAGCAACCTGCAGCCATAGGCACACTTTCATCAACATGATGATGTCCACCTGTCACCCAGATCCTCTTTGAACTTGAACAACCATGCTGGCAAAGTGTGCTGCTCTGGTTTGATTTAACCTAACTGGTGTTGGTTTAGGCAGGGAACACTGCTGCTTAGGTGTAGGCAAGGCCTAAGAGAGTTCCCTGGCAGTGGGTAGGTGCTGAAGCCCTGCTGGAGCACAGGAACACTCACAAGCTCCTGTGGCTGGTGTATGTCACAGCTCCCACTTCTGGTTGCTGGGGCCTGGTGCCCTTTTGGACTGGGAGGTACACCTCAGGAACACTGGACACCCAGTTTGACTCAGACACCCATGCAGCAGCAGAGAGATCCAGGAAGAAGGGAAAAGGGAAGGCTGCTATGCTTAGAATCTGCTCCCAAATCCCACCATGGACACCAGTGATACATGGCCTCCTGGGCCCTCTGTGACCCCTTGGGAACACCTTTGTCCCAGTGTCACCTGGATCCCAGTCATGCTTACACTGAGCACTGGTAAGGGTACAGCACCTGCCAGGCTTGGCAGCATCTCTGGATGTTGCACCCATGGGCAAGTGCTGTACCCTCACCAGTGCTCGGAGGCTGCACAGCAATCAGCTCAGGAGCTTTCTGGCAGCTCCTGGGGGACAGGCACTGACAATCAAACCTCACACTTTGGCAGTGCAGCTCAGGTCTGTCTTTGCCCAGTGGGAAACTGACTCTGTGCCACAGGGAGGTGCAGGAGCTGCCAGCAGGGTCAGAGGAAGAGGCTGAGCTAAACAAAGGCATGGGCCATCCTGCAGCACCACCACAGCTTTGCTGCAGCACAGGGAGAAGGAAGCATGGCAGCACAGGAGCTTCAGTTTCTGTAGCTGCTAGCAGGAGGCACAGACACGCTCCCCACAGGGCAGCAGTGTGTTCCTGTCCTCTCAGGAGCTGCCATGGGTACAGCCATATTTACTGCACCCAAACTGAAGTCCGGTCACATACCTACAAGTACTCTACCCAAACAAGCTTGAGGTGAAGGCTCTTCAGTGAAAATAAGAGCAGGAGAAATGCAGTTGTGACCTCTTCTTTCTCTTCTACCTTGTCCATATCTCCTCCCATAATACAGCTCAGGAGCTGGGCTGGAACAATCTTCACTATCAGTCCAGGCTGGAGGAGGAGGTGTTAGAAAGCAGCCTGTGGAAAAGGCTTGGGGGTGCTGGTGGATGAGAAACTGGACAGGAGCAGTGTGAGCTTGCAGCCCAGGTGGCCATTGGCAGCCTGAACTGCATCAAAAGATGTGTGGACAGAGAGGTGATTCTGCCACCTTGCTCTGCTCTGGTGAGACCTCACCTGGTGTACCTGGTGCCTGTATCAGGAACAGTGTGGCCAGCAGGAGCAGGGAAGTCATTCTCCCCCTGTACTCAGCACTGGTTAGGCCACACCTTGAGTCCTGTGTCCAGTTCTGGGCTCCTCAGGGTAGGAAAGATGTTGAGCTGCTGGAGGGTGTCCAGAGAAGGGCAACCAAGCTGGGGAGGGGTCTGGAGCACAGCCCTGTGAGGAGAGGCTGAGGGAGCTGGGGTTGCTTAGCCTGGAGAAGAGGAGACTCAGGGGAGACCTTATTGCTGTCTCCAACTCCCTGAAGGGAGGTTGCAGCCAGGAGGAGGTTGGTCTCTTCTCCCAGGCAAGCAGTACCAGAACAAGAGGACACAGTCTCAAGCTGTGCCAGGGGAGGTTTAGGCTGGAGGTGAGGAGAAAGTTCTTCACTGAGCGAGTTATTCGTCATTGGGATGTGCTGCCCAGGGAGGTGGTGGAGTCACCATCCCTGGAAGTGTTTAGGAAGAGACTGGATGGGGTGCATGGTGCCATGGCTTAGTTGATCAGATGGTGCTGGATAATAGGTTGGACTTGATAATAGGTTGGACTTGATGATCTTGAAGGTCTCTTCCATTCCATTCCATTCCATTCCATTCCATTCCATTCCATTCCATTCCATTCCATTCTACTGTGTGCAGGTCTGGAGCCCTCAACACAGGAATGACATGGACCTGATGGAGCAGGTCCAGAAGAGGAACATGAAAATGATCAGGAGGTTGAAACAGCTCTGCTATGAGGACAGGCTGAGGGAGCTGGGGGTGTTCAGCCTGGAGAAGAGAAGGCTCTGGGGAGAGCCTTCAGGTACTGGAGCAGCCTTCCAGTACCTGAAGGGGGTACAAGAAGGCTGCAGAGAGACCGTTAGCAAAGGCCTGCAGGGACAGGACCAGGGGCAATGGCTTCAAACTAGAGCAGAGCAGATTGAGATTGGATGTGAGGAACAAGTTCTGCACCATGAGGGTGGTGGAACACTGGAACAGGTTGCCCAGGGAGGTGCTTGAGGCTCCATCCCTGGAGAAGGTGAAGCTGGTGAGGCCCTGGGCAATCTGATCTAGCTGGCGATGTCCCTGCTGACTGCAGAGGGGGTTGGACTGGATGACCCTTGAAGGTCCTTTCCAGCCTGGACCATTCTATGATTCTACGACTTGTCAGATTAATCTTCATCAGTTTTGTGCTGGAGGCCTCCCTCAGGTCTCACTTGCTGGCCAAGAGCTCAAATAAATCTTTGCCAGAGGAAACTTTTCTTCCATCTGTTTCTCAGCCACGTGAGTTAAGGTGAAATGCAGAGACCAAACAGGGCACCGAGCTTGGCTCCTTCACAGCTGCTGCATTCTCTCACTGCTCCTCCCTGCTTTCAGCACATTTGAGGGTAAAAAACAATAGTTGAGCCCTGACCAAAAGTGCTCCTTTGCAGGTGACCTTCAGTCTCTTCCAGTGTAGAAATTCCTTTTCTTTTCTAGTATTTACTTTCAGCTTTGTTCTTACAATATTTATTTTGCCATCTTTTTGCCTCCATCATGTTCTGCTCGCTTTGTGCTGCTGGCAACAGTGGTGATTTAGAAATTCCCTGTTTGAAACAAGTGATCTGCAGATGAAATTGCTCCTAGGAGCCACAGGGACAAGTGGCATAAACGGAGATTGAAGACCAGTGGGTGAGGGGATGGCAAATAAAAGTGCTAGCTGTGGCAGGTATTGAGTAGGTTTCCTGGGGGAAGGATATTTCAAAGATGTGTACCCCAGGAGCACTGCTGGCAGCCTGTGGAGCACTACAAATGTGTGGGGCAAGCCCTCTCTCCCCCTGTGCCATAGGACTGACTTCTCCCACTGTGAGTGGGTGCCCAGGGTTGGAGGAAGCCCAGGTTTTGGCAGCTTTCCCAGGCAGAAGAGGCCAGAGAGGCTGGGAGGTGATTGCCTTACTGGGTATTAACAGCCACTGGTGATGAAGCAACCCTAGACACCACCAGGGGAGTTTCCTACAGGCCACCCGGGGTGGGAGTCCTCTGGGTGGAAGATGGGAGGTGCTGAGCACAGGAATTGTCCTACCTATCTGCCCTGGTCCTACACATTTTCTGTGCCTGTAAGGTGCATCATCTGTGGGAGGATGGCTTGGGTGGCAGGTGTCAGCCAGAGCTGGGCTCTCAGCCTGCTCAGGGATGAGGGCTCCCAGGGCCTTCGACTAAGCTTTCCAGAGCACTGCCTAGCAGAGCTGCCGTGCTGGCAGCTTTGCTGTGCTTTGGAAGTTGTGGAGTCGATGGGCTTAGGGCAGAGTCAGGAAGGCTCACAGCTAATAGAAGATCTGTTGAGTGAGTCAGCCCTGCTCCTCTTTGTAGATTTTCCTTGAGTGATTGCCCTGCTTATTTGATGCTAATTGTGCTAATGAGGTTTGCAAATGAATTTCAAACTATAGATGGCCAGCCTGATTACTTGGCTGCTTTTGCTGCTTTCACCACTCCTGCTCAGAAAAGATTCTCTGCGCTGTGTTTACTTACCCAGCCCCCAGGGTGGGGTTGGGCTCTGTCGCTGGATACCTTCCGAGCACCAAAAGCTTTGAAGGAGGCAGCATGGATAGTTCAAATGCAAACACTCAAGCCATTGAGTATCGAAGTCTCTCCCAATATCCCATTTCTAGGAACACACTGATGAATCAAAACTTAGTCTCATGAATGCTTATGGACAACAACCAAGAGAACAGCTCCAAATCTTACCCTTACAAACAAATTTTGCTGTTCTCCTTAGCTGTGTTCCCAAATTCATTTGGGCTTACCAGGCTGTGCCTGGCTCTATGAAATCTCATACACTCTCTTCTTTTCTTGGTCCCACTTTCTTCTGGGGAAGGAAGGGGTTACTCAGACTGATGCTAAGAGACATTCCTTGCTGTTCCCGGGCGCCTTCGACGCTCATTGCTCACTTCTGCCTCTAACTCACACAGCAAATGTTGTACAGCAAACATTTGCTGCTTTCAGATTCAGTGGCAATGGCTGCCTGCCAGCCTGTTCTCCCTCCAGATCTGCAGTCTGTGAGGTGGGAGATGGCTTAGCATGCTGTGAAGGGAGCATCCATCCAGTGAAAGGAGTGAATGTCTGCCTATGGCCACTGGTGTTTCCAGTTAACCTGCTGTGCTTCTCTGGTGTTGCAGGAGGTGAGAAAACACATAGAATAGGCTGGATCTGTGCGGGTGTCTCGGTCCGGAGAGGGAAGGAGACTAGTTCTTTTGAATATTCCCGTGCTGTGAAATTAATCGGCACAAACGAGGCCAAAATATCAACAGCTAGGCTATTTATTACATACATAAAATGGAAATAAGAAGGGGAGAGAGAGGGAGAGAGAGAAGAGAGAGAGAGAAGAGGAAAGGAGTTATATTACCACACCCCTCACCCACCCCAAGACAGTTTGAGTCTGTGGAGGAGAGGTGCTGCATGAGGTGCTGGGTTTGTGCTGAGGCTTTGGCTGGAGATGCGATGTGATCCCTCTGGGCAGCCTGGGTCTGTAGAGAAAGGGTGCTGAGGCTTTGGCTGGAGAACAGATGAGGTCCCTCTGGGCAGCGTGGGTCAGCTCCATGAGTAGAGGACATGGAGAGAGGGTTCAGTCTGCTTCCTTCCTTCTCAGCGGCATGGTTCTCCTTCAGCGTTTTTCTCTCTGCGTTTTTCTTCCCTCCATTGCGGTTTTCTTTCTCTGCGGTTTTCTTCCCTCTGAGCCAGTAGTGGTCAAGTCTTTTATACAGTTTTTAGTCCTTAGGTATGTGTCCGAGCATTGTCCCTCAGGAATTCAGGAGCCAGGAAATCATAAGTATCCAGGTATCGTTCCCCAGGAAGTCTTTCTGTGTATTCATGTGAGTTTGGACAGTGGTCTGGATGGAGTGGGGGGGGGCCTACGCCTCCTTCCTCTCCATCTCCCTGCCTACCCACTTATCACACATCAGGAGACAGGTGGAGAGTCCATTGACTCATCACCCTCCCTTCCTGGGGGTATCTGATAGCTGTCTTGAAGGCGTGATGGCTGGGTCCTTGGGTCATTGTTATAGGCCAGCTGCAGCCCAGTGTTATCACGAAGCAATCGCAAGGTGATTTGCATCCAGGATTGGTACTGTCTGGGCAAGCAGCAAGTGATTTTATCTTTGTTGAGTCACACCAGGAGTAGACTCTTACAGCGGGTAGCAAAGTGCTGCTGTCTCTCTGTCTTTATTTTAGGAGGTGTCACATCAGCAAGGGCACTTGAGGGAAGATTGAAGACCAAGAGGGAACAGTGATGGACAGGCTAATGCCAGCCACAGAGTGCTCAGGAGAGAGTGAATTATGATGTTTTGGGTAACAAATGTTTCAGTCCTTTTGACAAAAGGAGATCAGGGGCTTTGCTGCTGGCTCCCTACTGAAACTACCATCTGCAAGCACCTGCTCTAAATGTGGTTTGTTTGGCCCAAGCACATCTGATCTGGTAACATGGCATCACATTCACAAAGCCCCTTCCTGGCCTGGGCCCCGTGGTGGGTGCAGAACAAGCCAGACAAAGGAGGGAGAGCTGAGCCTCCTACAGCACATCCAGGTGCAGCACATCCAGGACTGTGCCTGTGCATCCCCCAGGAGATGGGAGAAGTGCAGGCTTGCATAAATGCAATAGGGTTTGCTGGGAGCAAAGGCAGCACAAGGTTTTCACTGCCTGGTTTGTATCTCAGGTGAGTCCAAAAGAAAGATTTCTGAGACAGATGTATTTTACTTCCCTTTAGAATATATTAGCTGCTAACTAAGATGCAGTCAGGCTCACCAAGCAGCATGGAATGTAGGCAGCCTGGCAAAGGAGGGAGATCAGGGTGTTCTGTTAGATTCCCAGCCTGGTTTCAGAAGGGATTGCAGCTCACAGCCTTTGTTTCAGCTCAGGGAGGATGGATGCCTTTTTATCAGGATGCCTCCAGCCTGTGTTCAGCTCTCAACCCCTTTGGGTTAACCCAGCAACAACAAAGTCCTTTCATCATTTTCTCTCTTGCTAGCCTTGCCAGCCCTGCTGGCACTGCTGTCTTTTTCCTTTGATAGCTGCAATAACCTGATGGGGGTCTTACCATCTCCTCCTCCTCAGTGCCTGCTGAGCCTGAAACGTGCTCTTCCGATACGGCCCATTGACACACGGGCAGGACCACAGGCTCAGCAGCAGCCTCAGCAAAGAAGCAAGGCAGTGTGGGATCACAGCTCACAGGATGTTAGGGGTTGGAAGGGACCACTGAAGATCACAGTATCACAGTATCACAGTAACTAAGGTTGGAAGAGACCCCAAGGATCATCAAGTCCAACCTGTTCCAACAGACCTCACAACTAGACCATGGCACCAAGTGAAACCATGGCACCAAGTGAGACCATGGCACCAAGTGATCTTCAAGTCCAACCCTCTGCCAGAGCAGGACCATAGAATCCAGCACAGGTCACACAGGAACACATCCAGAAAGGGCTGGAAAGGCTCCAGAGAAGGAGACTCCACAACCTCTCTGGGCAGCCTGCTCCAGGGCTCTGGGACCCTTACAGTCAGGAAGTTCTTCCTCATGTTGAGGTGGAACCTCCCTCCCACCCCCAGGGGTTCAGAGCTGCATGAAGCTTAACTGTGATGGTCACAGGTGTGGTCAACTTCTCTAAGGAGATATGATGGACCTTTAAAGCAGGTGAACTTGCTAACAAGGAACAAAAGGTGTGGGATTGCTGGGATACTCACAGCCCATCAGAGATGCTCAAGGCTATGGCTGGGGTGAAGCAAGGACTTGTGTAAGGGCTAGCACAGGGGAAATCCAGGTCAGCAGCCCTCTTGCCTCTGCACCACTGAAAGCTGGTAAGTGTATTTTTGTCACTAATTTAGGCTTACCTGGCTCTGCCTTCACACACAGAGAGAGGAGCTGTTCAGTGGGAAGGTGTGATGGTGCCAGCAGTCCCCCAGCAGGGTTATGCATTCATTCTCCTGGGCTCCTTGCCCTGCAGCTCTGCAGATGCTGCCACTCACAAGGCTTGTGTGTGCTGCCTCTGAGGGAGGCTCTCTCTGCTCCCAGGGGATATAAATGAGTGCAGGCCCCAGAATGAAAAGCAAAAGGAAATGAAGGCTCCAAGCAGCTCCTGGCAGAGGCAGTGACAGGATTTGCACTCCAAACAACTGGTTGTTCACATGGGCTCCTTTACTTGGCTCCTTTACTTGGTGACAAAATGTAACCCCCTGCTTCCCCCCTCCACCCCAAAACCCAGCCCCACAGCCAGCAGCACATCTGGCCAATGACCCTGTGATGATCTGGGGGCACTGACTGCCCTGGTCCCCTTTGCAGGCTGCACTGTTGCAAGCCCGGCCCTGTGTAAGGGCTGTGTGCAAGCCGGAGAGGCTCATGGACAGGCACCCAAGCTCCCTGACGTGCATGGTGTGACAGACATCTGCACCCTGCCTGGCTGCAGCCAGCCCTGCTCGGGGAGAAGATGGACACCGCTGTCAGACTGCAAGCACGGAGGGCAGGGGGTGTGCACAAAGCCTTTAGCGTGGCCTCTGCTCTACTGCTGCAGCCAGCCCTGCAGAAACTGCTGCAACGCTGCCTGCAACCATCCCCAGGCAGCCTCTTGCCATCACCATGTTTTGGTGCCAGGTCCTTAGCCCATGCTGCTGCCCTCCCTCCTGCCCATGCCCTTGGAGCCACTGCTCTCCCAGGGTGTGTAATTTTCCAGTGGCTCTGGGTCCCCCCGCCCCACCCCCTCGATATGCAGGGTGTTGATTTGACTGGACATGAGCTCAAAGCTCATTAAGGGTTCATCAATACCAGCAAAGAGGAGCTGTGTGGGGTGAAGCAGGGGGAGAGGAGCCCCACGGCAGGAGGGTCTCAGAGCTCCCCTCTGCATGCAGCAGCAGTTCCGTATGTGGCTCCCTGGGCTGGTGTGGATGTGACAGCTCTGCACAATCCAAGAACCTGTGGCTGCCTGGCACCGTGAGGTAGGTGTGCCCATGGGGACAGCACAGTCTGGTCTGGGGCATGTGAGCACCGGGGGCACAGAGGGCAAGAGTACAGCGGTGCTGGGCACGAGCTGCCTGTGTGCAGGAGCATTCCGGGGCAAGGACTGCTGCGGGTTCTGGGCTCTTCTCCATCCCTGCTGGAGTGGATGTGGGGCTGAGGGGCTCAGGGTGTGGATGAAGGATGGTTTCTTCCTCCCATGAGGTTCTGGCCAGCTGAGCAAATGGGGCAGATCTGCCTATCTGGAATTCAAACAGGGCAATGTGCAGCAGGGATGCTGCCCAAGGCAGGAGCAGGCAGTGTTGATGCTTTACTCTCACCTGCACCACTGCTATGCTCAAATTCCTTCTGCCAGTTGCCATTGGTATTGCAGTGTTCCCTTGGTCAGGAAAGACACCAAGGAAGGCAGCATCTCTCCCATCTGCCCTTACCACATGGAGCTAACTGGACTGCCTGTGCTGCTGACAGGCAGGTGCTGCAACAAATGTCCGCCTCAGGCTCCCCTCACCCAAGCAAAGCCTGGGCAGGGCAGGTTGTTTCTGCTGCAGCAGGGGGGGTTGGGGAGGGCCTGTGGGTGCTGCTTCCTGCCCTGCTGGGTAGGCAGCCTCCCACTCCCACCCAGGGAGCAGCTGGAAGTGTGTGTGGCCATGCAGGGCAAGGGAGAGGGCGATGGTCCTGTAGCAGCACTGGGAATGGCACTGGGGGTCTGAGAAGAGGACAAGTTCCTATAGTGTCTGTGGGCTGGGTGAAGATGAAGTGAGCTGACATGACAGCTCAGTAAAGATGCTGGCACAGCATTTCTGTGAAACCCCAGGCAGGTTTCCCTGGGGAGGGTCTCCAGTGGGTAGGACTCAGTGGGATGGGCTGGGTGGAGCTAAGCCTCCCTGACCGTGCAGCTGCTGGGGTGTTTCAGGCTGGCTATGTCTGTGCCCTTCCTTCCTATCTATCTCCAAGAGACTCTGATCTTGAAGGAGATGCCTCACTCACAAGGTGAAACCTTCCCCATCACTCTTCAGTTTCCACAATCATGGGGAACCAGCCAAACTCATCTGCCCCTCCCCTGCCAGCTTCTCCCTCCTCTCCACCTCCAGTGCTTCTTGGAAGCAGATGAATCTGCAGACTAGCTACCAAGGGCTCCCCACTTCACTAGTGGGCTTGCTGTGATTCTGCCAGCATCTGGTGGAGACCTCCAGCACATCTAATTCCTGGTTTCCTCCCTCCTAAAGAAGCTCTGTGACAGTTGGTGATTTTGCTCAGAGGAGAACAAAAATGAGGCTAAAGACCAGCAGCTTGAAATGTCTTTCCTTCTGGAGAAACTTAATGGGCACAAGGAACAAATGATGAATGTCCATGTACTTGGAGTGGACCTTCCCATGACACTGGATGCTGCTGGCTGGGGGGCAGAGCCAGACATAGAACCACAGAATTGTTTGGGGTTGGAAGGGACCTCAAGGCTCAGCCAGTTCCAATCCCCCTTCCATGGGCAGGGACACCTCACACTACAGCAGGTTGCTCACAGCCACATCCAGCCTGGCCTTCAAAGCCTCCAGGGATGAGGCTTCCACCACCTCCCTGGGCAACCTGTGCCAGTCTCTCACCACCCTCATGGGGAAGAACCTCTTCCTAACATCCAATCTGACATGTCATGCACCTGCACAGTAAAGGCTGTGCCTGGCCCCAGAGTTCAGGCTGTGTGGGCTCAGGTCTCCAGCCAAGGCAACAAGAGCCTTATCTGCTGATAGCACCAGCCCCAGGGAAGTGCATCTCCTTGTGCACTACTGCATCAAACTTAGCACAAGAAATAGGGGGAAACAGGGAGAGAAGAAAGCTCTGAGTGCTAAAGGAGTGGTGGGAAGAATCACAAAATATGAAAGGTTGGAACTGACTTTGGAAGCTCATCCAGACCAGCCCCCTGCCAGAGCAGGATCACCTACAGCAGGTCACACAGTGTTTTGAATATCTCCAGACAAAGAGACTCCACAACTTCTCTGAGCAGCCAATTCCAGTGTTTTGTCACCCTCACAGGGAAAAAGCTTTTCCTTATGTTCACATGGAACCTTCTGTGCTCCCACTTGCACCCACTGCCCCTCGTCCTATCCTCATCTCTGAGCAGAGCCTGCCTCCGTCCTGCCTCCGTCCTGCCTCCGTCCTCCCTCCCTCCTCCCAACACTGCCATTCACAACTTTGTAAATATGAACGAGGTCACCTCTCACTCTCCTCTGCTCCAAGCTACAGAGCCCCGGCTCCCTCAGCCTGTCCTCATCAGGGAGATGTTCCACTGCCTTCATCACCTCTGTGGCTCTGTGCTGGACTCACTCATGATGCCCAGCTAGTTGGGCACTGATCCTAGGTGGTGGGGGTGATGGCCCTGCTGAGCAAGCAGCAAGATTTCTGGCCTGTTTGGTGCAAAACCTTGGCTAAGGGGCTGCTAGCTAAGCATGCCCGTGCACGACTCCTGCAGAAGGAGCTGGCTCTGCCATTCTCGATTTTCCACCCCAAAACATCACATGAATGGATAGAGACTGGCAGCAGCCGCAGGGCTCTGGGACACAGTGAGCTCTGCGCTCGCATGGAGGAGGAGGACAAAGAATTTGGCATCTGAAAGTGGGACACATTCCCTCTCTGCTTTGCTTGTGCTCTGGCAGGATGTTATGCTCTGCATGGGGAGGCTCTGGTCTGCCTTGGTGCTGGGTGCACATGCCAGAGTGGTGCTGGGCACTTTCCCAAGGGTCATGCTTTGAACCAGCTCCTGGTGACTTGGTGTAGCAGTTTGGTAACTGCTGTAACCCTGTCTAGCAGGGGCAGCAACAGAGTCTGTGCTTTGTCTCCTCCCATCTCTCTTGCTCTTGGATGAATGCAGTAGCAGAGGTTTTGTACAGGGTTTTACCTGCCTGTCTCCTTCCAAGAGCAGCATGTTCCAGTGGAGTGGGGATGGACTTGTCTGTGCCCTGTGGATGGGTTGTGTCCCCATCTGTGACCTGGCAAGCCGCAGCAGACCTTCAGGGGCCACTCCTTTGCTCCTCTGCCACGCAAGGTGTGGAGAGGTTGGTCCCCTTCTGTGCTGGACACTTCAGCATTCTCCTGCTTATTTCTGCTCTTTCCTTCTCTTTTTCTTTTTCTTTATTCCCTTGGTCTACATTAAATTGTGACAACAACAAGGGGACTTTCTCAGGTGAAGGTCATCACCTTCCTTGCAAGGGCTGTTTCACCCAGTGTGCTCTGCTCAAACAGTTCCTAGAAAGAGAGGGAGAAAAAAAAATCCACAAAACATTTCAAGCTTAATGCAGTGAAGAACCACCGCCACAGCTTGCACTGCCTCTGGAGGGGCATCAAATTCAGCTCCATGTGTATGAAGCTGTTCCCTCCCCTACTCAGGCACTGCAGAGCTGTGCCTTTTCTCAGTACTTGTGACTCGCAGCGAGATGAGGACATTTCCCTCTGTGAAGGCCACAGCCTCCCTGAGGAGGTCGCTGTAGCTCAGAGCTGAGAGGTGCAGTTCAGGTGAGTAGCGGTCAGTGGAGCAGCACGTCACACTGCTGAGCTGCAACACTGCAGCGGCGGCTCAGGGGCAGCGGCGACGCCTGCCTGCGCCCTGGGAGGGTGCCTGCACACCATGCTGGGCTGTAAGGAAGGAGAACCAGAGGCATCAGCCAAGTGGGAAATTCCAGCTGAAATTGCCCTCTCTGCTCATTTTTAGGCACTTCTGCCCTAGCAGTGTTCTCTCAGAAGTCACTGGAAGGGTTTTTTCCATCACCCTCCCTGGATGACCTTCAGCAGGGATCAAGACAGGCAGAGGAGGTCAATGAATGTTATCCCTGTGTTGTGTGTACAAAACCCAATAAAATGAAATGGAGAGACACTTCTGTCCTAGAGGAGCAAGAGTGAGCTGGGGCTTTTTTTGGCTCAGCAGAATTAGTGATACCTGCTTCCTCTTCATCATGTCCTTTGTCCCTCCACTTCTTATGGCAGGTCACTTATGGCACTGTTTACTGTATCTCTAGTCTCCCACACCACCCCAGCCTCAATGCTCCTGCCTGTGGTCTCTCCTGTATCCAGGATGTCCTTCTAGGAGCTGCCTGCCTCCTCCCTGGCCCCCAGCATGCTGGCTGACTGGTGCATGAAGCCCAACAAGGCATTCTTGGGGTCACCCCACTGCCCTCCCCCAGGAGCAACACTAAACTCAGTCTCTTTCCTCTCTCCATTCCACACCTCTTGAGGAATTTGATGTCTTTGAGGGCTGTGCTCCTTTTTCAAGTACAGGTGAAACTTGCCAGCAAGCTGAAAAAGTACCTGGGGTTGGAACAAACAGATGGGTCTTTGGACAAGAGAGCTGGGCTGAAAGTGTCCTTCTGCCTTCAGGCAGAGCAGAAGACAAGTGCAGTAAAACTGCAGAGACTCCCAGCAGCAGGAAAGCAGCATCCCAGCGTGGCAGCTTGCACTGTGTGAGGGAAGGAAAATGCTTCCCAATTTAATCAGCACATTTGAAATGGGCAGATACAGAATGATAGAAGGCACTGGGCTGGAAGGGACTTCTAGAGGTCATCTAATCCAACACTCTGCAATGAGTGGGGACATCATGAACTAGGTCAGGCTGCTCTGTCCAACCTGACCTTGAACATCTCCAGGGATGGGGCAACTACCACCTCTCTGGGCAACCTGGGCCACTGTTTCATCATCCTCATTTCTGCCTTGCACCTGGTCTAAATCTACTCAGCTGCTCGTGCTGGGTCTGGATCAATTCTGGGAGCCAAGGAGGAGCACTGCTAGCTCTCTGCTCCTTGGGGAAGCTGCTCAACAGCCAGGAGGAGCTTTAGCAGGACTGTTAAAACTTCTCAGAGGCTACACCGTTTGTGGTGTTCAAAGAAGGCACAAACACCTCCCTGCTTCCCTTAGAAGTGACATGAGGTAGCCCTAGCTGCTGAGAGCTTCAGTGCTGGTGAAGCACAGGCTGCAGCCCTGAGTGGGATCTGCATCCAGAGCCAAGGAGGGCACTGCCAAGGCTCAACTGATTCCTCAGTGCAACAGTCAAGCCACCACAGACAGGATGCATCCAGCACCAGCACCTCAGCAGTTCTTTGCCTGTTCACTTCTGGACTGTGAGGGACTGCTGCAGCTCTCCCAGGAACATGAGTGGGGGCTGCAAGATGTGTTCTGGCCTCACGTGGATGTGCTGCTTGTTTAATGGTTTACCAAGCATGGCCTATGCCTGCCTTGCCCTCTCTGCCTCTCTGGGTACGGCTGCAGTGTGGTGACAACCTCACCTGCCCTGTCATTAGGAGCACTGTGGGTCACCCGGGGCTGCTGCTGGGGGAGGGAAGATGGGCAACAGCTGCAGGTCAGACCAGGACATCAACCATCCAAATACCATGCAGGAGGGTGGAAAAGGGAGGTGGAGGCCACTCAGCAGCTCCATAACCCAGGGGAGTTAATTATTTCCTTCTCATGTCTGTTGTAAGTGCTGATTTCTCCTCTACCAAGCAATCATTTCTCTTCAGGGAAAAGGAGATGAAAGGTTGGGTGGCTGCAGTGGCTGCCCCCTGGGCAGGACATGGAGAGTGCTGTGACAGATGAGCTCTGTCTGCCTGATCCAGCTGGGGAGGAGAGCGATGCTCCAGCCCTGAGCGGGCTTCACATGAATCCAGTGCCTCATCAGCATCCTCAGGCCACCATGGGGGTGCTCCTCCCCAGGCCCTTCAGCTTTCATGGATGTGGGAAGCTCAAGCATATGCTGCTGCTGCAGCAGAGAACAAAATCACCCAAGAGTCTGCTGTGCCCTGATCAGCTGCTGATGGCTTTGAACACTACACAAGAGCACTGGGGCTGCTGGGCTGTCATTAAAATGGTGTGGATGGACAGAAAACTCCACCAGCCAGCACTCTGTGATCAAACGAATTGTGCCTCTACCTGCCTGGGTCAGCAGTGATTCGTGGGGCTGTTAAAACACTGACAAACAGGAGGTGAGAAGGTGTGAAGCCATTTCTGCCATGTGTTACCAGAGGTCATTTTGCTGGCTCGTTTCAGGCAGCTCTATGCCCTGGAAAGTTTTGGTCCCTGTCACATTTGAGGAGACTGTTAACACTTCACGGTGGAGCCGAGGGAGGTGAAAAGGTCACCGTGGTTAGCAGCTGAGACAGCAGTGCTTTCAGGGCCACTGTTTGATGCGAAGTGAGATTCTTCAGAGGGGGAAAAAACAAAGGAGGGGAAGGACTGTTTGGACTGTTCCTAGAATGAAACCCAGGCTGGTTTGCACCCACCAGGGCCATGCAATCGTTTGTATTGACTTGAGGAGCAGAAGACCGGGCCTGCTGCATGGCTTGGTGAAACTTGGGTCACTCCTTCACTGCCAGGGATTTATGATCCTGGCTCTCAGTGACTGTTTGGAAACTCGTGGCTTTAGAATCTGGTGTGTTTAGAAGTGACTAAATGAGGAACCTGCTAGAATGTCGTGGTGAAACTCTTTGTACTTGCAAAGCAGAGCCCACCTCCAGCTCACAGCTCTGCTCTTATTGATTATCATTTTGAGTCCTTGAAGGATATTCCTGTGCCCAAAGCACTGGGGGCTCTTCAGAACTAATAATGCAACATGACAGAGAGCTGCTGAACTGACTCTGCTCTCTCCAGGCTGTCTGCACAGGGCAGAGCTGAAGAAGACCCATGTGGAGAGGTTGGTGCATTTTGTTCCACAGCACCTCTTGTCCAGCATGTGAGCTGGTGTCTAAACACAGGAACCAAACACTGAGCCTGGAGCAACCTCTGCCTGTATTTTTCCTGGTCAGAGATGCATGCTCAGGGAAGGACACGGTGTGGCTGGGCTGCAGCACGTGTGAGCCCTTCTGCCCTAATCATCCATTACAGTAGGTGGGAAGAATGCATCCTCTTGACTGTTTCTCTATGTCTTGATGGTGGGGAAACCTCTACAAAGCAGTTTGTTCTTGCTGAGCTGGAGGGGTAGTGCCTCACTTCTTAAAGTAAGAAGAAACTGCCAGTAGGGTCTGCTGCTCCTCACCATCCTACCGCAGCCTGAGTCTGTGAAACAGGAGGTGTGATCACTTAGCTGCAGTATCACTCCACAGCTGTGTCAGAAACAGAGGAAAGAGCTCAGGGAGAGCAGGGTACATGCATGCTTTTAAAGACAGCAACTTACCTATGGGGTTTTGTCTCAAAAAAAAGAAATGCTCTGGCTGAGCCTAATTTGTGATGTCTGCAGGCATAGCTAATTATCCTGATTTAGCTCAGCTCTGCATTCTTCCCAGGGGTTTTGGCACTATTTCTTCAGTTTGGATTTTAAAATTGTCTTTATTTTACTTTCCTCCTACATGTTCTGTGCAATAGCTTTTTCTCCTTGCCTTTCTGAGGAGCCAGGAGCCGGTGTGGCAGTGCTGACAGAAAGGGGATCTGTTAACCAAAGCCTTTGCTTTGGGGGTCCAACAATACCTTCCTCTGGCATGCCAGAACCACAGGGTTTTTTGCTTTTATTTTCTGCTCCAGCCATCCTTTCACAGTTGACACACTTCTTCTCTAACCTAAGCAGCAAATCCTGTGGGGGAAGGAAATCCATCTGCTGTGATCATGGGGCGGCAAGCGTAGCAAGCAGGAGTCAATGCAGGCCTTGAGCTTGGACTTCAGAGACAATCTCTCTTCAAGACAAGGCTTAAATTCTGCCCTGTGTGAAATGGGCTGGCACCTGGATGAGAGCCAGCACCATGCTAGGCACAGGCCTTGGCTTTTACACTGGCTTAGGGCAGGTGCTGAGGGCAGAGGACGAAACCAGGATAAGCAGGGACCTCATCCTCCAGTGACTTGCAGCTCAGGCATTGTTCTCTACTGCAGTGGCAGCTTCTGGTGGATATTCCTTCCATTATTTCCTTATTGAAGTTACATAAAACCCTTGCATGCATGTAGCATGTTCTGCCATAGCTATGCTTGTGGAGTATCACCTTTTGGTCTCTTTTGGTCTTCCAGTCTCCTACCTGCTGCTCTAATCACCCATGGCTCTTGCATCAGAGGTGGTGAGCACTCAGATTCTACAGAGCTGATGTTTCTAGGCCCCTGCCAGCCACTTCTGCCACAGGATGGGGGATCCCAGTCCCTTCAGCCTTTCCTCACATGGAAGATGTCCCACACTTTCGAGTATGCTTTTTGCTCTCCTGCATGCCTTTTTCTGTCTTTGCAAAAGCTTCTGGAAGGGGAAGGAAGAACTGGGCTTAGCTCTCAAGATGTGTCATTTTAGATACCACTCTCCCTTCCTTTCTGAGCTGTTTTACTGTGCTGGTTATATACTTCTTAAGACCTAAAGTCAATGGAAACAATAATTAAAGTTTTAGTCAGATTCATCCAATTAATCACAGAATGAAGCAGGTTGGAAGGGACCTTGGACATCATCGAGTCCAACACCATCTGATCAACTAAACCATGGCACTAAATGCTTCATCCAGTCTCTTCCTAAACACCTCCAGTGATGGTGCCCCCACCACCTCCCTGGGCAGCACATCCCAATGGCCAATCTCTCTTTCTGTGAAGAATTTCTTCTTAACACCCAGCCCAAACCTCCCCTGGTGCAGCCTGAGACTGTATTCTCCTTCTGTCACTGGTTGCCTGGGAGAAGAGACCAACCCCCACCTGGCTACAAACCTCCCTTCAGGGAGTTGTAGAGAGCAAGAAGGTCTCCCCTGAGCCTCCTCTTTGGAGGACTTTGGAGTCCTGGCTTTGTAGGATGCAGTGGTTCACAAGCTACCTACAGTCACTATCAAGCCCCTTCTGGGTACACCTGGCAGTTGCAGTGCCACATGCGACACACTGTACAGGGAGGTGCTGAGCCGAGCAGTGATGTCTTTGCCAGGCATTGCAAGCGCTTAGCTGTCACCATGGCTGCATCCCTGCCATGAGAGGGGATTAAGGCACAGGATTGTGGTGTGGGATGTGGTCATTGTAAAGCTACACTGCAACAGCCATGCATGGCTGGTTGGGTCACGCTCTCTCTCAGGTGGGTTTGTGGCTGATGCACTCAGCTTTGGGCTCCAGACCTGGGGGATGTAGCACCTCCATCATGCTCTTCACTGTCATTCAAACATAGATTCATAGATGAATAGAATGGTTTGGGTTGGAAGGAACCCAAAAGTTCCAACACCTCTGCCATGGGCTGGGAAACCTCCCACCAGCCCAGGTTGCTGAAGGCCTCATTCAACCTGGCCTTGAACACCTCCAGGGAAGCAGTATCCACAGTTCCAGTGTCTCCCCACCCTCACTGTAAAGAATGTCTTCATCATATCCAGTCCAAATCTGCCCTCCTCAAGCTTCAGTCCATTCCTGTCACTACAAGTCCTTGCAAGAGGTCCCTTCCTGTCTTTCCTCTAGTCCCACAAAATAAAATTATCCTCCTCCTTCTCTCTAGGGAAAGGAGGGAGGCATGGGCAGCCTGCCTGGAGATGCTTCAGTCTGTCACACCCTGCAAGGCCCTCCAGTCATCTGCTACACTAACCCAGAATGCTTTCTTTGCTTTCTCATCAGGAGCTTCCCATTTCACCTGCACTTGGCCAGGGCCGTGGCTGCCCTCGCTGCACCCCCAGCTCCTGAGCAAGAGTGGCCATACACCTGAGTCACCATGGGGAAGATGGACAACACTTCTGTGGAGCTGAGCTCTCCCTCTGAGGTGAAGCAGGCAGCCCTGGAGGACTCAGAGCCAATTAGCCCCGAGGCCATGAGCACCAAGAAGAAAAAGAAGGAAATCCCAGACAGAGGCTCCTGGAAGGGGAGGTTTGACTTCTTGCTGTCCTGCGTGGGCTATGCCATCGGGCTGGGCAACGTCTGGCGCTTCCCATACCTCTGCGGCAAGAACGGAGGAGGTGAGGCAAATGTGCAGAGCCTCCACTTGGCCCCTGGGGGGCTTTGGTTTGGTGGAGTCAGGGGAATGGGCTGGCTCCCTGGCTGAGGATGCTCCATCACGCTGGGAGCTGTTGGGTGGGTAGTCCCCACAGCCTGTGGGCTGCAGTAGCAAGTGCAGGCTGGGAAGAGGCAGCACAAAGACATACATGGAGCACTTTGCGTTTCGCCAAGCTTCTGAAGTCCACATTTGCAGGGCTCCAACACAGTGGCTGGGAACCTCATCTTTTGACAAGGAGGGGCATTCACAGAGACACCCAGCTGGGTGCTGGCACATTCCTAGGGAAATCATCCAATTTTGTCTGCTAATTAGGAGATTCTCCTCTGTCTAGTGTATTCTCAGGGGTGGCGGTTTTATGTGTGTGTCTGGGTCATGTCTGAGGAGTTTTGGTTAGAGGATTTGCATGGACTGTAGTGGAGTCATGCAGACATGCATACAAACACATACATGTACACAGGCACACGAGTGTCATTGTCTGTGGAAGGAAATGAGCTGTGAGAGGGGTCACAGTTATTGTCTCCATCCTGACGCTTGCAAAACAGGTTGCAAGAGGAGGTTGCAGCTGGTGGCAGTGCCTGCAGTGTAGCCGGTGGCAGCTGGTGGCAGTGGCTGCAGTGTAGCTGGTGGCAGTGCCTGCAGTGTAGCTGGTGGCAGCCAGTGGCAGTGCCTGCAGTGCGGCTGGTGGCACTGCCTGCAGTGCAGCCGGTGGCAGCTGGTGGCAGTGCCTGCAGTGCAGCCGGTGGCAGCCGGTGGCAGTGCCTGCAGTGTAGCCGGTGGCAGCTGGTGGCAGTGCCTGCAGTGTAGCCAGTGGCAGCACCTGCAGTGTAGCTGGCAGCTGGTGGCAGTGCCTGCAGTGCAGCTGGTGGCAGTAGCTGCAGTGTAGCTGGTGGCAGTGCCTGCAGTGTAGCCAGTGGCAGCTGGCAGCAGTGCCTGCAGTGTAGCTGGTGGCAGCCAGTGGCAGTGCCTGCAGTGCGGCTGGTGGCACTGCCTGCAGTGTAGCTGGTGGCAGCTGGTGGCAGTGCTTGCAGTGTAGCTGGCAGCCAGTGGTAGTTCCTGCAATGCAGCCGGTGGCAGCCGGTGGCAGTGCCTGCAGTGTAGCCGGTGGCAGCTGATGGCAGTGCCTGCAGTGTAGCCAGTGGCAGCGCCTGCAGTGTAGCTGGCAGCTGGTGGCAGTGCCTGCAGTGTAGCCAGTGGCAGCACATGCAGTGTAGCTGGCAGCTGGTGGCAGTGCCTGCAGTGTAGCCGGTGGCAGTAGCTTCAGTGTAGCTGGTGGCAGTGCCTGCAGTGTAGCTGGTGGCAGCTGGCAGCAGTGCCTGTAGTGTAGCTTGCGGCAGTGCCTGTAGTGTAGCTGGCGGCAGTGCCTGCAGTGCAGCTGGTGGCAGCGCCTGCAGTGTAGCTGGCAGCTGGTGGCAGTGCCTGCAGTGTAGCCGGTGGCAGTGCCTGCAGTGTAGCTGGCGGCAGTACCTGCAGTGTAGCTGTCGGCAGTACCTGCAGTGTAGCTGTCGGCAGTACCTGCAGTGTAGCTGGCGGCAGTGCCTGCAGTGTAGCTGTCGGCAGTGCCTGCAGTGTAGCTGTCGGCAGTACCTGCAGTGTAGCTGTCGGCAGTGCCTGCAGTGTAGCCGGTGGCAGTGCCTGCAGTGTAGCTGTCGGCAGTGCCTGCAGTGTAGCTGTCGGCAGTGCCTGCAGTGTAGCTGGCGGCAGTGCCTGCAGTGTAGCTGTCGGCAGTGCCTGCAGTGTAGCCGACGGCAGTGCCTGCAGTGTAGCTGTCGGCAGTGCCTGCAGTGTAGCTGGCGGCAGTACCTGCAGTGTAGCCGGCGGCAGTACCTGCAGTGTAGCCGTCGGCAGTGCCTGCAGTGTAGCCGGCGGCAGTGCCTGCAGTGTAGCCAGCGGCAGTGCCTGCAGTGTAGCCGGTGGCAGTGCCTGCAGTGTAGCTGTCGGCAGTACCTGCAGTGTAGCCGGCGGCAGTGCCTGCAGTGTAGCCGGTGGCAGTGCCTGCAGTGTAGCTGGCGGCAGTACCTGCAGTGTAGCTGGCGGCAGTGCCTGCAGTGTAGCCGGTGGCAGTGCCTGCAGTGTAGCCGGCGGCAGTACCTGCAGTGTAGCTGTCGGCAGTGCCTGCAGTGTAGCCGGTGGCAGTGCCTGCAGTGTAGCTGGCGGCAGTGCCTGCAGTGTAGCTGTCGGCAGTGCCTGCAGTGTAGCTGGCGGCAGTACCTGCAGTGTAGCTGTCGGCAGTACCTGCAGTGTAGCTGGCGGCAGTGCCTGCAGTGTAGCCGGTGGCAGTGCCTGCAGTGTAGCTGGCGGCAGTACCTGCAGTGTAGCTGGCGGCAGTACCTGCAGTGTAGCTGGCGGCAGTACCTGCAGTGTAGCCGGTGGCAGTGCCTGCAGTGTAGCTGGCGGCAGTGCCTGCAGTGTAGCCGGTGGCAGTGCCTGCAGTGTAGCTGTCGGCAGTGCCTGCAGTGTAGCTGGCGGCAGTACCTGCAGTGTAGCCGGCGGCAGCTGGTGGCAGTGCTTGCAGTGTAGCTGGCAGCCAGTGGTAGTTCCTGCAATGCAGCCGGTGGCAGCCGGTGGCAGTGCCTGCAGTGTAGCCGGTGGCAGCTGATGGCAGTGCCTGCAGTGTAGCCAGTGGCAGCGCCTGCAGTGTAGCTGGCAGCTGGTGGCAGTGCCTGCAGTGTAGCCAGTGGCAGCACATGCAGTGTAGCTGGCAGCTGGTGGCAGTGCCTGCAGTGTAGCCGGTGGCAGTAGCTTCAGTGTAGCTGGTGGCAGTGCCTGCAGTGTAGCTGGTGGCAGCTGGCAGCAGTGCCTGTAGTGTAGCTTGCGGCAGTGCCTGTAGTGTAGCTGGCGGCAGTGCCTGCAGTGCAGCTGGTGGCAGCGCCTGCAGTGTAGCTGGCAGCTGGTGGCAGTGCCTGCAGTGTAGCCGGTGGCAGTGCCTGCAGTGTAGCTGGCGGCAGTACCTGCAGTGTAGCTGTCGGCAGTACCTGCAGTGTAGCCGGCGGCAGTACCTGCAGTGTAGCTGTCGGCAGTACCTGCAGTGTAGCTGGCGGCAGTGCCTGCAGTGTAGCTGTCGGCAGTGCCTGCAGTGTAGCTGTCGGCAGTACCTGCAGTGTAGCTGTCGGCAGTGCCTGCAGTGTAGCCGGTGGCAGTGCCTGCAGTGTAGCTGTCGGCAGTGCCTGCAGTGTAGCTGTCGGCAGTGCCTGCAGTGTAGCTGGCGGCAGTGCCTGCAGTGTAGCTGTCGGCAGTGCCTGCAGTGTAGCCGACGGCAGTGCCTGCAGTGTAGCTGTCGGCAGTGCCTGCAGTGTAGCTGGCGGCAGTACCTGCAGTGTAGCCGGCGGCAGTACCTGCAGTGTAGCCGTCGGCAGTGCCTGCAGTGTAGCCGGCGGCAGTGCCTGCAGTGTAGCCAGCGGCAGTGCCTGCAGTGTAGCCGGTGGCAGTGCCTGCAGTGTAGCTGTCGGCAGTACCTGCAGTGTAGCCGGCGGCAGTGCCTGCAGTGTAGCCGGTGGCAGTGCCTGCAGTGTAGCTGGCGGCAGTACCTGCAGTGTAGCTGGCGGCAGTGCCTGCAGTGTAGCCGGTGGCAGTGCCTGCAGTGTAGCCGGCGGCAGTACCTGCAGTGTAGCTGTCGGCAGTGCCTGCAGTGTAGCCGGTGGCAGTGCCTGCAGTGTAGCTGGCGGCAGTGCCTGCAGTGTAGCTGTCGGCAGTGCCTGCAGTGTAGCTGGCGGCAGTACCTGCAGTGTAGCTGTCGGCAGTACCTGCAGTGTAGCTGGCGGCAGTGCCTGCAGTGTAGCCGGTGGCAGTGCCTGCAGTGTAGCTGTCGGCAGTACCTGCAGTGTAGCCGGCGGCAGTGCCTGCAGTGTAGCCGGTGGCAGTGCCTGCAGTGTAGCTGGCGGCAGTACCTGCAGTGTAGCTGGCGGCAGTGCCTGCAGTGTAGCCGGTGGCAGTGCCTGCAGTGTAGCCGGCGGCAGTACCTGCAGTGTAGCTGTCGGCAGTGCCTGCAGTGTAGCCGGTGGCAGTGCCTGCAGTGTAGCTGGCGGCAGTGCCTGCAGTGTAGCTGTCGGCAGTGCCTGCAGTGTAGCTGGCGGCAGTACCTGCAGTGTAGCTGTCGGCAGTACCTGCAGTGTAGCTGGCGGCAGTGCCTGCAGTGTAGCCGGTGGCAGTGCCTGCAGTGTAGCTGGCGGCAGTACCTGCAGTGTAGCTGGCGGCAGTACCTGCAGTGTAGCTGGCGGCAGTACCTGCAGTGTAGCCGGTGGCAGTGCCTGCAGTGTAGCTGGCGGCAGTGCCTGCAGTGTAGCCGGTGGCAGTGCCTGCAGTGTAGCTGTCGGCAGTGCCTGCAGTGTAGCTGGCGGCAGTACCTGCAGTGTAGCCGGCGGCAGTGCCTGCAGTGTAGCCGGCAGCAGTGCCTGCAGTGTAGCTGGCGGCAGTGCCTGCAGTGTAGCTGGCGGCAGTGCCTGCAGTGTAGCTGGCGGCAGTGCCTGCAGTGTAGCTGGCGGCAGTGCCTGCAGTGTAGCCAGCGGCAGTGCCTGCAGTGTAGCTGGCAGCAGTGCTCTCTGTGGACAGCTCTCACCAGCTTTCAAAGTTCTTTCCATCGTTGCACCGTGTCCGGGGCTGAGGCCAGGCAGATCCTCTCTTGCCTCTCAGCAGGGCAGAACAAATGAGCCCCAGCCATGGGCTGCAGACATGATGGACAGTGATGTGGTTTACAGAGAGCTACAAGAGCGGTGACAAAAGAGATCCCAAAGGATACAGCACACCCAAAGCCTCCCAGCACTCCCGTCTCCCCACCTGAGGGTATACCCAAAACCCCCAGGGCTCTTTCTTCCCTCCCTCCACTGTTAGGCTGATCTCAGCTGGCCAGGTGAGATTGCCTTTCCCCCTTCTCCTCCTGGCATTAAGCCTAGCCAGGCCCAAGAGGCCTTGAGGTAACTCCCCTTCCATTACCAGATAGGGAGAAGCAAGGCAAGAAAGAGGAAGAGTCAGACCTTGCTGACAGACGTGTAGGGAGCAGGACACGATGGGTATGGAATTCCTAGCTTCCTGTGTCCACCCACTGGGCTGCACACTCGGGGCACCGGAGGTGTATCTTGTGTGGCAGCAGCAGGAGGTGCCCAGCCTGAACTGCCACACACCAGCTCTCCCTCCTCAAGTGTTTTTCACCTTCTTGAACCATTTCTCGGCCTTCCCACACAAGTCCAAACCCCTTTGCCTCACCTTTAAGGCTTCATATATAATTTTATTACTGCCTGCTAGTCTTTCCCTGTTGTTGTTTACTTCTTCAGCTCTTCATGCCCAGAATCCCTGTCCTCCATGCCCTGTTCGTTCACACTGCCCTGAGGCTCTCTTCTCATGCTTGTTCTCCACATGGGTTTTTTTCTTTTCCTTTTGCCTTGAATTCCCTTCTCCAAACCCACTTTGTCTCTGTCCCTTATGACTCCTCCTCACACCAACAGCCCACATCTGCTGTAGTGATGTAGGATGCTCTTCTCCTCCTACCCTGGTAGAGAGGAGAGTGATAGAGCTCCCCGCAGCAGTCTGTCCCTGGAGCTCCACAGCATTTAGGGGAGCCTTGGCCCTTTCTCTGAAGCAGGTGGAATGAGTCCCAGTGGGAGATTGGGCAGCTCTCCATTTTGCCACGAAGATATCTGTGTTGCTTTGAGCAGGGATATGAGCGTGCAGCTGAGCCAGGTGAAGCTCACAGGAACCAACCAGGCCTACCGAGGGCTGCCGGTGGCACCACTGCTGGAGCTGGGGGGCAGGGCTGCCACTATTATTTAGCCACTTTCTGGCACCTGACAGCTCTAGCTCTCCTCATACAACACCAGCCCTGTAGCTAAGTCCCAGCATTGGCTTTTAGCCCAGGCTCTACCCTGTGCTTGCTGCACCGTTTCAGACACACTGGATTTGTGCTGCCCATGGCTCTGCCTCCTCACACATGAAGGTGGGCATGATGACATCTGCAATCTGATGAGAAGTGTTATGAAGCTAAAATCAATCCTGTTCGTAGTCAGCCGAGACAGAATCACAGAATGCTTTGAGTTGGAAGGGACCTAGTCCAACCCCACTGCAGTGAACAGGAACATCTTTAACTAGATCAGGTTGCTCAGAGCCCCATCCAATCTGAGCCTGAACATACCCAGGGATGGGGCATCTACCACCTCTCTGGGCAACCTGGGCCAGTGCTTCACCACCCTCACTGTAAAAAAATGTCTTCTTTCTGTCTGGTCTAAATCTACCCTTCTCTAGTTTAAAACCACTATGCCTTGTCCTGTTGCAGCAGGCCCTCCTGAAAAGACTGTCTCCACCTTTCTTATAGGCTCCCTTTAAGTACTGAAAGGCCATAATTAGGTCTCCCCAGAGCCTCCTCTTCTCCTGGATGAACTACCACATCTAAGGAGTTGGATCTGTTCAGCCTGGAGAAGAGAAGGCTCCAGGGAGGACATTATATCAGCCTTGTAGTACCTGAAGGGGGCCTACAGGAAAGCTGGAGGGGGATTATTTTATGTGGTGATAGGGCAAGGAGCAATGGTTTTAAACCAGAGCAGGGTAGATTTAGATTAGGCATTAGGAAGAAGTCTTTTACTGTGAGGATGGTGAGACACTGGAATGGGTTGCCCAGAGATGTTGTGGACACCTCACCCCTGAATTTAAGACCAGGCAGGATGAGGCTTTGAGAAATCTGGTCTAGTGGGAGGTGTCCCTGCACATGGCAGGGGGTTGGAACTAGGTGACCTTTAAGGTTCCTTCCAACTCAAGCCATTCCAAGTAACTCCAGGTGGGGTCTCACCAGAGTGGGGGATAACCACCTCCTTTGACCTACTGGCCATACTTCTTTTCATGCAGCCCAGGATACAGTTGGCCTTGTGGGACATGATCACACATTGCCTGCTCATGCCCTGTTTTTCATCCACCAGTGCCCCCAAGTTCTTCTCCCCAGGGCTGCTCTCAAATCCAAGGCTGGAGGGTGCTGTGGCGGTGCGCAGTGCTGTTCTCAGCACACAGCGATCTCAGCGCCGGCAGCCGCAGGCACACGGAGCGAGCAGCCAGCCGTGAGCAAAAACGTCAGGCAGGTGAAAGGTGCGAGCTGGAGCCTGCCCCCTCCCAAGGGCCCTGCCTCGCCCTCCGCTTTGTGCGGCTCCCGGCAGCCCGCACCGCGCACTGCTCTCCCCGTTCCCTGCCTGGCTGCCCGCAAGCTCGGCCGGCGGCGCGACCGGCGGTAAGGAGCAGCGAGTGGGGCTGCAGCCGCTGCGGGCGGGCGGCGGAGCTGACACTCGGCAGCGGCACCGCCAGCCGCTGAGCAGCGGCGGGCGCGGGGCTCACGGCCGCTGATTCGCCACCGGGTGCGCCCCGCCCGCTCTGCCCCGGGAGAGGCGCCCGGGGAGCACAGCAGACCGGGGGTGGGACTCTAATTTTAGCGGCCCGCGTGTGCGCTGCGCGCAGCGCCGCCGTGTGCGCGGCTTCCATTACGCACAGGCGGATTGAGCTGAGTGGAAAGATCGGCGTCTCGCTTGCCGCTGTCACACCGCATCAGCTCACGGCCGAGCTGCTCTGCGCCGAGAGCCCTGAGCTGCCGCGAGCCGCTCGGCACCGGCAGCCGGGAGCCGCTCGGCGCCGTGATCGGGCGGCTCGTTCGGGTACGGCAGCCCAGGGCAAGGCCCATCTGCTGCAGGGAGCAGGCTTGGCTCTGTGTGCCAGGGAATGTGCCCAGCTATGACTAACACCTCAGCCTCTACAACAGTTTCTAACCTCGTGCAGTCTTCCTGATGCCAACAGGATTTTACCTGACTCTAAATGCGACTCAGTAGGTGCTGAAATTGTCTCTGAGAGCCTGAGCTTGAGTAACTTGAGAGCGCTTCTTTAAGCATCATGCATTGCCATTTACACATCAGAGCTCAGGAGCACTTCTTTAAGCATCATGCATTGCCATTTACACATCAGAGCTCAGGAGCGCTTCTTTAAGCATCATGCATTGCCATTTACACATCGGAGCTCAGGAGCACTTCTTTAAGCATCACGCATTCCCATTTGCACATCGAGACTCCTAGCAGCAGCACGTAGCAGCTTGTAAGGCTCAGCTTCTGATCCGTGGGCAGCATTTGCCATTGTAGGGATTAGTGATGATTCCATGCTGTACAGTGCTCGGAGCCGGAGATGGCAGGCAGACGTGGGGGAGTGTCAGGTGCTGTGTGCTCCTCTGCCTCCAAGGGCAGGTGCCCTGAGCAGGCAAGGCAGGACCAGTGCCATCCCCCATTTGACCCATGGACTTTGGAGACAGGTTTGGATTCTCCCAAGGTCACACACGATCATTTGTAGCAGGCCAAGAAACTGAACCAAACCTTCATCAGCCTGTCTGTGGCGGGGGATCAAAGGCCATTTCTTTGACCACACCTTTCTTTAGGCCACACCTTGAGTATTGTGTCCAGTTCTGGGCCCCTCAGTTTAGGAAGGACATCGAGACACTTGAAGGTGTCCAGAGAAGGGCAACAAGGCTGGGGAGAGGCCTTGAGCACAGCCCTGTGAGGAGAGGCTGAGGGAGCTGGGGTTGCTTAGCCTAGAGAAGAGGAGGCCCAGGGGTGACCTCATTGCCCTCTACAACTACCTGAAGGGTGGTTGTAGCCAGAAAGGGGTTGGTCTCTTCTCTCTAGCAACCAGCACCAGAACAAGAGGACACAGTCTCAAGCTGTGCCAGGGGAGGATTAGACTCAAGGTAAGGAGAAAGTTCTTCACTGAGTGAGTCGTTCGTCATTGGGATGTGCTGCCCAGGGAGGTGGTAGAGTCACCGTCCCTGGAGGTGTTCAAGAGGGGATTGGATGTGGCACTTGGTGCCATGGTCTAGTCATGAGGTCTGTGGTGACAGGTTGGACTCGATGATCCTCGAGGTCTCTTCCAACCTACTGTGATACTGTGACCAGGCAGGCAAACTATAGGTACAGCTCTCAGAACCGTTTTCCCCTCTGGCTGTACAACAACCAAGGATGCTGTGCCTGCTCAGGGACCTGGCCACAGAGGAACAGTCTTGCTGTCTGCAGCTCTCAGTTCAAGGCTGTGGTATGCTCTGTAGAGGATTTTCTCCAAGCCAGGGTAAGTGACCCAAGTCCAAAAGTCTGTCTGTTCCTCAATAGTCGAATAAAATCTTTCACCTACAAACTGTCTGGCCTGCTCCAGATGAAAAATGCTGAGTCATCAGGACTGTGGCCAAATTTCATCAGCTGTTTTGACACGGGTAAGCAAGGTACTGCGACTGATGATAAGCTCAGTCTCCAGCCTCCACAGAGAGGCACAGCTGTGATGAGGCAGCATGCATGCCTTCAGAGCAGAGCCTGCCTTCCTGCAGAGCAGAGCCTGCCTTCCTGCAGAGCTCCTGGGAGGCTGCACCTCGCAGGCTGCAGTGTCTAGCAAGAGCACGGGGGACATTGCAGAGCAGGCGTTGCTCCTCCCACAGCGATGCTCAAAGCCGTTTGCTCCTCGATGCCAAGCTGCTGCTGGAGCCGAGAGCCTGTGCTTGCACGCCAGCTTCTGATTCAGGCTCACGGTCATCGAGTTCCTGGCCTGGAGCATGTTTTCTCCCTGCCACCTGCTGCCAGCTCCTCTTGCACGCAGCCTCCCATAAAACTCCACACCGGGTGCTGACGCCTGCCTCTCCCAGCTGTGCTCAGCTCCCTGCTTGGCAGGCAGACGTCTCCAGCTGGGGGGGTCTCCTGAGCCAGCATTCCTGCCTGTGCCTCGCTGCTTCCCTGCCCTCAGAGAGCAGCTGCTGGAGCCTGACTATGCCGGGTGCAAGCTGGGTTGCAGCTTTCCAGGCTGGCTTTTCTTGCTGTCTCCATGTTTGCTTTTCCAATGATATCTGGAGAATAAGACACTGACAGCTCAGTGCAGAAACCAGTGCTGTTGGGACATACAGCCAGCTGCTTCTGAGCAAACTGAGTGTATCCTCTCTCTTCCCAGCCAGCATCTTCTGCAAGAGTTTGCCTTGCTCTGGAATGATGGCATGCTCCAGCACGTGCTCCAGGGTGGTGAAACACTGGAACAGGTTGCCCAGAGAAGTGGCAGATGCCCCATTCCTGGAAATATTAAAGGTCAGGTCAGATGGGGCTCTAAACAACCTGATCTCATTGAAAATGTCATTGCTCACTGTGACCTCTGAAGGTCTCTTCCAACCCAATGCATTCTGCTGTTCTTTGAGTCTCTGTGTGAAGAACCTGGAAAATGAGCACTGTCCCAAGTCAGAATGACCTGAGCATGTACACCCTTTAAATCACACAAAAAAGCCTTCCTATGCCATTTGCTCTTGTGATAACAGGGTGCAAGTGGTGCCTCTCCTGAATGGCTGTGCTACCTCCTTCCCAGCGAGATTGTTTCCACAGGGTCCATACAGAAACAGAGTAAGCATTGGCCGGTGCCAGGCAGTCCTGTGAGCTTTTCCCTCAAGGTGAAGGACGGGGAGAGGCATGTGTTGAGGTCGATAGAAGGATCTATTAATGTTCAATAAGCGGAGCGATTCATAAAAATATTAATAGTTTTATTAATTGCCAAAATCCCACCAAAACCCACTCATTAAAACCTATTTGCAGATTCGAGGTGTTGGGCTGTGGAACAGACCTCCCACCAGCAGGAACAAGTAACAATTTGAACAATCTGTACAAAGATCCAGAGACACCAAACAGCACTTCAAAAAAAGGGCCCCCGGCAGTGCAGCCGGCGATTGCCCACGGCGGGTGTTGGGGGGAGCTCCAGAATCCCCCAGGGCAACAGACCTTCCATAGATGCTTACAAAAAGCAGCTCTTGTACTTCCTCACCGATCCTGCTACCTCCTGGCACGCAGCAAGATCCAGACAAACCAAAATGGTGTCCACCACGTGGAAGCCGCAGGAGCGCCGCTTCACTTTCTGTTGGTGTCTGCAGCTTGTTGCTGAGGCAGGATTTGTTCCCAAAGGGTTTGTAGCTGAAAGCTTTGTAGAGAGGAGGTTCCTCGTCTGCAATCCTTTAGCAGTGGCGCTCGCTCCTTGCTCCAGCCAAACGAAACTGTCCCGGGGACTCAGCTCCTCTGGGGTCCCGCCTCTCGGCCCGGCAAGACGCGAGTCTGTCCTCTGGGCTTTACAGCGCTGAAGCAGCGAGGGGTCTTTGCTGGCTTGTCTGGGTAAACTGAAACACAGTTCAGCTTCCAAGTGAAGCTTGTGGTTCCTTCCAGAGCGTGGACAATCGCAACCCCACCCTCTGGCTCTTTGGGCTGATACTTACAGATTTCCCGAGGCAATGCTGGCCAGGAGCAACACAGATCTAGGGGTGAAACCCTGGTATTGCAACCTATAGAAAGCCTTCTCTCCAAACGTGGCCTAAAGCACGCCCGCCTGGCTCATTCTGGCTATGAAACATGTTCAGGCAAGCCTAAAGAACCAATCTACTAACTTCTGTCTCATTGTCTGGTTCAGAGCAATTTGAGGCTTTTTTGTCCATTCAGGACAGCATGTGAGACAAGAAACACTGACAAGTCACCACTGTCACTGGCACTCAGGTTTGTTGTCACACTGGACTTAGCATGGCCTACATACCTGACAGCAAAGTGAGGCTGACATCACATAGCCAGTGGATGTGTGTATGTGATACACAGATACCCATGGCGATAGGAACAGGTAAGGACAAGAGAGTAGGAGCCTCGCTGAGCACACCAGCTGCAAACTGCCACCTCCAGGCAAGTCTGCTCCTCATCCCATGGGTGCTGCAGGGTAAGGAGCTACAGCTGCAAGCTGTTTGCTTCTTGGTAAGGCTGACTCCTCTGATAATGTTGCTCTTGCTTCCAGGGGCCTTCCTCATCCCCTATTTCCTGACCCTGGTGTTCGCTGGCATTCCTCTCTTCCTGCTGGAAACTGCTCTGGGCCAGTATACCTCTGTTGGAGGGCTGGGAGTCTGGAAATTAGCTCCTATGTTTAAAGGTACTGTGCTGAAATTCATGAAGGTGCTGGCACACAGCTACAGGCAAACCCACTTCAATGGTTTGGGGAGCAAATCCCTGGGGACTGGGGTGGGGTGGCAGGTGAGGGGAGTTTTCCCATGTCTCTTTATCAAGCTATTCTGCTCTAGTGAGGCCTTACCTGGAATACTGCACCCAGCTCTGGGCTCACCTGTTCAAGAGGGACAGGTGTCTGATGGAGAGAGTCCAAAGGAGGGCTACAAGGATGCTGGAGGGACTGCAGCACTGCCTGGGGAGGAGATGCTGAGAGCCCTGGGGCTGTTTAGTCTGGAGAGAAGACAGAGAGGGATCTGATCAATGTCTATCAATATCTGAGGGCTGGGGGTCAGGAAGGAAGGGACAGGGACAGGCTCTGCTCACTTGTGCCCTGGGATAGGACAAGGGGCAATGGATGGAAACTCCAGCACAGGAGGTTCCACCTCAACATGGGGAAGAACTTCTTCACTGTAAGGATCCCAGAGCCCTGGAGCAGGCTGCCCAGAGAGATTGTGGAGTCTCCTTCTCTGGAGCCTTTCCAGCCCTGTCTGGATGTGTTCCTGTGTGACCTGAGCTGGATTCTATGGTCCTGCTCTGGCCGGGGGTTGGACTTGATGACCTAACATCCTGTGAGCCTATCCTTGACCCTGATGTCCACAGTGACTATCATCAGCTGACTGCTGTTCAAGCAGTCTTGCATGATGAGAAGGCATTTTATGAGCAGCAGGGACTGTGATAGATGGATTCTGGCTGCACAAAGCCTTCCCTAACCCTCCCCATGTGGGCTCACTTTAATTGCATAGGAAAGCTGTAAATAGGGGACATAAACCAGGAGCAGTATTCTGAAAAGCAGTAGTGATTTAGAAATTATTTGGATGTGGGAAAGAAAATGTCATCCACTGAGTGACCAGATCCTGTGTTCAAGGAGCTCTGTCCTTAAAGTACCTGTGGCACAATGAAAGGCAGTGGGGATAAGTGGGTGGGAGGTGTGAGGGAGCAGACTCCCTTGCTGACCAGCTCAGTTTAGCTGTACAAACTGACACAAATTTTGTTATGATGTCCTTGAGTGCAGTTGGGCCCAGGAGACCTGCATTGACAGTGTTCTCTGCCTGCCTTCCTAGGAGTGGGGTTAGCAGCTGTGGTTCTCTCCTTCTGGCTGAACATCTACTACATTGTCATCATTGCCTGGGCTCTCTACTATCTTTTCAACTCTTTCACCACGGTGAGTCACAGACATGCCAACAGGGTCATTAATCCCTGCTCTACCAGCAGTTGTTTGTGCCACAGACTATTCACTAAGGGCTTGTCCTTTGTGCAAACAACCTTCATCAGCACACTGCTGGTCCCTTCCCAAAGAGCTCCAGCAGCCCTGGAGGCAGTGATGTAGTGCTGATGGGCACCAATGTCCTCTGGAGAGGGTGTCCCCTCCCTGGGTACTGTGGCTAATCACTTCATTCTTTAAAACCCCACCTTGTGTCTCTGACATATTTCTAGAGCTTTGTAAAGCTAAGAGCTTCACATTTCTACTCCTGGCTTTGTAAAGACCTATTCCTGACTTTAATTAGTCCTCATTTACTCTTCCCTTTATAAATGAAATCCCAGGGAATTTTTTCTGATGGAAAAATAATTCAGCAGGCATTTAGACATCTGCTGTGCCTGCCCCTTTATTTCAGCCCAGTAGCTGGGAAGAGCTTCCTTAACTCTCTGAGCAACCTGCAGCCTTAAGAACATTAGCTCTGTGGCTCAAATGGTGTCGTATTTCACTTAGCCATCAGCCTGAAATGCTTCACGGGTGCTGTAGGTCCAGCTGCACTCTTTGATCATCAGTTTCAAGTAGCTTTTGCTAAAATACCCAGTTTGACTTCCCAGCTGTGTTTCTACCACCAGCACCCCCTGGAGGCTCCCAGGTCCAGAACAAAATTGTCAGGTGTTTGTTCCCAAACAAAAATCTATCCCAAAGAAATCTATACCCATTCAACCCTTAGGATGAGGCTTTGGTACAGTCAGGTGTCTCAGACCCAACTGGTGACAGTGCCCGTGTCTGCACAGGCAGCTCCAGTGCTTGGCTCAAGGCCTTGCCTTTTGCCAGAGGCAATTCCAGATTCCCCAAAGAAGACAAGACAAATAAAAAGCCATGTCTCTTGTTCCCCCTGAACTTGACTGAGACCTTTTGGAACCTGAACAGGAATCCATCTTGTCTTCTGGGGTTTCTATCCTCTGAAATTCAGAGGAAATGAAGCAGCAACAAACTCTCCCCCTGCCTGCCCCTCCTTGTAACCTCTCTGGTGTGCAGACCCCTGGGTTGAAAGGTTGCTGTGCAGTGCTGCTGGAGTCACTGCTTTTGCTTCAGTGCAATTAGCTACTCCACAGTGAAAGCACTGGCTGGGTGCAAATAGCCTGAGTGGCCACTGTGGTGTGCCCACCTGCTCCTCCCATGGTCCTGCTGCCAAGCTCAGTGTGCTCATGAGGAGGTATCCTTCACTGGAGTGAACTTGTTCAGATGTGGGGGGAAGGCAGCACTTAAAGGCACTGATGCCACAAGGCACTAAAGACACACATAAAGGGGTCTGTGTTTCATGGATACAAACATCTTAGAGCTTTCTTCAGCTGGAGCCTGAGCTCTTATCTGCAGTGGTTAATCACCCAGAAGAGCCATTCTGTGTTTACCTAGATGTACTGCATTTGGGAAGTGAGGCTGGCACACGTGGAGACACATCTGAGATGCTCTTGTTGGTTTGCCTTAGCTGAGGCTCTGCAGGGCATGGGTGAGTTGTCCTGCCAGCTCACACAGCCCCCGGGGCTGTGGTTTCATTGCTTGCAGTGCCAAAGCTGATCCTGATGAATCTGTAGTGATGTGCTGCTACCAGCAGTGCTACCTGCAGTGCTACCTCCCACCAGCTCCTTTGTGCTGCTTAGAATCAGGCCCAGGGGCAGCATCAAACAGCTGCCCCTCCTCAGATTTGCTGCTGGGCTTATGTTACAGCAGTGCATTTGTGCAGACAAACCCTCAGCCCCCGTTGTCAGTGCCACACTGCTCTTCTCTCACTGAAGCTTGATGTGAAGGAGGGATAAGAAACAGCCGGGTGTTTGTGCAGCAAGTTCTAACCACTTGTTGAGTGATAGCCAAACGCTGCCATGATCATAAGCACAATACCCCCCCCACAGCTATTGTAATTAGTAGCTATTAATTACCAACAGTTAATTAGAAATGGCTTCCTATCTGGGGAATTGCTAATGGAGCTACACCACGGTCCTAGTCACGCCCTTCCTGGAGAATCCCTGTCACACCCTATCCTTATTCTGGAAACCCGTGCTGTGCCTTGGGCTGCAAGGTTCCTGCTCACCCAGGGGAGCTGCACAACCTAGCTGGGAGAAAGGAAAAAGAAATGAAATTCACTTTACCAGCACCCAGACTTTTGCTTCCCACTGCTGCCCTCGGGAGATGTCGCACTGGTGCTAACGCCCATGCCCTTCTTCTGGAGCAGGACCTGCCCTGGCAGAGCTGCGGGAACGCCTGGAACACCGACCGCTGCTTCTCCAACTACTCTCTGGAGGACACCACCAACCTCACCAGCGCCGTCACCGAGTTCTGGGAGTATGTCCACAGCCTGCCCACGACAGCTCTCACCCCTGCTCGCCCTCGGCGTGCCTGCTGACGGGGCTGTGCCCTGCCCCTTCGCTGGCACAGCCTCGGCAGCAGGGCATCGGCACCGGCTGCTGGCAGGGGTGGGCATGGGTGTGGGGTGCACTGTGCAGCCACACGTCAGCTGGATAGAGATCATAAGAGGCTCTCCACCTCTCTTCCTTCATCAGTGAACCTCAGATCCCTTTAGGGTTTTGCCGGTTCTTGTGCTTCCCTACACCCCCCATGCCTTTCACCCTCCAACAGCCTCTGGGGGCTCCAATCCCCCTTCCCCCAAGGGTCAGACCTGTCCTTAACACAACTTCCTCTCACCCTAGGAGGAACATGCATCAGATGTCTGGGAGCCTAGGGGAACCTGGCACCATCCGCTGGCCCCTGGCTGGCACCCTGGCCCTGGCCTGGCTGCTGGTCTACTTCTCCATCTGGAAGGGTGTGGAATGGACAGGCAAGGTATGGTGTGAGGGCTGGGTGCATCAGTGCTGCCTCTCACTGCTCAACTCAGCTGCTGAAATACCCTCTGGGCTCAGTTTCATATGAGAGCCTACAGCAAGGCTGCCCTGTTTCAGGGCAGAAGCACAGCAGGTGCCCTTAAATGCTGACATTTGCTTTGCAGGGTTGTAAAAATTGCTGCTGTGTTTGTGGCAGTTTTCATTCTAAGCTCTTCCCTGTAAAGTCACAGGTCTGAGTGCTCAGCCTCTGTGGGAAGAGACTTGGAAAAGGGGTTTTTAGAGACAGCCCTCAAAGAAAGAGACCTCTTCTGGGCTCACTCTTTTGAAAAGAATTCTGTCAAAATACTGCCGTGGGACAAACCCCTCCCCCACCCCCCCTTGGAAGTGCTCCTGCTGCCCTTTAGGTGCTGGTGGCAGACCTTCAGATGAGAAGCACAGTGGTACTCCCTGTGCAGGAGCTCAGGCCAGCACAGCTGAAGAGCCATTGCTTAGCTCAGTGAAACAGCAATGCTGAGATGTGTTATTCACAGCACAGCATGGTGCAGAGGGACAGTGTTATGAAAGGAATGATCTAGAAGAGAGATCAGAAAGAAGCACTTCAGATGCAGGTCACCTAAGCTGTTAATTTCCCTGGTGGCTCTCAAACAGGTTTCAGACAGCCACAATCAAGTCCTGTGATGAGGATTGCAGGTACCTGTGAGCCCCTGAAAGACAAAGCACCAGAGTCAGAATGACTCACAGTGGAGTGCTGGCCAGGAGAAACACCAGCCTCAGCTCTGCAAAATATGTTGGCTTGAAGGGATTACTTCTATGGACTAAACTTATTCTGTGCAATTTCCTTGTCTTTGGGCAAGTCATGCAGACTTGAGCACGCTGCTCTGGCAGTCAGTGTGTCCTCGTGTGTCCCTGGCAGAGAGAAACCTCAGCCAGCCAGGAACAGTTGTGGTATGGGGACTGGGGCCAGGGGAGAGCAAAGTGCTGCCGACAAGTAGCTGCGGCCAGCGAGCTGCCCCTCTCCCAGGGGCACACACTGGATGAAATGCCATCATGGGCAGGAAAGCTCCTGGGCACTGGTGGGCTGAGGGCTTCTCTCCCACGGTGTCTTTTGCAGGTGGTGTATTTCTCTGCCACCTACCCCTACTTCATGCTCTTCATCCTGTTCTTCCGGGGAGTGACTCTGCCGGGAGCCAAGGAGGGGATCCTCTTCTACCTTACCCCTGACTTCAGGAAGCTCTCTGACTCTGAGGTTAGCTCTGATTTCCCACTTGCCTCTGCATGAGTCCTCCTCAGGCACTTCCCTTGCATATATTAAATACTAAGTATAAAGTGGAGCACTTCCCCATCCAGGCAGTCACCACCCTCCCAGCCTGGGACGAAGCTGGAGGGCAGGGCCATCGTGGGTGACAAGCTGTGCCAAAGCACTCCTGGGGAGGAGGCAGGGGTCTGAGAAATCAGCCCTTTGGGTTGGGACATCCCCTCTGTTGGGAGTGCCTCGTTTCACCAACCACCCTGTCCTAGAGACAGGACAGTGCTCTGGCACCAGTGTGGAGAGCTCAGAAGCAGCATGAGCACCACAGGGCACGTGGCAGCAGCCTTTGGAAGCACCCAAATGTTGCATGGTGGCCAGTGACTGCCTTGTCAGGAGAAGCACACAGGGCACCCAGGAGCAGCAGGGAGGCTTGCAGAGGTACAGTTTTTCAGGAGACACAGTCTCTGCCTCTTGCAACAGTGATGCTGTCATGGTTCCAGAGGTCACCAAGGATTTGTGAGCAGGGGCAGCTGAATACCCATCAAAGGGGTGTCAATGATCCCTCTTGCCAGAAGCTTACTGTGACTGTCCTGCATTGGCTGTGACACTGGGAACAGCAATCTGAGGATCAGGAGAGCTGCTTGAATATTATGCAATTAAAAAATGAGCAGCCTGCTCTTCACCTGCCATTAAGGCACTGAGACCACCTTGGCAAGCTGCCCTCTGCAGCTGTGTGCACAAGGAAACTGCACGTTGAATAAAACCCCAGACATGCCAGTGGAAGAGGAATGGAGGGGTTGAGTGTGGGCTATGGGGCTCCAAGGGAAGCAGCACCTCTCAAGGGTGCAGCTGTGAGAAAGCAAGCACACCCAATTCAGAGGCTGTGTGAGTCCCTTCTGACCTGGGCTGGGGGCTGAAGGGCACTGTTCAGAAATGAAAGGGACCGACTCTTCCTCCATCCCCAGAGAGCCCTGCAAGGAGCCTGGAGCCACAGGCTTTAGTGACCTGGGGATGTGCATCTGGTGCTGGACCAGGCTGCACACTTGATGCTCTTGCCACAGGGGAAGGATGCAGACACAGCCCAGTGGGCTGTACACCCAAGTCCCCTCCACAGGCTACACACAGTCCCCTCACTAGCACTGCACTGAGCTAGTTCAGGGGGGCTCTCACTGCAATTGTCTCTTGGCTCCTCTGCAGGTCTGGATGGATGCAGCCACACAGATCTTCTTCTCCTATGGCCTGGGGCTGGGCTCCCTGATTGCTCTAGGGAGCTACAATACTTTCCACAACAACGTCTACAGGTCTGTTGGTTTCTTTCCAGCCTCCTGCATGGTGGGGAGGGAGAGCCACAGTGAGGTACCTGATCTCATGGGGGAGGGTCACAGTGCCATCCTCTTGGTGGCAGCTGTTGGAATGCAGTTCTCCCACTTGCACATCACCTAACACATCATCCCTGCTGCTTCTCTGGAGCACTGCAACAGCTCTCCACAGGGCCTGGCCCTTTGTTTACCCCATCCTCCACTCCTGACTTGTGGTAGGGATGTGCAGGTGGTTTCTTTCCCTTTTTTTCTCTCTTCCAGAGACTCCATTATTGTCTGCTGCATCAACTCCACCACCAGCATATTTGCTGGCTTTGTTATATTCTCCATTGTTGGCTTCATGTCACACATCACAAAGAAGTCCATCTCAGAGCTGGCCTCCTCAGGTAAGAGAAACCCAGGGTCAAATACAGCAGCAGCCTCTGAGAGCAACCTTTCAGTGAACATGGGATACTCCCAGGCCTTTCCTGACTGGGACCCCAGTGTCCAACCCTTTTTTGCATGCCCTCCCACCAGGATGGGTCTCAGGCACCTGTGGCCTATGTTCACCCCACTCTGGCTGCAAGGGACATCTCCACCTGCTTTTAATGTTCACCTTCTTTTAGTGCTGAAGTATGGTGTGCTCTTGATGCAGTGAAGTACTTAGGCCATTTGCTTTCTGAAACCTTCCTAAAGAGAATAGATCCTGCCTGTGCTTTCAGTAGACCTGATCAAAATTTGGAGCCCCTCTTCCCTGTGAGATTTTGAAATGGTAATCTCAGAGTACTTTTTTCCTCTCAGATGAGGCTGCCTTTTGCACAGACACGATGTGAAATTGCTGGCTTCACAGAGACAGCTTTCATCTCAAGGAAAAAAAAAACCACCACATTCTCTTATGGAAAGAAAAAATACATCAGAAAAGTTATAGCCAGCTCTGAATAGCCATTAATTTTTCTAGGAAGGTGCTGCAGCTGCAGTTGGTAGCAGTAATTTGATGACTTCATTGGGGGTGGGCAGAGAAAAGGCAAAACATGTCTCCAGTCACTGCTGCCCCCAGGCATGGCTGTGCCATGGGCAAAGGCTCAGTGCTTTGGCTCCTGTATTCAGCACCTGCACTTCCTCACTGTGGTGCCTGTCTCTGCTTGACTGTGACCCTTAGGTCAGGCTTCCCATCAAATACTTTATAAACATGGACTCCTTCCTCTTCTCGTTGCCACAGGCCCTGGACTGGCTTTCCTCGCCTACCCGCAGGTGGTCACGCAGCTGCCCCTCTCCCCTCTCTGGTCAATCCTCTTCTTCTCCATGCTGATGATGTTGGGTCTGGATAGTCAGGTGAGACAACCCAGGGGCCAGGAGGGGTAAGATATTAAAACATCTTCAGAGACAATGTAGTGGCTGTGACCCCACAACAACGGTACTGGGCAGGGTCTTTTCTTACTCTTCACAGTGAGATGCAGCTGCAAGGAACAAGGCCTCCTCTGTGTGGTCATTGCTATGCACTCTTCCCTGCACAGGCAAGGGTGGCACTACCTGATTGTCAGTAATCACCAGCTTCCAGCAGCCCAGCAGAACTAATTAGCCTTGAAAGAAAATCACCAATTCCTTGAAGGATGAGAAGACCTTTGGAAAGCTCTTCTCTGTTCAGATGAATTTTTGGCCCTAGCAAAGTGCTGGTGTTGCTCTGTGGGCATAGCTTGTCCCCATCTTGCTGGTTGACCCTAGGAGGTGAGCTCACAGGCTCCAAGTAGAGCTAGTGGGAAACTAATCCTGCCAAAATACTTGGGGAGAAAAGAAAATATTTCTTTCAGGTAATAATTGCTTTGTTCGTGTAAATCATGATTCCTCCCACCCCCAAATCAGCATTAACTCCCTCACTTTGTAACTGCATGATAATAGTTTGTGCTCATCACAGTTCTCTTTGTGCTTTGTGAGGAGCTCAGTTTGAATGCTTTGAATTTTCTTACTGTGTCACCTTAACCAAACTGCATTTCCTGTGAGTCAAGACAATCTCATTACTTGGCTTACTTAGGTTAGGATAGAAAGCCTCCTTTCTATCCTAAGGGAGGAGCACCTTTGCACAAGGCAGCCAGAAGCAGTACTCTGGCACACCATCGAGAGGCTGCACTGAGAAAAGAAGTGCTGAGGCACTGGAGTGTGGGAGCTGGGGCTCTCCTGTGCAGATGTTGGTCTGATACAGCATTTTGCCATTGTGGTTGATAACAAGAGAGAGACTGAGTGGATCTGAAGCACCCTGGCCTTGCTTGTAGGTGAGCAGGGGTAGAGCAGCAGAAGGAAAGAGCCATGCCTTGTGGAAAGCTGGTGCCTGGGTGCCATGACTGCTTCACCTTCAGATAAGTCTTAGAAGCTATTGGAGGGGGAAGCATCTGGATAGCAAAAGATCTCTAACCTGCTGCCTTCAGAGCCCTCACAAAACAGAACCAAACACTGTTGGGCTCTGTGTTTTCACAAGTGATGCTACTTTTCTTCTGATAATTCAGCATTAGAGTAGCTGCCTGGTGGAGCAGTCAGCTGCAGTGTGCCTTTTGAGAGCACCAAAATCAAAGGTGGCTCCAAAAGCCTGTGCTTGGTCTGTGCCCACAGGCTCCTTCCTTGTGGTGCAAGCCACCAGTACAGCACAGGCACCCTCTGGGCTTGCAGGTAGTGCTCATAAACCTGAGCTTAGTTCCTAATCAGATTCAGGTGTTTCTGAAATGTCACACCTGTGTTCCAAGAGAATCCAATCAACCAGGTCTGGTTTTCCACCATGGCAGCTCCCACAAACATCACCAAGCTCAGGTCTGCATCCCCACAGGTGTTCTTTGCACATCATTTCAAATCATGACTACATGTTCCAGAAGAATCTACATTGAGAGGAAAAAAATCATTACCTCCCATGGATTGTTTACTCAGTGCTGGGAAATGATCTCAGGTGTGGCAGTAAGGTCGCTGAGTACTGTGCGGAATTCATTTGCTGCATTTGCTTCTGAAAGACGCTTGGAATTTCCCAGGAGCCCTCTGACACCTGGGCTCAGAGGGCAGGCAGTCTGGGGGGGCTGTCATTGCCTGGAGGGGTAGGAGTGGGAAGGGAGTGGGGAGCAAAGCATTAAAAGGCAAGCCATCTTCTAAAAATGAAGAGAGAAATAGAGCTGAGGAAGCTCTCTGCCTGCATGCTGGAGCTGTAATTCAGTCAAACACACCATTAGCAGTGTGGCAGCTTCTGCATGCAAAACAAATCACACAGGCTGCAACTGCAGCTCCAGCTGCACAGCCCGTGGGAAGCAGCCAGTTTCATAGAAGATTGCTTTGCTACATGCTGATTAGATGCAGTTTGTGGTATTTGTGGGTGGGGAGAGGCCATGTCTGGGTCAGCAGCCTGGTCCGTGAGGCACAGCAGGGCCAGAGGGTGCCCTGCACCTCCAGGGCTGCTGGGCTGGGGCTTCCCCTCACCACCAGTGGGGCGTGGGGCTGCAGACACAGCAGAGATGCTCAGAGGCCTGGATGGCAGTGGGAGGCAGGGCTGAGACTCCTTTCACAATGCACCTTAGCGACGATGGGAGAAGGTCCACCCCTGCCCATCAGTCCATTCAGCAGTGAGTCTGCTGCAGATGCAGCACAGCTGGGATAGGACAAGGGGCAATGGATGGAAACTCCAGCACAGGAGGTTCCACCTCAACATGAGGAGAAACTTCTTCACTGTGAGGGTCCCAGAGCTCTGGAGCAGGCTGCCCAGAGAGGCTGTGGAGTTTCCTTCTCTGGAGCCTCCTTCTCTGGAGCCTTCCTATCCCTGTCTGGATGTGTTCCTGTGTGACCTGTGCTGGATTCTATGGTCCTGCTCTGGCAGGTGGTTGGACTGGAAGATCACCAGAGGTCCCTTCCAACCCCTGACATCCTGTGATCTGTGATCCCATGAGCTACAGCTGCCTCTTGCTGCTGGGCTGCTCCTCTCTGCAGTTCCTTACCCGGGACCTGTGATAGGGGTGCACCTTCCCCCTCGCCTCTCCTCTGCCTTAGCATTCACTGTGCCTCTGATCCACCCTGGCTTCAGCTCCCTTGCACCCAGCCCCTCCTGCATAAGGCACTGCTGCTGTCTCTTAACCTGCCCCTTCCCAGGTCAGGCATCTCTGCCCGGAGCCAGCCAGCCTTGTGACCGCCAGCTTGCTCTGCCCGTGTGAGCCTGCCCCTCGCGGATTACTCATGAGCACCTCCAGCTGGCAGTACACAGATGCACTCTGCTGGCTCTCTGCCACACATCTGGCAGCTGTGGTTGAGCTCCCAGCTGGTCCCTGGGTGCCAGGCAGGGTGCTCTTTGTGGACAAGCTCCTGATGCTGGGAGCAGATGGGAGAGAGACTTGCCTTCAGACTGAGGTCTTGCCTGTACTGACTCCCAAGCCTGGGACCCAGAAACTTGTGTGATGGATAAGCCCCTTGAAGGGGGAATAAAAGGAACAGGGAGAAATGAATGGAGATAAAATATTCATGAGAGAAACACTACTGAGGAAGAGAGAACAAGTGTGAGAAATGGGGCTGGGGATGATGAGAAAAATGGCACCTTAGGGACTGGAGACTGAAATGTGAGTCTGTGTGTGCCTTTGGCCACTTGCACACCCCACACACACACCCACACACCCAGCTACACACGAGGCTAAACACACTCCCACACACCTACACACAGCTACACACAGAGCTGCACACCCCACACACACCCCCACACACCTACACCTACACACACCTACACACAGTTCTACCCACACCCAGCACAAGGAGCTGCTCCTTACCTGCCCTGCAGTCAGTGTGCTGACACTCAGGTGCTGCTTGCCTGATGTAAGCATCTCAGGCTGAGTGTTCAGGGAGATGTGGCCTCCAGGCCAGCCAGGGAGCCGCAGTCCCTGGAGCTGGAGCTCTGAAACCTCCTCAGGCAGCATCCCCTCGGAATGCTGAGGCTGGGCCAAGGCCAGCATTGGCCTTGGCCAATGGGTCAGTCAGAGGTGTGGAGGCTGCTGCCTGTCCTGTGCCTAGAAGCAGCAGAGTGCTGCCATGTGGTTCTCTGCATCATCTGGTACACAGCCTCTTTCTTTTTGGTAGGAGGCAAAGAGATTTCAATGCACTTTGTAGCCCTGTTCCTCATCCCCCCTGATTTGTCCCTCTGTGCCTTCCCTGACTTGGCCTCCCTCTTCCCACACCCAAGGGCTGTCAGCTTCACTCCCTCATGTTGTGTGAGACATCTTTTTCTTCACTTCTCCTCCACTGGACACTCCTTACATCCCCCCTCTGCCCTGACCACCCCCAGCTCTGAGCCTTTTTCCCTCTCTGCCTCCCCCTGGCTCCAGCAGCACCTGGCCATGCTGCCAAGTGGAAAGAGTAGCTTTTGATGGTGTCTTTTTGAACTCTGATGCCAACTTAGTCCTGGCTCTTCCAGACAATGAGCTGGGTAGGATGGGGTAAAAAGCTTTCTGTCACTGAGTATAAAGACAGCTTAAGCCATGCCTGAAGAACATGAGATGCTTTAGGAGTACTTGTGTCCAACATAAAAGGCTCAGCTGCTGATGCTCTGGGGATCCCAGCTTTCTGCTGTGCACTCTGGGGGTATAAAACCCTGGGCAGAAACATCTTCCCTTACTTCATTCTGTGCCACATGGAAGCCAACCCCAGCAGCCAAACTCTTTCACTGTCCCTGCCCAGCTAACAGGAAGAACACAGACTCTCCACATCTTCCATACATCTTTCCTGCCCTCTGCTGCTCTTCTCAGCCTGTTTGTCACTACCTTCCTCTCTATCCTAGGATTTTCTTCATGTTTCCCTCTTCAAAGCCAAATCTGAAAGTGCCAGCACTCTGTGGAGTGCTTTCCCAGAGACACAGTGGTCCCTGACACCGACAGCAGAGCCCTCTTTCATTTCCATGGTCTGGCTCCTGCATTTGCTGAGGGTGAGGAGGGAAGCTGGGAGCTTGCTGCCTGCAGAAGGATTTCTGCTAGGGGCACGATGTGCTCTCTGGGAGCTGTGTGATACCACAGGGTTTCTGGAAGCAAGGTACAGAAGCCAGTCTCACAATGTAGCAAGAAATAGGAGGGAAGGATGCACTTCCAACATATACTACCAGACTGTGCTCATGCTATCTGGCAGAACTGACCAGAAAATTGATTGGAAGATTGCTTTGGTTTGCCCCTGGGGCCTTCTTTATGTTTTATGGTGCAGACAGCATTAAGGTACTGTGCACAGCAACCAGGTGTTTTCAGCTCCAGAAAGCCCATGTGCTGTGAGCATGGGCCTCCAGTGTGCTACATGCCTGCAGTACAGTGTGCTCAGGAGAGGGAAATCAAGTGAAGGGCTGGGGAGTCATAGATGTGGCTGTCCTGAACATGGCTGTGAGCCTGGGCAGTGGCTAATGCAGCTCTTCAGTGAGTGTTTCAGTTCATTGAACAGCACAAGCACTGCTGCAAAAGGCTGAGAAGAGCACCCATGGGAAAAGAAGAGCAAGCAAGGTCCTGCACATGCTCCAGCAGCAGACAGCCCTATTGCTGTGGCTGAGCCTGGCAGCACGCAGGAGCAGGGCAGTGGTGAGGAGGTTGTAGAGAAGGGGAAGAGCCTGCAGTGTGCCCAGGCAGCTAAGAGGGCCAATGGCATCCTGGCCTGCATCAGGAACAGTGTGGCCAGCAGGAGCAGGGAGGTCATTCTGCCCCTGTACACTGCACTGGTTAGGCCACACCTCGAGTCCTGTGTCCAGTTCTGGGCCACTCAGTTTAGGAAGGAGGTTGACTTGCTGGAACGAGTCCAGAGAAGGGCAACAAAGTTGGTGAGGGGTTTGGAACACAGCCCTACGAGGAGAGGCTGAGGGAGCTGGGGCTGCTTGACCTGGAGAAGAGGAGACTCAGGGGTGACCTTATTACTCTCTACAACTACCTGAAGGGAGGTTGTAGACAGACGGATGTTGGTCTCTTCTCCCAGGCAGCCAGTACCAGAACAAGAGGGCACAGTCTCAGGCTGCGCCAGGGGAGGTTCAGGCTGGATGTTAGGAAAAAGTTCTACCCAGAGAGAGTGATTGCACATTGGAATGGGCTGCCTGGGGAGGTGGTGGAGTCGCCATCACTGGAGGTGTTCAGGAGGAGACTTGACGGGGTGCTTGGTGCCGTGGGTTAGTTGCTTGGGCGGTGTTGGATTGGTTGATAGGTTGGACACGGTGATCTTGAAGGTCTCTTCCAACCTGGTTTATTCTATGTATTCTATGTAAGAAAAAGGAGACTTTCCACAGGAGGCAGGAAGCAGACATTTATCCCAATGCATTTTAGGCATTTAATCCTGGTGCTTTTAGCTCCTTCCCTATTCAGCAGAGGGAGGCAGGGAGGCACTTTCAGAAGATGGTTTGCACCAATTTTGTGCAGGGCTGCTTCGTTTTCTAGTGTCTGCAGGGAGCATTTCAAGCAGTGAGTCTCTCAGCATTGGAATGAAATGCAGGAGGTGGTGATGTCAGGCTAAGATCCTTACCTGTGTGTCTTTGCTGTATACCCTTTGCTGTAGTTCTGCACTGTGGAAGGGTTCATCACAGCCCTGATGGATGAGTATCCTCACCTCCTGAGAGCCAGGAAGAAGATCTTCATTGCCATCGTCTGTTTCATCTCCTATCTCATTGGCTTCTCCAACATCACCCAGGTACCTCTGTGCACAGCAATTTTCCAGCCACTCTGGCATAGCACACTGTCACTGACAGTCTGGGAGAAGTGGCAGCATCCAGAGGAGTCATCCTGATGCTGAATAAGCAGCTGTGCTCATCACTACTGCATCCCGAGTCACCTGGGAGGTCTCCACACCTTTTACCCCCTCCTGCTGTCGGTCTGCCTTGGCTTTTTGCTCTTTGCAGCAGGGGCTCAAGCCAACAGAGCCCAAGCTGAGGGAACAATTGGTGCAAAGGCTTAAGATAACACAAAGACCATGTTGCTGGGGCTGATGGGTCTAGAGGCAAGGATCCTGTGTGTGGCAGTTAGGGCTGAGCAAAGCACTGTAGGAGGCAAGACAACAATATGCCTGGGAGAGGCAGAGCAGACTAAATTAAGAAACTCCATCTAAGATAGAGATGATTCACTGCTAAAGAAAACCCTGGCTAAGTTATTTAAAACAATGTTTTAAGCAAGATTGGAGTTGTGGGCATTGTGGGTCCTGCATAACAGTCTGCATTGCTCCTTTACCCCTCGTCCTCTGAGTGCCCTTCATGACCCTCTGCGCTTCTCCTCACCCTTGGCTGTGCCAGAGCAGGTTGGCTAACTGCCTGCAAGGGCACATCAGTTTTTCTGTTGGGAACCAGACTGCAGTGCTCTGTTGTCCAGGGAAATTAACATTAAAGCCACCAGACACAGATAGCAGCAATCCAAGGCACCGGCTGATACTCTTGACCATAATCTACAATCCGTAACTCCTTGGCCCTGGTTTTGTCTCCTCAGGGTGGCATTTATGTCTTCAAGCTGTTTGATTACTACTCAGCCAGTGGCATGTGTCTTCTCTTTCTTGTCTTCTTTGAGACCATCTCAATTTCCTGGTGTTATGGTAAGCACACGACAGACTGTTCTTTGTTTTCTCCATGGACACAATGAGTTATTCCAGAAGCCTCCCACAGTGGAACCAATGGAAACTGAAAAGAGCTAAGGGTGAGAGCTGCAGAAAATTGAAAAACAAAACCAAAACAAACCCACAACAACCAAAAAAAGCCCCAGAAGCAGAAGGCTGTCACCTCATAGCTACAGGACACCACTGAGACCTCTGCACAAACTAGCAGGTGCCTAGGGTTCTGCCTCAAATCCTTCAAGGGGACACCAGAAACATGGAAGCTGCTAGCATGAATTTGGTTTTGTGTCCCTGTCTCTCTTTGATAATGCACAGCATTGTCACCCTCTTGCTGGAGCTAGCCTGTGCTGTGTCATGAGAAGGAAAGGGACTCATCCAGAGGGACCTAGACAGGCTGCAGAGCTGATCCCAAGCCAACTTCATGAGGTTCAACAAGACCAAGTGCTCCTCTGCTATGAGGACAGACTGAGCTAGTTGGGGCTGTTCAGCCTGGAGCAGAGAAGGCTCCAAGGAGACCTCATTGTGGCCTTCCAGTATCTGAAGGGGGCTACAAGAAAGCTGGGGAGGGACTTTTGAGGATGTCAGGGGACTGGGGGAAATGGAGCAAAACTAGAAGTGGGGAGATTGGATGTTAGGAAGAAGTTGTTGCCCATGAGGGTGGTGAGAGCCTGGCACAGGTTGCCCAGGGAGGTGGTGGAAGCCTCATGCCTGGAGGTTTTGAAAGCCAGGCTGGATGTGGTTGTGAGCAACCTGCTGTAGTGTGAGGTGTCCCTGCCCATGGCAGGGGGGTTGGAACTGGCTGAGCCCTGAGGTCCCTTCCAACCCTGCCAGTTCTGTGATTCCTAGAGGTGGTGGCCATGCTGCTCAGATGGGCTGCTTTTTCCAACACTACTTTCCTCATGCAGGTGTGAACAGGTTTTACAGGAACATTGAAGAAATGATTGGCTACAAACCTTGCATCTGGTGGAAGATCTGCTGGGCCTTTTTCACTCCTCTTGTCTGCCTGGTAAGACCTGGGGCATTCTCTCTGCAGGGGTACATCCAGAAGGTCCTCTTAGTTTGCATGGGCTGTAGAGGAGTTGATGTGAGGGTACTGCTTGTCTGAGTAGTCCAATGAAGAGGGAGATTGACAGTGTTCCAGTTCCAGCTATTTGCATAGGGTAATGAGAAATAATATGACACCACTTGGTGGGCTGAGAGCAGCTAGGCTAGTTGAAGGAGCTGTGAGCCTGTTGGGAGCTAAGAGGACAGTGAATGAAGGAACAGATGGATGAGGCCTGGATCTGCTCAATTTCATCTGCACTGGCTGCTTGTCTTTCCCAGGGGGTGTTCTTCTTCAGTGTGGTGGAAATGACCCCTCTGACACTGGGAAAATATGTTTATCCTGCGTGGGGACAAGGCATTGGCTGGCTCATGGCTCTGTCCTCCATGGTACTGATTCCAGGGTACATGATGTACTGCTTCTTCACCTCCACGGGGACCCTCCGGCAGGTACGAGCAGCTTCACCACTTCTCTTCTCTGCTTAGAGTAAGCCTCCTGCTGAACTGAACCTGAGAACTAAGCAGGCTCTGCTTTGACAAAACTCTCAGAGCACTTCAAGGTGGTGCTTCAGGAGCTCTCCATATGCCCAGGAGGAATCAGATCACCTCCAGAGCACAGAATGGTCTGCAGCAGCACAGGCTGGAGAGGAGCTCCTGGCATTGCTAAGCACTAACAGCTCTGAGTGGCTGGCAGCACTGCTGAGCAGCACACAGCTGGCTGCATCTGGCCAAGTGGGTAAACTCAATTGAGCTTTGTGTTGTCACCACCACTGAAACAGAGCCCTCTTTCCCTGGACATCCTTTTGGTGCAGAGGACTGGAGCCCTGTAAGAGACTGGAAAGAAAGCTTTGAGGTTTCTTAACCAAGAGAAATGCCAATGCCCAGCAGTGCCTGGCTGGGAGCAGTGGTTACCTGGCATGGTTCAGCAGAGTGATCAGCCTCCAGGCATGAAGCTTGGTGCACCTCAGGGCTAGGGCCTTCTAGTGACAAGCATGCACTGCAGTAGTACCTTATGTGCTTCAAGAAGGGCTCTCAGAGAATGAGGGGTCAGGAAGCAATGCAGACTTTTATGCAGGACCCACAACTCCCCAACTCCAATCTTGTTTAAAACATTGTTTTAAATAACTTAGCCAGGGTTTATGTAGTGGGGAATGGTGACTCTGCCACACCTCATAACTACTGCTCAGATCTGATTTACAGTGCTGACATTCAGTCTGGAGAGCACTGTGCACACAGTCCTTGTCTCAGAAACACAGACACATTCAGGTTGGAAAAGCCCCTCAGGATCACCAAGTCCAACCCAGAACCCTGCTCTACAAGGCTCACCCCTAAACCATAGCCTCAAGCACCACATCCAAACCAACTTTAAATACACCCAGGCTTGGGGACTCCACCACCTCCCTGGGCAGCACATTCCAAGGCCTGACCACTCTTGCTGGGAACAAATTCTTCCTACTGTCCAGTCTAACCCTGCCCTGGAGCAGCTTGAGGCTGTTCCCTCTTGTTCTATCACTAATTACCTGGGAGAAGAGACCAGCACCAACCTCTCCACAACATCCTTTCAGGTAGCTGTAGAGAGCCAGGAGCATCCTCTGCTTCACACTAACCATCCCCAGCTCCTTCAGTCACTCTCCATCAGATTTCTTCTCCAGGCCCTTCCCAGCTTCCTTGCCCTGCTCTGCCCTGGCTCCAGCACCTCCACATCTCTCCTGCATTGAGGTGCCCAGAACTGGACACAACCCTTGAGGTGTGGCCTCCCCAGAGCTGAGTCCCAGGGGACAATCCCCTCCCTGCTCCTGCTGGCCACAGCATTGCTGACCCCAGCCAGGATGCCTTTGGCTTTCTTGGCCAGCTGGGCACACTGCTGGCTCCTGTTCAGCTGCTTGGCCATCAGCACCCCCAGACCCCTTTCTGCCAGCAGCTTTCCAGCCACACTGCCCCAAGCCTGCAGCATTGCTTGGGGTCTCGCTGTGGTCTGCTGCAAGCTAAGAGTGTGAGGAAGTCACTGCAGGAGTGCTGACTTCTGGCTTTCCCAGGACAGCTGCAATCAGACACCATCTCAGCTCCACAGACTTAGTTCATGGATGCTGTGTTCTGAATAATATTTAACTCAGAAATGTTTTGCCTGGAGTTGCTGGACTTGGGTCAGCTTCAGGCTGCCCTTGGATGTCAAGCTGCAGGTGAATTTGGCTTTCCTTCCTCCCAGCTCTCCACCTGGATGGGCTTTGGTGGGGTGTGGTGGTTTGAGCTTTAACTGGGGCTTAAAAGCTCAGATGGGGGCAAGGCTGAGAATCCTTCCCCAACAGGGAGAGAGAAGGAAGGGAGGGGAGCAAATCCACCCAGAAATCATTTGGGTTTGGCTTGGAAGTAGAGAGGCAAAGAATTTTTCTTTAAACAGTGTATATATCCATCTCTATATTTGTGTAACAATGACAGGCAGGGTTCACAAGGGTAGGGAACAAGGATGGGTGGGAGAAGTGCAAAAAAAGGGCTAAAAAAAAGAGATACAGAACCAGTCCTCTGCAAAGTGTGGAAGCAGCAGGGAAGAGGCAGCGGCCGCAGTTCTCCTCCCTCTTACACCCCTGCTGGACCAGGAGGGGGAAGTGGAACAGACCAAGTCAGTTTCCCAGGGCAGGAAACACCCCCCCAGGATGGGCACAGCCCACCACAGCGGGGACCTGGCAAGTCTGGGGCTTCAGATCTCTTCAGGTTCTGCTCTCTCAGCTGAGGTAGGGTGTAGGCTCTTTCTGGTGTGTGTTGAAGACCAGCAGCCATGCCAGTAGTAGGTCCTCAGCTATTTCTCCTCCTTATCCCCTCACAATATGAGCTGGAAATGTGAAAGACAAGAGGAGACTGCAAGTACAGGTGTGGGTCCAACCCTTTGGTTAAGCTCACTCTCGTCTCCACTGGGGGTGGTGAATGTTTTTCCCTGACGTCTGGGGGCAGCTCATGAGCAGGTTTCCGCCCGTTGCCTCAGCCCTTGCAGACCAGCAGAGCAAGTGAGCAATGTGAGTGGCCAGTGTGTACCTGCTCTGTCCCACCCTGCCTCTAACAGAACCCACACACGAGACCCACAGCTCCTCCCCACTGTCCATGGAGCCAGGAGTGAGCAGCAGGAAAGAAGTTGGCTGCTGTGTGTGGGGTGGGTTTCAGAGAGATGGAATTTTTGGCCACTTCTATGCTCAGATCCTGGATTAGTTTGTAATAGAGATGGAGGGAAATTAGATGGCAGTGCTGAATGAAGAGGTTTTGACAGACAGGGAAGATTACAAGTCATTGTGATCCTACTGAGCAGGAATGTGAGAGGGGAAAAGACCATGAATGGCAGAAGCAGCACAGTGAGTACTGCAGGGACTGCACCCAGCAACAGCCACTTCAGAGAGCAGGAGCTCCTTTCCCTCTGCACAAAAGAGCTTCTCCTTGACTTGGTGCTGTCTGTTCAGGTCTGGCTCAATCCTTTTCTTCAGTGCCTTCTTTTCTGCAGCTTACAAAATTAGTCCCTCCCTGACATGGAGAAATGATTAATTCTTCCTCACTGCCAGTGCTCATTCCTCACACCTCTGATAATGCCTTCCCCTCCCTCCAGATTTTCCTGGGCTCTTGCTTCACTGTGCTTGGCTCTGCACTTTTCATTTGGCCTGCTCAGGCTGGCAGGAATTGCTGCTGGTGCAAAAGTTTGTGGGGGTGGCCTGGCCTGCTCTCTGTCAGCAGCACAGACCATAGCCTCACCAGCCTGAGGTAGCTGGTGAGTAACACTCTGTAACCAACCCTGGAGAGGAAATGATGGAAGCTGGAGAACAGCTCTGCTCCAAAGCCTCTGCCACTGCAGCTCTCTTGTTCCTGCTGGCAGCTGGCATTGCTCAGCAGCAGTTTGCCTGCTTCATGAGGGCAGTCCCTGCACTGCAGATCCAAGAAGGAACTGCTGTGCTGTGTGGAGCACCCAGGCAAAGGTGACTTGCAGAGGCTTTCAGTGGACTGCTGAAAGGTGCTGGAGTAACTCCTGCTGCGTGCACTGTCCCCTCATTCTATAACTAGGGCCACCTCTGAGGCTGGGGGTGAGGGTCTCCACCCTCCTCTGCTGCCCCTGTCTGACCTTCTCTTTGCTTTCCTTCCTGGGCAGCGTTTCCAGCAGATGACACAGCCCAAGGCAGAGCTGCAGGCTCAGAACAACGGCCTCCAGCCCAGGACATCCTTGAATGGGAGGCTCTCGGATGCTGCTGTCTAGGATGCTGCCTGGACCTCCTCGCCCTGCCCTGTAGCTTCTTGTGCCACATTGTCTCTCGAGCTTCTCCAGCACAGCTTGCCCTTCCTAGCTCCACAGTGACTTTTGCTTGCTGAAAGAGGGCCTGGTGGAGGAATCCTCTCACATATCCTCCTCCCAGCCCAGTTTCCCAAGGCCCTGAACGAGCTGCAACCGGGGGTTGGGTGGTGACTGTCTATGTCCTGCAACATCCTGCTCCAGGCTCTCAGGGAGGAGCAGCTGCTGCCCAGGTCTTCCTCCTCTTGATGAGACCTTTCTAAAGAGCTTAGAGTGATTGCTGACCAATTCCCTGTCCTGCTTCTTGCCTCCCCATGTGAACCTCGGCAGAGCATGGTGTAGAGCACAGCTGTATTGGCACTGCAGAGAGCCAGCTGGCACAGGTTCAGATCCCAGGTGCTGGCTGAGCCAGCACAGACCACTCCCAACTGAGAGGGACCTGGCAGAATGAGGATGCCACTGCATCCAGTGTGCTGGCAGCCAGAGGTGGCTGTAGCTAGGGCCTACAGCTGTAGCCCCAAATTGGAGAAGGGGATCAGGGCAGTGTGTGCTGCTCACAGGTGCCATGTTTCAGCCCTGTGCAGTCTCTGTTTTCCTCACATCCACTGGGTCTGGCACTGTGAGCTAGAGCCTAGCTGAGTAGGGAAGCCTTTTAGTTCTGCAGCACCCTGCCCTCTGCAGCTGTGTGCAGCAGGCAGTCCCTGACCCTAAAAGGGGCAGTTTAAAAGGGTAAGTGGAGGAGTCTTTGCTAGAGGCTGTCCTAGTCTCCTGCACTGACCACTCTCAGCTGCACTCAGGTTTGTGCAGAGGCAAGATGCCTGCTGTGTGACAGGGAACATTCCAGCAATGTGCACAGCTCTTCCCCTGCTGGAGCAAGGTAGTTCTTGCCAAATACTCTCCCTGGCTGTGTCCCCAGGTGGGAAGCAGTAAGATGCAGCATAGTGCCCAGGAGTGGGTCAGCTTATGCTTTGTTTCAGGACATGGCAACACCTAAATCCTAGCTGGTGGGAGGCAGGAGCTCCTGGGGGTAACTGGTAGGACACAGTCACCATGCTTACAGCTGTGAGCCAGTGCTGGCCTCCCTTGGGAAGTGTCTGAGCAGCCAGCACTGCTGCTGGAGCATCCCAGCACACACATCACGGAGCCAAGAGCTGTTGTGGATGGTGCTGGGAGAGTGTATAACACCTTGGGGATGCTGGGGAGTGTTGCAGAGCAGTCCTAAAGCAGCAGCAGCACGTAGAAAGGCTTATAAAGTCTTGCAAAGGAGGTAGCTCATCACAGCACCACACAGGTGTGACAGTGATGCTCTCATTTGTGACAGCTTCCTAACGACCTCCCACAGACACCTCTGTGCTCAGAGCAGTTGATGAGCACCTGTCACACCGTGCACACATGGCAGGGCTCAGTGCAGATTAGTCTCTTCCTTCCCTTGGCACTTGACAGCACTGCCAGCTCTGCTGGCCTGCCCTGCCTGTGGCTGCTGCTGCCAGGCCCTGCTCCCAGAGCTGCCAACAGAGTGTCTGAGGAAAGGCATGTCCCATCCACACTGTGCACGCCTGACATGGTGCCTGTCCCCAGAACCAGCCTGCACAGGGCCAGCTGCTCGTCTCTGGCCTCCCAGCCTGAGCACTGGTGGTAGCAAAAGGAAAGAAGCAATCTGGTGATGACAGATCAAGCTGGGGCTGGGTCCCCTGCCAGCCTGCCAGTGCATCTCCACTGATGTTGCTGGAGCTGTGTAACCAGTTTGTGTCTGTACCTGTGGCATCTGCTGTCTCCTGGCTTTTAGAGGTTGTGGCTGCCAGGCATTGAGTGCGTGTTCTGCCTTCTCCTCCACCTTCAGCTGTGACCATGCCCTGTCCCACACCAGGGTGTTCACATCCCAAACCCCACAGCTGTTAACTGGGCATGAGGAGGTGCTGGATTTGCAGGCTTGATCTTGTAAAGCTGAAAGCGGCAACCATTAGCTCACCACAGCTCATCTCGACCAGTCACAGGCACAGCATCTTTCCTTCTCCCATAACTGCAAGCCCTGGGGTAGCTGAAATTCTCCATGCCAACCTCAGCTCCTTTCCTGATATGGATAATAAAGGGAACCACTCCTGCATATCTGTATGTCTTGTGAGAAGGAGGTCTGAGGAGTCAGCCTCTGCTCTTTGCAGTAAGGATTTCATCTGCTTTTGCCTGTGACCCAGGTCACAGAACCTCCCTCCCCTCAAACGCAGACCCAGGGTCACTGCTTAAACTCAGTTGCTGGAAGAGCTGTTGAAAGCCTTGTACCACCCAGGCTGTTCCTCCAGAAATGTGGAGAAGGAAGGGTTCAGAAAACAAAGTCCTGGAGAACAAGTTCCATTTTGCTGGGATTTTAGCCCAAAGACCTGCCTGACTTGTGGCCTTGTGTGTGGCAGGAGCAGCACAGCACTCCAGGTGTAGCAGATGGGCCTACCCTGCACACAGGCTGCTCATTATTTGATGAGGTTTAGCCATTTTCTCTGTTTTCTGCCTTTGCTTTCCCTCCTGCCCTGCTGGTTTTTGCTCTCTTGCCTCACTGCTTCCTCACAATCATCCACCCAGTGGAAATTCTCTCCTCAGCTTGTGTCTTCCTCCTTTTTTCCTTCAACACTATCACATTACACCTCTCACTCTCTCCTTTCTCTTCTCCTTTCCAATCTTTCCTCATTTCTGTCTCTATGACCACCAGCCTCAGTTCCCTGCCTCTCTCCTGCACTCTCCCTCCAGGCTGACTCCTGCGTGCCTGCGGCTCAGCCTCCTGCCAAGCAGGCGTTCAACCTTCCTGCCTGCTGAAAGCCAGAGCTCAGCAGCCCATGGAGGAGCTCAGCCTTTTGTGGATCTGACCCCTGGGAACCAATTTCCATCCCAATATAAAATTATAATGATGTTCCAGCTGTCTTCTCCTCCTGTTTGCTCTAGAAAGCACAGTGCCAGGCAGGCTGTCTCTCGCTGTGGCTAGGAGAGGCAGCTCAGCCTGGATTCTACCAGCTGCAGAGCTGTGCCTGCTGGGAAGGCTTTCTGGGTTTCCTTGGTTTGTACTATTGCCACTGTAACTGTTTGGATCTGCAAAGTCTGGATCTGTATCTTTGCAGGGAGGAATTTGCCCTCAGTCAGGTTCTGCCTGATTGCCTGATGCTCTTCTCTGGCCTTTCAAACTCAGCCCATGGTTAGTGCTGGAGGAACCTTCCTACCTGCGCTGCACACAGGTGTCCAGTCTGGTGGGAAGGCAGGGCTGGTGGTGGTCCCCAGAGCTCATCCTACAGAAAGCCCTCTCTGCCTGTTGACATTCTGATGGCAGGCTTCAGGCAGCAGCTGGCTGTGCTGTGCTCTGTGGCAGTGGTTCCTCTGTGATGAGTGCTTTGGGGCCCTTCCCAAGGTCCTTCCTTTCTGACCACCACTTTGCTCCTCGTTCCTTTTGCTCACCCGGAAGAGCAGACAAGTGCATGGCTGGGAGGTGAGATTCTGCCCTCTCCCCCGTGCTGTGGTTCAGAAGGGGATCTTGCATCCCCCTGCTCACCACAGCTCTCCTGTCTTGTTCTGCCCCTTCCCTCCAGCACCTGCTGGTCTCTCCCTCCCACCGCAGGCAGCCGCTTGAAATAATCCCCACGAAACCTCTTAATTCTAAGGAGCTATTTAGGGAGCTGTGCTCAAATCCCTCTGAAATCCTCTTTCCTGAGGGCTGTGAAAAAGAAAATAAATGCCATTGCCCCATCCTCTGCCTCTCCAGTGAGGGCTGAGAGGGGCAATGGGAAAGGCAAGGTTGGCTCATTAAGTGCTGCTTCCCCCACAGATGCAGGTGCGATCCTCTCCCTCTTCCTGCTGCCCTTCTCCCAGATGTGTTGCAACAGCTGGCAGCCGGTTGTTAAAGCCAGGTGCAATGTCCATGCCAGGGCCCCGGGGCAGTGTGGCGCTGCAGGGCTCCGGGCGGCTGCTGGAGCGCTGAGCAGCTCTGTTACACCATGTGCTGAGCGCAGCTCTGCTGGGCACGGGGGCTGCCCTTAAAGCCACTCTCACTCTGGATCAGCAACCTGTCCTTATCCCCCTCCTGTCCCAGGGGAACTCTGTGGACTGGAGGACTCTGGTTTCAATTGGTGATGGTCAGACAGGGAGGGAGTCTGCAGGAGGCAAGTCCACTGTGTTGCTGCTTCTGCTGGGGGCTACCAGCATGCTCCTGGTGACAGAGCTGGCACAGGCACACTGCCTGCTGTCCTCAGCAGCTGAGCACACTGTGCAGCATCAGATGCCAGTTCTGACACTGGAAGGTGCATGCAGCACAGTGTGCCCACACAGGATGGTGTCCCTCTCCTGATGGCTGATCTTGGCTCTGTACACCTGCAGCTCTTGGGCAGAACACACCTGAGCAACTCAGGGCTAGGAAGAAAACCTCTGAAACCTACTCATGACCCCTGGAAGCCAGCTCTTCAAAATCAGTACAAAGGCAATTCTGATCACTGCACCCTGTCAATGTCCTTGGAAAGGAGAGGTAAGAGATGCCCAGGGAGGGCTGAGGCGTGGGGGCTGCTGTGGGGAGCCTTCTATCTCCCTCTCCACTATCTTGGCCATTACAGCCATTCCTCCTCTGCTGTCCTTCCTCTTGCTCACCTGCGCCCTTTGGAGACAGGCTTGCCTGCCCATGCCAGGTTTGCTTTGCTCCTCAGCCTTGCTTGGTGCCAGTGACCTGTCAGCTCTGTGTCACTGGGCAGGTGTGCCTGCTGCCAGGCCAGGGACAGGCTGGGGAGGGCAATTTGACAGCGAGCAGTGGGGCAGGTTGATGACCCTTCCCTGCTCACCCAGTCACCTCTGTGCAGGGTCCATGCCTCTGTTTTGCCCTGGGGCTTCACACTGCCTCTCCTAGCAAAGCTTCTGCCCAGTGTGAGAAACCAGGGCTGTGTCACTGACGTCTGCCTGGGTGCCCCTGCTGCCAGCCCTCCATAGGCCCAAGGGAGCAGAGCAAGGGTGCTGTGCAAGCACATGCCACAGCACTGCACCCCACAGCTCTCCTCCACCTTCTGCATCTTTAGCAGGCTGTTTGGTGGGTGAGCTCCAGGAGGGGCTGGACCTGCTCAGAGCTGCTCAGCGGCCATGACATTGCCACCCTAGCTCACCCCATCAGGAGCAGCTCCTGGGGCTGCTGTCCCCCTCCCCAGGGTGTCCAGAGCCCTGTCCAGCGCAGATCCTCACAAGTCCCTTCCCGTGTGCCAGAGGTGTGCGTGGGGAGGGCTGCCCACAGGGCTGTGTGGCATTTCCCCTGGCTTTGCAGCTTACCTGGCACATCTCAAGGGGCTGGCACATGTGTGCAGCTGTTAAACACTGGAGAGAGTTTTGATCCCCAGGGCCATGCCCACCGGGGCCCCCCAGGCAGTGGCACCCAGGGCAGACACCCAGGGGTGGCAAGGAACACAGGTGGCATCCTGGTGTCCCCTCTGCAGTGCTGGCTGAGGCAGCACCACCGAGGGCAGCGTGGGGCTCCTGCCAAACACACATCCAGCACCCTTGTGCTGCTGTCAGCTGGGAAATGCCCGGAGACACTCAGGAGAGGTTCCTGCTTTCTGCATCCATACCTGATGGCTGTGACACTGATGGAGATGCCTCCTGACAGCCTGGCATGATGCCAGGAGCAGTGAACCAACCTTCACCAGGCCCCCAGGGAGCAGCCAGCAGCCCTCCTGGGGAGGCATGTGGCCCCTCAGCAGCCCTCAGCGCTGTAGCCCTGTGCACAACAGCCCTGAGTCTGTCCTGGCTGCACCGGTGTGCCACAGGAGCTCGGCCGGGGGCCTTCAGAGGCTCCGCAGCTGCTCCTGCTTCCAGGCAAGGAAACGCAGCACGGCAGGAAGGGTCACGGCCAGGCCATCGATGGAACCACGGCGGGGCCTCCGCAGTCACAGTGTGGGGCAGGTGTCCGGGGGGGGCAGGTGTCCGGGGGGGGGGGGGGGCAGGTGTCCTGGGGGGGGGCAGGTGTCCTGGGGGGGGGGGCAGGTGTCCGGGGGGGGCAGGTGTCCTGGGGGGGGGCAGGTGTCCTGGGAGGGGGGCAGGTGTCCGGGGGGGGCAGGTGTCCTGGGGGGGGGGGCAGGTGTCCGGGGGGGGGGCAGGTGTCCGGGAGGGGGGGCAGGTATCCCGTGGGGGGGGGGGCAGGTATCCCTTGGTGGGGGCAGGTATCCCGTGGGGGGGGGGCAGGTATCCCTTGGTGGGGGCAGGTGTCCTGTGTGTGGGGCACCTCTGCCTCAACAGCACATTTCCTGTGTGCCTCAGGGCCGCCAGCAGAGCAGGGCATGGCTGCCTGGCTGGCAGCTTTCCTCCTGTTGAAGACTGCGTGGCTCAGCCAAGGCTCTTGGCCACTTTGCTGGCACCTCTGCCCCCTCTGCAACGAGAGCTGGCACCTCTGCCCCCTCTGCAACGAGAGCTGGCACCTCTGCCCCCTCTGCAAAGAGAGCTGGCACCTCTGCCCCCTCTGCAACAAGAGCTGGCACCTCTGCCCCCTCTGCAACGAGAGCTGGCACCTCTGCCCCCTCTGCAACGAGAGCTGGCACCTCTGCCCCCTCTGCAACAAGAGCTGGCACCTCTGCCTCCTCTGCAAAGAGAGCTGGCACCTCTGCCCCCTCTGCAACGAGAGCTGGCACCTCTGCCCCCTCTGCAACAAGAGCTGGCACCTCTGCCCCCTCTGCAAAGAGAGCTGGCACCTCTGCCCCCTCTGCAAAGAGAGCTGGCACCTCTGCCCCCTCTGCAACGAGAGCTGGCACCTCTGCCTCCTCTGCAACGAGAGCTGGCACCTCTGCCCCCTCTGCAACGAGAGCTGGCACCTCTGCCCCCTCTGCAACGAGAGCTGGCACCTCTGCCCCCTCTGCAAAGAGAGCTGGCACCTCTGCCCCCTCTGCAACAAGAGCTGGCACCTCTGCCCCCTCTGCAACGAGAGCTGGCACCTCTGCCCCCTCTGCAACAAGAGCTGGCACCTCTGCCCCCTCTGCAACGAGAGCTGGCACCTCTGCCCCCTCTGCAAAGAGAGCTGGCACCTCTGCCCCCTCTGCAACGAGAGCTGGCACCTCTGCCCCCTCTGCAACAAGAGCTGGCACCTCTGCCTCCTCTGCAAAGAGAGCTGGCACCTCTGCCCCCTCTGCAACGAGAGCTGGCACCTCTGCCCCCTCTGCAACGAGAGCTGGCACCTCTGCCTCCTCTGCAACGAGAGCTGGCACCTCTGCCCCCTCTGCAACGAGAGCTGGCACCTCTGCCCCCTCTGCAACGAGAGCTGGCACCTCTGCCCCCTCTGCAACAAGAGCTGGCACCTCTGCCTCCTCTGCAAAGAGAGCTGGCACCTCTGCCCCCTCTGCAACGAGAGCTGGCACCTCTGCCTCCTCTGCAACAAGAGCTGGCACCTCTGCCCCCTCTGCAACAAGAGCTGGCACCTCTGCCCCCTCTGCAAAGAGAGCTGGCACCTCTGCCCCCTCTGCAACAAGAGCTGGCACCTCTGCCTCCTCTGCAAAGAGAGCTGGCACCTCTGCCCCCTCTGCAACGAGAGCTGGCACCTCTGCCCCCTCTGCAACGAGAGCTGGCACCTCTGTCCCCTCTGCAACAAGAGCTGGCACCTCTGCCCCCTCTGCAAAGAGAGCTGGCACCTCTGCCCCCTCTGCAAAGAGAGCTGGCACCTCTGCCCCCTCTTGCACTGCCTGAAATGAAGGGATTAGAGATTATTATCCAAGTTCTTTATTTCCAAAGCAGCTTTGCAGCTCTGTGAGTGGAACTTCAGTGTGCTGCTCCTAGGGGAGCTGAGTGACAGAGCAGCTGTCACAGCCCCAGCCCCTGCAGGTGCTTGGGCAGCCAAAGCTCAACTGAGCTCCCAGGCTGTGGCAGCAGCTGCTCAGGTACCAGCTTGGCAGGAAGGTGGGTTGAAGGTGGTAGGGTGCTTTGCAGCCCAGGATACAGGAGGTGTCCTATGGCTGGGCACCTGCCTTGGCTCTACAGAGTGTGTCTGAGTGCTGGGTAGGGGCTTGCCATCGGGTTGCACCAATGAATTTTGTGGGCTTTTTGGATGCTTTGAGGCTCAAGGTGTGGAGAAAGTTCTTCCCAGAAAGAGTAATTGGCTATTGGGATGTGCTGCCCAGGGAGGTGGTGGAGTCCCCAGCCCTGGAGGTGCTCAGAAAAGGATTGGATGTGGCACTTGGTGCCATGGTTTAGTTAGTCAGGAGGTGTTGGGTGACAGGTTGGACTGGATGATCTCTGAGGTCTTTTCCAACCTTACTGATTCTGTGATTCTATGATCTCTTTCTTTGGGGGTGGAGGCTGAGTCCCTGCTGGCTGCTGCCTTTTAAATGGGAGCCAGCTGGGTGAGCAGCAGAGCCTCAGGAGGGGTTGTAGCAGTGCAGTGCTGCACCAGCCCAGAGCATCCTGCTGGCCCCACACCTCCAGCAGTGCCACCCCAGTGAGGCACCACCATCTTTCCTCCTTGGCACTTGTTTTCCCTCCCTGTGCTCGGGATGGGGCTGTCTGCAGTATTAGCAAACTGCTATTTTTTCCCTGGCATCTCTGCTGCCTTTCCCTCCTAATTGCTACGGCAGTGCCTGTGCCAGGGCAAGGCGACAGATGGCTGGGGTTTAGCTTTCAACAAGCTATTCAACGAGGTCTCCTGCTCTTCCCTTGCACATTTCTTCCCTGGCTGCATGTTCTGAGCTGCTGCCTGGGCTGCCCTTTTCACTGGGGACGCCAGAAGATGTGATCTGATGCTTTGTTTTCTTTCCCTTCAGAAAGGGAAGATAATTCTGCCCAGGTTCGTGTGGCCCTTACTGGGCAATGCTCTTCCTCCTTTCAAAAAGATGTGATGAGAACTGGTCCCCAGGGGGCTGAGAAGGGCTGTGTCAGGTGCTGGGTCCCACGGGGCGCATCCTAAGTGCACAGAGAGTCCCTGCTCATGGCAGCTGAAGTCCAGCTTGCAGGGACCTGACCTGTGTCCTGGCTCATGCTGGCACCAGCTCTGTGGCTTTTCTGAGGCCCACTGTGTGCAAAAGGGATGATCCCTTTGGGAGGCAGAGGGTACCAGGCTGTGACAGGACAAGAGGGAGAGCCAGCAGTGGTAGGGATGTGGAACTTGAATGCACCACAGAGCCGTGTGTGATACTGGGTGGTGCTGGCTGATGGTTGTTGCTCTCCTGGGCCACTCACTGCACTTGAAAGCCACATGGCCAAGGTCTGAGACAAAACCTTAGCAAATCACAGGGGCTGGGATCTTGTCCTTACTGGGGCAGAAGCAGCTGGGCAGCTGAGTGGGGTGGGCAGCTTGCACAGCTGGCATGTGGGCAGAGGGAAGGCTCTGCAGCCTCCTGCCCTGGTGTGCCAAACAGACACAGCAGGTTTTGCTTCAGAAAGCTGAATCTGTCTCACCACCACCACCACTGTTGCTGTCTCCCAGGCTCTGAAGGGAAGGGACTCAAATCCTTCTGGACCTGCTCCAGGGAGCAAGGGGAAAGCTTCCCTTTTGATGAGAGCAAAGACCAGGGAAACAGGAGGAGGCTTTGGGCACCAGCTGCCTTCTGGAAATGCTTCAGTGGAGACTGAACCAGGTCAGGATCCCCTTGGTGAGAGCATCCAAAGCCAGTTGCCCTGGGGACTTGGCACCATTAGCACTGAGCTGTTTGGTGATGCCTGTCTCAGAGAGGGGCTTGGCATGAAGGCTCTGGGCTCCCTGCACAGCAGGGCTGTGGCACTGCTTGCTGTTGTTTTCCTCCCTACCTTTCTTCCCCCCTCCCTAGGAAGCTGAAGAAGGTTTTGGCAATGTTTCTTGCCTTTCACTTGGATAATTACAAAAGCTGCAACATCAAGTGCCCAGGGCTGCCTGTCCTGCTGGGGAAAATGCCCTGCTCACAGCATCCCAGAAGGGGTGATGTCCAGCTAGATGCTGTCAGAGCCCAGCTGGCAGCATCCCACACTCTGCCCTGCTGGCCTTGCCTGTGCCAGGCTTAGCTCTTTTGGGTCTAGTTGGAGCCAGCACGGAGGTGCCTGCTCAGAACATGTGAATTTGTGTTTCCCTACAGGGAAGGCATCCTCCTCCTTCTCCTGTGCTGCCCAAATACTTTGCTCCCAATTTTGAGTGAGGAATAATGCACAGCTCGTTTTGAAAAGGCTGTGAGTGGAGGAAGGGAGAAGCACTTGGCCCATTGCAGGCAGAGGCAGGGGGCGGGAGGGTGTGCAGGCAGCAGTGGCAGCAGTCAGCATCCCCCTGGCACTGTGCTGTGTGTCCTGAGGAAGGGCACTGGGCTCCCCATGGCTGCTGCCTGCATGGAGTCCTGCAGAGCCATTGCCTTTCAGCGCAGGCCACCCTGCACCGAGCCAGCTCCTTCCGTGCCAGCCTGCAAGCAGCACAGGGTGGCAGCATGGGGACACCAGGGGGTTTAGCACCCTGGGGGTGGACACTGGTTTGCAGCAGGGCGTAGGAGGAGGCTGCCCTGCTGACTCTGATTCAGCATGAGAGCAGTAAAGAGGAGCCACCAGCTCAGGGCGGTCCTGGGCGTGCAGCTGGCGGAGCGGAGGAGAGGGCCAGCTGCTCCAGCTGCTGCACTGTGTGAGTCCTGCTCGGTCAGCAAGTCAGCATGAGGCTGCTGCACGCTTGAGAAGAGCTGAAACACGATGAGAAAACCAAGCCTTCCCGAATGGGCTGGAACAGGAGAGAGAATGTATGGAGCACCAGGATGGGCAGTGCTCTGTCCAGCACTCGCAGTGGTTTTGCTGCTGGAGCCTTCCCTCTCCCCTGCCACTCTTTGGTTTTCTTAAACTGCTATTGTCTGGGAGACTTCCTCCTTGGTGAGGCAGGCTCAGGAGACACGACTCTTGTTTTCAAGAAGCTGCCTTCCCAAGCACACCCAAGGCACCAGCACAATCTTTCCAGAGTGCCCTAGGTGAGGTGGCAAGAGGCCCATGGCACCCCCCACACAGCAGAGGCACTGCAGGCACTGCTCCCTGGCTGTGGCACAGCAGCTCTGGCCGTGTGTGCCTGGGGATGCCACACAGCACCTGCCCTGCACTGACAGCAGAGGTGCTTGCCTGCTCTGTGCCACACAGTCCCACCTGCTGGCAATGGTGTGTGCATTGGCACACGGGGGGTGCTGCTGCCTCGGGGTGCAGGAGTCTCTCTGTGGCCAGCTCGCCCAATGCACACACTGGCACAAGCGGCTCGTGCAGCTGCTCTGCTTGCTGCAGGGTGCACAGGCAGCAGCGTGCACTCTGCATGGGTGTGCAGACAAACCCACAAACATAAAAATATATAAAAATATATAAAAATATATCCTGTCCCCACACTGCTCCCTGAAGGCTCCACTCTTGGTGCTGGCCTTCAGACAGGTATCTGACTCCAGGGACACCACCTGCAAAGCAGCTGGCAGCAGGCTGCGTGGTGTTGAGGTCAGTGGCAAGTTGTCTGCATCTTGTGTGACAGGGGGTGGCTAGAACCCACTTCCAGCAAAGCCCTGGAAGGATTGTGCTTAGCTTAAAGCCCCTCTGAAAACTGCACAGGAAAACAGCACCTCAGAATTCCCTGTGGAAAAGCAGCAGCAGGTTTGGTCAGCTCTGAACACGGCAGACACTGTTGCACATGATGGATGCTGTAGAGAGGGAAGTGCACAGAGGCTCTGTGCTTGGGGTGTGCTTCTGGGTTGTGATCTCTTTGAATCAACACTACCTACGTGTGTGTCCCAGAGGGACCTGCCAGCTTCTCATGAATAACAGCATCTGCACATGGGAGCAAGGTAGGAGGATTTCACAGAGAGACAATCTGGTTTTATTGCTTTCATCTTTACAGCCAGGTGTGTGAGCTCAACATCAGGCAGAAACCTCTCCAATAACCTTAGAAAATTGCTGTTTGGGATGGGGTGATTAGAATATATCCATGGCACATGAGAACACCAGTGGAAGCCGTTGGATCCCTGGGAAATTTCCTGTCTGTCTCTCAGAGGCTTTCTGTCCTCCTCAGTGCTTTACCACAGGCCTGGAGGTCTAAAGGATTCTCCAATGCCAACAAAGAATTTTCATCCTATAGGCAGGAGACTGTAGCAGGTGCAGTCTGAACCCAGCATCTGCTGGACTCAGCTGCAGGGATAGAGGCTGCCTTCCCCCCTCCCCTGCAGAGGAGAGCTCGCTCTGCAGGCAGCGGTCTGTCTCCCACCACCTCTCTCATCACCTTCATGGAGGTCATTTCCACTGCCCCTGGGGTTCTGCTGTGTGTGAACACACAGGTACATCTGATCTGCACCAGCAATGGATCTGTTCTAATGTGTCTCCCATCCCAATGTGAACCAAGGCTGAGCCTGCATCAGGCAGCTGGTGAGAGGAGAGGCTCTGGGAGCTGCAGCAGCACAGCCACCCTGCTCAGGCCGTGTGTGCCTGGGGATGCCACACAGCACCTGCCCTGCACTGACAGCAGAGGTACTTGCCTGCTCTGTGCCACACAGTCCCACCTGCTGGCAATGGTGTGTGCATTGGCACACGGGGGGTGCTGCTGCCTCGGGGTGCAGGAGTCTCTCTGTGGCCAGCTCGCCCAATGCACACACTGGCACAAGCGGCTCGTGCAGCTGCTCTGCTTGCTGCAGGGTGCACAGGCAGCAGTGTGCACTCTGCATGGGTGTGCAGACCTCCTCCCCAGTGCTGCAGAGGCACACAGATGTGAGCAGAGGGTTTGGGTCCAGCTCTGCTGAGTGCCAGCAAGACAGAACGGAAGGAGCTGCAGCACGGAAGGCGTTTGCCTTCCCTCCTCTCCATTCTCCTCTCTGCCTCACTACAGGGCTGAACTCCACACCGAGCTGCTGTCTCAGGGATAAGATTATTTCTTCCTGATCTCTGGATCTGATCTGCAGGGACCCTGAGCACTGAGCTAGCTCCTGGGCATCTGATGAAGACCATCAGCAGCCGCAGCAGTCTGCCCTGCTTTGGGGTCACAGCCTTGCCCTGCCACCCGTGTGCCCCACACACCGCTGCAGCCCGGGCACAGGAGGGAGTGCTGAGGCAAAGAAGACATCAGTGCACAAGGGACACGTCTCAGTATAATTTCTAAAGCTCTATTAATTGAACAGATAAAATACCTCTGATCTCTCTGTTATTGTGTCACAAAACATGAACCTCCTGGACTCTGCTGGCTGTGGCCACGCCGCTCCTCCCAGAGGAAGCTTTCCTTGGTGCTATGTACAGCAGGAAACAGGTACAGACAGACAAGTGCTTCCAAAAGCCTACACACAGGTAACACTTCTGCTGTTAGGTGTTTTTTAACAGACACATTCAGATGGGGCTGTGAGTAGTGCTGAAGAGCTGGATGGCTTCAAAGCTGCTGTCCCAGGCATGGCTGTGAAAGGGCAGGCAGGACAGCGACAGCTCTAGCTCAGGAAACACTGCCAGCAGTCCCTGGAACCTACATGAGCACAGCGAGGCAGCAGGTGGGGTGGGAGACGGTGGAGCTTGCTCAGCAACTTGCATTTCACAGCAGAGACTCTGCCAAGCAGCAGCTTCCTCGATTTAGGGCTGAGACTTGTTTGGGGAAGCTCAGGAATGGGTGCAGGTAGCTGCAGGCTGAGCCTTCTGACAGCGCTCGAGCTTACAGCTCAGAGGCCCTCAAATACTTCCACACTTGGTGGTATCTCTCTGCAAAGACCTTTGGGCATTGATGAGATTGTGGCTATGGACTATACCCACAGCTTTCATCTACAGGGAGGAGAGAAGCTGTGAGCAGCAGGTCCTGGAGAAAGCACTGAGTGTTGCTACCACAGTGGCCCAGACTACAGCATTGGATGTACTACAAGTAGCAGACAGACACCACAATAAACCCAAACTGTTGGCACTAAGCTTGATTCTCCTGCTGCATTTTCCCCATTCCTGGCATAAAGAGATTCACTTCACTGGCTCTGCACTGGCATAAGGAAGAGAGAATCAGGACAGAGCCTAATGGTTAGTGTAGACCTCAGCAACCCCTTGCTCTCTTCCACTGCCCAGCAAGACCTTTTTTGTTTGGCTGCCAGCCACCCAATGCTCACTGCAGAATACTTGTTACAGGGCTTCTCTCTTCCCTCTCCCCTCCTCCTGTTTTGCTACAGAAGGATTTGAATTCATCAAGCAAAAAGCCTCTGTTTCATTTGGGTCCATCTAATCTCTGCAGTAGCTTCCTGCCTGGTCCCTCCACCTGGAAGATTGTGCTAGGTTCATGATCAGGACAACTGCCACGAGCTAGTGATTCTTCTTGGGGCTGGTCCCTCCAGGGGAGCTGGAGCATACATTTTGTCCTTCATTTTGCTGGCACTGACAACCCAAGGCTCTCTAGCCTGCACTCTGTGTGCACAGGTGTCTGCTCACAGGACTACACTCAGAGTGCATGTGTCTTGCCTGTGTGTGGGAGGGCTGTGGGAGCAGACAATAGATAGCTGAGGTGCAGACATGCTTTAAAGTGCTTGACACCCTTCCAGACCAACCTCCAAAGGCAAACAGCCAAGTCCAGAGGGCTACACGGGATAGTTTAGAGCAATTTGCAATGGAACACTTTGGTGTCTCTCCAGCTAAACCCACAGGAGATGTTGCTGCTGCTAGGCCAGAAGACAGCACAGGCTCACTCTGTTTGCTTCTGTGCCCAGAGCTGAAGGCCAGCAGTAGCCTTGGCAGAGGCAGGGCAATGGAGCCAGCTTGCCCTGAGAGCACTCCACTGACCTCGCTCCCACCCTTCATCCAGCACGATGAAGGGAGGCCCAGGGAAGCTTCCTTGCTTCTTAGTTACATTCTTGTACACCTCCCAATCAATTATTAAAGCAGCAAACCTCTCTTGTAGGAACTTCATAGACATTGATATGAGTATTTTATCTAAAAATTTATGTCACCAAGTGCCTTCAGGTCTTTGCTGTTGTCACTTTGTGTTAAATGCCAAGCAAAATGTCATTTATTTGGCTCACACAGACCTCCAGTGGCTCACTGCAAGCTGGGAAAAACCCAAGCAAACAGGTACTGCCTTTCCTCTGGGACAGCAAAGTGACCTCTGAGAAGGGAGGACTGGGCCAGTCTCTCCTAGGTGGCAGCCCTCTCACAGCAGCAGAGAGAAGCAATCAAATGGCAGCCACACTGCCTGACCAGACACTGGCAACACCACACCTCTGCTTTCCCAGGAAGCTACAGGCAAGACAGAGACATCCTGGCTGCCATGGGGTGGCAGGGTGTCACCCTGGAGGGAGGCAGTGGCAGATCAGCCAGCTGTGCCTCACAGCTGGCTGATGAGGGGGCTGAGCCCTGGCTTGAGGTGAGAACCTCCCCCTGGGGGTGGCTCGCTGCACTGAGTGGCTGGCTAGAAGAAAGCTGCTCTGGTCCAAGGGAAGCCTTGGCCTCTAGTCAGGGTTTTCTTACAATCTTTTCTGTCTTCCCTGCAGTCCTCCCTGAGGTTATGCCTCTTGGCTCCTGGTCAGTCCACGTGCTACTGTATATAAGAGCATCAGCCTAGTGCCCTGCTCAGCTAAGTCCTGCACCTGGGTGCATGGTCAGGCTCAGAAATAAGGGGACCTGGAAGTGGGCAGCCTCCTTCCCCCTTCACCCCAGCCCTTGCCCAGTTCCCTAACCCCAGCTGGGTTTATGCTCAGGTCAGGTATGTGATCTCTTTCATCTGAACATTCCCAGCAGAGCCAGCAGACACCCAAGGAGGGGAGCCAGTTCCTGATGCCCTGGCACTATCCCCAGAGATGAGCACACTGGTGTGATCTCTAGGGACATCCACGTGCAGCTTTGACCCCACAAGGTAAAACAGTGTCCTGCACCTGTCTGCACTGCCCTCCTCTCCCTGGCATTTTGCACCCCCCCACCAGTGCCAGCAGCTCCTCACCCCACGGCTGTGCCACCAGCACCCGGTGCCCGGCTGAGCCTCGCACAGGAAGGCAGAGCATTTGTACCTCTCCCTCACAAAATAAAACAATAAAAGAAAGGCCTGAGATGGATTCTGTCCTGGTTTAAAATTCTGAAGTTTATCTTCTTAAGCCTCGAAGGGAGATAAAGTGACTGAGTGAGACCAGAGCCTTTAAGCTAATTAATACCTTCCCCCTCACTACTGCTCAAAGACACTTTGTTCCAAAAATACATCCCTAGCCCATTTTCAATGCTGCCTTCCTTCACATCAATATCCCAACTAAAGCAGAGGAGAAGAGCTGGTATCTCTCAGGATCTTCCCCTTCCCTCACTTTGAAGCTGGCATAAGGAGGGAGAGAGGAGAAAAGGCCTTGGAGTCTGGTATCTGGGCAGCTTTCCTACAGGAGGGGCTGATGGAGGCAAGCAAGAGATACAGATGGGACCTCACATGGGTGAGGAAGAGCCCAAGTGAAAGGAACATCCACTCCAGCAGGTGAACCTAACACTTGGCTTTGCTTTCAGAACATAAAAAAGCAGGTGGGCAGGAAACACAAAGGCAGCTAGAAGGAGGAAAGCAGAAGTGGCTCTGATTTGTGCTAGAGCAGACAATCTTTGTGTGCATGTGTGCTGAGGGGGCAGGGCACTGCTTGGGGCCAGCTCTTTGGGAGAGCATTCCCTGGGCTGGTCCCTCTCTTCTGCTCCCTCAGAAGTGCTGGGTGGGAAGCATGCTCCACACACACACTGCCAGCCAGGTGTATTTACATGTGAGGAGGTCTGCTGGGGCTCAGCAGAGCTCTCTGGTACAATGCTCCAATACAACAACAGAAAGAGTTTTGGTGTTCAGGGTGAGGCCACCTTTGCCCTGTAGTACAGTTCAGGACAGTCTCTCCTCCTCGAGTTCTCCTTCACTGTGTGCTCCCTCTCTTGGAACAGGCTGCTGCAGGAGACAATAGCTGAAGAGTGATGAAGAGAAAGCATAGCAAGAGGTACAAGTTCTCAGCTCCAGCTTAGCAGACAGCAGCAGTGGTGGCAGGGGAACTCCACCCCCAAGAGCACCCCGAGGTTGGTCCCTGGCATGGGTGAGTTCATTTCTCTCTGAGGCTGGTGAAGTTTTGGGGCAGGTACAAACCTGTGGCCAGGTAAATGCAAGGCAGGGGAGGAGGTTGAGGAGCAGCAAATGGAAGACAACAGTGCCTAGAAAGCAGAAGGTCATCAAGCCTCTGAGGAACAGGGCAGCAAAGTGCTACGTGGGGGCAGCAGGAGCAGGGGAGGCCAGCTGAGCTGGCAGGGGGTGGGAGTGTGTGAGCATGGAGGGTGGCAGGGGCTAGAGATGGCTCCACACAGCATCATCTTGAGGGGACACAGGTGAGAGGTGGGGAAGTCAGATGGTGGTTTGGTTTCTTTTCTTCTTCTTTTACTAAAAAATAAATCACAAACTAGATCTCTGTAGGCAGAAAGGGTCCCTGGGAGGCGTGGGGAAGGGAAGCAGGGAAGTCTGTGCTGGTTTGGTGCTGGTGGTGCGGCTACACCAGGCTGCGAGAGCCGCTGGAGTACCTGCGCCTCTGAAGCAGGGAGCCGGGGGGGCAGTACTGGTGGGGGTGGTTGTAGGGGGGAGGGGGAGGGGGCAGGGGAGGCTGATGGAGCAGCTTCATGGGGGTGCCGGGGAGCCCGCCGCCCACGGCGCGCCAGGGGGTGGAGGTGCAGGAGTCGGAGGAGACGTAGCGCGTCAGAGTCTGGTTGAGGGCCGGCTCCATGCGGGCCAGGCAGGGCTTGTCCAGGACGATGACTTTGACGATCTGCTGGCACTGCACGAGGGTCCCCGCCGAGGCGGGGTGCGAGGGCACCAGTGCTGCCTCCAGCCGCTCCCGTGGCGCGCTAAGCCGCGTGCTGGGCTGCATCCCACTCTCGGGCCCCGGGCTGGAGCTGTGCTGGTACGTTTGAAGCCTGTTGTGAATTGACACCTAGTTTAGAAACAGCCAAGAAGCATTACACGTTACAAGACTTCTCCCATCCGCGGCTGCTGGCTGCCCTGAGCCCCCGCCACCGGCCGGCCTCACATGCACCAAACCCTCCCGGCCTGAGAGATCGGGACAGGCTCGGCCCCAGCTGCGCGGCTCCCCCAGCAGCGCCGTCCAGCCCTGTCCTTTCCACCGGGTCAGAGGCAAGAGCCTTCCCGAGCGCGGGGCCAGCTCTGGCTGTCAAACAGCACAGGGAACGCAGCTCTAGCGGAGGAGGCGTCCGTGGAGGCTCACAGTCGTGAGCAGACCCCAGAGGCCATGCCCCGGTCCCCAGCAGCTAAAAGGAGAGGGGAAGCAGACAGCAAGGGCTCAGATAATCGAGGCTGGACGTTTCAGCAAAACAATGGTGGCTGAATCTGAGACAGAGAGAGGCAGAGAGATTCAAGGCTTGCCCGGCTGCCTGCCTTGCTGAGCAGGAAGGAGCAGCACATGCCTGGCTAATCTGTGTACGAAGGGAAAGCAGAGATCTGACACACTCGAGCACAAGGCAGCTCCCTCTGCTCTGTTTGATGGCTGTCAGTGGAAGGAAATGATTTTCAAAAAGAGAGAAAAGAAAGAAAAAATGCCCATCCAGCTCACACAATGGGAAAAGAAACTCATGATGGAATGGCAGCAGATTAGATAACCTCAGAGAAATGGAAATGCTTCTCTGCTTGGCAGAGTATCGCTTGTGCAGCTGAAAGGGGGAAGGGAAGCAGGGTCCTCAGAGAGATGCTGGTAATGGAGTCAGCTAAGGGAGCTCAGAGTGCAGCCTGAGCCCGGCCTGGAGGTCCCTCAGCAGGGGAAGCAGAGCAGGAAACAGCACTTCCCGAAGGGTGGAGGAAGCTACAGCTCTGCCTGGCAAGGATGTGGGCTGATGATGGAGACCCCAACCCACAGCAAAGCTGCCAGTTAAATAAAGAATGCCAGACAAGTGACAAACCCTGGGCAGGGAACAAGTGCTTGCAGGCTGGCACGGCGCTCCCAGCCGGGCAGGGGTACCGATGGGCTGCGGACAGTAGGGGCACCCCATGGTGCAGATGCTGGGCTGCAGTGCCAGCAACCAGGGAGGCCAAGCTGAGGAGTGGACACACTTCCCATCACACTGGGATAAGGAGGAGCTCTGTGTCCTCACTCAAGCAAGGAGGCTGCTCAGACTTGTTGCACAGCAGGACAGAATTTCGTGTCAATGTTTATCCAGGCAGTGTGCTGGGCCTGGAGTGGCAGGAGTCATGGAAACCATTCTCCTCCCAAAAGGAATAGGAACCTGGCTGGGAGAGGCAGCACCTGAAGGAAGGTGGTGTCTGCAGGGCAGTGGGGTGCTTGCCAGGGGAGAGAAGCTGCACCCACTCCCCACAGAGAAGCTGAACTCGTCAAGTAAATATCTATGACATGAGGGGAAAGAACAGCCTGGAAAAGGGAAAATTCAGAGCAGTTCCAGACAGGGGAAGAGTAGGAAGTAGCAGACCAAGATTTTTTGTGTGAAGCTCACATTTTCCTGTTTCCTCACAGGCAGTGGGTGTAGGGGTGTCTGTGAAGAAACAGGCAACCCACTGGATGCTAGTCATCCCTGCAAAGAGAGAAGTACACAGGACAGCCAAGCTCCCTGCCTAGGAAGGGGAAGCTCTAGGGAACGCCTGGTATACAAAGGCCATGCTGAATCCCCTTCCAGGAGAGGCAGAGGGACAGAGCTGCAGAAATTGTGCAGGGTAGCTGGGCTGCAGGGAACTTGCATGTGATGCTGCATGGAGTTAGCATGTCAGGGAAGTCCTTTGTGGAGCTCTCAGTCTCCCCATAAGCAGTGGGGTGGGTTAGTCTCTAGCGTTCTGGAGCTTGGTCCATGAGGGATGTTACAGTTATAAAAAAGGATTGAAAATGCTTTGAAGTTTAGTTTGGATTTGAAAGTTGTATTACCCGTCCTAGCAGTAACTTTTAATTGTATCTCTGGAAATTGGTAAAATTGTCAGTCTGGCTGGGGAGGCATTGATTAAAACCTGAGAAAAGAAACAACAGAGAATGTGAGAAGAGCTGAAGTGAGAGAGAATTACTTACCTCAGCTGCTCTGCACTCTACTTACCTCCACTGTGCTGTCTGAGACCTTCTCCCCCACATCCTTCTTGCCTTTGAAATGAAACAAAACATCTCACTCATGAGGCCTGTGTACCTCTGCTCAAGAGCTGGCCCTTCCACTGTGGACTAGAAATCTACAGGAAGAGATGCAGGGCCAAGCAAGGCCCTTGCCTGCAAGAACAAACCCAGACCCTCCTGCAACCAGGTAGCTGCTTAGCCAGGTAGGAGGAGGCCCCGTTGGGGTCCTACCCTTAGGTCCTAATCTCAGTGCTGTTCCAGTGAGCTGGTAACCACTCACCTCTGCACCTGATTTTTTGCTGGCACACAAGCCAAGGCATGAATGGACACAAAGCCTTTGATAAACAGAGGCCAGTCCAAGATGTTGGTGAAGAGGCTAAAGGCAGTCAATAGAGCTGGCATGGTGTTGTATCAATTCAGGGGAGAAAATGTGGGCCAGGTCCTCCAGAAGTTACCTATGCTCCATTAGTTCTGCCTCTTTGCTAGGTCTCTCAGCTCCAGACTGAGCAGGGAGGCTTTGCTGGCTTCTCCAGAGGATCTGAAGGGCACACCTGCTCTGGGGTTTGCACTGTTAGCCCAAGGCTACCAACCTGAGCATTTCTTTTTGCAGCTATTCTCACAGGAATTAACGAGAGCACATCTGCAAAGGCAGCACTGCTTGACCAAGAGAAGCTGGGTGTCCTTTTACCTGTTGGAGAACCTTGCTTAGACTGTAGCTCCATCTGGGCTCCGTTGGTCCTTAATGAGAGAGGCTTTGCCCCTTGCTGTTTCTCCAGCTCCCCTGCAGGACAGACATACAGAAATGGATGAGGACAGGGAGAGAGGGAAGGACAGCAGCATACTGAAGGAGCAATATGGGAAGTCAGCAAGGAGAGTTAGTGCAAGAAAATAAACAAGGGAGTGTCAAGAAGGGGTGGGGAGAGAAACAGCCAAGACAAAATACAGAAACTGGAGAGGACTTGGCATGGGGAGGAACTCCTATCTCCCCAGGACCTCCTATGTATGACCTCAAGTTAGACAGAACAGGTTATTGCCACACAGGTAGGGACCATGATGCTGAGCTACTTTGTCTCATACAGAGAAAGGACATCAAAGACTACATGGACATCTGATCTGTGTAAGACAGGTCACAGAGGAATACATTACAGACTGCTCATCTCCTGGACATTCCTGGAGCGAAGGACAACTCTGATAAGCTACCAGACCTGTTTTGTACTTCTCAGCTATATTTGCATCTATCATATTTGCATAGTCAAAGGAGTCTGGGATGGAGAAGAGTCTTCTGGGTCTGACAGTCCAGGCTTCACTATTCCAGGCATCATTAGTAGTTACTTCCTGCCAGTTGTCCTGCCAGGTGGTGATGCAGCCTGACTGCCTTCGTGGTGAACACGTGAACAGTTGTATACAGACTCAAGCTACTCATTCCCTTTCCTCCTGCTCCTGAAGAACATTTCCTTTTCCCTGTCTCCCTTGTAGAGAGGGGCAGTGTGATGGCTTTGGAGTGTGAATTGTAGTAGAGGCCCTTACATTCAATTCGTATCTGCTCCAGCTCTGTGACTTCTGCTATTGACTCTTTCAGATCTTCCACAAACTTCTGCATTTCCTCAGCTCCGAGAGCACAGAAGTGTAGTACCTGCTTCTTCTCTGAGCCTGACACTGGAGTCACCAGTGTGATGCCATGGGGGTAATCTGTAAAGAAGACATGTCAACAAAATGAAGAGGTGTAAGGCACTCTTGCTGGAGTAGGTGGATGCTCTGGTGACTCTGAAGGACAGAGAGCTTCCAACATGAGTCCAATCATCTTGAGTGGCACCTTGGGAGTTTGTAAAGCTGCAAAATGTGGGAAGCTGCAGCACTGCAGCCCTTCAAGGGAACAGAAAGGCCAAGCTGCAGCAGCAAGGCAAGTGCCACCAGCACCACAGTGCTGCTCAACCCAGCAAACTCCAGCTTTTGGTTCCCTTAGTGTTACATTGGCTCTGGGAACCTGAGCACAAAGGTACAGCCCAGCTGCAGTGCATGTACACTAATGCACGAAGTAGGGGCAACAAACAAGAGGAGCTGGAAGCCTTGCTGCAGCAGGAAAGTTATGATGCAGTTGCCATCACAGAGACATGGTGGGACGACTCACATGGCTGGAGTGCTGCAATTGACAGCTACAGGCTCTTCAGGAGAGACAGGCAAGGGAGAAGGGGTGGAGGGGTGGCCCTGTACATCAGGGAGGCACTAGATGCCATTGAGCTGGAGATCAGGGACCATCAGGTTGAGTGCCTGTGGATAAGAATTAGAGGGAAGACCAGCAGGGCAGACAACCTGGTTGGAGTCTGTTGTAGACCACCCAACCAGGATGAAAATGTTGATGAGTCATTCTATAGGCAGCTTAAGGCTGTCTCAGCATCACCTGACCTTGTCCTCATGGGCGACTTCAACCTGCCTGACATCTGCTGGGATCTCAACACAGCAGAGAGGAGGCAGTCCAGGAGCTTCTTAGAGTGCATGGAGGACAGCTTCTTATCCCAGGTGCTGAGTGAGCCTACCAGGGGCAAGGCTCTGCTTGACCTCCTCTTCACCAGCAGGGCAGGGCTGGTGGGGATGTGGTGGTCAGAGGGTGTTTAGGGGCCAGCGACCACGAGAGAATTGAATTGTCAGTACTCAGCCAAGCTAAGAGGGGCAGCAAGAAGACCTCCACTCTGGACTGCCGGAGGGCAGACTGCAGGTTGCTCAAGGAACTAACTCAGAAGGTTCCTTGGGAAACAGCCCTTAGAAACAAAGGGGTCCAGGAGAGCTGGACCTGCTTCCAGGAAGAACTCTTGAAGGCTCAGAACAGGCTGTGCCAGTGTGCCGGAAGATGAGCCCCGGGGCAGACAGCCTGGATGGGTGATGAGCTTCTGAAGGAACTAAGGGGCAAAAAGAGGGTGTATCATCTTTGGAAGGAAGGGGAGGCAACCCATGGAATGGTTAAGGATGTTGCTAGGTCTTGTAGGAAGAAAATTAGGGAGGTAAAAGCACATTTGGAGCTTAGGCTGGCCTCTGCTGTGAAGGACAACAAAAATCCTTCTATAAATACATTAATAGCAAGAGGAGGGCAGGGACAACCTCCACTCCTTGGTGGACACGGAGGGGAACGTTGTAACAAAGGATGAGGAAAAGGCAGAGGTACTTAACACCTTCTTTGCCTCAATTTTTACTAGCAGGACAGAATGTCTTCCAGACAGCTGGGCTGCAGAGCTGGCAGAAGGAGCCAGGGAGCAGCATAGTTTCACTGTGTTCCATGAGCAGGAGATTGGAGCTCTCCTCAGCCGCTTGGATCCCCACAAGTCCATGGGAGCAGATGGGATCCATCCTAGGGTGCTGAGAGAGCTGGCAGATGAGCTGCCAAGCTGCTCTCCATCATTTTTCATCAGTCCTGGCTCACTGGAGAGGTCCCAGAGGACTGGAAGCTGCCAACGTGGTGCCCAGCCACAAGAAGGGCTGGTTGGATGAGCCAGGGAATTCCAGGCCTGTCAGCCTGACCTCAGTGCCAGGCAAGGTTATGGAACAGTCATCTTGAGTGCAGTCACACAGCACTTAGAGGATGGCCAAGGGATCAGGCCCAGCCAGCATGGATTCAGGAAGGGCAGGTCCTGCCTGACCAACCTGATCTCCTTCCATGCCCAGGGGACTGCCTGGTGGATGTGGGGCAGGCTGTGGATGGAGTCTGCCTGGACCTCAGCAAGGCCTTTGACACTGTCCCCCACAGCAACCTCCTGGCCAAGCTGTCAGCCCCTGGCTTGGATGGGAGCACACTGCGATGGGTTAGGAACTGGCTGGAGGCTGAGCCCAGAGAGTGGTGGTGAATGGTGCCACAGCCAGCTGGCAGCCAGGCACTAGTGGTGTGCCCCAGGGATCAGTGCTGGGCCCTGTGCTCTTTAACATCTTCATTGATGATTTGGATGAGGGCATTGAGTCCATCATCAGTAAATTTGCTCTGCAGAGGGACCTTGACAGGCTGGGCAGATGGGCAGTGTCCAAGGGCAGGAGATTGAACACATCCAAGTGCCAGGTTCTGCACATTGGCCACAGCAACCCCAGGCAGAGCTACAGGCTGGGGTCAGAGTGGCTGGAGAGCAGTCAGGCAGAGAGGGACCTGGGGGTGCTGGTTGATAGTAGGCTGAACATGAGCCTGCAGTGTGCCCAGGCAGCCAAGAGGGCCAATGGCATCCTGGCCTGCATCAGGAACAGTGTGGCCAGCAGGAGCAGGGAGGTCATTCTGCCCCTGTACACTGCACTGGTTAGGCTGCACCTCAAGTCCTGTGTCCAGTTCTGGACCCCTCAGTTTAGGAAGGAGGTTGACTTGCTGGAGCGTGTCCAGAGAAGGGCAACAAAGTTGGTGAGGGGTTTGGAACATAAGCCCTACGAGGAGAGGCTGAGGGAGCTGGGGTTGCTTAGCCTGGAGAAAAGGAGACTCAGGGGTGACCTTATTGCTCTCTACAACTACCTGAAGGGAGGTTGTAGACAGGCAGAGGTTGGTCTCTTCTCCCAGGCAAGCAGTAGCAGAACAAGAGGACACAGTCTCAGGCTGCGCCAGGGGAGGTTCAGGTTGGATGTTAGGAAGAAGTTCTACACAGAGAGAGTGATTGCCCATTGGAATGGGCTGCCTGGGGAGGTGGTGGAGTCACCATCATTGGAGGCATTCAGGAGGAGTCTTGATGGGGTGCTGGGTGCCATGGGTTAGTTGTTCAGGTGGTGTTGGATTGGTTGATAGGTTGGACACGATGATCTTGAAGGTCTCTTCCAACCTGGTTTATTCTATGTATTCTATGTATTCTACTGCAAAGTGCTTTGGAACCGGTGGAGAAGTGAACTACATGTAAGAGGTCAACAACACTTTTTTCTCTTGTGGCAGATGCAGAGCAGAGGTTGGCAGCTGGAGTCAAAGACAGAGCAGACATCAACCCTGCAGTGACAGGGCTTCTGCCTCGTCTTTATTTCCATCACAGCTGTTAGCTGTTAGCACAGCCTGGCTGGGAAGAACTCTGTCCTTCAGAGTCACCAGAGCACCAGAGCAGAGAGAACAGCACAGTGGAAGAGCTGGGGGTGTAGGTCTATGCTCAGCACTGCCCAACAGGCAAAGCACACAGCAGTGCAGATGAAGTGATGTGCCCAGAGAGGGAAAATATCGTAACAGAAGGCCTTGAGTTTTAAAGATCAGCTTGGGTGCAGGTAGATGGTGGCAGGAGGTCCAGCCAGAAGCAGAACAAGAGCCTTCAGGGACTTGCTGTGCTTGCCCCTGGACTTTCTCTACCTTTTGCTTAACTGGCCAGTGTCTCAAATCCATTTTCTTCTCTCTCACACCTCTCTACATTCAATTTCTGTCTTCCCCTCCCCTGTTTTCTGTTCTTCCCCACTGCTCCTGCCTCTGCCCACTTTCCCCACCCTCTTTACCGAACAAGTCAAAGGACCAACCTGCTATTTGCTGCCAGCCCTCCGCACCCTTCCGTGGTGCCCCAGATGCCTTTTCCCACCCTCTGTCTCATCTGTGCAGATAAGAAGATGTTTAGGACATCTGCTTGTCTGTCTTTGCAGGAGATACTAAATAGGATGTCTTTGCTAGAAGCTCCTGGGGCACTCCCAGGGGAGCCATGATGCCCCTGCTCTGATCATCTGGGGGCTGAGTTATGAATGACTCTTCTGTGCACACAAGGATGTGAAAGCTCTGGTGTGTTGGAGAGGGTTGGGTGGGGAGGGAGTGACTTATGCTTCCAATAGGGTAGAGGAAGGGTGTAAACATTTAGCATGGCCACAGTGCTCCTACGTTCTTCCTTCCTTGCAGCATGTTCTGCAGGTGCTCACAGAAATCCCAGTGGGCATCAGTCACTTGCCTGGGACTGCTGAGCAGCCCCTTGCCTGTGCCAGCAGGGAGCCCATCTGTTTCTGGAACTCTTCCACCACAAAACCAGCCTCAGTCATGACACATCATGGCTATATTCCCAGACCATCAAGGTCAGGCTGACTAGGGCTGGCCTCTCGCCATCTTTGGTGGGTGCTGGTCCAAGGGCTCTGCTTCTATCTGGGGAAGCTTTCAGCAAAGCACAGCATGGCACAGTGCAGGGAGGCAGCAGCAGCACCTGAACCTTTACCTCTGTCAAAGGCAGAGGTGGGAGTTGTGCCTTTGGGCAGGAGGGAAGAGTGGCTAAAGCTGGCAGCAGTGGTTTTGTCAGTGAGTTTCTCCACCTACAGTCGGCTCCTGAGAGTTCAGTGAGACAAACCTGGGGACTGCCTGCCTCATTCCTCCCCACTACTCTCTGCCACCATGAAGAGCCAGATCCTTCAGTGAGCATAAGTTCAACCCTCCTGCAGGTTCTCAGATCCAGCAAGTGGAACCAGAGCTCTCTTCTTATCACACTGTACCAGAGCAGTGATATTCCCAGTGCAAAGCCTCAGTTTTCTTCCCTCCACTTCTAACCCTGATGGTATCTCTCTTCTGATGTGAACTCATATTGTGTGGCACAGCCCCCTCCCTCCTGCTTCTCCTTTTCCCTGTCAAACTTCTCCAGGTGGTGCAGGAGCAGTGACTTACATTCATTCTCAAACAGATGGAACTGCATCCCCAGCAGGCCGACTGACTTGCAAAATGTGTATGTTGAGGAGCTCTTCTTCTTGGGGCACAGCTTGAGGATCTGTTGGAGGGAGAGAGAAATCGTTGGGCAAGGTGCTGGGGAACAGTGAGACAACAACAAGGCAAACTGCAAGCCCTGTTAATTGTAGATGGCAGTAATACTTGGTGAGTGCCAGACTCCTCACACAGGGAGCTGCCTGGCCTGCTGCTCTGGCAACAGCTTCTGAAGTCCTGTGTGCACAGCACTGGGGCCACTGGTTTTTCTCTCTCCCCAGAATGCTGGCTTTTTGATGCCCACATTTTGGACTTTGACAGGGTGAAGAGAAGCACCTTGGGAATACCTTAGAGCTGGGAACAAGATCACATCAACTGCTGCACTGCCCTGTCCCCCTCAGTGCCAGTTCTTACAGATCTGATTGATCCCATGGCGCAGAGAGACAGCAAGGAGCACCTCTTGTGAACCTCTGCCCAGGTTCACAACTTTACAAATGGGTGCAGAGGAATAGGTGGGGAAAGCTCTCTCATCCTTTGCTCCTACAAAAGGGTTTGGGTTTTGCCTTACACTTGCAACATCCATGGGTTTATTTTGCCATTGAATTCAGCAGAAGTTCCATCTTGCTGGCCTCCTCCCAGCCTCAGTGCACCCCTGCCCTCCCTTGTACCAGCTGCCAAGGTTGCTGGCAAGACAGTTTTTAAAGTACTGTCATAGAGTCACAAAGTGGTTTGGGTTGGAAGGGACTTTAAAGATCATCGAGTTCCAATCCCCATGCCATGGGCAGGGACACCTTCCATTAGTCCAGGCTGCTCAAAGCTACATCCAACCTGGCCTTGAATACTATACTATGAACACAAAGGGCTCCAGTACGTAGTATTTACTCTCCTACAGCCTTTGCAGTGTTAGAAGGCAGTGGTTTCAAAGTGTCTGGCAGGGAAGATTGAAAGTGCACAGAAGGGCTCTGTCTACTATAGTACAGACAAAGAAATGAACCTCCCTTTCATGAGATGAACCTCCCTACTGGCAAAGGCATGAGAGAGAGCAATGGCATTGCTTGGATGGCTGTGGGATGTGACAATTTCTTTTTCCAAGGGTTAGAAGAGTTTTGGATTTGGTAAGCTTTTAACAATGACAGACTCACAGCTGTGTCTTACAATGCTGAGGGAGCAGGAAATGGCCTGTCCTCAGGACAGGGGAATGGATGCTGTGGGCTGGCTTTAGATCTCTATAAAAAACAGGGCAAGTTTTATCACTGCAGTGCCTATATGCCAGAGCACACTCACCACCAGCAGGTCATTGAAGAGAAAAACTTCCCTCTGGTGAGCTGCCTGCTTCTGCACTTTGTTCACATCAGTCACTTCGTACAGGCGGCTGCAGCAGACCAGCCGGCGATGGGGCACGGACAGGACCTGCACAAGACCCAGAGAACCATACAGGGGCTGAGGGAAGTGCCAGTGTGGGTCTCTGCCACCCTCAGCCTGCACAGCCCTGTCCAGTAACAGCAGCACAAGCCAGTTCTGCCCACTGCCCACTCAAATTGTCTCTTCACTGCCACTCCTCACCAACACTCTTCCTGCCAGTGCAGTAGCAGAGAGCTCTGCCTCTGTGATCCAGATAAAGCAGAGGAGTGGGGCAGGTTACAGGCACAGGTCTTGTTCACACATCCTTTCTTCATCCACTCCTGCCTTCCAGTCATTGGTGACTGCCCATCCTCTCTCACTGGACATCAGTAGGTGTCCTGGGCTTTTGGAAGCAGCTCTGCTCATCTGGGGTAAGCAGTATGCATGGGTGCACAGTGCAGACTGGGTACAGCTAAAGAAGCTGTCTCTGCTTGTGGGGGTCTCTTAGCCCCAGTAGTCCCTAGGGAACTCATTACAGAGAGATGGGTGAATTGGTTTTTTTCAATGTCCTCACAAGGTCTTGGAGTTTGGAACAGTGCAGAGCTATCACCAGAGCAGTGGCAAGAAGGACCTGCATTTGCAGGCAGGAGCTGCAGTGAGATTCTGGAGACAAAATGCCTGCACCAGATACCGTCAGCTCGAGCCAAGGAGATCCCCAAAATGAAGGAGGAGTGAGACAGAAAGGAAGGAAGTGTTTGGAGAAAAAGGAGTGAATTCATCAGGACAAGCAAGGACAGTATTATGGAAGAAGTGCAGGGGCAGAGAGGAAGAAGGCAGAGAAGAGGACTGAGAGGAAGGTGGGGGTGGCAGGGGTGGGTGGCTGCCAGGGGGTCGGGGTGCTCACCGTTTTCATTCCAACTATGGACTTCTCCACTTTGGTGACATAAGTCACGTGGTCCTCATTGGATTTCAGCTCTTTCTGCTGGATCCTCTCATAGATCCCCACCACCAGCTCCCGGGGGATGTCAGCACCGTCGTCCACCCCTACCAAGCACAGAAAACGTGGGACGGGTGTCATGGGCTGAGTTGAACCTGCTGCTGTTACCCACACCATGCTGCAGCTTCACAAAGAAAGTGCTGGCTGGAGCAAAGTGTGATGGGGCCTGAAGCTCAGACTGCACCATGGGAGGCTTCCTGTTCTGCCTACTGCTTCTGGGTTCCAGGTTCTTGGGTGCTGGCTCTTTTCCACAGGGATGTGTGGGTTTGGGCTAGCTCTGGTGCTGGGTTTCTGTTTTATGCTGTTGGTTTTTCCCTGTATTCCACTGTGCTGCTTCTGCAAAAGGCTGAGCTAAGGCAATCAGGCATTGCATTACTAGATTAATTAGGTGATTAGCTAAGGTAGTTGTGCATTGTGCTTCTGATATCTTCTGTTACATTAAACTCTTATCTCTGTATCTCAGCCCTGAGTTGTGTCACTCTTCCTCTTACGTTTGTGCTGGGGGAGCAGGCAGCTTAGCCCTTGTGCTAAACAGGGTAGGCAGGGAGAAAGGGAAAGGGAAGAACCAGTGGTCCCTGACAGGTGAATGATGTCTTCTGCAGTGTGCAGTGCTGGGAAGGCTGAAGACAAAGAGCAAAATTTCACTGTAGGCTGTTGCTCTAGCCCACCTAATGCACCACCAGCAGGGATTGATCTCCAAGGGCAATTCATTGTGGTTCTGCATGGTGGCTCCTTTCCACGGGTACTCTACAGTTTTATACCCCCAGTTTCACATTCATGTATCTTGGGCCACTCAGCAGCAAGCCCTGCATTGATTTCATGTCATCAGAGGTGCTAGATGTGGAGGAAAGCTGTGATTCAGATGCTCCTGCCAATGCAGGCATCAGCTCTCCTGCTTGCTCAGTGGCCACTACCATTTTCCTTCTGTGGTGTCCCTACGAGCAACATTTCCCATTGCTCTGTCTGTGATATCTCTGTCTTGGCCCTGTCCCTTCCTCTTTCACCTCTCCTTAGATAACTCTCCCGATTTTGCTGTCTGACTCTTGCAGAGCCTTGCAGAAGAGTTTTCTCTCACCCTTCCCTGAGCCAACCACCACCAATTCAACTGCCAGTCTCTGACCAAATCCCTTCAGCTGTTTTATATTGATTTTCTCTGCCTTCTCTCCATCTCCCTGGTCTGAGATGTACTATTCTGAGTGATGCAGGAGAGGTACTGCTGAGGAATGGAGAGGCACTGTCATCTGGCTCCCTTACTCACATCCTTGTGAATGTAGTCCTAACACCCTGCCTTTTGTCAAAGAGGCTGGGGAAGCTACTGAGCGGGGCACAGGCGAGTCTGGAATGAGCTGTGCCCCCTGTCTGTGACTGGTGACCTTCCCTCTAGTGAGCAGCAGTGTGTGACACCACGACACGAGCTGTCCCCCTGTCTGTGACAGGTGACCTTCACTCAGTAGTGAGCTGTGGTGTGTGACACCATGGAGGTGAGTGACCCTCATGGTGGCTGAATGCATTGTGATGAGAACTGGCAGATTTTCAAGCAACTCCAGGTGTAAGCTGAAATAAAACCACTTTTGAGTTAGTGCTATCAGCTGCAGTGCCAAAGGGGCTGCTGGCAGCTGGCAGCCCCATGCAGCAGCTGAGGAAATCACCTGAGAGAGGACCTCAGAGTCACATTATAGCAGTCTGAAGCGGATGACGAAGTGGCTGTCAAATTGAGGAAGGTGTGGGAGGTTCAGACAATGCTTTCTGAACAGCAGTCAGGACAAAGGAAAAAAAGTAAAAGGAACCCACAGAAGTTCAAAATCTAGACAGGAATTTAGGCTGGAAAACCTGAGGGGGCTTCATCTGAATTGCATTATGATCTCAGAGGTCTTTTCCAGTCTTAATGGTTCTATGATTCTATGTGCAGTAAGAGACACTTGGATGATGGCTGACCTGGGATGACCTAGGAGTGAACATGGCTGGGAAACCAGACAAGAACTTAGCTGTCTAGACATGATGTAAAACTTGCCAAACAATAGTAAGCTGGTGTAGCAGATCTGGAATGAGGAGGAGGTAGTGGCTCTACCGTGATTATGTTGTGACCGCAGCTGAAAGAGTGCTTTTAGCAACCTCTTACCAAGATGGGGAGGGCTGACCTTGAAAAACAGAGGAACACTGATTTGGGGAACTGATGTATCAGAAACTGCGAAGAGGCAATGTATGCATGAACTCTGTCATGCCTACAGTTGCTGTAAGTAATTGCAAGCAATTAAGAAGGGGAAAATTTAGCCTGAACAGAATGCAAATGTGTTCAAACATTCCAAGCAGCAAGGAGGGAAAGGGCTTCTTTAGCATGATCCAGAGTGTCTAAGGAGAGAAAATGCAATACAATGGACTCCCTGCCTCCACGCAGGGAGATCTATGAAAAGAGGAAACCATCTCTCAGGGAAGAAGGGTGGGTTTGAGAGGGCTGGGCAGCTTTAACCAGAGGACAAAGCTCACATTTTCCTCTTCCCAAGTATCTTTAGAAGACACCTCACAGGGCCCTCCATGTCTGGCTCACAGGGAGCAGCAGCAGCCCTGGAGAAAGGCAGCTCCACTAGGTTTTTGCCATCTTCTCCTAGGCAGCATTTAGACCAGCAAGAAAGCAAACAATCAAAGCAGGACCCTCACCTCTTAGGTTGCGAATGAAGTCCTCCAGCATCATCTTCCTGTCAGGCTTGATGTTTGGGCTGTACATGTCCGTGTTGAGGAGGATGATTGCAAAGGCCAGGATGAAGATGGTGTCAGGGTTGTGAAACTGCTGGACCACATCTGGGTTACACATGCAGTACCTCTGGCTGCAGCAGGAGGGATGCACACACTTAACACAGAACATAGGACTCCTCTGCCCCAGGGTGCCAATGGCTTCAGCACAGGTGGATCAAATCCCTCCTTTGACTCCACCTCTCACACAGATGAGCAGGAACTGATTGCTCTCTGAGGGCAAACTCACTCGCCAGTGGCTGAAACAGGCTACTGAAACTTCATCTTTCTTGTCCTCAGGAAACCAAAAAGCAAGTGAGGCTGGGGAGGACTACTCAGGCAGGTGCCACTACGTAGTAGCAGCTGTCTAATCCAGCCTGCCTTGCTAAGGGCAAAGCACTCCTCTGGATGCACCAAGGGAGCAATGCAGCATCCCTGCAAGCCCCTGCACAGCTCTTCCTGTGAGTCAACAATGAAAGGGGAGTCTCTTGATGGCAGACATGGCAGGACTGGCCTCACTCTAGCCATCTGTGCCCTTCCTGCCACAGAACATCTGACAAGAACACAGCTTTGCTGCTGCAGCAGCTCCAAGGACTGTTCTTCAGAAGCCACTCCATGATCACCTTCACTAGACGGGAGGTCCATGGCTACCTGTTCCATGGCTGTTTTCTGCCTCAGGTGTGTTCCCTGGTGCAGCAGTGTGGCTGCAGTACTCCTTCTCTTACCTGAAAGCCTCAATGAGCCGCTCGACCTTCTGCGCCTCCCCCTGCACGCGGATGTGGGCCTGGAATTTCCGCAGGGCTTCGTCCAGCTCCATGCCCGAGAAGTCCATCTCGTCCACCACACAGCTGTGGGAGGGAGACACAGCCTTCATCAGCTCCTCTTCCTGCAGGGGATGCCAGCCAGGCTCCTTCACTGCTGTGCCAAGGCTCAGTTCCCATGAGAAATGCCACGGGAGAGGCCCCAGGAAACCTGCATCTGCCTAGATCATGCTTGCAGCTGGCTGTCATCGCAGACAGAGGACCCCTGTGCTCTACAGCAGGAGAGCAATTCACATGCCTGAACATACATGCATGGATCTGTGTGTGTGCACACACCATGAGACACAGAGAGAGAGAGATCTGTCTCCTATCATACCACATACACCATAGACACACATGGATACATGTCCAGAGGAAGTGTGTAGATATGTATTGATATTATCAGTATCTACAGAGATAACAGATGTCTAGATACCCAGATTGGCATACCTGTGCTATACCAATAGCAACAGGGATGTAGATCCATTCAGTTCTGCCTTTCCTATCACCTGGTAATCCTTCAAACACTGTCCATTCACCTCTCTTCCACAGAATCACAGAAAGCATCTGGTTGGAAGAGACCTCCAAGCTCAGCCAGTCCAACCCTTGACCCAGCACTGCAGGGTCAACACTAAGCCATGTCCCTAAGCACCAGCTCCACTCACTGCTAAAACACCTCCAGGGATGGTGACTCCAGCACTGCCCTGGGCAGACCATCCCAGTGTCTGAGAACCCTCTCTGGGAGGAAATAGTTCCTAGCATCCAGCCTGAACCTCCCCTGGCAAAGCTTGCAACCATTTCCTCTGCTCCTGTCTCTTGCCACCAAGGAGCAGAGGCTGCCCCCTCCTCACTCCAACCTCCCTTCAGGGAGCTGTAGAGAGCAATGAGGTCTCCCCTCAGCCTCCTCTTCTCCAGCCTGAACACCCCCAGCTCCCTCATTCCCTCTTTGTAGCCCAGGGGCTCCAGGCCCTTCTCCAGCCTCACTGCCCTGCTCTGGACACTCTCCAGCCCCTCAATGTCCTTCTTGGAGTGAAGGGTACAGAGCTGAACACAGCACTGGAGGTGTAGCCTCCCCAGCGTTGAGCACAGGGGGAAGATCACCTCCTGTCCCTGCTGCCTAGCCTGTTTCTGATCCAAGCCAGCACATGCACTTGTTCACTGCCCACCTATCCATCCTTTTCTTATCTCCATTCCTTGGGCACTTGTCCCTTCTCTTTTTGCCCAGTGAATCATTTGCAGCCCCTGTCTTCCTCAAGTCTCTTCCCTCCTGCTCAACCACTGCAGCCACAACATTCACTGCATCACAGAATCAGGGCTGCAACATCAGCTGGCTTGTACCACCCAGGCTGGGTAAACCTCTGGCCAAGCAGCCAAGCACCAGGAGCCCCCAGCAATCCTTTCTGTCTAAACCTCTACTTGTTCTATACAGTCCTGCCCCTTCCACACAATGTTTTCCATTTCCATCACACTCCAGTGCCACACTTCCCCGTCTGCTGGTTCAACTCCTGCAGCTCAAACATCAGCATCACCCCTCCTGCCACAGTGATGCACTGCACACCAGGGCACGCCCTTCAGAGACCCCCAAGATGCCCAAAGAAGGGGATGCCACCTCTCCTGTTTCACACTAAAGCATTTTCAGCTTGTGAAAGTCCTGCTGTTAGTCTCCAAGACTTACTACCACAGTTCTTGCAGTCTGCATTGGTCAAGTAACCTGCTTCTTATTCTCTCTGCACGGTATTCTGCTCGCTTGTAAGGGCAACACCTTCACCACGTGGCCCCAGCGCATTCTGGTAGCATATTCCTACCTTTTATGTTCAGACCCTTACTGCAAGCATTAATCAAAGGACCAGACTCAGAAAACTCTGCTCATTGCCTCCCTTAGGCCCAGCTTCCCAGCTCAGCAGAGTCTGCAGGCACTAATGTTTGCATTAGCCACTTCTCCCTCTCATTTATGATTCCTCTGCTAATCTCTCTCTCTTCCACTCTGAACTAACAATTTCTCATGTTGAATGTTTTGCTGAAGTCCAGAATTAACTTCTGCATGTCCCTTGTATAGAAAAGCAGTTATTTAACAGAGAAAGACATTGAATTACTCTTCATTAATTTTCCCCAAGACAGGTTGTCTGGGGCTGTATGAGGAGTGGTGGAGGGAAGATAGAGGGGGAGAGATTAGCACTCTTCTGGATCCTTTTGTTTCTTAGGATGATCTGGAAATTTTACCAAACATATCCCTGTTCTTTTAGTGGTTTCTTCTTCCTTTCTGTGACAAACTTGGGGCAGCCTCTTGGTCTTGCCTATAGCTCTACAGTTTGCTGTAGGCTGTTGGGAAGAGTTTTGTGAGCTAGGCTGTCGAGTGCTACATGCTAGAATAAAAATCTGGGGCATCATGTCTCAAATGGGTGGGGGATAGGCTCCAGTGCCCAGAGATGTCTCTCCATTCCCCAGCTGGTTCAGGAGTTCAGATATTACTACTTAGCCAGAGCAACACCCACAGGAAAACTTATGAAGAGTTCTGGCTGAACACAGAGTGTTGTGTCTTCTAGGGCCAGAGTTGCTCAGCTAGGAAAAGTGAGCTCTTTCCCTGCACAAAATGTAGGAAGGAGTGGTGAGGAGCCAGGGCAGAGCAGCAGTGGGGCTGCTCTCTCAGGAAATCTTCCATTAAGTCTTCTTTTTCCCCTCCGAGAGGTGGCCTGCAGAAACCATCACGAACGCTTTCTGGCAACAGCAAAAACTTCTTCCCCTGCTGCTTTCCTTTCTCATACCTATGCTCCCATGTCCCTTGGGTTACCATAAAGGCATTCTGCCTGCTTCTTGGAATTCATCCCTGATGGTAGGGAAGGTTGTGACTGTGTTCACAGCTGCATCCACCTCTGCCGTTAGACTTCTGTGATGATGTTTCTCATCCTTTCTGACACATGATGCTTCTCAGCACCGACTCAAATGATTGTCTGCTTCCTGAGGTGTGAAAGCAGAGTCCTTGCACACATCAGTGAAACCTGCTGAGGTCACCCTAGTAACCCCAGTCCAGCAGCATTAAATCACATACCTTTTTGCTCTTTTTGCTCCTTTTCTCCATGACCAATCCTTCCCCCGACTGAAACACATTCTCACCTCTGTGTAGGGGTCTTAACAAATAAAGCCGATGCCCTTGACACAGAAAGCAGCAAGGCCTGCTAGGACAAGCAGGGTGAGGCAGCTGCTTATTGCTCTTTTCAAACACAAACAGGCATTGCTTCTCCACTGAGAGTTTCTTTCACAGACTAACAGGTACAGGTTTACTCTATAAGCTCCCAGATGAACTCCTGGGAGCGTCAAGAAGGGTGAGAAAAGTTGAGCTGGCAGAAAGGACAGGTTAGGAAGAAAGTCCGCCTGGAGCACAGCCAGCCTGAGCTTGCAGGGGAGTTACCTGACAAAGCCTGTGGCCAAGCCCTGAGGAAGAGCTCCTAGAGGAGCCATCAGGTACGTTGCTACTTTCTGGTCCCCGGCAGACAAAAAACAGTGGATCACAGCTGTCTGCTATTTTCTGAGCAAATTTGACATGGCAGAGCCAAAGAGCCTTGTGCCATGGGGCTGCCATGTTCCTGATCCTCTTCTGGGTGTTTGCAAGTATTGATGCCTTGCCTGACCTCACTTTTCTGTCACGTTTCAGAAGGCACTGCGGTGCCTGTGCCAGAGCTGCCCTGAAATGGAAAGCAACTTTTCTTTGTGAAGCCACAGCAAGAAGCTCTTTTCTTTCTGACACAGAGACCTTGGAAGCTGACACAGGGTATCTTGGCAAGTATGCTGCAAAAAGCCCTTTGATCTTGTCAGCATCCAGAGCTGCACTGCACCAGGCTGTGCACCTGAACTCACGAGGGACTTGCCAAAGCAGGAGACAGGCTGAGCTGAGTGCGGATGGCTTTCGGCATCCAAGGAACAAACCAGCAGCCTCACGCATGTGCCAGACCAGGGCTGGCTTCATGTTCACACAAACAGCAGCACACCTGTGAGGTGCCTATGCCAGTACCACCAGGAGGCCTGGAGGATAACAAAGCAGGGACAGAGTACTTAGCTTATAAAATCTCCTGCTGTTTCAACTCCTTCCTTCCCCTGGACTTGCAACAAACCATACCAATAGCCTCACAGAGCACGCAGAAACGTATTTGTCCCAGTACCCACAGGGACAGGCCCCAGTGTGCACAGGGAGCTCCATCTGTCCCGAGGCGTTTGCCAGGCAGGCATCTCACAGCTGCAGAGAACTGCACCCCAAGGGCCAGGTGACAGCACCTCAAGGTGGGCTCTCGATCAAAGACGGATCTTTTTGCTCAGCTGTTTCCTCTGTGGTGACCATACTGTCTCCTAGGCTGCAGAGCATAGCTGACCCCAAGACAGGGTGGACATGGGGCAGCAGAGCTGCAAGGACTTCACACAGGGCGAAGCACGGCAACAATGCCTTGCGGCATTGGGCTCAGCGAAGGCAGGAAGCAGCTGTATGGTGTGGGGCTGGAATCTGCTTGCCCATGTGTAATGACCTATTTTCCATCTTTTCCACTCAGGTGACAATGCAGCAGGAGCTGGACTGCAGCTAAAAGTGTCTGTAATGAACCTGTAGCCCACACTCAGGGAGGGAACAAGGGGGAAAGCAACCAGGTGGAAAGTTAAAAACCACAAGGCACAAATATATTAAGAAACACATCCCTCCTCCCAGCTCCCCTAATCCCAGGAGCTTTATGAAGATGAAGCAGGCTTAGGGTGGGCTGCAGAGAATGTCCTTGGGAGGAGCCTGCCCTGCACATGTTAACTAAGGGTCTCAGAAGGAAGAGTGAGGAGGACTCACTGAGTCCTTGCACCAGCAGCCACAGGTGTGTGTCCCAATCCTGCCTTCCATGCTCTCCTTGTGCAAAGATAGCCTCTAGACTGGAGACTTTGGCCCACACCAATTTCCTTTTTCCTGGGGGATGCTGCACTACCTGTATTGTCTGGTGTTTTTTTCCTGGGGCTGAGTCACAGCTATTTGCCTTCCCAGGGCTGTTGGTGGCTCACATGGGAACTCACCTGGCCATCCACTCCTTCCCAAGCAAGCAATTTCCTAGTGTACTGTAGCTTGCATAAGAGCTGCCTCACAGGATGGAGAGCTCAAGCTCCCACTCAAGCCACAGTGGTCTTACAGGGAAAGGATCTGTCTAGCCTTCACTTTCCCCTCCAAGGGACATTTGGAACCCTTTTTCCCCAAGGAACAAGGGCAACTGTTGTTGTATAGATGTCTCCTACAGGAAACCACTGTTTGCCTGGGCACCTAAGCAGTTTCAAGCTATACCTTCAGCCTTTGCAAGACCAGCACAGGGAAGTTGTTCCTACTCACAACTTTGACCTGTACAACAGCTCTGCTTGCAGCAGGAGGTCAGAACTGCCCAACATGCTCTTCCCTCTGCCTTGTTTCCATCACATCATTATCTGTTGCTCCACAGCACAAGCTGCAGCACTGTGCTGCTCAAGTCCTCCTCTAATGCAAGTCTGCTATGGATCCTCTGTTCTGTGCCTAGTGAGAAGGGGAAAGAAGGCTGGTTTGGGCTAACCTGTCAAGGTCACTCCGCCAGCCCCAGAGGAATCTAACTCTTCTTTGAGAGACAGCCTCTTTGCTGGGCTCCCAGCTTTGTGCTTTCCCTCCTAAGAGTGGGTTTTCTCTCCCTGACTTCCTTTAAGAGAAAGAAGGCAACCCAGGCTTGGCAGCCAGGCCAGCTGCTCACCTACAAGGAGAGTGTGTGTAACAGGAGCTATCACCAAGCAGCCCTCAGCTCAGCACAATGTCTCCTCTGCTTCAGTCCCTGCCTCTTTCTCCTCTGACAGCAAATGCTCCAGGACAGCCACTCCTGCACTTCCAAGCCCCTTGACCTGCACACAAACCATGCAGTACCAGCAGCAGAGCTGACTCCATTCACAGCATCACTGACATTATACTGTTCATGAACAAAATATAAATGGAAACAACTCCTGAGTCAGAAACAGGTGGAGGGGACAAATAAACTGGAGCACAGACAAATAAACTGAGGAGCACAATCAACAAATATACACAGAATGAAGAGTGCACATAAAGAAATAACCCATACATCTGAGATGGTGCACATCAGAATGCAGGGCACAGGAGGAATGAAGGACTGGTTGGCAGGCAATTAAATGTGAGCCAGCGGTGCCCAGGTGGCCTAGAAGGACAATGGCATCCTGGCTTGGATTGGAAACACTGTGGCCAGCAGGGACAGGAGGTGACCATCCCCCTGTGCCCAGCATTGCTGAGGCCACACCTCCAGTGCTGTGTTCAGCTCTGTACCCCTCACTCCAGGAAGGACATTGAGGGGCTGGAGCCTGTCCAGAGAAGGGCAACAAGGCTGGAGAAGGGCCTGGAGCACCTGGCCTACAAGGAGGGGCTGAGAGAGCTGGGGGTGAGAGGCTGAGGGGAGACCTCATTGTTCTCTACAGCTCCCTGAAGGGAGGTTGGAGTGAGGAGGGGGCAGCCTCTGCTCCTTGGTGGCAAGAGACAGGAGCAGAGGAAATGGTTGCAAGCTTTGCCAGGGGAGGTTCAGGCTGGATGCTAGGAAATATTTCTTCCCAGAGAGGGTTCTCAGACACTGGAATGTTCTGCCCAGGGCAGTGCTGGAGCCACCATGCCTGGAGGTGTTCCAGCAGCCTGTGGAGCTGGTGCTTAGGGACATGGTTTAGTGCTGACCCTGCAGTGCTGGGTGGAAGGTTGGACTGGATGAGCTTGGAGGTCTCTCCCAGCCAGATGTATTCTGTGATGCTGTGAGTCTGTGATGATGTGTCTCATACTGAAAATACAAACCATGACTTTTTCAAAGTCATAAAATGATTTGTCTGTAGTACCTGCTGAGTAGCTTTGCTAAAACCTGCTCAGTACAAGTGCAGTGTTTCAGTGGCTCAGGCTGCCTCTCTTACAGCTGCATTCCCTGAACTCGCAGACAATAGCAGCTCTGGGATAGGTCCCACCTGGCTGCAGGGCAGCTTATGGAAGCATATTCCCAGGGGAAGAGGATGGGTCTTACTGTAGGATGTTGGACCACAGTTGTTGCTGTGGGATGCTCAGAATTGGCTCCAGATGGGACTGATCTGTAACAGCAAATGTCCAAAGCTAGAGGTCCAGCCTCAACTAGCACTCAGAGCGAGTCAACACTTGAGGGATCTGTGTCTCTCCATTGACTAAAGGAAATAACTAACTGGTGAAAGGCTTTTAACTTGGTGGTGGCTAATGGTGGGTCAGATAAATCCTACTTTTAACAACTGAAGCCTTTTCTGCAAGAGAAATGACTTACTGCATCTCCCTGAGCAGACAGGCTCCTTGTAGCTGACTTGGGGCTATGGTTTAGGGGTGACCCTTGTAGAGTAGGGTTCTGGGTTGGACTTGGTGATCTCGAGGGTCTTATTCAACCTGAATGATTCTGTGATGTATGACAAGGACTGCCAGACACTGCTCTCTCACTTGATCTCCTGGCTAGTGTGTTTAACTTGTGAGTTATCCAGGCACCTTTAGTGGGTTCCAAGAAAATCAGGTGAAGGTTGAAAAGTAGGAAGATGGAAGGGAGAATTTTAGGGCATTTAGGTGCTGAGCATGCAGGTGTGGGAAGGCAAAGGTGCACACCAAAGTGCTCAAGCCTCACACTATGCTTGCTCTCACTCATGCCCCTGCCCATACACATATAAAAGGCTTTGCAAGCAGCATGGCACTTCCCTGGAGCTTTGCATTAACTAGGTGGGCAGTAAAGAGGGATCATCCTGACAGTGTTAAATGCCACTGTGCACTCCTGACTCTAGGGACAGGCAGCAGTTTGTCAGACAGCACAGCTTCAATACCTGTGGAAGCCAAGAGAACTCTACAGTGTATTTTCTGGCTGCACTTACAGCTGAGTCTGGAGTTTGTAACCTGAGCAGCTTTGCCCACCCCCAAATGCACAAGGGAAGCTGACACTTCAGAAGATGTTTTAAAAGCTGTCCCATTATTTATTCATGTGACCTGGCTGCAACAGAAACACTGCTTACAACACACAATTCTAACACAAGACTCCACATCCAGCAAAAGCCAAACTAACACAGAACATGGCATCAATAATTGAGATTGCTTTGTGGCCAGGAAGGCTCCAGGGCCAGCTCTAGGCTATTACAGAGCAGAGATCCCTCCCTCTGCATACAGGCTTGTTCACTGCAGGTGGTCAGAGCCTGTCCAACAAGTACTGCCTGCTCATGGCCTGCCTGCCTGAGCATTGGAGCTCCATAGCAGTATCAATGGCTGTTCCTCTCCTGCCCACTTGGGCCATAAACCTGGCTGTGGCACTGGACAAACTGCAGAGAGGCCACAGTAGTAGCCTACAGTAGTAGTGTCCTGTCTGCCACACGCTCTCCAGGGAATGCCATGTGCCCTACTGCTGGCTTGCTAAGCGCAGGCAGATGTGGGGACGGTGAGACTGCCCTTGCAGAGTCCATTCCTCAACCTCTGCCAGTGTTCCTGAGCTGGACTGATTGGAGTTGGATGGCAAATAAGAACCAGACAAGGACACAGACACTCATAAAATGCCCAAACATCTCTGAGCTGCCTCTTGCTCCCACGCAAACTACTCACCAGTTGCCATTAGCCCTCAAGCTGTAGTGCATTGGAAATGCCAGCACACTGTGCTTAACTGCCAGCCCTCTTCCTCCTCAGCATGGACAGCAAAAATACCCAGGTGATAATCCTGGGCCAGCATTTCTCCTGGAAATGCCTTGTTTCCATGCATGGCACACTGCTGGTTGTGCAGCCATGGCCCAGCCAGCTCTCACAAGCACCTGATGAAAGTTTGCTTGAAAACCTCAGCAACCATTGCTGAACTCAAGCTCAGACATGACACAGGAAGGCAGTGGAAGAGCCTGCAAACAGCATGGCTCCAACAGCCTCAATTTGTGTGGCTTTTCCTTTGTGCTCTAGAACAATTTGTGCATACTTTATGTCTACTCTTGTCTCTGCCTGTAAGGAAGACAAATCATCAATTTATTGTGATGAGGTGGTGACAGCATAGACTCTAAGTGCAAGAGTATCATCTGTTGCCCAGAGAGATGAGACATAGGTTTGAACCCCAACCACAGGCTCAGCTGCTTGATGTATCTCCATGTCCACAGAGTCCATGACCCCAATGTGTCCATTCCCACACAGCCTGAAGAGCTGTTCCCATCTCTGAGCCTTGCTTACCACATGTATAAATAGGGTGGCAGGGTCACTCTTTCACCAAGTATTTGGTGAGCTACAATGAGAGGTGCAGTGGAAACTGAGAGTAATGAACATGATGGATTAGTGCCACCTGCTTTAGTCACCCTCCTGCAGCATGCAGAGACAGGACAGGCAGCCACAGCGCAGCAGGTCTTGGGCACTGAGGCTGGGAGGCAGACACCAAGCTGTGCGATAGGGGCTGATGCCGACACGAGGTTTGTAGGCGCAGGAGAGGCAGAGTGTGGCCATGTGCAGGAATGATGCCAGGTTCAGGGCTGAATTCAGGACCAACAGGACAGCCTACTGCTATTGCAGTATTTTCCTGTCTGTGCTGAGGCTGTGTTTGGACTTCAGCAGAGTATCTGTCAGGGGAAGCAGCCCACATATTGCTTGCTGGAGAAAAAGAGGCAATTACTTCTAATTGTACCTCTCAGCATGAGGAGATTGGAGAGAACATGTGTCTGGTTTCTGGCCAAATCAATACCCATACAGTATATTAAAAAAAGAACAGAGCTGGAGCAAAGGTCAGGTACCTGCAGTAATAAGCAGCAGAAACTGCAGCAGGAATGCATTTTGAAATCTGGGCCCAGGTTTTGTTCTTGACCTGGCACCCTCCTGTCTTTGCCTGGAGGAGAAATGTTGTGTATATTGGATTCAGGATGTCTATTTGGCTTGGTTCAAGAGAAACCACTGCAGAATTTAAGGAAGGCAGAGAACATTTTGGAGAATGGGAGAAAATAATAAAGGATTGTCGTGGTTTAGGCTGGGTGCTGGCCCAGATGCCACTGCGCAGGCCACACCTGGGAGGTCCCAAGGGGTGGGCCCAGCCCAGGGGGTGGTCACAGGGACCAGGTATTCCATTCCCATAATGCCCTGCTCCCCTATAAAAAGGCCATGCGGGGTCTTCACTTCCTCTTTCGTCCCCTGCTGCTGCCTGGGTAACATGGCGTGAGCCGCCTCCCTTGGGCCTGCTCAGGCCCAAGGCTGGGTTGCGGGGGGGAGAAAGAGCCCTGGGGGGGTTTGGGTGTACCCCCAGGTGGGGATGGGATGTTCTTGGGTATGTTCTGGGATCTCTCTCTTTGTCATGGTGCTTGTGGGTCTCTGTAAAACTTTCATTGTTGTTTGTTATTATTTTCCTATTTAAACTTTCCATCACTTTTTTGCAATCCGTTTGCCTGAGTCGTTATTTCTGCCTGTGGTGGGGAGGGGACCTGCCCCAACCCATTACATTTTTGGCGCCCAACGTGGGGCCAACTGCAGCTCGGATTGCAAAAGATGGAGAGTTTAAATTTAGTTCTGGGCGTCGGTTTGGGTTTGGGAAGTTGGGGCTCAGGTTTTGTTGCCGGGGCGACTGTGTGAACTCCTGTGGACTGCAGAAGGATAGCTGGTGCGTGGCTGATGGCATGGAAGTCCCTCCTGTTGCTTGGGAACAGCGAGGGGTGGCTCTTTCTGTGACTTTCTGCCCAGGGTAGCTTAAGAATGCTCGAGTAGCCTAAGAAGGCGAGACCTGCCTTCTCCTCGTTCTCTGCGGAGCGGCAGGGAGCGGAGGAGGGGCAGCGGCAAGCAGAGCGTGGTCGGCCCGCGGCCGCTGCGGGGAGCGGACACCCGCGGCGAGCGGGCAAGCGACTGCTGGAGGTGACTCGGACTCTGCATCGCGGCGACAGAGACGGCAGGGGCCGGGCCGGGCCGCGTTCAAGCGGCGGCGGCGGCACCGCCCGAGCCGGGCTGCGTTCAGGCGGCGGCGGCAGCTGTAAATCTTTCCCTGGTGTTTTCGGACGTGTTCCGAAAACGGCGCCGAGCACCTGGCTCCGCCTCCTCTCTTCTCAGCGAGCTGTGCTGCAGCCGCCCCCTCCGGGGGAGGGCTGTGAACCGGATGCGGTGATGCCTCGGTATGTGAACGCCCCGTGGGGGGGCGATGTGCCTGCGATGTGCATTGGTGTAGCTTTGGACTGGCCAGAAGCGGTCGGTTGTGGTTCCCTGGAGGGATGGAAAAAGCGGTCGTGGAGCCTGATTGCTCCGACCGGCTTGCCCCAGGGGTGGAAAAAGCCGCTGAGAAACTGTAAATGCAGATAAAGGCTTGGCTGAGAAGTTGTGAGGTATTTCCAGGTGACCAGGATGTCCCAAGGAGTCCACAAGGAATTCACACTGCAGGAGAAGGACTGCGTCGCTGGGAGGTTCCATCATATGAGGAAGAACAACTGGAATGGACTGATGCTTGAGCCTGGATGAGAGACTGTGTGGAAGGACGCCCAGAAGAAGACATGGACTGTTGCTAGATATGTCATAAGAAGAGTTCTAATTTGATGATATGTTCTGGGTGCAGGGATTATGGTATGGAATAAGGGGTGGTCTGTGGTGGTTTAGGCTGGGTGCTGGCCCAGATGCCACTGCGCAGGCCACACCTGGGAGGTCCCAAGGGGTGGGCCCAGCCCAGGGGGTGGTCACAGGGACCAGGTATTCCATTCCCATAATGCCCTGCTCCCCTATAAAAAGGCCATGCGGGGTCTTCACTTCCTCTTTCGTCCCCTGCTGCTGCCTGGGTAACATGGCGTGAGCCGCCTCCCTTGGGCCTGCTCAGGCCCAAGGCTGGGTTGGGGGGGGGAGAAAGAGCCCTGGGGGGGTTTGGGTGTACCCCCAGGTGGGGATGGGATGTTCTTGGGTATGTTCTGGGATCTCTCTCTTTGTCATGGTGCTTGTGGGTCTCTGTAAAACTTTCATTGTTGTTTGTTATTGTTTTCCTATTTAAACTTTCCATCACTTCTGCAATCCGTTTGCCTGAGTCGTTATTTCTGCCTGTGGTGGGGAGGGGATCTGCCCCAACCCATTACAAGGATCCAGTGCAAAAGGCTTCCTACCTAATGGAAAGGCAGGAAGAGCTGTGCTTCTGTCTATTAAAAGCCCCTCCTGAGTGCTGGTCATCCCTTGAGATGGTCTGTGAAGGAGCTTGCTGCCTGCACTCATCACCCTGCCCAGCACAGCAGCCTCCACTGCTTGCACTAGCATTTCTCAGGTGGGGGGAGGCAATGTTCCTCCTCTGTTCCTGATGTCTTCCTTTTGTGACACAGAAAAGTTTCTCCAATCCCTTCATCTGCAGCAGGAACAAAAACTCATCTCAGTTCCCCAGGCCTGTCCTTGCAGAAGGCCTGGCAGCTTGGACAGTGCTCAGAACAAAGGAAATGCTCTTCCTAGCATGCAGCCTCTGCTCCTTGGTGGCAAGAGACAGGAGCAGAGGAAATGGTTGCAAGCTTTGCCAGGGGAGGTTCAGGCTGGATGCTAGGAAATATTTCTTTCCAGAGAGGGTTCTCAGCCACTGGAATGGTCTGCCCAGGGCAGTGCTGGAGCCACCATCCCTGGAGGTGTTTAAGCAGTGTGTGGAGCTGATACTTAGGGACATGGCTTAGTGTTGACCCTGCAGTGCTGGGTCAAGGGTTGGACTAGATAAGCTTGGAGGTCTCTTCCAACCAGATGCTTTCTGTGATGCTGTGACTCTGTTCTTACCATGCTAGGGGCTGACTAGTTAGCAATGGTTACAGTGTGGAAGGCAGAGCAACAGACAGGTGCTGAGGCAGTATAAACAGTATAAGTTTTGCAGTCTAAATTGCAAGACTTGAGAGTGAGCAGAGGTGTAGGCTGAGACATGTGTGGCTTGTGTGGCCAGGAGAGTGTCACAGTGAGAGATCTGAAGAGGACAAGCTAGCAAAGGCAGCCACTGAACAGAAACAGAGAGCAAATATGAGATCTTGTGCAGGAAAGTGGAGTTTCTGGAGCGGGGATGTTCAGTGCTCTGTGACCACAGTGGTAAGACCTCCCAGCATCACTAGTGCTACTCCTGATGGTGCTGACCTCGTGCTAGATGGTTGCTGGCCCTCTGAGGAGAGACTGAAATGAAAGGGCTGCAGATATTAGGGGGGAAACATTGCTGGGAAATGCATTGAGGGCTGCCAGACAGAGTGGGAACGGTGAAGTTCCTGTAGGGTAGGGATGGAGGGTTATGGAAGACAGGGTGCTTGCATGTGCAGCCAGGGGGGAGTGGGCTGGCAGCTCCTTCACAGTGCAAGGAGAAGGGGAAGAGGCTTGCACACTTACTCCAGGACATCCCTGTTGAACTGCTTCTTGCTGTTGCCCAGGAACTCCCCAATCATCTGGCGGCTGAGCCCCTTCCGCTGGAGCAGGAAGTGTGCCACCCCGATGGGGGTGTCAGGGATGAAGCCCCGGGAGATCAGGAACTGGATCCCCTTGTCTGGGTTTCTGCAAGGGAAGAACAGAGACATGGTGAGTTTGCAGGATCTCTTTGAGGCACTACTGCCTCTGGCTGGCAGCAGTGCAGCCCCAGTATGTTCATGGGCACCTACGAGTTCATGTGTGTGGCAGGGATGGAACTCATGGGGGCAGGGAAGTGACTTTGGGGAGTCCACCCCAAGCTGCTGCCGAAGTCAGAAGGATGCCACGGGACCTGCTGTGTCACTTGCATCACCTGCTGTCACCTGGCAATCCCAAGTGCCACCCCACTGCCACCAAGACTCCTGCTGCACATCCCCAGCCTCATCAGTGACTCTCCTGCCATCCATCTGCTTCAGAGTCAAAGGCTCTTGTGTCATTCCACAACACTCTGTGCTGGGTTAGGAACTGGCTGGAGGGCCGAGCCCAGAGAGTGGTGGTGAATGGTGCCACAGCCAGCTGGCGGCCAGGCACCAGTGGTGTGCCCCAGGGATCAGTGCTGGGCCCTGTGCTCTTTAACATCTTCATTGATGATCTGGATGAGGGGATTGAGTCAGTCATCAGCAAGTTTGCAGATGACACCAAGTTGGGAACAGATGTTGGTCAGTTAGAGGGTAGAAAGGCTCTGCAGAGGGACCTCGACTGACTGGACAGATGGGCAGAGGCCAACAGGATGGCATTTAATAAGTCCAAGTGCCGGGTGCTGCACTTTGGCCACAGCAACCCCATGCAGAGCTACAGGCTGGGGTCAGAGTGGCTGAGAGCTGCCAAACAGAGAGGGACCCGGGGGTGCTGATTGACACCCGCCTAAACATGAGCCAGCAATGTGCCCAGGTGGCCAAGAAGGCCAATGGCATCCTGGCCTGTATTAGGAATAGTGTGGCCAGCAGGAGCAGGGAGGTCATTGTGCCCTGTACTCTGCATTGGTTAGGCCACACCTTGAGTACTGTGTCCAGTTCTGGGCCCCTCAGTTTAGGAAGGACATTGAGACACTTGAACATGTCCAGAGAAGGGCAACAAGGCTGGGGAGAGGCCTTGAGCACAGCCCTGTGAGGAGAGGCTGAGGGAGCTGGGGTTGTTTAGCCTGGAGAAGAGAAGGATCAGAGGTGACCTCATTGCCCTCTACAACTACCTGAAGGGTGGTTGTAGACAGGAGGGGGTTGGTCTCTTCTCCCAGGCAACCAGCACCAGAACAAGGGGACACAGTCTCAAGTTGTGCCAGGGGAGGTTTAGACTCGAGGTGAGGAAAAAGTTCTTCACCGAGCGAGTCATTCGTCATTGGAATGGGCTGCCCAGGGAGGTGGTGGAGTCGCCGTCCCTGGAGGTGTTCAAGAGGAGATTGGATGTGGCACTTGGTGCTATGATCTAGTTGTGAGGTCTGTTGGAACAGGTTGGACTTGATGATCCTTGGGGTCTCTTCCAACCTTAGTTACTGTGATACTGTGATACTGTGATTCCTGCTCCAGCTGGCTCGTTTAGAGTCCCTGTGAGGATACGATCAGACCATGTCCCCCACACAGACAGCACTTCAGCTACTCCAAGTGCAAGCCGCAGTGAGCTGTCCCCAGGAATCAGGGCTGAGGGCTGGGCATGTGATTCTCTGCTTTAGAGGAGCTAGGGTGGCTCCTTCTGCAGGGCAGACCAAGGCAAAAGGTGGCTGTGAAGAGCCTTGCCACAGCCTATGGGCAAATGAGGCTCTTGACACAGAAACAGTTAACCAAAGTGGGCACTTTGTACAAAAATGTCTCTGTTACACGTTTTTGGTGCTCAGTTTGAGAGCCACTTTGTGCCTTCCTCACCTGAACCTGGTGCTGGCTGCCTGAAGGGAAATCCCACGTTCAGCATTGCTTACCTCTACCTCTTCCTCCCCTCACCCTTCGCTGTGGTGTTCTTCCCATTTCTATCGATTTACCTCCTCAGGCAGAGATCTCTTTGTGTGGGTGGAGGAGAGCATGCACCTGGGGAGCGCCTCCTCAGAGCCGGGAGAGCCGCAAGCAGCTCCCACGCAGAGGGAGTTTCTTCGCGGGGGGCTTCGGGAGCCTGGTGCCGAGCGGGGCCGGCCGGCGGGCTGCGCTCGGCGCGGCAGTGCCTGCCCCTGCACAGGCAGCGGCCGGGCGCGCATCCCGGCGCGGCTGTGTGTCTGTCCGCTACGGCTGGGCTGCTCTGCAGCGCGCATGCTCGCCACAGCCCCGCTGTCTGCGCGGCTTGCCTTTCCCCTCACGTCTGCTGCAAGCTGCCGTGCCTCTGCGTGTGCTAGGAGTGAGTGTGGCGGCTGCACAGGCAGCAGGGAGTGTCTGTGTGCGCTGTGCGGGCGGGTTCCTTCTCACAGCCCAGGCAGGCCCACGAAAGGGTGTCTGCCCCCCTGCACTCTTGCTGAGGGGAACTAGTGCAGCGCCAGGAGACTGCCACCTTCCTTTGGTTCTCTGAGCTGGTGACTGAGGAGGGTAAGAGGGTAGCTTCCTCCTGGCAGAAAGCCATCCTTGCATCACATCCAAATTCAGGGACTGAGTTTGCTCAGGCAGTCTCCCGGGGTGAGGGAAGGACAGGAGGAGATCTCAGAGCATGTGAAAGCTCAGGCACAGCCTGGGACACTGTCAGGTGGTGAAGGGTGTGGGTGAGCAGCAGATGACTAGCTAGAAGGGGATCAGCATCCAGAATGGCCTCGCTTCTTAGAGGGGCCTCAAGGGGGTACAAAAAGGGGAGAGGATGGCAATAGTTCTGCTTACTTTTGACATCACAAAGAAAATACCCTGCTCGGTATGACAGCCCTGGGGACAGTGGCTGGCAGAACAAGTCAGAAGATTACACTGATGGACATGGGAGCTGCAAGATCTGATGCTGAAAAACCAGCCCCCCTACAGGGAAAAGCACAGGGCACCTCCTCTGTCAGCACACAGATGTCCTGGTTCACCTTTGAAGGGCAACAGGCAGAGTTCTCTGCTAAGTGCAAGGGCCACACGATCAGGAGGATTCACACAATGCAGCTCCACCTCCAGGTTCTGGCATTTAGCCAGGGGCAGGATGGTGTTCACAGCACAAGGATGGCTTCAGCTTCACTGAGGCTCCAAAGCCACTGAACTGTCTTTAGATTCACAGTATCACAGTCTCACAGTATCACCAAGGTTGGAAGAGACCTCAAGGATCATCAAGTCCAACCTGGCACCACAGAGCTCACAACTAGACCATGGCACCAAGTGCCACATCCAATCCCCTCTTGAACACCTCCAGGGACGGTGACTCCACCACCTCCCTGGGCAGCACATCCCAATGACGAACGACTCGCTCGGTGAAGAACTTTCTCCTCACCTCGAGTCTAAACCTCCCACAGCACAGCTTGAGACTGTGTCCTCTTCTTCTGGCGCTGGTTGCCTGGGAGAAGAGGAGCTCCAAGAGGAGCTGGGAGTGAGTCCGTCCAGAGAAAGGCAGCTCAGACTCTGTCATGGATGTGCAGAGTGCAGCACACGTGGCGCACACAGCACAAAAGGAGCAGGCTGAGGCAGCCCAGCTGTGACAGCATCCTGCCCTAGAACCCAGACACTGCTGCCCCACAACCCAGACACTGCTGCCCTAGAACCCAGACACTGCTGCCCCACAACCCAGACACTGCTGCCCTAGAACCCAGACACTGCTGCCCCACAACCCAGACACTGCTGCCCTAGAACCCAGACACTGCTGCCCCACAACCCAGACACTGCTGCCCCACAACCCAGACATTCCTGCCCCACAACCCAGACACTGCTGCCCTAGAACACAGACACTACTGCCCCACAATCCAGACACTGCTGCCCTAGAATCCAGATACTGCTGCCCCTGAACCCAGACACTGCTGCCCCACAACCCAGACACTGCTGCCCCACAACCCAGACACTGCTGCCCCAGAACCCAGGCACTCCTGCCCTAGAAACTGAACTCCTGCACACACCCCTCAGCCCCTCCTGCACACACCCCTCAGGCACTCCTGCACACACCCCTCAGCCCCTCCTGCACACACCCCTCAGCCCCTCCTGCACACACCCCTCAGACCCTCCTGCACACACCCCTCAGGCACTCCTGCACACACCCCTCAGCCCCTCCTGCACACACCCCTCAGGCACTCCTGCACACACCCCTCAGCCCCTCCTGCACACACCCCTCAGGCACTCCTGCACACACCCCTCAGCCCCTCCTGCACACACCCCTCAGGCACTCCTGCACACACCCCTCAGCCCCTCCTGCACACACCCCTCAGGCACTCCTGCACACACCCCTCAGCCCCTCCTGCACACACCCCTCAGGCACTCCTGCACACACCCCTCAGCCCCTCCTGCACACACCCCTCAGGCACTCCTGCACACACCCCTCAGCCCCTCCTGCACACACCCCTCAGGCACTCCTGCACACACCCCTCAGCCCCTCCTGCACACACCCCTCAGGCACTCCTGCACACACCCCTCAGGCACTCCTGCACACACCCCTCAGCCCCTCCTGCACACACCCCTCAGTCACTCCTGCACACACCCCTCAGGCACTCCTGCACACATCCCTCAGCCCCTCCTGCACACACCCCTCAGGCACTCCTGCACACACCCCTCAGGCACTCCTGCACACACCCCTCAGCCCCTCCTGCACACACCCCTCAGCCCCTCCTGCACACACCCCTCAGGCACTCCTGTACACACCCCTCAGGCACTCCTGCACACACCCCTCAGCCCCTCCTGCACACACCCCTCAGCCCCTCCTGCACACACCCCTCAGCCCCTCCTGCACACAGTCCTCAGGAACTCGTGCACACACCCCTCAGCCCCTCCTGCACACACCCCTCAGACCCTCCTGCACACATCCCTCAGACCCTCCTGCACACACCCCTCAGCCCCTCCTGCACACACCCCTCAGCCCCTCCTGCACACACCCCTCAGGCACTCCTGCACACACCCCTCAGCCCCTCCTGCACACACCCCTCAGGCCCTCCTGCACACACCCCTCAGGCACTCCTGCACACACCCCTCAGCCCCTCCTGCACACACCCCTCAGACCCTCCTGCACACACCCCTCAGGCACTCCTGCACACACCCCTCAGCCCCTCCTGCACACACCCCTCAGACCCTCCTGCACACACCCCTCAGACACTCCTGCACACACCCCTCAGGCCCTCCTGCACACACCCCTCAGCCCCTCCTGCACACAACCCTCAGACCCTCCTGCACACACCCCTCAGCCCCTCCTGCACACACCCCTCAGCCCCTCCTGCACACACCCCTCAGGCACTCCTGCACACACCCCTCAGCCCCTCCTGCACACACCCCTCAGGCACTCCTGCACACACCCCTCAGACTCTCCTGCACACACCCCTCAGGCACTCCTGCACACACCCCTCAGGCACTCCTGCACACACCCCTCAGCCCCTCCTGCACACACCCCTCAGGCACTCCTGCACACACCCCTCAGCCCCTCCTGCACACACCCCTCAGCCCCTCCTGCACACAACCCTCAGACCCTCCTGCACACACCCCTCAGGCACTCCTGCACACACCCCTCAGCCCCTCCTGCACACACCCCTCAGCCCCTCCTGCACACACCCCTCAGGCACTCCTGCACACACCCCTCAGCCCCTCCTGCACACACCCCTCAGCCCCTCCTGCACACACCCCTCAGGCACTCCTGCACACACCCCTCAGCCCCTCCTGCACACACCCCTCAGGCACTCCTGCACACACCCCTCAGCCCCTCCTGCACACACCCCTCAGACCCTCCTGCACACACCCCTCAGACACTCCTGCACACACCCCTCAGGCACTCCTGCACACACCCCTCAGGCACTCCTGCACACACCCCTCAGCCCCTCCTGCACACAGTCCTCAGGAACTCGTGCACACACCCCTCAGCCCCTCCTGCACACACCCCTCAGCCCCTCCTGCACACACCCCTCAGACCCTCCTGCACACATCCCTCAGACCCTCCTGCACACACCCCTCAGCCCCTCCTGCACACATCCCTCAGCCCCTCCTGCACACAACCCTCAGACCCTCCTGCACACACCCCTCAGCCCCTCCTGCACACATCCCTCAGACCCTCCTGCACACACCCCTCAGCCCCTCCTGCACACATCCCTCAGCCCCTCCTGCACACAACCCTCAGCCCCTCCTGCACACATCCCTCAGCCCCTCCTGCACACAACCCTCAGACCCTCCTGCACACACCCCTCAGCCCCTCCTGCACACAGTCCTCAGGAACTCGTGCACACACCCCTCAGCCCCTCCTGCACACACCCCTCAGGCCCTCCTGCACACACCCCTCAGGCACTCCTGCACACACCCCTCAGCCCCTCCTGCACACACCCCTCAGGCACTCCTGCACACACCCCTCAGCCCCTCCTGCACACACCCCTCAGGCACTCCTGCACACACCCCTCAGGCACTCCTGCACACACCCCTCAGCCCCTCCTGCACACACCCCTCAGACCCTCCTGCACACACCCCTCAGACACTCCTGCACACACCCCTCAGGCCCTCCTGCACACACCCCTCAGCCCCTCCTGCACACAACCCTCAGACCCTCCTGCACACACCCCTCAGGCACTCCTGCACACACCCCTCAGACCCTCCTGCACACACCCCTCAGGCCCTCCTGCACACACCCCTCAGCCCCTCCTGCACACACCCCTCAGCCCCTCCTGCACACACCCCTCAGGCCCTCCTGCACACACCCCTCAGACCCTCCTGCACACACCCCTCAGCCCCTCCTGCACACACCCCTCAGACACTCCTGCACACACCCCTCAGGCACTCCTGCACAGACCCCTCAGCCCCTCCTGCACACACCCCTCAGGCACTCCTGCACACACCCCTCAGCCCCTCCTGCACACACCCCTCAGGCCCTCCTGCACACACCCCTCAGCCCCTCCTGCACACACCCCTCAGCCCCTCCTGCACACACCCCTCAGGCACTCCTGCACACACCCCTCAGACCCTCCTGCACAGACCCCTCAGCCCCTCCTGCACACACCCCTCAGGCACTCCTGCACACACCCCTCAGCCCCTCCTGCACACACCCCTCAGGCACTCCTGCACACACCCCTCAGCCCCTCCTGCACACACCCCTCAGACCCTCCTGCACACACCCCTCAGACACTCCTGCACACACCCCTCAGGCACTCCTGCACACACCCCTCAGGCACTCCTGCACACACCCCTCAGCCCCTCCTGCACACAGTCCTCAGGAACTCGTGCACACACCCCTCAGCCCCTCCTGCACACACCCCTCAGCCCCTCCTGCACACACCCCTCAGACCCTCCTGCACACACCCCTCAGACCCTCCTGCACACACCCCTCAGCCCCTCCTGCACACACCCCTCAGGCCCTCCTGCACACACCCCTCAGGCACTCCTGCACACACCCCTCAGCCCCTCCTGCACACACCCCTCAGGCACTCCTGCACACACCCCTCAGCCCCTCCTGCACACACCCCTCAGCACTCCTGCACACACCCCTCAGGCACTCCTGCACACACCCCTCAGCCCCTCCTGCACACACCCCTCAGACCCTCCTGCACACACCCCTCAGACACTCCTGCACACACCCCTCAGGCCCTCCTGCACACACCCCTCAGGCACTCCTGCACACACCCCTCAGGCCCTCCTGCACACACCCCTCAGCCCCTCCTGCACACACCCCTCAGCCCCTCCTGCACACACCCCTCAGGCCCTCCTGCACACACCCCTCAGCCCCTCCTGCACACACCCCTCAGACCCTCCTGCACACACCCCTCAGCCCCTCCTGCACACACCCCTCAGACCCTCCTGCACACACCCCTCAGACACTCCTGCACACACCCCTCAGGCCCTCCTGCACACACCCCTCAGGCCCTCCTGCACACACCCCTCAGGCACTCCTGCACACACCCCTCAGCCCCTCCTGCACACACCCCTCAGACCCTCCTGCACACACCCCTCAGACACTCCTGCACACACCCCTCAGCCCCTCCTGCACACACCCCTCAGATCCTCCTGCACACACCCCTCAGGCACTCCTGCACACACCCCTCAGCCCCTCCTGCACACACCCCTCAGCCCCTCCTGCACACACCCCTCAGACACTCCTGCACACACCCCTCAGCCCCTCCTGCACACAACCCTCAGACCCTCCTGCACACACCCCTCAGGCACTCCTGCACACACCCGTCAGCCCCTCCTGCACACACCCCTCAGCCCCTCCTGCACACACCCCTCAGGCACTCCTGCACACACCCCTCAGGCACTCCTGCACACACCCCTCAGCCCCTCCTGCACACACCCCTCAGACCCTCCTGCACACACCCCTCAGGCCCTCCTGCACACACCCCTCAGGCACTCCTGCACACACCCCTCAGACCCTCCTGCACACACCCCTCAGGCACTCCTGCACACACCCCTCAGCCCCTCCTGCACACACCCCTCAGGCACTCCTGCACACACCCCTCAGCCCCTCCTGCACACACCCCTCAGACCCTCCTGCACACACCCCTCAGGCACTCCTGCACACACCCCTCAGCCCCTCCTGCACACACCCCTCAGGCACTCCTGCACACACCCCTCAGGCACTCCTGCACACACCCCTCAGCCCCTCCTGCACACACCCCTCAGGCACTCCTGCACACACCCCTCAGCCCCTCCTGCACACACCCCTCAGACCCTCCTGCACACACCCCTCAGGCACTCCTGCACACACCCCTCAGCCCCTCCTGCACACACCCCTCAGACCCTCCTGCACACACCCCTCAGCCCCTCCTGCACACACCCCTCAGACCCTCCTGCACACACCCCTCAGGCACTCCTGCACACACCCCTCAGCCCCTCCTGCACACACCCCTCAGCCCCTCCTGCACACACCCCTCAGCCCCTCCTGCACACACCCCTCAGACCCTCCTGCACACACCCCTCAGGCACTCCTGCACACACCCCTCAGACCCTCCTGCACACACCCCTCAGGCACTCCTGCACACACCCCTCAGCCCCTCCTGCACACACCCCTCAGACCCTCCTGCACACACCCCTCAGGCACTCCTGCACACACCCCTCAGGCACTCCTGCACACACCCCTCAGCCCCTCCTGCACACACCCCTCAGGCACTCCTGCACACACCCCTCAGACCCTCCTGCACACTCCACTCTCCCACCAGCAGCACTTTCCATCAGGACTTTCCCAAGATGCAGCTTGGTCTCCTCTAAAGCCTGATAGCAGCACAGCTTCTCTGTCACTCAGCAGCTGCAGATGTCTGCCAGGCTCTGCAGCGTGCAGCTTTCCCCCAGATGTGCAGGAGAGCTCCTCTTGCCTCTCTCTTGAGCCCAGTCCCTGCCATTCCCCAGCACTGCAGTGGCTCAGGCAGGAGGGGATGGGGCAGGAGGGGGTGGGGCAGGAGGGTGTGGGGCAGGAGGCGTTGGGACAGGAGGGGGTGGGGCAGCAGGGGGTGGGGCAGGAGGGGTGGGGCAGGAGGGGATGAGGCAGGAGGGGGTGGGGCAGGAGGGGGTGGGGCAGGAGGCATGGGGACAGCAGGGGGTGGGGCAGGAGGCGTTGGGACAGGAGGGGGTGGGGCAGCAGGGGGTGGGGCAGCAGGGGGTGGGGCAGGAGGCGTTGGAACAGGAGGGGATGGGACAGGAGGGGGTGAGGCAGCAGGGGGTGAGGCAGCAGGGGGTGGGGCAGCAGCGGGTGGGGCAGCAGCGGGTGGGACAGGAGGCGTTGGGACAGGAGGGGGTGGGGCAGCAGGGGTTGGGACAGGAGGGGTTGGGGCAACAGGGGGCGAGGCAGCAGGGGGTGGGGCAGGAGGCGTTGGAACAGGAGGGGGTGGGACAGGAGGGGGTGGGGCAGCAGGGGGTGGGGCAGCAGGGGGTGGGACAGGAGGGGGTGAGGCAGCAGGGGGTGAGGCAGCAGGGGGTGGGGCAGCAGGGGGTGGGACAGGAGGGGGTGGGGCAGCAGGGGGTGGGGCAGCAGCGGGTGGGGCAGCAGCGCGTGGGGCAGCAGGGGGTGAGGCAGCAGGGGGTGGGACAGGAGGGGGTGGGACAGGAGGGGGTGAGGCAGCAGCGGGTGGGGCAGCAGGGGGTGAGGCAGCAGGGGGTGGGGCAGCAGCGCGTGGGGCAGCAGCGCGTGGGGCAGCAGGGGGTGAGGCAGCAGGGGGTGGGGCAGCAGGGGGTGGGGCAGGAGGCGTTGGGACAGGAGGGGGTGGGACAGGAGGGGGTGGGGCAGCAGGGGGTGGGGCAGCAGGGGGTGGGACAGGAGGGGGTGAGGCAGCAGGGCGTGGGGCAGCAGCGGGTGGGGCAGCAGGGGGTGGGACAGGAGGGGGTGGGACAGGAGGGGGTGAGGCAGCAGCGGGTGGGGCAGCAGCGCGTGGGGCAGCAGGGGGTGAGGCAGCAGGGGGTGGGGCAGCAGCGGGTGGGGCAGCAGGGGGTGGGACAGGAGGGGGTGGGGCAGCAGGGGGTGGGGCAGCAGGGGGTGGGGCAGCAGCGGGTGGGGCAGCAGCGCGTGGGGCAGCAGGGGGTGAGGCAGCAGGGGGTGGGGCAGCAGCGGGTGGGGCAGCAGGGGGTGGGACAGGAGGGGGTGAGGCAGCAGGGGGTGGGGCAGCAGGGGGTGGGGCAGCAGGGGGTGGGGCAGCAGCGGGTGGGGCAGCAGCGCGTGGGGCAGCAGGGGGTGGGGCAGCAGGGGGTGGGGCAGCAGCGGGTGGGGCAGCAGGGGGTGGGACAGGAGGGGGTGAGGCAGCAGGGGGTGGGGCAGCAGGGGGTGGGGCAGCAGGGGGTGGGGCAGCAGCGGGTGGGGCAGCAGCGCGTGGGGCAGCAGGGGGTGGGGCAGCAGCGGGTGGGGCAGCAGCGCGTGGGGCAGCAGGGGGTGGGGCAGCAGCGGGTGGGGCAGCAGCGCGTGGGGCAGCAGGGGGTGGGGCAGCAGCGGGTGGGGCAGCAGCGGGTGGGGCAGCAGCGCGTGGGGCAGCAGGGGGTGGGGCAGCAGCGGGTGGGGCAGCAGCGCGTGGGGCAGCAGGGGGTGGGGCAGCAGCGGGTGGGGTAGCAGCGGGTGGGGCAGCAGGGGGTGGGGCAGCAGCGGGTGGGGCAGCAGCGCGTGGGGCAGCAGGGGGTGGGGCAGCAGCGGGTGGGGCAGCAGCGCGTGGGGCAGCAGGGGGTGGGGCAGCAGCGGGTGGGGCAGCAGCGCGTGGGGCAGCAGGGGGTGGGGCAGCAGCGGGTGGGGCAGCAGCGCGTGGGGCAGCAGCGGGTGGGGCTGGGCCGCCGGTGCTGCGGGATTCCTCAGGCCCCGCCGGCTTCCAGCTGCCCACAGGCAGAGCTATTGCAGCAGTGCTGCATCATGGAGCACTCTCCGTGCCAGGGCTTCCACCCCCTCACTGTGCAGTGGGGGTGGGGACAATGCCGTGGCAGTGCAGCATCAACGTTTGCCCGGGGGGCTCTGCCGGGCAGCCCAGGGCAGGTGCTGCTGGGCATGGAGGCTGCCAGCTCCTCGGCCGGGGCAATGGCCAGCGGGAGGGACGTGCACACGTGCCTGTAGGGCCTCAGCTCCACACCCACACAGCAAAACCCACACAGGTAAACTGCTCCTGGTTAGAAACTGACAGGGAAACTAACAGCCACATAGCCGACAAGCAACTGAGCATCCAGTGGTCTTCCCAGCCCTTTGGATGGAGATGCACAGGGGTGTCCCATGGAGTGCCATGTGTCCCTCAGAGCTCAGAACACAAAACTAGCTTCATTCCCCAAAGCTCACAGGTCAGTTCCCTCCCTTGTTATCCCCCAGTGCTGTGTCTTCTTGACTGCACTGCACAGCTCACCACACATTACTCCAGTACCTAGTTTCAAGGGGGCAGGGTAGACCTGGCTAGGAAGTTGTGCTTTGGAGCTTCACAGTAAGTCTGTCCCACGGGGGACCTGCAAGCTGCAGCGAGCCCAGGTCACTGAGTGGAGGAGGATGGCAGAGCTGCTTCCCCAGAACAGACCTGGTGCTGCTAATCTGTCACAGGAATGTGTGCCAGGCAGACTGGCACAGGAGGAGAGGCTGGGGAGAAGAATTTCCACTCCTGCTTTGTCTTCACATCAGTGCTCCTGTCAGCTGCACAGGAACCACACTGGGTCCTGCCAAGCATAGCTTAGGACAGATACCAGAACACTGCGTGCCAGAGACTGCATGTCCCCCTCCAGCAGTGCCCCTGCCCCAACACAAACACCACACCGTCTGTGTGCACCCAGAACTTTCTCTGGGATAACCAACCCCAGCCTGTGGCTGGTGACTACCTTCCCTCCTCCCAGCCTCCTTGTGCTCATCAGGCAGGTCTGTGTGTGCTCAGAGTCTGATTTGTACACACAGACCCACCTGTCCACAGCCTGATCTCAGAGCTAGTAAACAGTCTTCTTTGGTTCTGTATGAGGCCCAAATCTGTCTGCTCTAACATCACTGCAGTCCTGGACATCCTCTGAGCCCAGGCCTGACAACTTCTCTTGCAGGTTCCTACCTCTCAAATCCACAGCCTCTACAGTACACATACTATATACACACACACTCCTAGATCTTGCACCCTTTCCTGTGCAAAACTTCTGCCCAGGAGTGCATAATCTCCAGCCCTTGCTCTAAGCAGGAGGCCTATGCTAGTGACGAAACATTCTTCTAGTGCAGGTGCATTGCCGTGCCCAGCAGCTCCATCAGGGGACTCAAACAGAAACGAAGACAGCTGAGATGAGAACGTGATGGTGGATCAAAGCCCAATGTTGCTCATGCCTTGCTTAGAGGAGAAAAGTATCCTGGAAAGCCAATAAGCAAATAAATCTAAAGCTCCTTATAGCAGCTCAGCTGCTTTCTGCAATCCAAGAGACTATATGTGAGCCCTCAAGGTAACCTCTTCTGCTGCTGATCTCTAGGCTGATGTGCTTTTGCTTTCACACCTTTGCAGAGGATATTAGACTGAGTTGTGTGAGAGAGGCAGATGCCTATTCCTGGTCTGTCAGGTGAAAGTCTACCCAAATATCAGAAGGAAAATGACAGCCAGTGGACTCACACTGGGCTAGTAGGCTCAGCTCTACCTCTCTCTGTTTTTACCTGGAAATGCCCCATGTAAAGTAACCAGAGCTGAGTTTATAGTCCCAGCTACACTTCTTCCGTTGCAACAAAGTGGAGCAGAAGCCTAGACCCTAGGCTCAGCTGGCAGATGCCAAACAGACAGCGACTAGGACTAGGTTGAGAATTCAGGAGAGCATGGACACTGTCCATGGGGCACTGCTCGTGGGGCAATGGGCTTGGCATGCCGGTGAGTATGGAAGACCTTCCCTGCAGACGAGGCCAAGAGCCTGCCGTCAGCTGCCCGTGCGGGGCAGGCGGCAGGCCGGGGCGCGCGGCAGGCAGAGGCACTCACATGTTGAAGAGGTTGAGGCCGATGCGGTACAGACGCTTCCTCATGGTGTCTGTGGAAAGCGTGGGGGACTTGCAGCTAGCTGGGTTCTCGCAGTGGTACCTCGGGAGGCTGAGGATCATGGCCTGCAGCGCTTCTTTTGAGGACACCTCAGAAGCTGACTTGGCTGAAGTGGAGGTGCTGCTGCTGCTCAGCTGCTCTGAGTTGTCTGCGTTCTCAGACTCAGAGCCTTTGTTTTGCCCTGCTTCATTGCTAGAATCAAACTGCAGCTTCTGCACTGCCATCTGCCCAGGCTCAGCACCGCTGTCCCCGGTGCCATTAGTGCTGACATCCACCTCAGTGAAGGTGTGACTGTTCTGGAGAGCTCCAGACTCAGGCAAGCTTTCTGGGGCAGCTGGTGGCTCACTGGCTTCTCCTTCCTTTTCTCCTGGGCTTTCTTCAGCTTTAGTAGCTTGAGAGGGCTCAGCCTGGGCATTGTTGCTGAGGCAGTTTGCCATGGACACCGAGGTAGACGACGAGACAGAGATGTTCTTGTTGTCAATCTGGACTGTGACGTCTCGAAAAGCCATCATGAGAGTGCTGCTGCTCTTGGGAAGAGTATCTGGCAGAAGCCCTTCCTCCTTCTCCTTGTCCTGTAGCTCAGCTTCTAAGTCTTGGTTTGGCTGCACTGAGCTAGCACTGAAGGTCTCCCTTATCTGATACGAGCCCCCGTCCTGCAGCGAGCACATGGTCTTCAGGCTCCAGGTGCTGAGGGCATCATCAATAGACTTAGCCAGGGACTGAACTTGTTCCGTGAAGGAGTCCTCCAGTTCAGTAAGAGCCCCACTGATGGTAGCTGGCAAAGATGGGGACCTCACCAAGGGGATGCCCACGAAGTTGTAGCCCTCCACCAGGGCTTTCTCCGCAGAGAAGCTCTCCGAGTTCTGGACGCGGACCTTGCGCAGGGAGATGCGTCGCGGCATGCGGCTCTCCAGCAGGGAGTTGCGAATCTTCTCAAAGTTCTTGCTGAGCTGGTACTGCCTGAAGGCAGTCTGGATGGTGCAGGCTGCCCTGCGAGACACCAGGTGCCCGCCGTATTTGTGCTCTAGCATTTCGATCTGAAAGAGACAGAGAGAGACACTGGGGTTTGCTGACCGACTGCTCACTGCCCTCTGCCACCCCGTGCTCAGCAGTCTGCAGCGGCTGTCGGAAGACCTGGAACACCTGCACTGCCCTGCCCTCCATCTCAACAGAAGGCACCACTTGGGCCATGGCTGGCTGTAGCACCATTACTGTGAACTACCCACGCTGCAACACTATCCTGCCTCTCCCTAGAGTGACAGCCATCCAAGCTGGAGCCTGGAGGTGCCCTACCCTTGCAGACCTACTTCTGATGGCCTTGAGAGCAAGTTCACCACGGCAAGTACAGGGCTCCAGCAGCGTCTTCCTTCTCAGCAGGGCTCTGGTAACACCCTGCATCATCCCTGGACTCAGAGCCTTACCAGTGCTGCTCTCCCTCCTCAGTCACTTCAGGAAATACTCTCGGGGAAAGGGAAAACCATTCACAGAAAGGAAAGAACAGCTGATGTTTAAATGCAGAGAATGTTGGCTTGACCATAGGAGCCAGTGAGAAACATCAGCTCCCAGGGCGGCTGGCAGAGGTCAGGTTTGCTTGGTGTCTTTCAAAATGCACTCCAGATCCCAGAGCGACTTTCTTTCTGATACCTGGAGTTTCCAGGTGTCAGCCAGCAGTGAAATGAACACTACCCAAGAAAAGAAAGGCTCTCACTTTTGAAAGGTAAAAAAATCTGATTTTAGATGTGGAGACAAGTCACTAAGAGCAAGTAGAAGGATTTGCTCCTTCCTGCGCTGGGAGCAGCAAGCACACGTGCAAACACGCGCACGCACAGCTCAGAGGTAACGCAGCAGGCTTCCACAGTGCCAGCAGGTATGGTAATTTCTGTTCCCTGGGTTGGTGTTTATAGCTCCTGGCAGTCCCCTCACTCCTCTTCTGCAGCTGGGCTTTCACTAACGTGCTACAGGAGAATGCTGGGTAACTGGTTTCCAGTAAGTGATTGATGGGGGACAAGGGGGACAGTGTGAAGGTGATGGCAGGCGGTAGGACCAAAGTAAAGAGAATGATGAATCCCAACTACCTCCACTGAGGTTTTGGATGGATGATGATCTTGTCTTGGGTTGAGTGGACAGAAAGCTATTTTACCCCTCCCTAAAGGAGTAAAATAAAAGCTCTCAACACAGAGAACTGGAAAGTTAAATGGAAATGCTATTCACAACTTTGTACAACAGTACAAAACACATTTGTATTCAGCCTTGGCCCAGCTCTCCAACCTGGGCATACCAAAACCTCACTAGGCCAATACCTTCCAAAACCCTCCCCCCAGCTCGGCCCAAACCCCAAACCTCAATGCCCCTTCCCATACCTCCCTGCCTCCCCCCCACCCCCAGGCCCAAAATGGCATAGCTAACAATTAGCTTTGCCAAGGCTGCTCAAGGCCACAAACCTCCCCTGCACCACATGAGATAAGGATCCGTGCCAGGAGCAGGAAGAAAAAGAGAAAAGGGACAGAACAAACTGTGTACCCCCTTTACACAGGGAAGATGCAGCATGATGGGAATGAAATAATATAGATTACACTTTCCAGTCCACCTCCTGGACTGCCTGGTACTTCTGAATGACTTTTCCCTATGGTTAAGACATCCAGAATTAAACCCTCAACAGATCTGAACTGTACCTTGCTGGCACTTCACAGGGCGCAGAACACTGGTCCCCATTCACCCCAGGCAGCAACAGGTCTAGGGATCCTGCTGCACTGGATGGGAGGTTGCCATTTCTGGAAGGGAACAAGGGATGTGGCACATCCCTTCAGATTTCCATCTCTGGAAATGAAGCAGGGACCCTTTGCCTTGTGCTCAAACAAAAGCTAGGCTGCTGCTCACCGTTTGCCTTGCTCTTGAACTCACATCTGTCCAAGCATCAAAGCCCAACCCTGAGAAACACGAGCAGCTTGCTCAGCAGTGGGGCTGGCCCCTCCAGTTCTAAAGGCAGCTGACTCAGAGTTCTGCTTCCTCCTAACTGAAAAAGCACTGGGCTAGTAGTGTCCCTGCTGCCCTGCCCAAAAGCATCTGCAGAACTGGTGCTAAAAATCACCCACACAATGATCATGGATTCAGGTTCTGTTACCACGAGACCTTTCAGCAGGCTTCTTGGATGAAAGGTCTCTGCTTATCTGCAGAGGTTGAGGTGGTGGGAAACAGGAATATGGGGGCAAAAAAAGATTCTGGGTTGCAAGCAGAAGAGTTTAGTGGAAGTTCTTTGTCCTTATTGCTAAAATCACTTAATACCACCATAAAGCCAGCACTCCTGCTGCATGTCTTCAAACTTGCAATTCCCCCCCTGGAAAGCATCTGAGCTATCCCTTGGCCTTTGCATTGAGAGGAAAACTCACACAGATAAACAGGAATTAAACCAATGACCTGCACAGGCTCAACCCAGACAGCTATTACTGACAACTGACCATAAGCACTGAATATAATGGTCTGGTTAATGGAAATGTAGAGCTAATTGTGTTGGGAGGGAAAGAAGAACGAATGGGAGGGATAGGCACAGCTATCAGAGGGAAGAACAATGATACAGTGCAAAATAAGACAGAAGCAAAAGCCTTGTAATTTGAGGTTTCCAAGGAGGTGACAGCCATTCTGAAAACACAAATTCATATGCTCTGGTCTTACTAGAGGCCAAGACAAGATGTCACTGCTTGTCTGAAGTAAAAGGCCAGTTTGCTTCATGCAAGGACAGTTCCCCAAAAGCCAGACTTTAAAGAAGGAGAGATCCTTCTAAAAGTCTGAAGGAATGGTGAAAGCTGTCAGTCCCCTGCTAAAACATCACCACCTTTTTGCAGTCCATTATCTCAATTGTCCCACACGGCTGAAGCATTAAGGAGTAGAACAAGATGTAAAGCAAGAGGACTCCCAACCCAGTCTGTTCCCCAGCTCATACCAGGTGTGTAAAGACAGAGTCTGTGTGCAATTCACTGCCATCCAGCCCTGTCCACAGCAACCGTGGACCGGCACCTGGGACAACAGGGACCAGAGACTGGTCCAAAAGGTGTTTGCGAAGACTGGCAAAACTAGCAGCAGCACGCCCATGGAGAAGTGTCCTCCCTGCCCTTGCTTGCTACAAGTTCATCTCTGCCTCTCTCTCCTTGCTGTAACCCAGCCATTGACTGTTTACTGATACCTGAGCTGCTCACATTTGCTATGGGGTCGAGATAACTGACACTAAAGGAATTAGGAATTTCACACAGCTGTGGACTGTTTTCTCTTCTCAAGAGGAGGACAGGGCATCCATTAGCACCACAGCAGTCACAGGTAATGGAGATGTATGTCTGGCTTGCTGGAGAAGCCTTCTCTTCCCATGTGAGAGGAGAGAAAGGCCAGACATGATTGGCCTTCTCTCACTCCTAATAAACCCTATGAATCACAAGTAATTGCCTACTTAAAGCTACTCTTCTCTGGGGAATGATCCAACAGCCAGCGCCAAAGGAAGGGGAAAGCAGGAGGGGGGGCGGGGGGGAGTTAAAAGAATAATTAGCTTAATACATTTCTGGGCCTCAATATGAACACTCAGCCTGAGCAATTCAGGCCTTGTGGCTGAATTAGAAATGGCTGGGAAATATCCATTGCCACGGGGGACTGCACATGAAGGGAGCTTTACCAAGGCCAGCCAAGGTGCCAGGCCTGGATACGGTCAGACATTTGAGATGCACACCCCACGGCTTTGCTGCCCATAGGGCATAAATTCATAAGCCTGCCAGGAGAGAATGAGCCTGGTCTTATTCTCAGCACTGGTTTTCCACCCAGGCTGCCACTGGGCACAGTGACGTGCCATCATGTTAGCAAGATGAGAATCAGGCCCAGTGAGGGACACTCAGGTCGCTGCATCCATTGTAGAAGGTGAGAAAAAGAGGGTACCAGGTATCTGTCCCCCACTCCTAATGCCTCTCCTTCCCACAGCCTCTCACAATGGAAGGCCATTGCTGCAGAGGCCATGTGTTAATGGAACATTTTCCTTCATCCACCCTGCTGCACAAAGGGAAGCATGCTCCTCTCTGCTGTGATCCCCTCTGCTGTCCCAGCTTTACAAATGAGTCCCAGCACAGGGGGACTTCAGCACTTGAGGCTCCTTTCCAGCCTCCCAGCACAGTGCAGGTCTGCTCGGTGCACTGTCAGCATGCCCTGTTCCATGGGCTAGAGAGCAAGGAGAGCTGCCACCCCGCTCACCAGCTAGTAGGATGCTGAGGGGCAATGACTAGCAGAGGGCCTGGACCTTCAAGCCCTGCTGAGGATAGCTGTATGCACCCTGCCTCCTTAACAGCACTCAGTCCTCTCTCCCAAAAGCTGTGACTTCAGCTGCACTGTCACACTAAAGATGCCTCCTTCCACCTGTTTTTCTTACTTTGCCACTACTGTCTTTCAATTTGTGCTCTGACCTTGGAACTACTGGGACTCTAAGCACCTTATCACCATTATTCCTATTCAAGAGAACTCCTTGACAAGTAGATTTGACAGGAATACCTGGGAAAACAGAGGGCAAGACTGGAAGAACTAACACCTTTCACTCCCTGAAAACCTCCCCTTGCAGATAGGGAGGCAATCCACTGTGGACACAGCTCAGGGTGGAGGAGCACACAAGTGAAAGACCCCTTTGCTGTGAGAAGTGTTTTCACCTACAAGATAGGCTAAGTGCCCGTGAGGCCAGTTCCGTGGGGCATCAGAATTTAATGAGTGAGCAGCTAACACGTCTGTCTCACGCATCCGGGGCAGGCCTGGCCTCTGCTGCGAGAACAGCGATAGGACAACATGACCTTACACTTAAAATAACACAGGACAGGCACTCCCCAGGACAAATCAGAGCAGCATGAGGACACTGAGGAAGCTAAGCCCATATATAGCAGTGAAGATCTGGCTCACCCTGAGGAGATGTCACATTAGTTTGTGAAGCCAGCTAATTAGTGCCTCTTGTTTCTTTTCCTGGTGTGAAGCAAGAACTCTGTACAGACTGAGTATGTAGCATTTTCAGAAAGACAGAGCTGAACAGCCAAGGTCTCCTTTCTGCTCAGGAATTTTTTGGGCTATTGATCTGACATGTATGTTTAGGGACAGCAGCAATGCCCTGAGGGAAGTGGCAGAGAGAGGTCCCAGAAGCAGCAGCTTCTCCTGTAGGAATGTCATTAGCTGAGACCCTTTATCTGCAGCAGCACAGCTCCCACTGAATTCTCCCACTGAATATAATCTGGACACTGTCACTAGCATTTGCTTGTGCTCTTCATCTCACATACTGCAGGGTCTGCATATCAAACAGCCTCTGGTTGAGCTGCCATCCAAGGGAAAAATCAGGAACGATTCTTTAGGTTTTGTTTCACACAGCAGCTCTCCTGGGCTGCAGTCTGCAGAGACGCAGGGCAGGAGGCACATTCCACCTCACTGCTTTTGAGTGAGGAGGAGGCCAGCTGCTATTAGCCCCTGTCCCACTATCTCCTGCTGGGAGCCCATCAGGAGATGCAGCTAGAGATGTTCATACTCATGCTCTGGAGCTAGGCTGTAGCCCCAAGCACAGGAAGCAAGGCTCCCAACTTCAAGCACTGAATTATTTTCTCTGTCTGGTAAACTTTTCTGTGTCTTCAGCATCCATCACTGGACTGAAGGTAGTAATGGTAGGAACACACAAACATCATGAGAGACACCACTGAGGACACTCAGTGAATAAACCCCATTTGCCCTGAAAGTTCATGCATTGAAGCGGCTGATGTGAAGTGCACCAGCGGCCTGTGCAGCATGATCCAAAAGGGTAAGGTGGCTCTTGGAGATCTCTCCCATCAGGGAGGTCTTAGGGGACAATCAGTTGCTGGGAGCCCTGCAGATGCTGCATGCTTGTGAGCAAGGCAGTACCTCTGGATGCCACAGCTCTTACAATCACACTCATAGCACCGGTAAGGGTTGGAAGGGCCTCTGGAGATCATCTCGTCCAACCACACTACTCATGCAGGTATGCCCAGAGCAGGTGCACCCTCGGCTGCCCGCAGCCCAGCCTACAGTTTGGAGCTGAGCATCCGCGTCCACCTGGGACCGCAGAGCCCAGGCAGCGAGCCGCAGAGCCCAGCAGGTGTGGGCATCACAGCCAGAGCGGAGGGAGCTGCTTCCTCCGCCAGCCCCACGCAGCCGGAGGGTCAGAGCGCTCAGGCAGGGCCAACGCTGCAGGTGCAGGACGGCTGCAGTGCCTGCTGAAAGGTGCCCAGCACACGTGGAATGCAGCCCACCCGCCCCGTCCCCTTCTCCCGCAGCCTGGGCAGGAAGCCTCTGTACCTGTTTATTCTTTAGGTCAAGGGAGAGCTCATAATCGGAGGCGGCTGCATGGGAACAGGAGGCCGTGCCCTTGCTGCGCTGCAGCCGCACTGGGGAGCCCGTGTGGTGGAGGCTTGCCTTCGGCACCAGCGGGGAGCCCCCGGCCGCCTGCTCTTCAGCCAGCGCTGCGGGCTGGCCTTGCAGCGTCAGGGCGCCGGACCTGCCCTCCTGGCCGCTCTGTCTGCCGGCCTCCTCCGGATCCTCTGTTTCACACCCGGCTCTCTTGCTTGTCGACCCGCTGGGATCGTCACTGTGAACAAAACGAACGGTTCGCTTGTTTATTTGCTTGCATTCCACTCAGGAGCAACTTCAGCCATGTTTGCTCTACTCATTCACTGAGCTGCATCTGAGTATTGAGGGAGCCCAGGCTGTGAGGGGCCTCTCTTGCTGATGGAAGCAGCCAAAGCTCTGATCCCTCCTTCCACAGGAGCAGCATCTGTGCTGCACCCACTGCACAAACTGGTCCTGTGACCCTTGGAACTGCCAGGCTGCTTCTGTGGAGGTGAGGGACTCAGGAGGGTGCCATGGCCAACAGACACCTCTCATGCTCTCTGGAGCAGCTAGCACCTGGCAGTCATCCCTGTGCCTTCACTGCCTAGTGCTCAGCATCTCCCTGTGCATCCCAGAGCCCCACCTGAAACAGAGCCTGGATTCCAAGCATCTAGTTTTTCTAGGGACATGGGAACAGGGCAGGGGCAGCTGGATGTTGCAGAGTTTCCAGAGGAACTCTTGAAGAGCTGCAAGCATAAAGATGCAACAGAGCCAGCCGGCCCTGAGCTTCTGGCTCTTCAGAGCATGTCTGCAACACAGCCACATCAGACTGCAGAGATCCCATGAAGGAAGCCTATAGATTGCTGTGCCACTGAGACCTTGTCCATAAGGGAAAACTCTCCTTTCTCCTGTCAGCCACTACATGAACTGTGTGAAGCCAGGACCTGGCAACAGTGCCCACTTAAAAGAGCTGCCAGATTGCTCCAGACAGGATGGGGATAGCAGGTGTCTGACCCACTGAAGTGCTGAGAAGGTCTGTCCTTGAGCTCTCCTGATAAATACTTTCCAAAATCATCCAATTTTAAACAAAATTTTGGTGCTCTGGGGCGCTGTTTGAACCATAAGAGTGTTTGCTGTTACCTTAGTCTCCTTGCAATGTTTACTCTGGAGGTATTCAAAACCCACCTGGATGTGTTCCTGTGTGACCTGCTCTAGGTGATGCTGCTCTGGCAGGGGCGTTGGACTGGATGAGCTTTTGAGGTCCCTTCCAGCCCCTAACAGTCTGTGATTATGGGGTAATATTTACTACAGAACCAATGCATTTCATTCCACTGGAACTGAGGATGGGTACTGCCTCCTGTGTTTAAACACCATTAAATCATTGAATTCGCTTCTGAATCACATTTCTTTCTCTTGGATTCGCTCCTCATATGACTAGTTCTGCTTTCATCTAGATAACAAATCATTTTATGATTGGTGTTGATGTCAGAGTGGAATCAGGGACATTAAATCAGCTTTTCTGTGGTGCCTGAATTACACAGCAGCATTTCTCATTTTCCAAAGTGCTGTATGAACTTAAGAGCACAAGTCTGTAAATAGACTTTGCCTCCTAAGCCCCAGAGCACTTTTGCATATTTTCTGGTACTTTAACAGGAAGTTTATCCTCTCCATTTGCAGCTCCTCTGCTCAGCACATTTCACAATCAAATTCAGAAATATTCCCACTGTTACTAAAAGGGCTCCAAATTTTGATGAGCCAAAGACAGTACCACAGCTCCAGAACTAAAATAGATAAAGTATCTAAAGGTGGATATTTCTTCTTATAGACACATGCTTGTAGTCACCAGAGAGACTTAAATATACCTCTGCAGAAGAAGCCAGTACAGCAATGCTGTACAATCCTCTTTACCAAAGCACAGTGACATGACACATCTGCATACTCAGCAAGCAGGAAATGCCACCATTAGCACGAGGCAGAGAACTCTCCTTTTAGGTTGCATACCTTATGGAACCTTCCCTTATTCTCTTCCTGATATTACATAACAAGTACTTTTTTCTAAGCCCAGAGCTGTGTGTGCAAAGCATTTTTAACTTCTGCTGTTCTATATCCATCCACACTGCAGGAGGCATTAATAAAAGACTCCTCCCTGATAGCTCTCACTGTAACATTTTTACTGGCAGCAGCGGAGCTGCAATTGTTCTCCTCAGCTCAGGGGATGACCATGGAGCGTGGATTTGATCATGTTTTCCTTGCAGTATTTCAGTGGGAACTGGAGTGTGCCCTACAAAGCAGTTTCAGCCAGATGCATGAGCTTGGATCCAGCAAGACACATCCCCCCAAACTGCTCTGCTGAATCAAGACCACAGTGCACAGTGTGCTATCCAGATCTCCTTGGGCAGATCAGGGCCCAAGGCAGCAGACTAGAGAGCTAGCTGACTTCCCTTGGAGCATGACTGGACTACAAATGCCAGGAAATACTCCCTGACCTTATGGCCCTCTACACACTCACACATATGTTTGGCACTGTTTTACTGAGGACCTCTACTGCTTGCTCATGGTAGAATGTGAAGTGTGTGCACAAGTTTGCAGCACCTGGGGTTGTTGCTCTGCAGGGCTGTAGGTGTATACCACCTCTAGTGTATGGCACCTGCTTGGCTTTCTGTCACACAGCTTAGAGTTTGAGTGAGTGACATGATATCCTGTGTGCACTGCTAACAGAACAACCAGCAGGCCTGTAGAATCACAAAATAACCTAAACTAGGAGGGAAGGCTGAAGGTCTCGAGTTCACTCTGATTAGAGTAGGGCCATTTTCAAAGGCTGCTAAGGTTTATAGAATAGAATAGAATAGACCAGGTTGGAAGAGACCTTCAAGATCATCGTGTCCAACCTATCATCCAACACCACCTAATCAACTAACCCATGGCACCAAGCACCCTGTCAAGTCTCCTCCTGAACACCTCCAATGATGGTGACTCCACCACCTCCCTGGGCAGCCCATTCCAAAGGCCAATCACTCTCTCTGTGTAGAACTTCCTCCTAACCTCCAACCTAAACCTCCCCTGGCACAGCCTGAGACTGTGTCCTCTTGTTCTGGTGCTGGCTGCATGGGAGAAGAGACCAACCTCTGCCTGGCTACAACCTCCCTTCATGGAGTTGTAGAGAGCAATAAGGTCACCCCTGAGTCTCCTCTTCTCCAGGCTAAGCAACCCCAGCTCCCTCAGCCTCTCCTCACAGGGCTGTGTTCCAAGCCCCTCACCAACTTTGTTGCCCTTCTCTGGACACCTTCCAGCAAGTCAACCTCCTTCCTAAACCGAGGAGCCCAGAACTGGACACAGGACTCAAGGTGTGGCCTAACCAGTGCTGAGCACAGGGCACAATGACCTCCCTGCTCCTGCTGGCCACACTGTTCCTGATGCAGGCCAGGATGCCATAGGCTCTCCTGGCTGCCTGGGCACACTGCAGGCTCATGTTCAGCCTACCGTCGACCAGCACTCCCAGGTCCCTCTCTGCCTGGCTGCTCTCAGCCACTCTGACCCCAGCCTGTAGCACTGCCTGGGGTTGCTGTGGCCAAAGTGCAGAACCTGGCACTTGGATGTGTTCAATCTCCTGCCCTTGGCCTCTGCCCATCTGTCCAGCCTGTCCAGGTCCCTCTGCAGAGCCTCTCTACCCTCCAGCAGATCAACTCCTGCCCCCAGCTTGGTGTCATCTGCAAATTTACTGCTGATGGACTCAATGCCATCATCCAGATCATCAATAAAGATGTTAAAGAGCATGGGGGGGCCCAGCACTGATCCCTGGGGCACACCACTGGTGCCTGGCTGCCAGCTGGCTGTGGCACCATTCACCACCACTCTCTGGGCTCAGCCTCCAGCCAGTTCCTAACCCATCGCAGTGTGCTCCCATCCAAGCCATGGGCTGACAGCTTGGCCAGGAGGTTGCTGTGGGGAACGGTGTCAAAGGCCTTGCTGAAGTCCAGGCAGACTCCATCCACAGCCTGCCCCACATCCACCAGGCAGTCACCTGGGCATGGAAGGAGATCAGGTTGGTCAGGCAGGACCTGCCCTTCCTAAATCCATGCTGGCTGGGCCTGATCCCTTGGCCATCCTCTAAGTGCTGTGTGACTGCAATCAGGATGACTGTTCCATAACCTTGCCTGGCACTGAGGTCAGGCTGACAGGCCTGGAATTCCCTGGCTCATCCAACCGGCCCTTCTTGTGGATGGGCACCACGTTGGCAGCTTCCAGTCCTCTGGGATGTCTCCAGTGAGCCAGGACTGCTGAAAAATGATGGGGAGTGGCTTGGCAGCTCATCTGCCAGCTCTCTCAGCACCCTAGGATGGATCCCATCTGCTCCCATGGACTTGTGGGGATACAAGCATCTAAGCAGATCACCAACTACCCCATTCTGGAACAAAGGAAAACTATGCTGCTCCTTAACTCCTTCTGCCAGCTCTGCAGCCCAGCTGTCTGGAAGACATTCTGTCCTGCTAGTAAAAATTGAGGCAAAGAAGGTGTTAAGTACCTCTGCCTTTTCCTCATCCTTTGTTACAACGTTCCCCTCCGTGTCCACCAAGGAGTGGAGGTTGTCCCTGCCCTCTTCTTGCTGTTAATATATTTATAGAAGGATTTTTGTTGTCCTTCACAGCAGAGGCCAGTCTAAGCTCCCAATGTGCTTTTACCTCCCTAATTTTATTCCTGCAAGACCTAGCTACATCCTTAAACATTCCATGGGTTGCCTCCCCTTTCTTCCAAAGATGATACACCCTCTTTTTGCCCCTTAGTTCCTTCAGAAGCTCATCACCCATCCAGGCTGTCTGCCCTGGGGCTCATCTTCTGGCACATTGGCACAGCCTGTTCTGAGCCTTCAAGAGTTCTTCCTGGAAGCAGGTCCAGCTCTCCTGGACCCCTTTGTTTCTAAGGGCTGTTTCCCAAGGAACCTTCTGAGTTAGTTCCTTGAGCAACCTGCAGTCTGCCCTCCGGCAGTCCAGAGTGGAGGTCTTCTTGCTGCCCCTCTTAGCTTGGCTGAGTACTGACAATTCAATTCTCTCCTGGTCACTGGCCCCTAAACACCCTCTGACCACCACATCCCCACCAGCCCTTCCCTGGTGGTGAAGAGGAGGTCAAGCAGAGCCTTGCCCCTGGTAGGCTCACGCAGCACCTGGGATAAGAAGCTGTCCTCCATGCACTCTAAGAAGCTCCTGGACTGCCTCCTCTCTGCTGTGTTGAGATCCCAGCAGATGTCAGGCAGGTTGAAGTCACCCATGAGGACAAGGTCAGGTGATGCTGAGACAGCCTTAAGCTGCCTATAGAATGCTTCATCAACATCTTCCTCCTGGTTGGGTGGTCTACAACAGACTCCAACCAGGTTGTCTGCCCTGCTGGCCTTCCCTCTAATTCTCACCCGCAGGCACTCCACCTGATGGTCCCTGATCTCCAGCTCAATGGCATCTAGTGCCTCCCTGATGGACAGGGCCACCCCTCCACCCCTTCTTCCTTGCCTGTCTCTCCTGAAGAGCCTGTAGCTGTCAATTGCAGTGCTCCAGCCATGTGAGTCGTCCCACCAGGGCTCTGTGATGGCAACTGCATCATAACTTTCCTGCTGCAACAAGGCTTCCAGCTCCTCTTGTTTGTTGCCCCTACTTCGTGCATAAGTGTACATGCACTGCAGCTGGGCTGCTGGTTTCACCCCTGGCTCCAGCTTATCACCCCCAGACTCCTGCCTGGGGGGACTGGTTTCAGCCAGGCATTATCTAGGCATTCTCCAGTCAACTCTTGAATATCACAGTATCACACAGTATCACAGTAACTAAGGTTGGAAGAGACCCCAAGGATCATCAAGTCCAACCTGTTCCAACAGACCTCACGACTAGATCATGGCACCAAGTGCCACGTCCAGTCTCCCCTTGAACACCTCCAGGGACGGGGACTCCACCACCTCCCTGGGCAGCACATCCCAATGACGAACGACTCGCTCAGTGAAGAACTTTCTCCTCACCTCGAGTCTAAACCTCCCCTGGCACACTTGAGACTGTGTGCCCTTGTTCTGGTGCTGGTTGCCTGGGAGAAGAGACCAACCCCCTCCTGTCTACAACCACCCTTCAGGTAGTTGTAGAGGGCAATGAGGTCACCTCTGATCCTTCTCTTCTCCAGGCTAAACAACCCCAGCTCCCTCAGCCTCTCCTCACAGGGCTGTGCTCAAGGCCTCTCCCCAGCCTTGTTGCCCTTCTCTGGACACCTTCAAGTGTCTCGATGTCCTTCCTAAACTGAGGGGCCCAGAACTGGACACAGGACTTAAGGTGTGGCCTAACCAATGCAGAGTACAGGGGCACAATGACCTCCCTGCTCCTGCTGGCCACACTATTCCTAATAGAGGCCAGGATGCCATTGGCCCTCTTGGCCACCTGGGCACACTGCTGGCTCATGTTTAGGTGGGTGTCAATCAGCACCCCCAGGTCCCTCTCTGCCTGGCAGCTCTCAGCCACTCTGCCCCCAGCCTGTAGCTCTGCATGGGGTTGCTGTGGCCAAAGTGCAGCACCTGGCACTTGGACTTATTAAATGCCATCCCATTGGCCTCTGCCCATCTGTCCAGTTGGTCGAGGTCCCTCTGCAGAGCCTTTCTACCCTCTAACTGACCAACATCTGCTCCCAGCTTGGTGTCATCTGCAAACTTGCTGATGACTGACTCAATCCCCTCATCCATATCATCAATGAAGATGTTAAAGAGCATGGGGCCCAGCACTGATCCCTGGGGCACACCACTGGTGCCTGGCTGCCAGCTGGCTGTGGCACCATTCACCACCACTCTCTGGGCTCAGCCTCCAGCCAGTTCCTAACCCATCGCAGTGTGCTCCCATCCAAGCCAGGGGCTGACAGCTTGGCCAGGAGTTTGCTGTGGGGGACGGTGTCAAAGGCCTTGCTGAAGTCCAGGTAGACCACATCCACAGCCTGCCCCACATCCACCAGGCAGTCACCTGATCATAGAAGGAGATCAGGTGGGAGAGGCAGGACCTGCCCTTCCTAAATCCATGCTGGCTGGGCCTGAGCCCTTGGCATGAAGATTCCCCAGGCTCTCTGGAAAGCCTTGCCAGGACCCTTAGAGCACTAATAGACCTTAATGGCTTAATAGACTTAGGGCCTGCACAAATATCTCCTTCACAGGTGCCCCTTTTCAGCCCAGCCCAGAGCAGTCAGTCTCTGCTGCAGTGAGACTGCTGTTATCCATCTCTGCCACACACTTCCCCTCTGGGCTCTGAACCACAGAATGGCTGACACCCCAGCTTGACCTTGAACCTGTCTCCATGGACCTACCCATTTATAACTGGGCTGCATCTGACCCTAAGTACCTGAATTTCACCTTGGCCAGTGAGGGAGATGGCATTGGACCAACACAAAATGCTCAGAATCCCCCTTTAACCTCCTTCAGTATTTAGGCTATTCCTCAAGACTCAAGGGAGCCCTAAGATTGCAAGCACTAAGTGCACACATTCAGCCACAGGCGTGAGAGAAGCACCACAGAGCTCAGCACTCCCACTCATGCTGCATAATTGAAGCCCCTGAAGAAGCTGTGGTAGGATAAGGACATAAGCTAACCACAGGTACAGGTACTCCTTCCCCAAGCACTCTCTGAGCCCAGGGAACACACCCATGCAGAATGGATTGTGATTATGCAGAGCACTCTCTGAGGGTCAAAACTCGGTCAGAGCAAAATCAGATTCCACACAAGCACTCAAAGGCATTTCTCAGCTCGATGTTTTTATGCTAAATATAAGCTTCATAACCCCCTGCTGGTTTGGCCGTTGTGCTGCTCAGAAAGCAATAGCAAGCACTCAAAGTGGGAATAGTTTCTGCATGGTCTTTTGTGGGGAAAAAAATAAAGTAAAATATGGATGAACTACTTTCACATAGTGGCAAGAACATCTCGAGAAGCCTTTGGGCAAGAGCAAACCTGGGAAACTTCAGCTCCAGCTGCTAAATTTCAGTCACTTAGAAGCGATGGGGAAAGGGCCAAAGAGAGTGTTTGCCTCGCAGCCTGAATGCCAGCACTAGAGCCCTATGGTTCTGCTTACCACCCTGTGTTCCTCCCAGATGTAGTCCTTTCCTGAACCTGTTTCCGAGCTTGAAGTGTTGCAGGGAGTCCTGTACTCTGTTGGCCAGCAGCAGCCACTGATGAAGCCCCAACATGAGAGACAAAACGCACTGCTAAAGATCAGAACTAATGCTGGAGTGAAATATAGATGTAAGGATTCTGCTCTTTCCCCACTGTCCTGAGTGGCACATTGATTGGCACTGGTAGAGCACAGATTCTGTTGGTAAGCACAGGCTCAGGAGCTGTTGTAATCACAGTAACAAACACACCCCAACAGTAGGCAAGACAAGTAGGGCAAGGACAGACACTGCAGAATGGAAGACCTCTGTGAGAACCATGGAGATCCACTTCCTTGCTCTTGGCCAGTGAGCAACCAGCCTCCCTGGCTGTGGGACGGGAAGGAAGGGAATGGAGCTAGTGCACAGTAATATTTCCTGGATGAGAACATTTTTCTAACCACTCTGCAAAGTGCCATGCAGAGTCTAAGGTGTGAATCCCAACGTCCTGGCCAAACTCCAACTAGGTTAATTTAGTTGTACACCTCAGCATCACCCCTGCAGTTCCAACTGTGATCAGTGTTCTTTACTTGATGGCCTAAAGTATCACACCCCACCATCTCTCACAGTATTTAAAGCTACTCTTGCATGATGAATGAGGTATTTTTCTGCTAGTCATGCAATCAGGTAGGGAAGGTTCCTACTGCCTTTGCATTCTGTTTGATTGGAAGTTCTAACATTAATGTACATCACTTGCAATCAGACAGAAAAGCAAAATCATCTTGCTGTTTTTCCTAGCTGCTCCTATGTGACTTTTATGACCCACAGCAACTGGCTCAGTCATGATTACAGAGAGATTTCATCCTCTGTGGGAAGGATCTCTGATGTCTCACATGTGTCCTGCTGCTTTTGCACTGCTCGCTCGCACGTGCACGCCGCAGACAGAACCCAGGACTGTTAACAGAGGTGCTGCCTGCAGACACTCAGGGCTGAATTTCAAAACAGGGATATCAGGGTTCTGGGATGAATTCTAATGCTTGCATCAAGAAAGCAGGATGTGAACAAGCTCTCACTGGGACAGTTCAGCTGGGCACCCACAGATTGTTGTTGTAGTGTGGGTAAGTTGGACTTCTGATATTCAGCTTGTGGGTGCAGCTCTCCCAGAGCTTTTCTGTATGGAGCACACTAAGGGATGGATGTAGGGAGATGGTAGAGGGAAAATGGTATTATGTAGAGGGTATTTTTTTGCTTCCTGTTTTATTCCTTCCTGTTACTGCAAAAGCCTTAAGTCCAAATCAGTGACACTAACTTATCAAACTCAGGAAGTCCATCCATGCCTTGCTGGCAGCATCTTCTCCCCCGGTCTGTGCAGAGTAGCTGGCACCACACCCTGTCCTGGGAGAGATTCCCCTGCTTTTCAGTTCCTGTAGCACCAGGATGGTACAGTTCTGTGTAAACTCTTCCCCACATCCTTCCTGCTGGAAATGCTTTTGCAGCTTGGCAAGGATCTGTGCTTTTGTCACCCAGCTGTGGAGCTGGACCATGGTGATGTGAAGTTGGATGCTCCAGACATTGCATTCCATTGCCCTGCTGGCAAATGTCGGAACCAGATAGGCATTTACAGGGTAGCCAAGTGAGTAAACAGGGAGCTAGGGCCAGGAGAGCTCCTGTTCTCACAGACAGTGCAAGAAATCAAGGCAGCTCTCACTCATCAAGAAGAGGATGGTGGCTGTGCAAAAAGATCTAGATAATTACATAGGAGGAAGCTATGGGTGTGAGGTGTTACAAAAGTACTACAGAGGCTGATCTCACCTCCCTTTTCTGTCCCTGTGTCACTCCAGGAGAGGCCACAATGCTGTTTGCCATGTATAACTTACCAAACATCTTCATGGTACTCATGGTCAGGGTGCGGGGTTGTGACCTGGAACTGAGGCAAGACTACACGGCCTAGCTGTGAAGGACCACAGAAATGAAGGAACCCATCTCACAGAGTCCCTTGTGAGGATCACTTGGTGGTTGTGTTCTGCTGTGATCAGTATTATCATGGCCTGAGAGCCACACAAGGCTTCAAAGCTTCAGAGATGTCAGAATAAAAAACCCTTGCAAAGTGCCACATGGAAGATTCCACGAAGAGGTCACCAGCTAATGCCGAGAGAACAGAGTGCAAGCCGTGAGTCGGCAAGGACCTGTGCTCCTCTGTCTTAAGACATTTGAGCCTTTCCTCTGTCCTCTCTCCCCTCCCTGCTCAGAGAATTAAAAAAACAATAAGAATGGATTGCCCAATTAGCAGTGTCTCAAGTGCCTTTTCAGTTGGCTTCATTTCAGCATGCCCTGAGGACACTCAAATATGTGAATGGGCTGACCAGAACTCAAGGAAGGAAATGGCTGAGACAGACTTGGTGATCTGTGATGAGATTTCTTAGGGCTCGGAGCTTTCTGACATGCTGGGGAGCCAAGAGCAAAAGAATCACTTCCAATTTGCTTTCAAGTTAGGTCTCAGGGAGATTTGGATGCAATGGTCTCTGGGAGCTTGCTGAAAATGATGGAAAGCAAAAGTCTTGCCAGAGAGGCAGGGAACTTGGAACTTGAGCTTGGCAAATCATCCCCTGCCAGCCGAGCTGCAGCTTCCTCAGACAGTCTCCCCCAACACAGATAAATACAGGAACAAGATCCTGATTCTGTCTGCATTCACAGAACACCTTGCATAGCAGTGGCATCAAGCCATCTCCTCACGCTAGTTTTACCCAGGAGGAATTAATGATAATTAGCCAAGTTCATTACCCAGCCCAGAATATATTGCTTGTTTCATAAAAGGGCTGGCACACACAGATTTGACAGCACAGCACAGTAAATATATTGCAAACCAATTAAATTTAACATCCTGTAGCACAGACTGAAGCAGGTAACATCTCCTCAGCATTGTTTGAAGTGGTTTTAGTGAGACATACATCAAGCAGACAGAAAATGTAATAACACTAGCAAGTGCCTCAAGCCCCACAGGGTCCAACACACCAAAGCCAGGGCCTCCTCTTTGGCTTTGGTGTTCAGACAGGAGCCCCAGGTGCTGTGCAGTTCCCATCTGGCTGTGGTGTTGTGTCCTTTGCTACACAACTGCACTACAGGAGCTGAACTTTTCTGATGCACCCCATGCCCTGACCATGCATGACTAACCTCAGTCACCTGAGGACTGGCATCTCTACTTTTTCATGGAGATAAACAGGCTTCTTCCAGAGGGTGACCTGGAACAGCTAAGGCACTCCCACCATATGAGAAGTTTGGTTTATAGAATCATAGAATCAAAGAATTGTCAGGGTTGGAAGGGACCTCAAGGATCATCCAGTTCCACCCCCCCCTGCCATAGGCACAGACACCTCACACTAGAGCAGGTTGCCCAGAGCCACATCCAGCCTGGCCTTAAAAACCTCCAGGAACGAGGCTTCCACCACCTCCCTGGGCAAGGCTGGCTCTGCTGGATGGTGTGGCTGCCACAGTCCCCACATGTCTGGGTGACATCTTAGAGTGACACTGGGGTTACTTGTCTAGCAGCCCTCTCTTTCTTCCTCCACTCCCAGCCATGCCTCCTGCTTCACCAGCTTCGGGAACACAAGGCTCAGCTTAGGAACTACAGAGGCTTTCTCAGATGCTCATCACACATCCATGCTTGACACCCTAGGCTGGTTATTGTGCTGTTAGACTAGGAGGTCCCACAGCCTGTGCTTGACACTAAGGTGTGGGAAGTGCCAAGTGGACAGCACAGGCACAGGGAGGGCCTGCTCCACAGGGTTTAATTACTTTAACCCCAGCCCTCTCTTGCCTCTGCAACGTTTGGTAAACACGACCTTTTAGAGAGGGAAGAAACAGCTGGCATCCTGCATTAGTGTAACTGCCCACTCAGCACCCCCAAAAGAGAAACTTTGCTTCTCAGCAGCAGCCTTGCTGCCACTTCAACTCAGATCTCTGGGCTCCTGGTCCCCGAGGCAGGTTTGAGCATCACCAGATTTGATGACAAAAGCCTGCGGTGCAGTCAGGCAGAAGAGAGAATCTCAGTGCTTGGAAGAGATGAATTCAGGGCTGGGAAGCCACAGAGCCTCCACAAGGCAAGGGAACCTTGCACATCCCCTCAGCCCCTCACTCTCCTATTCCAGCTCCACGTGACCTGGGTGAAAAACGCAGCTCTTGGCATTTATAGACCTGGGCAGGGGCTTCTGCGGTAGTCTTTTTCCACCTGTTGCGATAGACCCTAGGTTGGACTGCACCCTGGGTTCCCTCCTAAGGGATCAGGGTAGCACATTTCTGAAGGCAGTGAGTGAAGTGCTTCACAAAGACCCTTGTGTAACCCAGATCAGTTTTGTTTCTGTTCTCACAAATCTCAGCCATTTTATCTCCTGTGGTAACTGAAGCCAGGTAGAAGGCTTGTGTCAAAGCAAGGAGATCCTCTTCAAGATAGCAAAGCACCATCCTCAATACAAACAGTCCAAACACCATTCCTCAGCTAAGGAAATCAGATATGAACCAGATTTTTAACTTTGCCAGAACTTTCAGATCCAGGGTTTTGGGTTGGCCTGTGCCTGAAGACCGAGATAGAAACAGCATGGTTAGCATTGCTTCCTCCTTCCCCAAGCTGGTGACCACCCCCACAGCCTGACATGGCAGGCACAAAGCTCTACTTTCCCAAGTGCTAACCTATTTTGTTATTGCTGCTTCACTCACACTCTGATCCACTTCATGTCACTTCCCTTCCCTGAGGTCTTACTCCCCTTTTCAATTGTCTTCATTCCCATTTGGGAAACAGGATAACTTAGCAGCTTACACATTTGGTCCTACAAGCTCCTGTTCCCCTAGGGCCACTTGAACTTTTCTGGCCTGTGATGAATGAAAATGATTCTCATTCCTATACTTACCCAAACATGAACCTTTGGGGGCATATCATTAAGAAAAACAGGAGTCTGCCTTGACACAACCAAGCCTGATGTGTTGTTGAGCAGAACTATGGCTGGTGCTAAACAGCATTATGCCAGGGGACTGCACCAAGGTCAGTGGAGGATCTAGCCCAAAATGCTGCATTTTAAGACAATCTGCTTATCAGATCCAGCTGTGTTGTGAAGAGAGGCTGAGAGCCCTGGGGCTGTTTAGTCTGGAGAGGAGAAGGCTGAGAGGGATCTGATCAATGTCTATCAATAGCTGAGGGCTGGGGGTCAGGAAGGAAGGGACAGGAACAGCCTCTGCTCACTTGTGCCCTGGGATAGGACAAGGGGCAATGGATTGAAACTGCAGCACAGGAAGTTCCACCTCAACATGAGGAAGAACTTGACTGTAAGGGTCCCAGAGCCCTGGAGCAGGCTGCCCAGAGAGGCTGTGGAGTCTCCTCTGGAGCCTTTCCATCCCTGTCTGGATGTGCTCCTGTGTGACCTGTGCTGGGTTCTATGGTCCTGCTCTGGCATGGGGGTTGGACTGGAAGATCACCAGAGGTCCCTTCCAACCCCTAACATCCTCTGATCCTGTGATCCTGTGACAGCACAGCAATGCTTTTCACAGTGCCATTCTGCACTACCTATTCTTGTGCAGCCTGACCTACCACTCTCACATCAGTGTATTCAGGACATCACAGGCATCTGTCATACTGGAAGACGTGTGGAAGAGTAGCAGCAGTGTGCACACAGGGCAGGCTATCTCTCTCTTTCCCCAACAGATGAAATGAGAGAGGCTGCTCTCAGTCCTGACACAAAGGCAGTAACAGCAGCACCATGACCTGTTTATAGGAAAGCAGCAGTAACAGTGTGGGGCAGGATGGAGGTGACACGTGGCTCTGGTCACCAGGCAAGCACAGCTCCCAGTGGGTACAATCTGTGCGTGCAAAGAACCAAGGTGCCACAGAGAGCTGATTAACAGTTAGTAGAACACAGTTCCAAATGGTGTGGCCAGAGTCAAAGTCCTCAGTTTCAAAAGCAAAATATCCCTCAACTCAGCTCCTGGTTACGTCCTGATGCTTTTCTTCAGGATGGGATTTCCTCACAGCAGACAGAATGTTCTCTGGCTCGGCTGCAGCCCTTGAACAGTGCAGTTGACAGGCCCAAAAACAGCCCAACCTTCTTACATCCTCTCCCTAAGCTAACTAGGTGTTTGCAGAGCCCAGACAGAGTGACCTGAGCAGTTGTGCAGTATGCTCCTCTTCAGCGTCTCAGGCTCCTCAGGATACTCTTCCTGGGCCACATGCAGCGGAAGGAATGTGGAGCACAAACATGCTTCTTCCAAAAGGAGAGCTTATTGTGTTTGGGCACAAAGCCTGCCCCACGGGGGTGGTCAGAAGATGAAACTGCAGAGCAGTTAGTGTGGCAGAGCACAGGCAAAAGGCCTTTGGGTTGGCAGCACACGACAAGGAAATGTGTAACACAAGGCCACAGACTCCTTGCTGTGGCTGCCTAAGAATGCTGGCATGAACATTCCAGCCAAGGGACCTGCTCATTTATCTCCTCTTCACGTGTTCTTGCTCTTGCCAGTTTCTTCTTTCCTTGAGACAGTTTTTTAACTGCCTGCTTTTCCTGACCCCTCTCTCCCATCATTCTCCTTCTCCACACAGCACGTTTGCCAATCATTTTGTTGGAGTAGCACAGCTATCTTTGTTGGGGTGAGTCTGCCTCTCTTCTTCATCAGTCCTTTCATTCCATCTCTTCACCTTACCTGTCACTGCCTTGTAAGCCATGGTGTGGACAGGGGGTGCTTCAGTGTACAAAGGATCTGGAAGGGCCCAGTTTTGGGGGTGGGTGCATCTTGGCTGACGCAGATCAGGACAGATGATACCAGCAGGTATCATGAATGGTTTAAGCTCCACCACAGTCTATGTGCTATTACTTTATCAGCATCTGTGTCTGCTCTCCAGTGCCAGATAAAGGACTATTTGCAAAGCTGTTCTGTGTTTCTGTGGTGCTACCACACAGGAACCCGGGGTACAGCAGGTGGTTTTGTTGCATTCCACTGGTACCAAAATGTGACTATGCCACAGGCCAGGAATTCTTTGAAACACAGGAGCAAGACCATGAGGATCCTCTGTAAGCCATGAATGCATCATCCAGCATTAAAGCAATTAACTGATCTCCATAGCTGTGGGAAGTGGCTCCCAAAACTGTAAGGTTTGCTGTGACCAAACGTTTTCACCATCATTACTGCTGCTGTGGCCCAAGAAATGGCAAGAGCTGTCAGATGTGGGAGAAGAGGACCTGAGTTCAGCTCTGAGCTCCTCTAGGGCAGGACCTATGCAAGCAACAGAAGTGAAAGGGCGAAAGGAAGGTTTGGAAGAACGTGTGGCCAGGCAACAGCTGGAGACAGCGTCAGGCTCTCAAACAACATGTGTCTGATGGGCACCTTTGCAGCTTCGAAAGAGGATACTTCAGACAGGTTTTCTTTGGTGCCTCTCTCTTGCCTTCTTCTCTCCTTCTGAAGAAAGGTGTTGACAGAGGCAAAACAAGCAATCAACGTGACAGGAAGACTCTAGCTTCTGCTAGAGATCTTTTTCCCACAGAAGAGTCTATCTGTTCCTTACTTTATTTCCTTCCTCTGATGTTCTTCACACTTGCCTGGAAGTGGCTGCACCAGCTGCTGGAGATGAGCAGAGAAACGGCCAAGGGGGAAGACAGTGCCAAAATGTTGAGGTGGATCTCCTTCAGAGGGCTGAAACACCGCACTTGAAACTCAGCTGCTGTTTCCTTGGATGCTTCCAGAAAGAGCCATTCCTCCCAGGTCAGAGCAGCGGAAGAGTCACCAACTATACCTCCCTGCAAGAGATTCCCAAGGCAAGAGATTCCCAAGGTCGTAGGTAACTATGATGTTAAGGATGTTCCCTAACATTTTTCTATTCTAATTGCAGGTGTTTCCCCCACATCTACATCCAGCAAATCCCTTTGTGCTTCTGGGCCTAGGCTCCTGCAAAGCAACTCAAGCTGCTAGTCTTGACCATACAGAATACCCACAAAAAGTGAGGGATCTGCTCCCTCCTGAGTTGAGGGAGAGCTCAGATCTGAGCCTAGACATTACTCCTCACCCACCACTCTGTGTCAGAATAGCAAAATTCTGACCACTGTGAGTCTGGGGAATATTTATGTGAACTTTGCTGACACATCCCTGCCCACGTGCTGGATCCCCACAATGTCCAATCATAGTATCTTGAATAGGATTATGAAGTCTACAGGGATGAAAGAGTAAGAAGCAGATGAGCTGTTAAGAAGCAGAAAAAAATCCTCTCTTCATGCCTGTGACCTCAATAAGGAAATTAGATGAGAAAAGCAGCATAACCAGGATGGCTAACAAAGCAGAAATGCTGCACAAACTTCTCCTCTGGGTTTTCAAAAACAACAGAGGACCTTAACATGAATGAAAGAAGGTGGACTGAAGAGCTTTGTATATAAAGTCATTTGTCCTTGGAGCACACAAGGCACAGGCCATGGCACAGAGGCTTGCTTTGCACTGGCATGTCCAGGTGCTGTAAGCCTGACCTGGAGTGCTCTCTGTTAGGAGTCACAGAATCACAGAATGGGCTGGGTTGGAAGGGACCTCCAAAGCTCATCCAGTCCAACCCCCTCTGCACTCAGCAGGTTCATCCCCAACTAGATCAGGTTGCCCAGAGCCCTGTCCAGCCTCACCTGGAATATCTCCATGGAAGGGGTCCCAACCACCTCCCTGGGCAGCCTGTTTCAGTGTTCCACCACCCTCATGGTGCAGAACTTGTTCCTAACATCCAATCTCAATCTGCTCTGCTCTAGTTTGAAGCCACTGCCCCTGCTCCTGTCCCTGCAGGCCTTTGCAAACAGTCTCTTTGCAGCCTTCTCGTAGCCCCTTCAGGTACTGGAAGGCTGCTATTAGGTCTCCCCAGAGCCTTCTCTTCTCCAGGCTGAGCACCCCCAGCTCCCTCAGCCTGTAGCAGAGGTGAATCAAAGCCTGCATTGTCCACTAGCTGCAGAATCTTGTATTTGGCACTGCCAGCTGGGTGCCAATTATTCAGAGCTGTTATGCTGTTTTGCATGGTAGGTTACAGATCTGATTGGGCACTGACTAAAATCATTATGATGTGTCTTCACACCTGGGCTAGAGCCACTGAGTACCTCTGAGCCAAGAGCAGGCACTGACCTCCAGGTTATATATCCAACATCCTGCCAGCAATCCTAAGCTGGAAAGAACTAACTTCCCATTCCTTGAACCAGATCAGCACTCTTCCTGTCAGGCAAAGTCCACTTTTCACAAATTAAGGTGAAATGTTAGGGAGCTCAGCTGATTTCTGCAATGCTTAAGGAATGGTGGATGCTGGTGGAAAATCATCAGTGTCCACCTGTTTTTTATCAAGCTGCTTCAGTGGTATCTAAAAGGAGAACTGGACAGCAGTTCAGTTCTCATCAACTCCATGGGCCTCAGCCTTAAGGGCTGCTGCATTCGTTATCCAAACAAAGCCTTGTGGGTTCCTCAGGAAGATCTAAGTGTCCGAGGGCACAGAATGACCCACAGGCAAAAGGAGAGCTGTGCTGGGAAGAGAGATGCCCCTGGGCTACAGCACTGAGGAGTCCAGGAGGCACAGGGTAGTGTGACTGTGGCGGATAATACTCATGGCTGTTTTGTGCCAGTGCTTTCCAGCTTGACAAAGTCACAGGACAAAGAACAGATGCATGCTTGATAGAAACAGCACACTTGGGTAAAGAGATGAGGAGTCAGAGACAGCTGACCTCCAGAAATAAATGAAAGAAAATCTGGGGGGGTCACCATGTGCTGCTTAGGGTGTAACACACTCTCATGCATCTCAGAGAGGTGGGAAGGAAAGTGTTTGAAGGTTTGATCTCAAAGAACTGTCCAAAATCTGTCCATCCACTTTTCACCCTCCCACATCAACAATGGAATGAGAAGTACAAAGGGCCCCTTCCAGCAAGAACACACAATGTTACTGGATTGCTTTGGTAAGTCAGGACAGAGGTAGAATCACAGGATCACAGAAACATTCAGGTTGGAAAAGATCCTCAGGATCACCAAGTCCAACCCAGAACCCTGCTCTACAAGGGTCACCCCTAAACCATAGCCCCAAGCACCACATCCAAACGACCTTAAACACACCCAGGGTTGGTGGCTCCACCACCTCCCTGGGCAGCACATTCCAATCCCTGACCACTCTGGCTGGGGAAAAAAAGTATTTCCTAATGTCCACTCTGAAGGCAAGAGGGAACTTCACTGGCTGACTTGGAGATGTAGCCAATGGGTTACATGGCTTCTGATCACTGCTGTGATGCCAGGCAGGAACCAGCCCGTGCCAGTGACTAATCCAGCAGCACCTGAACTGAGTGCACAACTGTTTGGAGTCTCAAACTATATTCAGCTACAATTTAATTGGTCTGCAATCATGAAGTCAGCACTTGCCAGTTACAGTAATAGTGTTTCCACCCTGACCTAAGCAGCATTCTCCCTACCAGAAAGGGAGCAAATACTATGGGCAAACATGAGAAGAGCCTGCCCAGCTTTCCCATAGGTGTTTCAGACCCCAGCCCTTCTGTTCAGTACACACCCAAGATCTTCTGAAAGACTCTGTTCAGATGCACAACTTCTCTTCCTGAGCAGATTCTTCATCTCCTTTGCCAGTCAGGTCTCAACTGCACTTCTTCCAGATAGGAAGCACCTTCTTTTTCCCACAAACACTGGTGGAAAATCCTCCCTTCCCAAAGAGCTCTCTGACATAACAAATGTACCTGGATTCCATTCAGCCTCCTTTGTGACATGATCCTTCAGCCCTCAAGTGCTATCCCCATGTCCACTGCCAAAGTGGACCTGCCCCAGGTGCTCTCTCATCACTGGAGCAGAGGTGATTTGCTACTGATTTCCCATTGAGCACCACAGGCAGGCTAGAGGCAGGCTCCAAAAGGCCTGTGAAAGGCAACTGGTTGAATATGCTGTTCCTCTCAGCTGTGATTCCATCACTGCCCCTCATCACTCTGATGGAAACAAACCTTTCTCATCTCAGCCCTATTACCTCACACAAAGGAAAATGGTATGCAGTCCTGCTACAGGTGGGATGCTGCTGGACATATTTTAAGGCCATTGTTCTGGGATGCTTGTCTCCACTGTGTGAGACTGGAAGAAATGGGAAATGCAATTACCAGGCTATTCAAAACCCTAGAGTGAATCCCTGTTGTTAACTGGCAGAAGCCAAAAAGAAAGAAAGAAAGGGGGGAAAAAAAATGCATTTGGGTTTGGCTGCATCTGAGTGCAGTAAGCACCTCAGTAAAGGTGCAGGGTTAGCTCCTGCTGCCATCCACAGAGCCTCTACCTATCTTTGGTATTCCCTGTGGAAGCCCAACCTGCATATGGGTTATGGTCATGAAGCCAGAGGTGTGCAAGTCCAGCAGAGACAATGCTGGTTCATGTCTAGGGTTTACACTGCACTTTGAAATGGGGAAGCCCTAAGAGTTTAGCAACAGGAATCTGCCTGATGCTGCCATCCCCTCATACTGTACTATGCCTCTGAGCTTCCTGGGGACAGATTCAGGGATTGAATCCATCTCCTAGTATTGATGGCACCAGTCTTGCTGACTGCTGGTGCAACACATTGCCAAACTCAGCTGTAATGCCCCCCAAGGAGCTCAAATGCTGGAGGAGAGGCGGGTCTGGCACTACTCATTGCAGTCTGTGAAGCACAGCAGAGCAACACAGACAGGAACAATCACAACCACCTCATCCAATTGGAATCTCTTGAGTGTTCCCACCCAGGTGAACTCAAAGCAATTTGAGCTGGACAGGTATCAAAGAAAGAATCAGAAATCTTGAGGGACAACCATTGGTGAAGACCACACAAGGACAATGACCACCACAAACTGAAGGCAGAAACACATTTTTGTTGCAGGCTGTTGTTAACAACCAATCTTCTGCTGTTATGCCCTGTGTTTCCTTCTCCTTCTGCCCCACACTTGAGCTGCACTCTATCACAGTATCACAGTCTCACAGTATAACTAAGGTTGGAAGAGACTCCAAGGATCATCAAGTCCAACCTCTAGGCTCTCTCCTCAAGTCAGGCAGTTAGTCTTACTTCACAGTATCACAGTATCACAGTCTCACTAAGGTTGGAAGAGACCTCAAAGATCATCGAGTCCAAGCTGTCACCACAGACCTCATGACTAGACCATGGCACCAAGTGCCACATCCAACCCCTCTTGAACACCTCCAGGGACGGTGACTCCACCACCTCCCTGGGCAGCACATTTCCAATGATGAACGACTCTCTCAGTGAAGAACTTTCTCCTCACCTCCAGCCTAAACCTCCCCTGGTGCAGCTTGAGACTGTGTCCCCTTGTTCTGGTGCTGGCTGCCTGGGAGAAGAGACCAACTCCTTCCTGGCTACAACCACCTTTCAGGCAGTTGTAGAGGGCAATGAGGTCTCCCCTGAGCCTCCTCTTCTCCAGGCTAAACAACCCCATACTTTCTAGATGCCCCTCTCCATCTTCACCTTCCCTGCTGCATCACCCTCCTGCTGCCCACACTCCCTCAGCGTACCAAAGATTCTCCACCCTACAAGATAAGGCTGGGTTTCTGCTGGAGGCAGGACCATTCCAGCAGGTCCCACAAGGGAGTGATGTGGGCTGAGGCAGGTTTTCTGGTAGAGAAGGTAGGCAATCACCACTGGAGTCTGCAAGTCCCTTGCAGAGGCGAGAGTCACTTCCCTGTTTATGCTCTTTATTAGTCCCCATTTTCTTTAATCAGCTTAGACTGATGAGCCAAGGCAGCGGCAGGGATCAGCCAGGCTGCTTAATTAAAGGATTGCAGCTCAGCCCTGCAGTTTGGGGGGTTGTGTAAATGAGCTGCAAGTACATTATTTAATCTGCTGCACAGAGAGGAGCTGGGACATTAATGAAGCAAACTAATTAAAACTAGACGGCTGATGGTTATTAGCGGCATCAGTTCTGACAGGATTTATCTCATTTAGGGAAACGTCTGATCATGGAGGGGGAAAGGACAGAATGAACCCTAACTGGTTTATCACATTCACCACAGCATCACTTCTGAATGGTTGTCCGTTCAGTGGGGCTCAGGGGAGCTGCAGAGGGAGCCCCTGTGTCCCAGGCTTTCTCATCAGGAGCCTGATGAGCTTATTTAGGGATATGCCTGGCTCACCCAGGAGCCGATTGCCTATTGAGGCTCTCTGACCCACATATTTCAGTCTTGACTGACTTTTGTTCTGCCCTGGTTCAATGGGAAGCCAGTTTCTGATCTGAGCAGGGTGACAGGCTCTGTAAATGATCTGATGAGCTACCAGCAATGTATTGCAGCACTCCAGAAGAGCCATCAGCTATGGACATATGCTCTGCAGTGCCCCCATGTTTTTCCCTCTCTGCCATTTTTTCCCCCTCACTGCATTGTCTGTGTAACTTCATACCTGTAGGAAACCCATGGATGACTACAGGACCTGGAGGAGGTTAGGTGTTTTCTGGCCAGCATAGAGCTTACCAGTGAGTTTAACAGCCCTGCATGTGCTCTCCCTTTCTTCTGGCACAGTGTGGGAAGCAGGGATGCTATTCTCACCTGAGACAGTCACAAACAGAAGGAATGTAAAAGCTGCTTTGTTTCAAACAGCAAAGATTGTGTGTGCCTGTTTCTCCCTTTCAAATAGTCAGCTCTGTCTCTACACAGAATGTGGTGGCATAGACAGAGAGATTCAGGGCTGTTATCGAGGTCTGGGGGCATTAGACATGGAGAGGAAAGGGAGAGCCCTGTGACAAAAGTAAGGAAGGCAGGAGGTGTGCAGAGCTGGGATGAGCTACAAAAATGGACAGGTATGCATCAGTGTGGGAAGCCCCGTGAGTAGAAGTCCAGCTACAACATGCTGTGGGCATTTGTTCCCCACATCTCACCTTCCCAGCTCAGACTTAGCTTTGGATACAATTTGCCAAAGTGTTGGGTTTGGCTGAGGTGGAGTTAATTCTCCCCACAGCATCTTTGTCTTGGTAGCTGGAAGGGTGTTGATGACACAGCGGTGTTTTGGACGCTGCTGAGCAGTACTCACACAGCACCAAGGCTGTGTGCCTCCAGCAGTAGGCTGGGGATCTTGGGAGGGGACACAGGCTGACCAAAGGACTATTCCACATGATGTCAGCAGGGGGTGGGGGTCTGTGTGTTCATCTGGCCCCCAGCCAGGGCCAAACCAACACAAGTTGTTCAATTATTCTTCAATTTCCCACCCGACCTCTGGTGAGGAATTCGGTGGCACTCGGCACAAGAACAGCAGGCACACTTAGGCTGGAGGGGTGGGCAGGGCCTTTGGGAGTCACTAGGACATAAGGGAGGCCTGACAAAGGTCATGACAAGAAGGACCCTAGAGCACAAAACACCGCAGAAGTGACAGCCTTGTAGGATAAGAAAATGCTAGAAACTAAGCAAACTGATAGCAATAAGATGGAGGCTGGGGCAGGAATGGGGCAGGGGCAAGGATCAGGGTACAATGATCAAATATGATGGCAAAACTGAGCCTTGATTCAGACAAAGCAGAGCACATAAAGCTCTCCCTCTCCAGAAACGTGGGGGAGAGGTGGCTGCTCCTACCACAGAAACCTCTGCTGCCTCCTTCCTTGCCGGTATCTCTTCACCTGCCACTGAAGTGCAGCTGTAGACTGCACCATGCCTGCAGCCACAGGGCTGTCAGGCAAACTTTACCAATGCTTGGAAGCCCTCAACACAGCTATCCCGAAGGTTAATATTTCCATCCTCATACAGCAGAATGAGGAAGGGCTCTGCTTCTTTACCCTGACTTCAGCTGAGGCTGGACCGTGCTTTAGAACACTCCCATGGACACACACTCTGCCCTCTTCATAGCTGCCCAGGACTCACACTTGAAGGAACACAGAAACCACAGTCAGCTGCGGTAAGCAGGGCAAACGGAAGCACAGCTTTACAAATGCTGTGGCCTCACTGCTGCAGCTCAGCTGCACAGCTCTGCCCACAGCCCCTTGTACACACATGCCAAGGGTCAGATGTAAGAGTCTAGAAGGTGATGAGGGCAGCTTTGAAAGAGAAACCCCTTTGCTGCTGACAGAAGGATGATGAGGCATGAGAAAAAGGAGTAGGTCTGTGAGGTGAAGGAACCGTACGTTGTGAGAGGAGACGGCAAGAACAGAGGGACAAGGCCAGGCGTGGAAGGTGTGTGCAGTATGTGTACCCCAAGTGTTTTTGAAGCTGCTTGGCCCCTGTGGCACTGATGTCCCTCACCAGTGAGGCAGCACTGTGACAACTGCTGCTGTGCCCACACCTGGCTGCACTGGACATCAGCTGGAAACAGTTAAGAGTACCTGTCTGTACCTGTCCTTCACTGGCAAGTTCAGACCACTGCAATGTGGGTGAAACTGCACCTCCCAGCCTGTCTCCAGGTGTGAGACAGAGCCCTGAGATGGTTTGGTGATTTTTGCTATAGTGCTGTGTGCCCAGGCTCCTTATAATGGGAAATAAGCAATTAGAAGGAGAGGATCAAAGCATGTCGGTGTGGAAGTGAAGCAGATGGGTCAGGAGGTGCATGCATGTGTGTGAGTGAAGGTCAGAGAGGGTTTGTGAGCAATCACACAACAGCAGGAACAATAATCCCTGGGAGGGAAAAGAGAGGGACAGCAGTGCTGGCAAAACAGGGCACAAGAGAGCATGGAGGAGCATGGGTGTGTACAGTACTTGAGTTTTGTCTGAGGCAGGAAGATTAGTGAGGGATGGTAAGGAAACAGGGAATGGAAAAGAAAAGGTCTTGCTGGCAGCAATTTCCCACCTTGGTGAGGAGTCTGGAGATGAAGGCTTCTGCTCTGCATCAGCTGCTGGGCAACAGAACTGGTGTAAAACAGTTTCATTCCTGTAAGAAAAAAGAACACAATAGCAGGTGAGTGTTCAGCTCACTCAGCAGAAAGCTCAAGGGAGCATTCCCTTCTCAGGGCTATTCCAAGGGAACAGTGATTCACAGTGGTGCTGAAAGGTAAATCTAACTATTACATGAATGTTTTGCACTTCCAGGTGATGGGGAGCAGGAGAGGAGGGGGTGACAATACTGTTCCCTACCTTATCTCTCCTACTCTGATGTCAAGCTGTAGAGAACAGGGCAAAAGCATCCAAATAAAAAGTTTTCCTTTTACCAGTGTCTGTCTCCTGATCCTACACATCTCATGAACATCAGTTTTGCCTGTCTCTGTCTTTTATCTCTTTTGGGACAGAAACATCTCTTGAGATGCGTTTCCTTAGCTATGTTTCCGACGCATCACAGGGCAAAGAAGTTGTCTCTGTGTTGAGTGGCTACTAAACCAGCTCTGTAGGCATTTCTCTCTGGAGCACAGAAATGGCTTCAGCACAGCAGCACTGGGCATGACCAGAGAGAGAAGCAGAAAAGCTGACAGGACAAGCACCAGCAGGGGGCTGAGATCATGACAAGAAGAGATCACAGCAAGGAAAAGCAAAACCATAACAACTGTCTGCGTTTAAGGAGCGAGACAGAGCTCTTCAACCCTTCTCACAGGAGTTAAAGAGAAGCACTCCTCACAGGATAGGACAGAATGGAAAGTTTAACTGCAAATGCTATTCATAACTACATATTACAGTGCAAAGCAGACAAAACACACAAAGCTTCATACTCCACCATGGCCACGGTTCTGCAAAATACCTCCTCAGGCTAAAGCTGCATACAGCCTCCCTCCAAACAAGGACAAAAACACAGGCCTCAAATCCACCCTCACCCCCCCCCCCCCCATCACTCTCTGCCCCCTCACACCCCCCATACCCAACCCCAGTGATACAGATTAACATTTATCTTGCCAGCTCCAATCCAGGCCCAGCCAGGCTGCTCCAGCCCTGCTCCCATGCATAGCAAAGCAAAGGGAGCAGGCTGGAAAGGGGGAGAGTGAGGGAGAAGGGGAAGGGACAGCTTGTACCATTCCCTTCTAAAAGGGTTCCCTTCTAAGGTTAGTCTCTTCTCCCAGGCAAGCAGCACCAGCACAAGAGGACACAGTCTCAAGCTGTGCCAGGGCTGGTTTAGGCTGGATGTTAGGAAGAAGTTCTTCACAGAGAGATTGGCCATTGGAATGTGCTGCCCAGGGAGGTGGTGGAGTCACCGTCCCTGGAGGTATTTAGGAAGAGACTGAATGTGGCACTTGGTGCCATGGTTTAGTTGATTAGATGGTATTGGGTGATAGGTTGGGCTGGATGATCTCAAAGCTCTTGTCCAACCTGGTTAATTCTATTCTATTCTGTTCTATTCTATGAATGGGATAACCTAATTTCCTGAGTCACCCCACTGGGCTGCATTGTTCAGCTCCTTGTACCCCCTGGCACTCTGGAGGAATCCTCTCTCTGGTCAGGACATAGCCTCAACCACCACACTGACAACCTGAGCAGAACAGGAAAACAAAAGGCTGAAAACGTGCTCATTAGAAAAGAAAGGCAAAAGAATTCACCCCAAACAAGAAAGCCAGGATCAAACTCTCACAACTGCGCACCAATCCTGAGTGACTTGAAACACTTGTGAGGAGTCAGCTGTTCAGGGGTGTTGGGCACTTATCACAGGAGCAGAGTGAGAGCTGCTCAGCACCTCCAAGAATGAGATCCTTTTAAGATCCCTCCAGAGAGACCCTTGAGGTGTCATAGGCAGCACAAACCAACAGCCAATTCTGAACACCCTGACCTTCATCAGTGAAAAGGAGTCACTACAAAGAAAGCTCAGTGTCTCAAGGGAAAGGACTGGGGGAATGGAAAGGAAAATAGAGGAGAAGAGCAGGTGAGGTAAATCAGGCTGCATCCTCACAGGGCACAAAATCACCCTGTCCCCAGTGGAACAGCATTTGGATCTCTGTTCTCAGTGCTGCTGCAAGGACCCAGAGCTCAAATGGGAGCATGTCCTTTCAAAAAATACTTTTGCAGTTTCTGACCCAGAGCTAAACAGTAAAGCTATGTCCCCTGGCTTCTCATGGGCTAGCAGATTCTTCCAAAGGCCCTGCCCCACTTTCCATCACTCTGAAATGTGAAGCTTATCACCTTTGTCTTCCTCAAACACCGACAGACTTGGTCACAAAGAGAGATACCTTACAATGATGAGACTGTTCCCAGCCACCTTCTTCCAGCCTCACAATTAACAGCATAACAAACTGCTTAGCTCTTCTGCTTCCTTGCCTCCCAAGGCATTCTGCAAAGGAATGTTTCCTTAGAAACAACAGGACTGGCAGAAACAGCACAGCAGGAGGAAGACAAAAGTGGTAGCTCGACTTCACTGAGCTCTGCACGTGCCCTTGGTCCCTGTCCCTGGCACGCGGGAGAAGATGGGACATGTTTGTGTGGCATTCCAAATTCGCCTCCTGCTCTTGCATTTCTCCACCTGCCCAGCTCCCATCCCTGCTCTCCTGCCAGCCTGGCTGTTGCTGGCTCTCACTGCTGGTTCTCAGGTGGCCAGTAAGTAGCTGTCTGCTGTGTCCAGACATTACTTCTGTTGTGTTTTTCACTGAGGCAAGTGGTGGGGTCACATTCATGTCTCCGTTCAAGCAGGCTCACAAAAATACTCCAGCTCCTACATCTTGTCACTCTGCTCCCTGCTAGGATCCATCAGGAGTTTTCTGATGGAGTGCTGGGGTTTATTACAGCACTGAATCATCCAATGTAAGCATCTTGGGTTTGACAAAGAATCTTCACATTACAGGGCTTTACTTGGATTCCCTGGGAGGCGACAGGAAGGCCATGCCTTCATATCCCACGTCTTTAGTGCTGTCAAGCCATACAAGCAGCCACTCAGAGGGAGGCCATCAGGTTTTTTCCCATCTCCCTGACCTGCCCAACTCCCAAGGCAGCAATGCTGGGAGCTGCCCAAGAGGTGTGCAGGACCTGCACGGAGGCAGCTGGCTCTGCAGAGAAGCCCTCGAGTCGCAGAGATGGTCAGCTGCAGCATGGAAATGCAGGAGGCTCCCAGCTGACTCAGCAACAGCCAGCACTCGCTCTGAGGAGCATGGCTGGTTTCACAAGTGTTAGATACTGGAATTTTTTGCTGAATTCCAGCTCTACAGGAACCATTAGGGGGGAGGGCCTCCTTCCAGGTAAAAGTAACAACATATTTTGAAATAACAGAATCACAGAGTCATTTAGCTTGGAAAAGACCCTTGAGATAATTGAGTCCAACCATAAACCTAGCATTGCTAAGCTCACCAATAACCATGCCCTCAAGTGCCACATCTACATCTCTTTCAAACACCTTCAGGCACAGTGACTCAACCATTTTCCTGGGCAGCCTGTTCCAGTGCTTGGTAACCCTTCCAGGGAAGAGGTTTTTTCCTCTTATCCATTCTAAGCCTCCCCCAGCACAACTTGAGGCCATTTCCTCTTGTCCTGTCACTTACTACTTGAGGAAAGAGACCCACACCAATCCCACTACAACCTCCTTTCAGGTATGTGTAGAAAGCAGCATTTTATTGCTTTCTGCAGAGCCTCCCCCGAGCCTCCTTTGCTGCAGAGTCAAGCACCCCAGTTCCCTCAGCCGCTCCCCTCAGACTCGTGCTCCAGACCTTTCACCACCTGCCACATGGAAGCTTCCCAAAAAATGGACGCCTCAGATTCCAGCCCTTTCTAAGCTCAACACTTCTCTACATGAACTACACCGGTCCTTGCTTTCATGCAAGCAGCAGGTGCATCACCCCAGCTCCTTTTTACACAGGAAGGCAGCAAATAACACAGAGAGAAAACACAAGGAGAAGGAACAAGGCCAGACTAAAGCTCGAGCAATAGAAGCCTGTATGTAGATGGGATGCCTTGCTAGCTAACTGTCAGAATAGAAACACAGGGGGAAAGGTCAAAGGGAAACAAGCAAAGGGAGAGTTGTAAGAAGTTACAGGGCTTTGGGTGCAGTCTCCTGTGGGTGTTTTAAGAAGAAACATCTCACAGATACTCTTGAGAGAATTAGTGTGCTCTGAGCACTGCAGCTGCAGAGCCAGCTGCAGAGCCTGCTGCTTCTGATTTCTCATCTAGCACTAACTTTGGGTATTTTCTGTCCAAACCAGAGTCCTGCTGAACCTCTGAGATCCCAAGATCTCTGGACTAGGTGTGCAGCTTACCAAGACCAGACGCTGATCTGTAAAGGTTTAGCACAAGGGGTAAGCTGCCTGCTCCCCCAACACAAACGTAAGAGGAAGAGTGACACAACTCAGGGCTGAGATACAGAGATAAGAGTTTAATGTAACAGAAGATATCAGAAGCACAATGCACAATTACCTTAGCTAATCACCTAATTAATCTAGTAATGCAATGCCTGATTGCCTTAGCTCAGCCTTTTGCAGAAGCAGCACAGTGAAATACAGGGAAAAACCAACAGCATGAAACAGAAACCCAGCACCAGAGCTAGCCCAAACCCACACATCCCTGTGGAAAAGAGCCAGCACCCAAGAACCTGGAACCCAGAAGCAGCAGGCAGAACAGGAAGCCTCCCAGATTGCAAGAGCAATCTGAACTTCAAGCCCCATCACACTTTGCTCCAGCCAGCACTTCAATTTTGAAGCTGTATGACTGCAGCATGGTTGGATAACTTAGCTCCTGACATGATCATAGAATCACAGAATAGTCAGGGTTGGAAGGGACCTCAAAGATCATGTAATTCTACCCCCCCCTGCCATGGGCAGGGACACCTCACACTACAGCAGGTTGTTCACAGCCACATGCAGCCTGGCTGCAAACACCTCCAGGGATAAGGCTTCCACCCCCTCCCTGGGCAACCTGTGCCAGGCTCTCACCACCCTCATGGGGAACAACTTCTTCCTAAGGTCTAATCTAAACCTCACCTCCTCTAGCTTGGATCCCTTCCCCCCAGTCCTATCACTCCCTGACACCCTCAAAAGTCCCTCCCCAGCTTTCTTGTAGTCCCCTTCAGATACTGGAAGGCCACAATTAGGTCTCCTTGGAGCCTTCTCTTCTCCAAACTGAACGACCCCAACTCTCTCAGCCTGTCCTCATAGCAGATGAGCTCCAGCCCACAGGCAGAAATCTGTCTCTAGGCCATTTGGGATGCTGGAGTCCCTATCAAGGTCCCATGATTCCTGGGAGAAACCATCAGGGAAGGGGTGAGGAGCAGCAGGAGGTCTTAATATAGGAAGGCCTCAATATAGGAAGGACATGGACCTGATGGAGTGGGTCCAGAAGAGGGTCATGAATATGATTAGGGGTTTGGGGCAGCTCTGCTGAGGGAGCTGGGAGTGTTCAGCCCGGAGAAGAAAAGGCTCTGGGCAGACCTAATAGCAGCCTTCCAGTACCTGAAGGGGCTAGAAGAAGGCTGCAAAGAGACTGTTTGCAAAGGCCTGCAGGGACAGGACCAGGGGCAATGGCTTCAAACTAGAGCAGAGCAGATTGAGATTGGATATGAGGAACAAGTTCTGCACCGTGAGAGTGGTGGAACACTGGAACAGGTTGCCCAGGGAGGTGGTTGGGACCCCTTCCATGGAGATATTCAAGGTGAGGCTGGAGAGGGCTCTTCCAACCCAGACCATTCTATGATTATTCCTCTTACATCTGAGTTCTCCAGATGCCCAGGAGCAGTTGGAGCTCTGTGTGTATTCACATTCATTTAATACAGGTTGCTCCTCTTTTGTGCTCTCCAGGCAGGCGCCACAGGGAATGGGTTCCACCTCGGAGACTATTCCTGTGCATTTTCCTTTTTTCCCCCCATCTCTTAATCCTGCAGTTGTGTTATTTTGCAAACCCAGGCCTTTGCCTTTGCAGCACAGCACACACAACCCAGACAGGCGTGGGGAGATGGTTAACTTGTCATGGAAGAAGTGGATGTGTTCCTGAAGAAGCTGTACTGATGTCACCCACTCAAAGCAGCTCTCACCCGGCTGCACCAGAGCCTTACTATCACTTCCAAGCCTGCAGTAAGTGTTCTGGGGAAGCAGTTTTCTTCTTACCTGTGTGACATCTCCCAGTGAGATGTTATTTTTTGTTGCTATGATTCAAGAGCTGCTGGCAGGGTTGTAGAGGCTGGTGGCTACCTGGATGTCATTCACCTGTCTTGATGTCAGTTGTTGCAGCTCTGAGATGTTTAGCATCTGTCTGAAGACAGAGTAAGGCTTCCATGGTGGGGCTTTGCCTGTCTCGGCTTTCTTTGTATTTTGCTTTTAAACAAATCTTATTTCTTCAGTCAGAAAGGCTGCACAACACCTGGGCACCTGGAACTGGGGGTTTAGGCACCATAAAGCATAACACTTCTTCTGCCTTTGAAAAGCAGGGAGGAAGGCAACATGTCTTCAACCCACTGTCAGACAGCTCAGGCTCATTCCTCTGGGGTCCTGTCTTCATTTTAAGAGCAGACAGCTGCTCCTTAACCCTTCCCAAAGGAGTTAAAGAAAAAGGGGAAAAAACTGCTCTGCACCAGATGGGAAAGAATTGGAAGTCTAAATGGAAGTATTACTCATGACTACATCCAACAACACCAAAAGGTATATAAAAGACACAAATCTATAGCCCACCTCAGCCACGCTACCCAAACCCACACACCCCCCCCCATACCTCCCTGCCCAGCCCCCAATGATGCAGTAAAAATGAGTTCAGCCAAGGCCAGAGCCAGGCCACAAACCTCCTCTGCACAACCAGAGATAAGGCCCCACGTGTGCAGGGCAGCAGAGAACAAACGTCTGGTGGTGCAGAGATGCAGGACTCGTGGGAATGGAATAGCAAAAGATTACACTTTCTGGTGCACCTCTGGACTCTCTAGTCCCTTCTGGAGGTCCTCAGCTCTGTGGCTCTTAAGGGCATCCAGCCTCACGCCCCCAGCAGGAGCCAATCTACACTAGCTTTTCATTTTCAAATCTTAACCAGGTGGTAGAGGTTTGCCAATCAAAAGCCTGGGTCCAGGGCTTGCTTTTTTGCCATCCTCTGCCTTGCCTTCCTCAGACTTGCAAACGGTTGCAGAACCTGCACCTAAAGAAACACTCTTGTGGGCAGATCAGGCCGGTGATTGTGAAGACAAAGGCTCTCTCTCAGCTGTCAGGAAACTGTTGAACCATTCAGTTTCAAATTTGCTGCTTCAAACCCAAACAAATTATTATTGCCTAGGCTGCTCCATGATGAAAGCTTGGAAGGGAAAAGCCAGCAAGAAGAAAAGGTGCTCGGGGTCAGTGAAGTTGGGTGGGCAAAGGGAAGCATCTAGCAGAGGGGAAGAGGCATGCTGAAGGGCTCATTGAGATCAGTGTTGACAGCAGTGTGTGAGTTGTGTGTAGGGGCAGCAAAGGATAAGGACAAACATAGACGCAAAAGGAGGACTGGGAACAGACTGAGCCTGTCAGTGCCTTGCTCTGTCTATCTGGGATGCGTGCTCTGAGGCAAGGGATGCCAGTCCAAACCTGTCTTCAGTGCAAAGAGAGCTGTGCTTGGCTCAGTAGTAACCCATGCTGGCAATGGAAAGGTTGGCCTCATCTCCTGGGAGAGAGAACAGCTGACTGAATTTTATGCAGTTGTCTTTAATATTGCTCCCGACAAGAGGCATCCTCCAGCCAGCTATCTGCGAGTGAACTGCCCAGCCACAGCAGCTCCTGCTCTGTAATCAACTGTGCCAAACCTCCTGGCTAGCAAAAGCTGTTTAGTCAGTTCAGAGTTAGCTCTGCCTTTCTGGTTTCTTTGAAAGCTGGACTGTGCTGCAAAGGGTCCCCCTGGCTCACGCTGCACTGGTCTTCACCGCTATGGACCCCAAAGAACAAGCCTCTTTTCTCTTAAAAGCTGCTCGTGCAGAGGGTACAAGAGCGACTCTGTAGCAACCCAGATTGCACAGGACAAGGTCAAAGGAGTGGAAACCTCCCCAAAATTGCTTTAATGCTGTACCTTCCCTTTGGACTTGTGCCTGGGGCTTTATGCTCTTACAATTTTGTGCCCATCCTCAGCACCAGTGGCCCACTAGTTTAGTACTGATGCTAGCTGTCCAGAAACAGACATGCCTGTCTGCTAGAGCTGAATCATGGCAAGCAAGTCTTTCTTTTTCTCCTCCTGTCCCTGAGAAAAGCAAACCCCCAACCTAGCCAGCATATGGGAAATGGTGGTGCTACCTGCTCTCCAGCAGTCAGCTTCAGCTAAGGGAATACCCAGCGTGGCCTGTTCCCACAGAGAAAGAGCAGCTCGGTGGTTTTCTGCATGAACGATTTTAAACTGCACCAAATGCCCAAACAAGACAGAATGAAAACTGCTCTCTCTACAAGTACACAGAGGATGTTTCTCTCTAACATGCTGCATCACCCCTGCACCCCACTCTGCTTGCTGCCCAGGCCAGCTCTGTAGGATAGCTGCCACGGTCCCTACTGCAAGAACACTGAAGGTCACTGCACTGGGTTTGCACCACACAGAATATGGAATTTACCTCAAGAAGTAAATTACCACACTACACAGAATATGGAAGTATAATGAAATTATTACTTACCAAAGCAGACTAAACACAAAAGGTAATAAACACGTACCAAACAATAGATTTGCACATGTAAAACTGGACAATAGCCCAACTACCCTTGTACAGACCCCCTTGTACAGAAAGGATCACACACACCCCCAGGCAAAGCCCCAAGGGCAGTGTCCCACTGGGTTATCTTCCTCTCATCCCAGCCACTATTCTTACCAACAGCCTAAGCAAACAGCAGAGAGAGATGAAACAAAGGCCATAAAAGCAGCAAAAGAGGGGAAAACAGAAGAGCAAGAACACGCTGCCTTCCCAAGCTATACAGAGACTTGCAGAACCAAGGAAATGGAACAAACTGAGCTTTTTTATATCCTGTTCAGCCCCTTGAAGATTCTGTCCATCCCCCTGGACTGGAATCCTCTGGGATGAAACCCCTTATTTACTCTTAGGAAACTAATCCCTTAACCAGTAGCCATCACCAAGTGCTGCAGCTGTGCCACAGCCTGGTTCTTTGGCCCTGCACATAGTAGCCTTGCCCCTGGCCAAAGCACACATTGGTTCCTAGGAACCTGGCAATGCTGGAAGGCAAACAGTGGTCTCTCAAGCAATGTTCTCTCAGTAAATAACCAGCCCAACTCATACAGCCTTTCTGGTTTCTCCTTAAAGCTCCACCTTTTAAACAAATGTTAAAGGATCTGACACAAAGTCCTTGTTTGCAGTGCTTGGGATCTCAGCTCTCCTGGAGCCTTTTGCTGCTTGTCTCTATCTTGCATTTTTTCGGACAGCTGCCAAGGGAACAGATGGAGTCACAGAAAATCATGGCCTGGAAGGGGAAGATTAAAGGCAGAAAGAGTCAAAGGAGAAATAAATTAATCTGAGATGAAATTTTACTGGCTGGGAAAAGTGTCCTCTTCCATGATGCTTCTCAAGAAATTTGATGATCAAAAGATTGCAGCCGGTCGCAAGTGGACGTCCCCAGGGCTCAGTATTGGGACCACTTCTGTTCAACATCTTGATTGATGAACTTGATGAGGACACAGAGAGTGTCAGCAGTAAGCTCACAGATAACACTAGGTTAGGGGGAGAGTTGAGCTGCACCAGGGCAGGGAGGCTCTGCAGAGGGAACTGGACAGATTGGATCCATGGCCAACATTCCCAAGTGCCAGGTTCTGCACTTGGGTCACAACAACCCCGATCAATGCTGCAGGCTTGGGGCAGTGTGGCTGGAAAGCTGCTGGCAGAAAGGGGTCTGGGGGTGCTGATGGCCAAGCAGCTGAACAGGAGCCAGCAGTGTGCCCAGCTGGCCAAGAAAGCCAAAGGCATCCTGGCTGGGATCAGCAATGCTGTGGCCAGCAGGAGCAGGGAGGGGATTGTCCCCTGGGAATCAGCTCTGGGGAGGCCACACCTTGAGGGTTGTCTCCAGTTTGGGCATCTCAATGCAGGAGAGATGTGGAGGTGCTGGAGCCAGGGCAGAGCAAGGAAGCTGGGAAGGGTCTGGAGAAGAAATCTGATGGAGAGTGACTGAAGGAGCTGGGGATGGTTAGTGTGAAACAGAGGAGGCTGAGGGGAGACCTCCTGGCTCTCTACAGCTACCTGAAAGGAGGTTGTGGAGAGGTTGGTGCTGGTCTCCTCTCCCGGGTAATTAATGATAGAACAAGAGGGAACAGCCTCAAGCTGCTCCAGGGCAGGGCTAGACTGGACAGTAGGAAGAATTTGTTCCCAGCAAGAGTGGTCAGGCCTTGGAATGTGCTGCCCAGGGAGGTGGTGGAGTCCCCAGGCCTGGCTGTGTTTCAAGGTGGTTTGGATGTGGTGCTTGAGGCTATGGTTTAGGGGTGAGCCTTGTAGAGCAGGGTTCTGGGTTGGACTTGGTGATCCTGAGGGCCTTTTCCAACCCAAACATTTCTGTGATTCTGTAATCAGCAACTACGCTCTAAACCCCTGTGATCAGCACCCATGCTCTAAAACCCACTTCATCATCATGTTGTTTCTTGCCACGAGTTCTTTCACAGCCATGCATGTTTTGCATAGCACTGCTGTACATTTGGGTTTCTAGTGCTGCGGGGATGGGATGAAGATTCCCACTGTAATTCTAATTTCTCCCCAGAATAGGTTGATTTTTGAGAAGCTGTGCCTTAAAAAAGCATCTCCTCAGTAGCATGCAGCCCCACGTGCACACACTGCTGCTTGCAAAGTGGAAACTCGATGTGACGTGCTGACGCAAAGGGCTGGCTCTGAGCTATTGTGGGTTCTTTGGAACAGCACAGCTTGGGAGGACAAGCACAAGGCACTGTGCTGAGGAAATGGAATTTCCTGTGTTGGAGGAAGAAGATATGAGCCAATGCTGTGATGTGAGCTTTTTTTGGTTAACTAGTTGGCTGACTGTAGAAGATATGTCAAAGATGCCATCCATTGATCACCATCTGCTTCTAGAGCTGGAGATATTAATGCTCTATCTTCTTCAACAGTTGGTTTCTCAGCTTATTTTACTTCATATATGTGGCAGGCATTTCTCCTGTACATTCTCACTCTCTCTCTTTTCTTACTGAAAAGTGTGGGTAGGACTGGCAGATGAGCGCAAGGACTTTGGAACGACTCTGGAGTATTCTGCACCGACTTCAGCACAAAGAGCATGACTGGTGGATAAAGGTGGGGATGGGTGTTCCCAGCGAGGGTCAGAGCATGAGGGATTACTAAAGAGGGTCTAGCATTAATGGGCTTTGGGTCAGAGGCAGCATTATGTCTGGGACATGGGGAAAATGAGATGTGGCCTTTTGTGTTCTGACTCAGTGGGGTCTGGTCTCTGCCACAGACACAGATGCTCTCTTTTGGCTTGTTGGCTACTTGGCAGAAATTTCCTTACTTAAGGATCTAGGCCCCAGACATCACCAGCATGAGGGAAGAAGACTGGAAAGATGTCACCTCTGGGTTCACTGTATTCAGTGCAAATTGCAGCTGATGAGTCCATTTTGTTACCCAGAAACACTTGGGTATATCTAATCTGCTTGTTAAGCCTACAAGGAAGGGTTGGGCTGGCTGCCAGAACTCCCCAGTGTGCTAGAAAGGGGTGGAATGGAGCATGCCCCAGGAATCAACCCCAAGGGCAGAGTCCATACTGGCTTCTGGGTCCAGTCTGCCAGACCATCTTGTGAGGATCAGAAGCAAAGTCTGGGGCCAGCTTCTGAAGCCACTTTCCGTTCTTGTCACGCTAGGTGGTGCATGACTCTGTGCACTTTTGCAGCTCAGCTTCAGCTGCAGTGGGGTGAAACAACTTCCTTAAGGTGACCTCAGGACAATGCACTCACTCTCAGTTATCTGTGGGCAAACTTCACCACAACCAGTCAGTCTAGGTGACAGGAATTGTCCACAGGAGAAAACCTGAACAGTTCTTCAACGAAATTATTCAAAGAAAGCCTGATGCTAATGTATTGCCCACACATGCAGTGCCCTAAGGAGAGGCAGCACCTTGAAGGGGTGTGGAAATAGTATTCTACTTGGATGGAAGAAAACATGGCAGGGGGATGGAACTGGATGATCTTTGAGGTCCCTGCCAACCCTGACAATTCTGTGATTCCAATCTGGACATGTGAATGGCAAAGGCAGCCCTGCTGAAAGCTCTCTGCAGCATGGTACTTGTATCTCTGCTATAGCCATGCTGGTGTCTCAGAGAATTACTAGCTGAGGAAATTCTCTCCGGGTTATTGGGAGATGTTTCTTATGCTCTCCTACTTGCCCAGCAGAAGTGATTCACTCAGAAGCATCTCTTCTCACTATTAATTTCTTTCCTAAGGCACAGCACAAACAGGGATGAGGGAAACGATTGTACTTGCTAAGCAATTCCCAAGCAGAGTTTGTCATCAGCTGCTGGAGGGACTGGGGTCTGCCTCTCCTGAAGTGCCTTTGAGTCACAAGTCAGTGGGGAGTCCATTTGCTCCATTTAAATTGGATTTCTCTCTTCTAGAGGAACATAAGCCACACAGAACATGGCTGTCTGCTGACTGGGTTGGTGCTCTGTAGGTATGGAGAGGGCACTCCTGTGGGCAGGGAAATTCAATGAAGTTCAACAAAGGCAAGTGTAGAGTCTTGCACCTAGGGAAGAACAGCCTCAGGTACCAGTATAGGTTGGGGACTGATTTGATGGACAGCAGTGAAGGGGAAAAGGACCTGGGGGTCCTGGTGGATGAGAGGTTGATCATGTGCCAGCAATGTGCTCTTGTGGCCAAGAAGGCCAAGGGTATCCTGGGGTGGATTAGAAGGGCTGTGGTTACTAGCTTGAGAGAGGTTCTCCTCCCCCTCTGCTCTGCCCTGGTGAGGCCACAGCTGGAATAGTGTCCAGTTCTGGGCCCCTCAGTTCAAGAAGGATCTCAGGGAACTGCTTGAGAGAGCCCAGCACAGAGCCACAAAGATGATAAACATCTTCCTTATGAGGAGAGCCTGAGGGAGCTGAGGAGGAGCCTGAGAGGTGACCCTATTAATGGTTATAAATACATAAAGGGTGAGTGCCCAGAGGCTGGAGCCAGGCTCTGCTGGGGGATGCCCAATGCCAGCACAAAGGGCAGTGGTGGAAGCTAAGGCATAGGAAGTTCCATGGAAACAGGAGGAAGAATTATTTCCCTGTGAGGATGACAGAAGACTGAAACAGGCTGCCTGGGGCAGTTGTGGAGTCTCCCTCTCTGGAGATATTCAGAACCTATCTGGATGTGCTCCTGTGTGACCTGGTGTAGGAGATCCTGCTCTGGCAGGGGGTTGGACTGGATGATCTCTCAAGGTCCCTTTCCAGCCCCTAACATTCTGTGGTTTTGTGAAGAAGGCAAAGGGACCATGATGGGAGAAGATGTTGCATGTTGGAGTGCAACAGTGCACTGTGCACCACCAGTCTTGTTTAGATCCTCTGTCAATGCTGGAAACATTTGATGACTTCTTGTGACAGACAAGTCAGAACATCGCTTGCTCTGACTTGCTAACAGAAGGCACAGCGGTGTCCAGGAAAAAGAGCTGAAAGAGCAATCCGGACCTGTAAGATGATGGCACAGCTGGCACAGCTAATGGTGCCGAGGGCATCCTCTCATGCCACAGGCAGCACATGCTGGGAGCGAGCAGAGGGTCACTGCCTTGTAGTCAGAACTGCACCTCAGCCAGCACAAGAGGCTATGTAAATGTGCAGCATGTGTGAGGGGGAGTTTGTGTAAGTTCCTGAAATCACTTCAATTGACTAATTACCACAAGCAGCAGAGTATCAACTGATTCCTTAATGGGAGGATGGTATATTAGTACAAAACTACAACAGCATCCCTCCCTCCCTCCCTCCCAGCTCCCTTCCACACCATCACTTCCCCCAGAGGCTGGCTGTGCATGTCTGCAAATGCAGGCTGAGAGCGCCCTGCTGCAGCTGGGAAACATCTTTTCATACCTCTTGTTTAGCACTACACAAAAGCCTCTTCTGCTCTGTTCAAATAATAGAATTGTAACTACATAAAATAGAAGTAGCTGGCAAAAGCTTACTTTTAATTACACTGATGAGCATTCTCCAAATGCCCTCAAGTTCTTAATAGAATAATTATAGTTTGTCAGCCTAATAGCAAAGACTATGTGATCCTCTTAAAGAGATCCAACAGGAACCCTGCCTCAATGTTCTGCTAGCAAATACCTTTGTTCTCCTCTCCTACTTCGGGCTAATAGGTATGAACACCTTGAAAAAGCTAAGGCTTGTGTTAGTGGAACTGGCATACCTTTGTGCAATGACTGGGACTGGGCGCTTAAACTGAATTTAGGTCTCTCTCTCTCTCAGGAAGAATGAATTATTTTTACTTTTTGAGTAAGTGTCAGAATTGGCCTCAGCATGGTTATGACTGAGTATTAGATTTGTTTTCAATCAGGCTTAGGCTTCTCACTCACGTGGCTCAGGTTTAACCCCTCAGTACAGGAAGAAATCCCTGGAATTTTCCAGAGGCTAAAATCAAACCTCAGCCACGGAGAATGGCACAAAGCTTTCTGAAGCAGTGCTGCTCAATAATTCAGAGTCCCATAAGCATGCAAATGAGCTGTGCCCGTGGGGATGGCTCACCACTGAGCTCTCCATGCACCTTACCACATTGCCTTTTGCAGCCCTGCCCCTGCACGGAAGCGCATGGCCAGATTTGCTGCTCCCGCAGCTCGGGGCCCCTCCAGGCAGCTCTGCAGTCAGAGCTGGCTACCAGAGCAGCATGGCAGTGAACTGCAGCAGCTACTGGAGACAAGCTCAGGAGCTTGCTGCTACCGTATCAGGCTGCTGCACTACGTTTCACCAGTGGGGTTCTTCTGCATACGCACTGAAGCCCTCACAAGCTTGCCTTGTGGGATTAATCCTACTACCTGGTCCCGAGCTGCTCAGCTGTGTGCTGAGGCTTGACACAAAACAGGGCAACAGGAAGAGTGCTTTGAGAAGATCATGACCCAGTTAGTAGCAGAGCTGAGGGTGTCTGAGGCTGTGGCATCCATAACACCTACAGTTAAATGTGGAGAGGTTTTCTGACTGGGAAGGACAAGAAGGAGAATTCAGAACAAAGAACCAGACACAGGCTGCTTGGTGTGGAGGCACAGAGCTAAGCTGCTTCTGCTGTGGGAAGGGGAGAGCAGAGGAATAAGATAAAAGCAGTTGCAGGGCTAGCTCTGGTGCCCCAGGTGACTGGTAGCAACCCTCACCATTGTTTCAGAGGAAATCTAGTTTCCCCATTTCTCTTCCACAAACACCCAAGTGCTTCCACCAGGGCCCTGATGTATGGGAAGCAGGCAGCATTCAAGATGCTTGTGGACACCAAGAGAACCTGCTGAACCTGTGTATGGGAAAGTATCCTTTGGCACTAAGGCAAGCAGGGAGATGATGCAGCTTTTGTGCTCAGCACTTGAGTATCACAGACCTGTAGATTCATAGAATACCAGGTCAGAAGGGACCTCAAGGCTCATCCAGCCCAACATTTCAGGGTAAGAATACAGTTCAAATGAGCCAGCCCAGCACCCTGGCCAGCTGGGCCTTGAAACTGTCTTGAAACTCCCTGGGAAGCTTATTCCAATGTTTCAGTTCCAGTGGTGAAAACTGTTTTTCTGGCATCCATTCTGAAGCTCCCCAGTAGCAACTTGTGCCCATCACCCCTGGTCTTTACCACAGGACTCTTTGTCCCTCCTCATGAGAGCTGCCTTTTGTGTACCTGTACCTGGTTATGAGGTCTCCCCTGAGCCTTCTCTTCTCAAGGCTGAAGAAACCCAGCTCTCTGATCATTCTTGTGGCCCTTCTCTGGACCCTTTCCAGCCTGTCCCATCCTTCTTGTACAGTGGGGACCAAACCTTTGTGCAGTGCTCAAGGTGCAGCCTGTCCAGCACTTGAGCAGAGTGGGACAACCACATCTTTATCCCTGCTGGTGATGCCCTTATCAATGCAACCCAGCTTCCTGTTAGCTTTTTTTTGCCCCTGTTCACCCACTGTTCACTCATCTTGTGCCTTTTGTCCACCAAGACCCCCAGGTGCTTCTCCACAGTGCTGCTCTCAAGCCAGGTGGCTCCCAACTTGAGCTGCATTCTGGGTTGTGTTCCCAAGTGCCAGACCCTGCACTTGGCATCATTAAACTACATGCAGGTCCTTCATGCCTACTTGACCAGCCTGTCAAGATCTTCCTGGAGGGTAGCTCTCCCTTCTGGGATGTCAGCTTCCCCACTTAGTTTTGTGTCATGAGCAAACATCATCAGAGTGCTCTTAATGCCAATATCTAAACAGCATTGCCCCCATATCCATCCCTGGGGAGCCCCACTAGTGACAGGTTGCCAGTCTGAGCTCTTTATTAGCACCCTCTGGATAGGGCCTGCCAGCCAGCTCCCCACCCACCCCACAGACCACTTGTCTAGCTCATAGTGTGTCACCTCCTCCAGGAAGAGGCTGTGGGAGAACATGTGGAAAGCCTTGGAGAGATCCAGACAGACAATGTGCACCGCTCACCCCACATCACCTGAGCGTGTCCCCTTGTCAGAGAGGCCGATCAGGTTTGTCAAGCACCACCTACCCCTGGGGAACCCATGTTGGCTTTTCCCTATCACCTTCTTCAGTTCACTTGGGCTTGGGTTAAAAGGAGAGTTCACAAACTCTTGACCTTGCTGAGGCTGCAGAAGAGCAGGTGGAATTCATGAGATATCCTAAGATTTGGAAAAGTTGTGAAAGTTGTTCCCTTTCACCATCTTAACTGCTCACTAATTCCTGGGATTTAAACCCAGCAGGACACCCAGCATACTGTCATGCCCGTTTAAGATGATGAGGGTTCCAGCTGGTCATACTCCCAAGAGCTGTACTACTCCATACTCCTGGTCTCATGCAGCAGCACTGGGAAACTCACCACAAAAATGGAGAAAGCTTCACTTAACCTGATGGTCATCTTAACCAATTGTTCATCCATGTGCTGTCTCAGAAGTGGGATACAAATATCAGCCTACACTCATATAGGTGGCCAAGAGAGCAGCTGCAAGAGGTGCTGGCTATAGGAAGCTCCAGAGCCTGCATCTGCAGCCTCATGTACAGCTCCTCTTGACTTCAGTGAGTCACTAATGTCTGCACTACTGCAGCTCTCCACAGTGCTTCATTTCAGCTAGCCTGTGCCTTGTAGAGAGTCTGAGCTTGCTAAAGCACTTGTCTTACAAATCCATTATTCTTCTCTACTTAATAAATCTCTGAGCTTCCCACCATGTGCTGAAGTCCTTTCTTTAGAAGGGAAATAACCACTGGTGCTGTTCTGGAAACACAAACTTAAGAGCTCTTTCTGTTCTACAAGTATCTGCAAAGATACTTCAGGAAAGCAAAAACATGAGTAGGAACCAGAGTGAGGAGCTGTGGAACTGATTCTGTCTCTTCTGAATCTAGATGGCTGATACAGACTTTCTGAACCTTGTGGTGCTTACAGCTGAGCAATCTCCTCTAGTAACTGAGATGTGACAAGTTTGCCTCAGTGCCCGGGTGCCAACAGGGCTGTAGTGCAAGCCGACACCATGTGATGTGACTCAGCATAAGCTGGCAGTGCTGTTTGTGCTTTCACACTTGAGCTGTGAAGATAGAGCAGTGATGGTTCCAGAGCCTGGATGCTGGGATGTGACAGGAGCAGGTGACAGCAGTGGCAGTGCCTGCATCCCTGGTCACTTTAGCACCAGGAGCTGCTGAAACTGTGATTCATGTGATGAACAGATTCTGCCTAGACTCTAGTTTAGCCTTGGAAGCTGTGTGGTGGGGGAAATTCCACTGCTAACAGCTGTTCTGTATTAAAGGTGTGTGGTGCATGAAGATATCCCAGAGATGAAGAAGAGGTGTTTGGAAGAGACAGTGAAGCCTCTCACAGGAAAAATCACCTGGTGAAAATAAGATTTTAATCAAAAATGTGTCAAACAGTGAGAAGCACAGAGGCAACTCTCTGGGTTAGAAAGCACAGCCACCTTCCTTCCTGTTCTCCTAGCACAGGCATGAACAGGAAAGAGCAATTATCAGGCTCCTAGGCTGGAAGGGTCTGCTGGGCTTGTAGATGAGACACAGCCCCAGAATCCAGGGAGTTACTCTCCGGGTGACTCCAGAGCAAACAAATGGTCACAGAATCACAGAACTGTCAGGGTTGGAAGGGACCTCAAGGATCATTCAGTTCCAAGCCCTCTGCCACAGGCAGGGACACCTCACACTACAGCAGGTTGTTCAGAGCCACATCCAGCCTGGCCTCAAACACCTCCAGGGATGAGGCTTCCACCCCCTCCCTGGGCAACCTGTGCCAGGCTCTCACCACCCTCGTGGGGAACAACTTCTTCCTAAGGTCTAATCTAAACCTCACCTCCCCTAGCTTGGATCCCTTCCCCCCAGTCCTATCACTCCCTGACACCCTCAAAAGTCCCTCCCCAGCTTTCTTGTAGTCCCCTTCAGATACTGGAAGGCCACAATTAGGTCTCCTTGGAGCCTTCTCATCTCCAGACTGAACATCCCCAACTCTCTCAGTCTGTCCTCATGGCAGAGCAGCTCCAGCCCTCTGCTCATCCTCATGGCCCTTCTCTGGACACCTTCCAGCACCTCCAGATCCTTCCTGTAATAGAGGCTCCAGATCTGGACACAGTGCTCCAGGTGGGGGTGACAGAGATTCATTGGTCACTGGATTTCCTTCATGGCAGTGAAGCAGAAGTCAGTGTGCCACTGAGACGAAACACCCTCCCTCTGTGCTAGGAAGGGTACTATGTCTGCAGGATCATCTAGTTCTGTGCTGTTTGCTGTGGCTCTGCTGCTCCAGCCCAGCCATACCCTACAGGGAGACAGGATTCTTCATGCCTTGATTCTGGATTCCCAGAATTTCTGTCTTACCACAGCTGCTGCTTCCTTTAGTAAAGGATAAATGCTCAATTCCCTGCAGTTAGCAGATCCCAACACACACAGCAGAAACACTCTTGAAAAGTATGAAGAAGTAGCAGTGCTGTTCTGGGCTCCTTCTTGTCTGCCCTTGAGAAAGGTAGAATTTGAGTTGCAGCTGCAGACCACTCTACAGGCTGAGGCCTCTAAGGTCATTTAGACAGTGACCTGCAGACCATCTGTAAAGTGCAATTCTTGCTAGGCAGTCAGCTGATTGGGAAAAATCAGACACCATTCACACTGGAGGATAAGCCGCAGTGAATAATGTCCACACTTGCAGGAGACTGAGAGAAACACCTGAATGGGGTGAGAAAGAGGCACCCTCCTGAGTTTTGAGATAAAAGTTGTTCTGCCCTGCTTGCAAAGCTAACAATAGCCCTAAGGGGCAAACCTACCCTTCATACACTCACCTTCTATTTTAACTAGAAAGGCCTCTCCTCAGGGCTTTCCTTAGCCCTGCCTCCTCCTTGGCCATGATTCCTTCAATACAATGGCCAACATCATATTCACACTGGATGAGAATAGTTGTATTGGTAGCTCCATGCTGACCTCTCCATCACACAGAAGATCTCCCAGCTCGGTCTAGACTTAACTCTCATTGCATTTTATTCCTCTTCACAGTATCACCAAGGTTGGAAGAGACCTCAAAGATCACCAAGTCCAACCTGTCACCACAGACCTCATGACTAGACCAGCCTAGACTCTTCTCATTGCTCCCCTCCCAACAGTTTCTCAGCTGCATGTTGTCTGCTTTCACCACCACTCTACTCAGTGCTTATTCAAGCCACATAGATTCACACTCCATTGGTGTGTTTGTTTCTCCTTCAGCCACCATCATTTCAAATTAAGCTGGATGGATGCTAACAGATTCATCTCCCTGGTCTGCATAGCAGCAGTTATGGCCACAATACAACTGCGACTGGGCTCAGCAGAATGGCCCTTGCTAGGATCTGAATCACAAGTAAGAGACACTTTGGCAAGAGGACACTATCAGTGGTCACTGCAGAGTATGTGCTGGGGTGCTTTGATAGGCAGTTTTATCAGGAGAAGCTTTGCTTTTGCAGGCAAGGATGCATTGTGTGATCTGTGATACCAAAGAGAGGTCACTCACAGCACTGGTGTGTGTCTGTGTGGTAGAAAGAAGCAGCATATTGCAGCCCTCAGCTACAGGCATTTTCTACAGCACTGAATGCTGAAAAAAGAAATTAGGTTGATTCTGGCAAATCAGGAGTCTCTCTCTTGATAGCATCTTTTAATTGTGCTGCTGTGGAATTCACAGAATCACAGAAACATTCAGGTTGGAAAAGCCCCTCAAGATCACCAAGTCCAACTCAGAACACTACTCTACAAGGGTCATCCCTAAACCACAGCCCCAGGCACCACATCCAAACCACCTTTAAACACAGCCAGGCTTGGGGACTCCAGCACCTCCCTGGGCAGCACATTCCAAGGCCTGACCACTCTTGATGGGAAAAAGTCCAGTCTAATTCCCCCTTGTTGGTGCCAGGTTCTCTCTCTTACTACTTCACTCCATGACTGTCTGCAAAGGGCAATGCCATACTTGGATGTGTGAATTTATTCTGCTTCTGCTGTACTCCATAATTTGAAGCATATCTTCCAAGTTCCAAAGCTCAGGTTCACTACTGCCCCTGTGAATTGAGGGCATTTGCTTGGATTTTGCCCCTTTGTGCAGAACAATTGAATTCTCCCACCCTTTCAGGCACATTGAAGACCACCATCTCTTTCTTCCAAAGGAAATAACAGAACAACTGGAGTACATAAAACATCCCAGACTGTTTCTACACCCTCAGTTATGAGGCACTTCAATTCCTGCACCTCTAGTAACAACCACTGCCTTGATTTTCTCTTTGTCTCTGCACTACAGAGCACTAAGATAGTGGAGATCATATTGCAGGAGCTTTGATCCAGCAGAGATGTGGCTCACTGGAGGGGCATGTTGGGATGTTATTTTGGAAGCTGCAAGTCTTAGAATAGCAGTAATTCTCCTTTGCTTGCCAGAGGAATGCTGGTCAAATAACTTCAGTGGGAGAGGCTGTCTTTCTCTTCACATCTTTTAATAGCAAGACTTGGATTTTATTCTTACATTCACATCCAAACAATCACCCATTCTTAGTTGAACAGAGACAGAATTTCCTGTCGTTGCTGGATGCCTCAGGCAGAGAGCACAGCCCTCCAGAGGGACTGGACAGCCCAGGCTGGACACCAGAAAGTGTCATCTTCTGTTATTTCATTCCCATCATGCCTGCATCTACTCCCCTATATAAATGGACATAAATGGCTGTTCTCCCCTTTTCCTCTCTCTGCTCTCTTCTCAGCACACTGAGCTCTTATCTGTGTGGTATTTTCTTGGGGAAGTTGAGGTTTTCAGCCTTGAGCAGCCCTGGCTAATTTTTACTGCGTCACTCAGGCCGGGGGGGTGGAGGGTAGGTAGCGGGGGGGGGGGACACTGAGGCCTGGGGTTTTGGCCTGGTTGGGGGGAGGTCTTGGGAGGTTTTTTTGGCCTAATGAGGTTGTTATAAGCCCAGGCTGGAGAGAACTGGGCCAGGGCTGAACACGGATTTGTGTTTTCACAGCATCACAGTATCACCAAGGTTGGAAGAGACCTCGAGGATCATTGAGTCCAGCCTGGCACCACAGACCTCATGACTAGACCATGGCACCAAGTGCCACATCCAATCCCCTCTTGAACACCTCCAGGGATGGTGACTCCACCACCTCCCTGGGCAGCACATCCCAATGACGAACGACTCGCTCAGTGAAGAACTTTCTCCTCACCTCAAGTCTAAACCTCCCCTGGCACAGCTTGAGACTGTGTCCTCTTGTTCTGGTGCTGGTTGCCTGGGAGAAGAGACCAACCCCTTCCTGGCTACAACCTCCTTTCAGGTAGTTGGAGAGGGCAATGAGGTCTCCCCTGAGCCTCCTCTTCTCCAGGCTAAGCAACCCCAGCTCCCTCAGCCTCTCCTCACAGGGCTGTGCTCAAGGCCTCTCCCCAGCCTTGTTGCCCTTCTCTGGACACGTTCAAGTGTCTCAATGTCCTTCCTAAACTGAGGGGCCCAGAACTGGACACAGGACTCAAGGTGTGGCCTAACCAGTGCAGAGTACAGGGGCACAATGACCTCCCTGCTCCTGCTGGCCACACTGTTCCTAATGCAGGCCAGGATGCCATTGGCCTTCTTGGCCACCTGGGCACACTGCTGGCTCATGTTTAGGCAGGTGTCAATCAGCACCCCCAGGTCCCTCTCTGTTTGGCAGCTCTCAGCCACTCTGACCCCAGCCTGTAACTCTGCATGGGGTTGCTGTGGCCAAAGTGCAGCCCCTGGCACTTGGATTTGTTGAATGCCATCCTGTTGGACTCTGCTCATCTGTCCAGTCATTCGAGGCCCCAGCCATGGGGTGTAACAGCATGCCATGATTCAATGGCACATTTCAAGCAGCACTGCAAAGATGGTGACTGAAGCAGTCAGCTGCCACTGCTTACATATCTGAATATGCCCAGCTGCTTTGTGTGGCTTCAAGACACAAGGTGGTCAAACCCAGGGTGCATTCATGCTACAGTGAAATTAAAGCACCAACAGGAGACTGAATTTTGAGGAGAAGAATCATCAAAAAGTACACTTAAGACAAAATACAACTGTACTGCAAATGCATTGGCTTCAATGGCATTTACACAGCCTCTGCACAGAAGCACCTGGTTTGGAGACTCGTAGCTGCTATCCAATCAACAAGGGACCATCAGCCCTTGACATGAGAGAGAAAGAGAATTCTGTTCTGGTACAGCAGCTAGGCAAATGACATCAATTGAGGCATTTTATAATTTGGTTTTTTCACACTGTAGCTGTGTGAATAAAGTGACAACCAGTTCATGATATATTCAGTGAGCTTAGAGACTCTCCTTCCTCAGGAATCAGTTTGTCTGGCTCTGCTGGAGAACATCACAGGTGCCACGGTAACGTGTCTGTGCTAGCCACTTAACAACAGTTCCGAGACAGGATCAGAGAGTCTAGCGAAGGTTAAACATATTAGAAGATACCACAGAGAGAAGAGACAAGCAAAACTTAAATGTACTAGGAGATTCCCCACAAGCGAAAAGGATTCCAGAAGACAGGATGGTTCCCACTGACGTACTGGGAGTCAGGTACAGAACATAAGGGAGGTGTTTGGAGGCCTCTGTTCAGTCCTTACTCCTTTCAGATGAAACATGTAATACCTACTATCAATAGGCCAGCCAGGAGAGGGTAAGTAAAGCTTGTGATGCCTTTGACTACTTGCTTGCCTCTGTAGACATCAATTCTACATCTAATCATCCTGTGTCCCTTAGGTTTTCTCAAGGCAGAATGGGTTCAGCTGAAGCAGAGTGTACCCTGGCTGGCCATATGCAATCCTTTAACATCAGACTGTTAAACTCCAAACCTGGCCTTATTATACTATGAGCACTTCTGGTGAGCGAGAGAGACGGAGAATGCCCCAGAACTGAACTAAGGCACCATATGAATAATGTTTCCAAACTTTTTAATCTTTCCCGGCACATACAAAAGAAGCAGCTGGCCAAGAGTAAGGGTTGAAAAGGAATCTCATTGTTATTCATCTGGGATCTCCTCCAACTCCCACTAAAACAGTATTTCCACTGACTTTGTATATAATCTGATTTCAAGGCCCATGCAGTGGATTCTAGCCAATTCAGCTCTATAGGGGTGTCCTGACTCAAATGCTAACTAGCTGCATTCAAACGAAGGCTCTTCCCAGTTATGAACAGATCTTGCTGTCGTGTCTGTTGCATGAGAAAAATCATCCATTGCTCTTTCAAGAGGGAGAATCAGTAAACACTCCTCAAGCAGCAGCCTCCCCTAGAAATGCTTATGCTGTCCTCTTGTCTTCAATCTTTCTACATTTGTAACCAAAGGCATTCAAAAGGGGAATATTTTCTCTGGGTAGCAGAATCAACGGGCTGATCTTAGAAGCCTCTAACGCTTCCATCCTGAACCATTCTTGCCTGTGGGTTTAGAGAGAGACTCTCTGTGCAGGCATGCAGCTCCAAAAAGCCTGTGTCTTACAAACAACCCACAACATAGCATTCAGCAGCAGCTGGAAAAAGACTGAAGCAACAGCAAGAGAGGTGTGAACTGAGCCACTCACCTGTACAGACCCTGCACCTCAGTGCTACAGAGCTCTGCATGGCCTCCTGTGTCCCACCAGGGCGATGCCGAGAGCAAGCACAGCCTGCAGCAGAAGGCAGTGTGTGCTTCACTTCTAGGAGTAGAATGCAGCAGTTCTTACCTACACCATCTCCTCACCGAGTTCAGACAGCCTCTGGCAGGTGCCAGGAACATCACTGAGGAATGTCTGGGAAGAAAGTTGATCCTTGGGCCGAAGACACTTTGAAAGGGTGAAGTGGTGGTGGCTGCAAGGATACTGCCCCCGTGCTACTGCAGCACACCCCTTTGGGTGAGGGGTGACAATGATTTGTTGAGGCAGTCCCTGAAAGCCTGAGCCACTGCAGCCTGTGCTGTGCTTGTTTTCTGAGGTACATAGGAAACCTCAGACCTCAGTAACGTCAATTCTGAACTTCTCATCAGGGCTAAATTCCATTTGAAGGGGAAAGCAGCAGGAATTATCTCTATGTTTAGTTATCTCATATCTTGTCCTACATCTTTCTCTCATGAGTGTGCCAGAGGGTCAAAAGGGAATCTCTGATTGTCATGCACAACCTGCATAACAGGCTGCTCCAGCTGCTGATATGGCATGTGGGAGACTGAGTGAACTGTGCTCCTCTTCTGCCTGATGCAGAATGACTGGAGAGGAAAACCTTTGCTCTGAGTCTGCAGGGACTTGAACCTGTGCTTTATTCCTTCCTTTCCTTGCGCTTACCTGCAAAAATGTTAAGCTGGATCTGAATTTTATTCTCCACATTTTTTCTTGGTATCCTGATTGGCAAACTGTAGCTTTGCATTTGGAGTGCCACAGCCATCTACAGATTTACTAACCAACATACCTACATATAAAGAATCATGACTAATCTCTGTCAGAGACTAGCAGAACACGTTCACTGTTTTGTTTTCTTTGAGCTTTCCCAGGCAACTCTTGACTCTTTTTAGAGTCCAACTTGCCCCTGCTGGGATAGGAAATTGTGTTGGGAGGTGGTGGAGTCACCATCACTAGAGGTGGGTGTTTAAGAAGAGACTGGATGAGGCACTTGTTGCCATGGTTTAGTTATTAGATGGTGTTGGGTGATAGGTTGGACTTGATGATCTCAAAGGTCTTTCCCAACCTGGTTAATTCTAGTCTAGTCTAGTCGACATGTCTTACTGTGCTTGTTCGAGGTGCTGAAACTACAGAAACATGGATAAGCTATGCTGAGAGTTCTCTCACCAGAGTGTACCTCAGGCTGCTTCACCTAACCTGACTCAAAGAGAAAATGGAGTTGTTAAGCTTCATCTGTGACTCTCTCCATCAGAGGCTCTCAAGACTCAAAGCTCAGCAGAGGCTTTGGGGCAGCATTAGGAATGTTGCAGCACGGCTGCCTTGATTCAGCCTCTATTCTAATTCTGAAGCTGTGGTGCCTTGTATTGTGTCAGAATTCAAACACATTCTTGCATTAAAATGCTGTGCAGAATGAAACTTTGCCAGCTGCCTCAGAAACTGTCTCCCCTTTGTGACAGCAATGAGCAGTCCCCCTCGTTTCTGTGCTCCTCAAAGGGCTGTTATCTCCAGTCCCCCAGCCCTTACTGCAGCAAAACTGCTCAAGTGTCACAGGCAGCAGGCTTGGAGCTCTTTGCAAACCCCGCTGGTAGACAGCTCATGCTACCTCTGCAAGTGAAGTGAGCAACACAGGGTGACGCCAAAGGAACAAGGCCACAGTTTCCCTGTGGTCACACAGCAGCTTCTCTGTAGCACCAAGCTCCTACCTTTGTAACACACTCGGTCCTGGTTTCTAAGCAAGAGCCTAAGCTGCTTCTCTCTATTCAGCAGCCCAGACTGCTGCGAAGGATTAAGTAGGTGCTTAACACCATATTGAACAGAAACTAAAACTGCCATTTCACAGGAGAGGAAGAAACCAGTGCAAAGAATTTGACAAGTCAGAGGGTAAAGAACATGTGTACTGATTAAGAGACAGAAGCAACCTATACTTAACTGCTATGGCTTGCATATGTCAAACCCAGCCCTCCCATACTGCTTCCCCCTGCCCTGATTTGTGATCATCTGAAGAGCTAAAAGCTTCTTTAAATGAGGGAGAAACTTTCTAGAGAACAGTGCAAACCCATTCTGCCCAGTAGCTCACCCAGCCAGATGCTCCCCTAAAGGTTATTCCAAGTTTCTTTACTGGATAGCAGCCCCAAGGAAAACAACTGAGCACCTCTCCCTGGAAAGAATCCTGGTGGCCTTCTACACAATCTGAACTGTGGTCCCAGAAGAGCATGTCTGTCTCAGAAGCACTATGCTGTGTGTATCTGAATCAAGTATTTCCCTTGCTCTGCCAGGCCTGCAGATGCTACATAAGCTGTCTCTGGAACAGCAAATGAGCTCACACAGCCAGAGACCCCAGAAGCACAGAATCACAGAATGGTAGGGGTTGGAAGGGACCTCAAGAGATCATCCAGTCCAACCCTCCTGCCAGAGCAGGATCACCCAGGGCAGGTCACACAGGAATGCATTCAGGTGGGTTTGGAAAGTCTCCAGAGAAGGAGACTCCACAACCTCTCTGGGCAGCCTGCTCCAGGGCTCTGGCACCCTCAGTGACAAAATTTTCCCTTCTGTTCCTGTGGCACCTCCTCTGCTCCAGCTTGCCTCCATTGCTTCTTGTTCTGTGCTTGGACATCCCTGAGCAGAACCTAGTTCTGTCCTCCCAACCCTGTCCTGTACATCTTTACCAACAGGAAGGAGGGCAGACCTCAGGCTTCTCCAGGCTAAACAGACACAGCTCCCTCAGCCTGTTCTCACAGGGAGATGTTCTACTCCCCTAATCATCTTAGTGGTTCTGTGCTGGACTCTTTGAAGCAGTTCCCAGAGGTCCTCTTGAACTGAGGGGCCCAGAACTGGACACAATATTCCAGCTGTGGCCTCACCAGGGCAGAGTAGAGGGGGAGGAGAACCTCTCTCAAGCTACTAACCACAGCCCTTCCAATCCACCCCAGGATGCCATTGGCCTCTTGGCCACAAGGGCACATTGCTGGCTCATGGTCAACCTGCTGCCCTGGTCAGGCCTTGTACCTGACCAGTAGACCCCTGGTCTTACCAGGCTGAGCAAACCAATGCATTAGATAGTGTTGGATGATAGGTTGGACTCGATGATCTCAAAGGTCTCTTCCAACCTGGTTAATTCTATTCTATTCTATTCTATTCTATTCTATTCTATTCTATTCTATTCTATTCTATTCTATTCTATTCTATTCATTACAAGTAGCAAAGGTAGCACAAGGTGAACTGGAATGAAAGGGTTCACATCCACAGGAACAGGAGTGAAGCTATACTGCTCAGTTGTCACCACCAGGTTAGCTTTACAGGTGTTTTAACCAGACTCTTCCTCTCCAGAAGAAACAAATAGCCTCCATCATCCCCTGAGAACTTCCAGCTCTTTATCAGCACATCAACCAAGCAACACCTTTCTGTTGAAGCCAAAGCTCACCAAAGCCTTGCAGCAGTGTACAAATGGGCACAGCAACACCTGGCTGAACATCTGCTTCTATGTGGAGAGTAGAGAAACAGAGCCCCCAGAGAGGCTGTGGAGTCTTTCCAGCCCTGTCTGGATGTGTTCCTGTGTGACCTGTGCTGGATTCTATGGTCCTGCTCTGGCAGGGGGGTTGGACTCGAAGACCTCCAGAGGTCCCTTCCAGCCCCTAACATCCTGTGAGCTGTGATATCTTCTTATGGAGAAAGAACCATGTCTTGCTTGAGCTGAAAGAGGATCTCTATGAGAGTGTTTAGGTTCCATTAGTATTATTTCCTCCAGCCTTTGGGATTACTTTGGCCATCTCTCCTACTACATGGCAAAAAGCAGATGGCACCTATGCACAAAGAAAATCAGAGATAAAAGTTATGCCTAGAACTTGGCTCTGTTTCAGGAAATCATTAAACAAAGGTGAACCTTCCCCAGCACACACATGAACAGTCACCTTGTCTCACATCTCTCTTGCTCCCATCCAGGCAGCAGGTGTATCAGGAGGTAGGAATGTGGCATAGGCAAGATATTAAGCTGAGCTGATAAAATAAAATAAGCATACTGAAAAGCTGCAGCATGTCCTAACAGGCACCAGTAAATCTCTTCTACTGATTGTCACTAACAGCTACCACAAGAGGAGGGAAAACCAAAATGGATAGCCAGGAAAATGGAAGTCTCAGCCAGGCAACAGGAACAAATGCCAACACACTTTCATAATAGCATGTGAGACATTCTCTCCATAGCCAACAACACAGGCAACGAGATGCAGCCCCCACGTAATGGCATTTATGAGCCAAGCACAGATTACATTATGTGGAATTTGCAGCACAAGGAAAAACCACAAAAGCAATAGGCCACAGGACACACACAGAATGGAAAGTAGACTTCTTCCTCCTTCCATGCTGTTAGAGCATTGTGCTTTGTCTATAGTTCCAGGCTCAAGAAGGTAGTCAGCCTTTGCAGATTCCCACAGGCCTGAGTCCTGCCAAGCCTGCCAGCAGGAAACCACCAAGCCAATGATGAGTGCTTGCAGCCCAGAGGCAAACTGCATCCTGGGCTGCATCAAAGTAAGTGTGGCCAGCAGACAGAGAGAGGTGATTCTGCCACTCGGCTCTGGCAAGACCTCACTTAGAGTACTGTGCCCAGCTAGGGGATCCCCAGCATAAGGGAGACATGGACCTGCTGGAGCAGGTCCAGAGGAAGGCCACAGAGATGATGGTGGATTTAGGTTGGACATAAGGAGGAAGTTCTTTACAATGAGCGTGGTGAAATACTGGAACAGGTTGCCCAGGGATGTGGTTCAGGCCCTGTCCCTGGAGACATTCACGATCAGACTCAGTGTGGCCCTAGGCAGCCTGATCTAGTTGGAGGTGTCCCTACTCATTGCCCAGGGGGTTGGACAAGATGATCTTTGAGGGTCCCTTCCAACCCTGTGCATTCTGTGAATCTTGCTCTAACTGTGCTTACTCCTACAGAACAGCCAGAAGTTTTCATCACACTGCAACTTCTGTCATCAACCCCAAACACCACATCACTGCTGTGCAGCCTCCCTCCTCCTGCAGACTAATCTTGCTGCTTGGCACCAGAGGAAGAGCTCTCAGAGCTGAGGAGTACTGGCACCCTTCAAAGTTCAGCTCATCTTCTTCCAAAAGGCATTGTTGCTATTCTTGGAGTAACGAGTAGGAAGTTTCCTTGCTCAGCTAATGGGAACAATTAGGGGGAAATCATTGAATCATTTTCTGAGAGCTTGCTCTGGAGATGCCATAACCTACATCCCTTCTGGTTGATGGAAAAGGCGGCAAAGAATTCAGGCTCTTGTCATACTGAGAATTCATTCAACGACAAACGGCCACAAGCTGCTGGAGTCCATTCCCTTTACAAGAAATGCCCTTTTTTTGTCCCAGAAGGAACACTTCAGGATGTTTAAATGTTCATGAACTTTTTTTATCACCTTCCAATGGAAAACCCAGGAACAAACCCCAGTTCTCTGATTCTTAAGTGTCACACCTTATTGAAAGATACAGGTTCTCATGAGGCCTTATCACACACTGAAAAGGTGTGGGTGGTTTCTTAACCAGTTTTAGTGTTCATAAATATTCTCAATAGTGCCAGAGGGAGATGATAAGAATTCCTTATGCTTCTGCTCAACACAAAGGGCTTCTGAATTCTAACTGATCAGTGCTACTTCCTAACACAGAGAGCCTATCATCTTGGAGACTAGCCACTAGGTGCTTACTCTGGCAGCACCATTCCATCACCGTGGCCTCAGGGCAGTGTTTTCTCCCTCCCTTCGGCAGCATGACCCATCTTGGTTAGGATGGTTGAACTTCCCTTGAGCAGTGAAGTTTACCTTCCTATGAAATGGTGTTAGTGTAGCTCAAAACTACCTTTGAAGGCACACCCAGCTCCTCTCCCTCACCCACCCCATCCACTGCCATGCTGATGTCTGTTTTCATGCTGCACCTGTGGGAAAGGCATTGTGATGTTACTCATTGCTCTGGGATATTTCATGTGCTCTTTCTCAAGCAGCCATGGTGACCATGGGTACAGATGGGACTCCATTTGTATTGAACACAGGGAAATGTTAGAAACCTGACTGCTGGAGATGATGCTAAAGAGAGAAAAACTAATGTCTGGGAGCTAAAGTCAAGTGTCTTGAGTCCCCAACACCTGTGAGTGGCATAGCTGGGCAAAGCAGAAAGTGAAGGCACCTTGCCCACTGTGGCACTACCAGCATATTTTGTACAGTTAAGGTAGAGCAGCTGTTTGGAACAAGAACAATAGGAAACCTTTAAAATACTTCCACTAATCCTAAGTGCTTTACAAGGGGAGCAGCCGGGAGAGAGGACCAGAGAGTGTGTCACTGATGTGTAGGTCTCTTTCAGGTGGGATTTGGCAGCCACTATGCCACAGAGCTGCCTGAGGAGGAGCTTTGAGCCAGGGATATCTAAACAAACCCTTTCCCTTGCAAAATATACTGGAAGATCATTTAGGGGTTCAAATCTGCCTGGGAGGATCTTGAGTCAGCACTGCACCAATGTGATGGCAAGGTGCTGTAAGGTTCAGCGTCCCTAGCAAGATGCAATGCTGAACTTGAACTCCTAGCATGACTAAATGGAGTGGTGGTGGTGGTTCTGCTCCAGCTTGCATGCCTAAACTTGGGAGTCTTCTGTCAAACAGACAGAATGCTTAACAGACATCACTTGGGCTATTGCCACGTGCAACAGCTAACAGCCTGCTCTCGGTTGGTTTGCCCAACACCTCACTTCTGATTGCAAAAGAGTGTTGCCTTCTGTCCCAGAGAGGCTCTGTCTCAGTGGCAGGCAATGGTCAGCTTGAGTGCTCAGAAAGAAGAAGGGTTCTGTAAATGGAAATTAATATTCTTCTGGCTTGGAAACAAAGCACAATGTCCCTCAGGGCAAGAAGGGAATTCCACTCTACAACCATTATTGGAGGGAATTGTTTCCAATTACATCTCCTCTGAACTCCTTAATTCACAAACTCTTTTTTTTTTTTCCTATGGGGACTAATCCTTCCAAAAAGTGTTGTTAAGGTTGTGTTAAGGGAGAATGTTCCTTAACCACTTCAGTGCAAGGTATCAATGCAAAGAATTCCTCTGACAAAGTTCATGCAACCATTGAAAACAAATGGAAGTTCAATTGCACTGCAGTGTACAAGCCCCTGTGAAGTGCACAGCAAAGTGCACACCAAAGCCTCGAGCAGACAACAGAATCTGGATCATAGAGCAGGACAAGTGGAATCCATTGGAATGGTCATGGGCACCTTGACAGTATGCTTGGAATAGGTTGTGTCAAAGGGGAAGGATGCAGCAGACTTTCCTCAGGAAAAGTAAGTAGAAAAGAGGCTATGGGATGAGCTGAGCTTTCACACGTGTGTACAGCTCTGCATGACACCAGCTCTGGAAATCCACCTGGAATGGCCAAGATATTAGAGGCTGGCAGGATACTCTTCAATATTATTGACTCAACAGTTCAGTGTCAGAGCCTTACATTTTCCTACATAGTGCTTAAAATGGCAAAGACAATTATTTGGTTATGTCCCTATCAAGCTCACCCCCATGACCCAGAGCTGAACTCTCAAACCTCTGACAGTATGTCTGTAACTAAAGTGACTAAAGTGACTCCTCAGCTTTTAGAAACTACAACACAGCTGAGGCCAAGAGGTGCTAATGAGATGCTAACAAGTACATAGAATACATAGAATACATAGAATAAACCAGGTTGGAAGAGACCTTCAAGATCATCGCGTCCAACCCATCAACCAATCCAACTCCGCCCAAGCAACTAACCCACAGCACCAAGTACCCCGTCAAGTCTTCTCCTAAAAACCTCCAGTGATGGTGACTCCACCACCTCCCCAGGCAGCCCATTCCAATGTGCAATCACTCTTTCTGTATAGAACTTTTTTCTAACATCCAGCCTGTATCTCCCCTGGCGCAGCCTGAGACTGTGTCCTCTTGTTCTGGTACTGCTTGCCTGGGAGAAGAGACCAACATCCGTCTGTCTACAACCTCCCTTCAGGTAGTTGTAGAGAGTAATAAGGTCACCCCTCAGTCTCCTCTTCTCCAGGCTAAGCAACCCCAGCTCCCTCAGCCTCTCCTCGTAGGGCTTATGTTCCAAACCCCTCACCAACTTTGTTGCTCTTCTCTGGACTCGTTCCAGCAAGTCAACCTCCTTCCTAAACTGAGGGGCCCAGAACTGGACACAGGACTCGAGGTGTGGCCTAACCAGTGCAGTGTACAGGGGCAGAATGACCTCCCTGCTTCTGCTGGCCACACTGTTCCTGATGCAGGCCAGGATGCCATTGGCCCTCTTAGCTGCCTGGGCACACTGCAGGCTCATGTTCAGTCTACCGTCGACCAGCACCCCCAGGTCCCTCTCAGCCTGACTGCTCTCCAGCCACTCTGACCCCAGCCTGTAGCTCTGCATGGGGTTGCTGTGGCCAATGTGCAGAACCCGGCACTTGGATGTGTTAAATCTCATGCCGTTGGACTCTGCCCATCTGTCCAGCCTGTCGAGGTCCCTCTGCAGAGCCTCTCTACCCTCCAGCAGATCAACTCCTGCGCCCAGCTTGGTGTCGTCAGCAAATTTACTGATGATGGACTCGATGCCCTCGTCCAGATCATCAATGAAGATGTTAAAGAGCATGGGGCCCAGTACTGATCCCTGGGGCACACCACTAGTGCCTGGCTGCCAGCTGGATGTGGCACCATTCACCACCACTCTCTGGGCTCAGCCTCCAGCCAGTTCCTAACCCATCTCAGTGTGCTCCCATCCAAGCCATGGGCTGACAGCTTGGCCAGGAGTTTGCTATGGGGAACGGTGTCAAAGGCCTTGCTGAGGTCTAGGTGATGTTTTGAATCTCTGCAGGGTTGGAGGCTTTCTCCTTTATATAGTACCCAAAGTTATGTAGTCTCTATGTAGACCTGACAGGTGTAGGACACCTTAATCCAACTCAACAAGTTGGCCTTTTCATATGCCAAGTGCTCCAAACAAAATTCTGTGAGTGCCTGGAGGCAGACACAAGCTCCTAAGAAGGTCACTGAGGAAGTGTGGCTGGGGAGGGAGGAGTTTGTTATGTGTCTAAGTCTGTGCCATTCTTCCTTTGGGGGAAGATTCCAAGCCTGAAGCATCTGTCATGATCTTTCTGCTGTTACTCAGCCCATGGTTACTTTCTGATTGTCCCTCTGTGCAGTGGACACCAGAGCCTGATTTCTGGGGGCAGTGGGTCTGACTCGCCACACTTCTACAGTAGCTAAGACTTGCTTTGTGGTTTTGATTTCCTTTGCTCTCCCTCTCTGACATTTTCCAGTTCTGGCTCTTTTCTCTTGCCCTTTTAGGCTGCGAGTTCATTGGGAAGCACTGGGGTTTTGTCACTATCTACTGCAAGTCTGCTTTTGTCTGCAACCAGCTACAACTGGTGACTTGGAAACAGCTCATACTGACACCTCCAAGTGTCCGCATCAGATTAGCAGGTGCCTGCACTTCATTCCGCTTCCTCAGCCTTTGTCTTGCTTGTAATGGCTCAGGAAGACCATGGCAGCCTCAGACTCTCAAAAACATCATGAGGATTGCACTTATATTTATTGTTTGACCTCAAACAAAGTAAAAATCCTCTGTCTAGTTGTGTGATGGTTTTGACCAATGTGAGAATCATAGGAAGAAAAATATACAAGGAGCAAGACAATAAAGGAAGAGGAAAGGAGCAAGCATGGCAGAAGTACAAAGGGTGGCTGTGCCATGTTGTGATGGGATACAAGCATCTAATTAAACTGGGTTAAGCCAAGGAGTGTTCTAGTGAAAGATAAGATGAGGAATTGTTAATAAGAGAAGGAGACAAAGGATACAGTCAAGAAGAAAGGGGGGAAAAAAAAAGAATGATTTGTCCAACCTTCTGGAACTGAACTGTACTCTGCATTGGTTAGGCCACACCTTGAGCACTGTGTCCAGTTCTGGGCCTCTCAGTTTAGGAAGGACATCGAGACACTTGAAGGGCAGTGAGGCTGGGGAGAAGCCTTGAGCACAGCCCTGTGAGGAGAGGCTGAGGGAGCTGGGGTTACTTAGCCTGGAGAAGAGGAGGCTCAGGGGAGACCTCATTGCCCTCTACAACCACCTGAAAGGTGGTTGTAGCCAGGAAGGGGTTGGTCTCTTCTCCCAGGCAAGCAGCACCAGAACAAGGGGACACAGTCTCAAGCTGTGCCAGGGGAGGTTTAGACTCGAGGTGAGGAGAAAGTTCTTCACTGAGCGAGTCGTTCGTCATTGGAAATGTGCTGCCCAGGGAGGTGGTGGAGTCCCCGTCCCTGGAGGTGTTCAAGAGGGGATTGGATGTGGCACTTGGTGCCATGGTCTAGTCATGAGGTCTGTGGTGACAGCTTGGACTCGATGATCCTCGAGGTCTTTTCCAACCTTGGTGATACTGTGAGACTGTGGTACTGTGATACTGTGAAATTCAGTTGCATCTGGAGGTTGGTCCTCAAAGACGAAGCTGCAGACTTCTCCACCAATGGGCTCCGTGTGAAACACAGCAAGCTGTGAGGCAATTGTGACCCTCTGGGCTCAAGCAACAGCAGCACATTTGGAAATGGGAAACTTGCCACATCACCCTCAGCTCTCCACAAAGCAACAGAGCTGGCGTCGGAGCTGTTCCACACGCAGTGACAGTAAGGCCATCTGGCGAGGAGCAAAGCTTCTGATGACCAAATGCTATCTCAAGAACCTGCTGAGGCTTTGTGACTCCTTGATGGCATGCACCTTGGTCAGCTGGTATCATTAGCTGCTACCTCACCTTCTCCTTCCAGCTGTGTGCTGGTTTGTTCTGCTGTGTTTAATTAACCCAGCCTTCCAAAGTCTCGAGAGGGCTGTGAAGCAGTCACAAAAACAACTGCTGTCAGGCACTGCTGGTGTTGGAGAGGTCACAAAACCCTTCACATAAATCGCTCTGCTGAAAGCCTCTTGTCTGAAAAAGTTTTTACATCAATGCTCTCTCCATTATCTCATCATGGGAAGCCTTGGGGGTTTCAAGACCCCTCTCAGACTGATAAAAGAAGGCAAGTGACTTAAGTGTGCTAGACCCCATGGATGTATCACAGCAGATGGACAGCTGCACTCTTGTGCCTCAGCAAACCTTTTCTAAGGCAAAATGAAGTGGTTTGCTTTTTGCTTCTTTAGCATTTAGAAAAGTCTGCCTTCATCACACCATTTTTTTCATTTTGGACCTCTTTTCCTCTCATGGTTTTCATTCAAACTTACCTCCTTTCCCTTTTGATTCTGATCCATACTGAAAGGAACTTTTTGGTCTTGACAGTGCATGTTGGGGAAGAAGCAGGAGATGAGGGGTAAATGCACAGAAGTTTCTGTTTCATTTTGGGAGGGCTTTGATGATGATGGTGATTTAATTTGATTTTTATTTTATTTTGTTTAAATACTGGAGTGTGGAAGGAGAAGGAAAGAATTACTGTCAGTGTTGCCTTCATGATCCAGGGGCTGGAACACCCCTGCTTTGAGGATAGGCTGAGAGAGCTGGGATTGTTCAGCCTGGAGAAGAAAAGGCTCTGAGGGGACCTTAGAGCTGCCTTCCAGTACCTGAAGGGATCCTGCAGGAAGGCTGCAGAGAGACTCTTTACAGGAGTGTCCATCCACAGGACAAGGGGAAAGGGATTCCAATTGAAGGAGAATAGGTTTAGATTGGATCTTAGGAAGAAATTCTTCACTACAAGGGTGGCAAGAGTCTGGAATGGATTATCCAGAGAGACTGTGGATGCCTCCTCCCTGGAGATGTTGAAGGCCAGGCTGGATGGGGCCTTGACTAACCTGGGCTGGTTGAGAGGTGTCCTTGCCCATGGCAGGGGGTTCAATTAGATGATCTCTGAGGTCTCTTCCAGCCCAAGCTGTTCTATAACTTTACAATTCCTATTAGTGATTCTCCTTTACTGAAGAGAAACAACAACAACAACAACAACAACACACTAGGGGAGCAGACTTCATCCTCTTAGTGTTTGGAAAATAAAAACTGTTGAAACTAAAAAAGGTGAATTACAAGGAAAAAAATGGTTCCTATCTCAGTTGTGATAGAAGCAGGACAGGCATAAACTTTGAGGCATGTATCAGTGCACAGAAGATCTGCTGTGGCACTGGGAGCCGTGCCATGCCTGGCACTGCAGCCAATTGCTCTCTTACAGACAACAGCCACTCTTGACTGCAGCTCCTTCCTTCTTCTCCTTTACTTATTCAAGATGGTTTAGTTATTTAGCAATGCAGTCCGTGTTTGTACCAAGGCTGAAATAGTCTTCCCTATTAACTGTTCCATCTAGCTACTCCAAGTTTAATTAAATCTCCATCTGTTGCCTGTGGGCCCATTAGAACTCCAAGGAGCTCGCTTATGCCTGTTCATGGCTGTGGGCTGCCACTGGATTGGTTTCGTTGCTTTCAATGGCTATGCTCCATTTGTGCCAAGGTAAACAAAAGCATTATACACTAAGCATCTAGAAGACTTGGGGAACAGGCAAAATGCATGAGTAATTTTCTTGGTTAGAGCTATGCTTGATTCTGCAGAAAATGTGTTTTGGAGAGTGGTTTGCATGCTGCTGATCTGCCTGGCCTTGGAAACCAGCTCCTATTTATTTAATAATTAAAACAACAACATCAAAAACCTGGTTGAGACAATTGGCTTGTGTTCTTCATAGTCAAATCCCCAAACCAGCCAAGGAGCACACACCCAGAATTCCTGCAGCATGGCAGCTCAGCAGGTCTTTCTGCCCAGGAGCTTTCCAGCTATCTATGGAGAGCTGCCGTGCTCTCTACGTCACCGTAATTGTGCTTTGGTGAGCCCCAGGGCTGCACAGACTGTGTGCAAGATGCAGCCACACAAATAGGTGCAGGCATCCCCACCTGTGTGCCAGCACTGAGCCAGCCCCACAGCACTCCTGTCTCTCAGAGCAGACCAGAAATGCCCTCCATGGATGGATCTGCTATTATTAACTAGAATAGCCATGAGCAAATGAGGTGGTTTTGGGGGTGGCACTGGTGGCAATCTCAAGGCCATGAGGAGAAGGAGCGGCCTGAACTGTTCGGTGAAGAGAGTGCCTTGAGAAACAGAACTTCACAGAGGGTGAGGTAAAAAGAAGGCTCAGTACCAGGTAATCAAGCCATGCTTGCTCTCATCATCATGATGGGCAGGAGAAAATTGAGATGCCACTTTTGCAGATTCATCTCAAGCCTTTCCTGCTGCACTTGAGGAACTTCTTTTTTCCTTTATAATTTATATGAATATCAGTGCTTGGGAAGGTGAAAGATTAATACCAACTCCTTGGTGCCAAATCCAGTGCAGGCAGGCTTCCTTTGGGCAGCTCTGCAGTTTCTCCTCACCTGCAGCACCTCCACTAGCTTCATCCTGAATACCTGTGCAGCTGGCAGTGTACCCACACTGCTAGCCCAAATCTGTTCACCTACATGACTTTGTTGGTGATACAGGAAACTGCCTGTGCAATCATTTGTTATTCCAGACTGGAATTCCACTCCTTCCTCCACTCTCTCACTCCTTCTCATGCTGTTTCAGTCTTGCTCTTCACCTGTCTCACCACATGCACCATCTGCTAGCCCACTGCACAGCACTAAGGGCTTCTTCCAAGTCCTTCCACATAGCTCTCTCCAGTTCTCCACATTTTTTCCTCAAAATGCAGACCTCTTGCATTCTTCTCAGTTCTGGCCAGTGACTCCTACCTCACAAACACAGTTCTGGACTTGCACAGTGGCTCCTACCTCACAAACACAGTTCTGGACTTGCACAGTGGCTCCACTGAGCAAACTGGGGTTTGCCACTTAGGAAAACACACACATAAAAGAGGTAGTCAAAGGTAACTAATCTCACCCAGGTTTATCTTAAGGCAGAGCCATGGTAACCTACTAGCATGGCAGCCACTGCTTCAACTGTTTTCCACCAGAAGTCTCTTCACCCAGCAGTGGGCAGTGGTAGCAGACAAACTGCACTGTTCCACTTTGAAGAAGAGCATTCCCTGTTACCAGGTGGGTATTGATAAATCACAGAACCACAGAACAGCTTGAGCTGGAAGGGATCTGAAAGGTCACCTAGTTCCAACCCCCTGCCATGAGCAGGGACACCTCCCACTAGACCAGGTTGCTCCAAGCCTCATCCAGCCCAGTTTTAAACACTTCCAGGGATGAGGCATCCACAGCTCCTCTGGGCAACCTGTTTCAGTGTCTTGCCAACACCATAGTAAATAACTTCTTCCTAATGCCTAATCTAAATCCATCCTGCTCTGGTTTAAAACCATTGCCCCTTGCCCTGTCACCACATGTCCTCATGAATAGCCCCTCTCCAGCTTTCCTGCAGGTCCCCTTCAGGCACTGGAAGGCTGCTGATACAATGTCCTCCCTGGAGCCTTCTCTTCTCCAGGCTGGACAGACCTAACTCCCTCAGCCTGTCCTCCAAGGAGAGGTGCTCCAGCCCTCTGATCATCTTCCGGGCTCACCTTTGGACCCTCTCCAACAGATCCATGTTCTTCTTGTGCTGGGGACTCCAGAGCTGGGCACAGTACTCCAGGCTGGGTCTTACAGGAGCAGAGCAGAGGGGCAGAATCACCTCCCTTGACCTGCTGGCCACTCATCTTTTGATGCACCCTGATGGGGTGCAATGATCTAGAAAGTGCAAGAGGGCTCCGGCACTAGAGTTGGCAGGGCTCATTGGGAGGGCTTTAAACTAAGTCTGAAGGGGGTGGGTGAGGAAACCAGTCTCTCTGGAGAGGAGAGAGAGGGACATAAACTAGAGTTAGATGAGAAATCAGCAGCCCAGCTGAAGTGCAGGTACACCAATGCATGCAGTATGGGTAACAAACAAGAGGGACTGGGAGTCTTGGTTCACCAGGAAGACTCTGATGTAGTTGCCATGACAGAAACATGGTGGGATGATTCACATGATTGGAGCACTGCACTGGGGGGTTACAGGCTCTTTAGGAGAGACAGGTGAGGGAGAAGAGGAGGAGGGGTGGCCCTGGATATTAGGGAATCTCTTGATGCCACAGAACCAGGAGGCTCAGGGGAGACCTTATCGCTGTCTACAACTACCTGAAGGGAGGTTGTAGCCAAGAGGGGGTTGGTCTCTTCTCCCAGGCAACCAGCACCAGAACAAGAGGACACAGTCTTCAACTGTGCCAGGGGAAGTTCAGGCTGGACGTTAGGAAGAAGTTCTTCACAGAAAGAGAGACTGGCCACTGGAATGTGCTGCCCAGGGAGGTGGTGGAGTCACCATCCCTGGAGGTGTTCAAAAAAGGACTGGATGTGGCACTTGGAGCCATGGTTTAGTAGTCATGAGGTGTTGGGTGATAGGTTGGACTTGATGATCTCTGAGGTCTTTTCCAACTTTATTGATTCTATGATTCTATGACTTGCTGAGGGCACACTCAATGCCACTGCCCCTGTCATCGCCAAAGGTGTCAAACAGCACCAGCCCCAGTACCGATTCCTGAGGGATTCCACTCATCACACAGTGATAGTGAGCAAGGCCATGCTTGGTTTTCATATTGCACATAACTGTAGCTCTGTAGTTCAGAGGCAGCAGGTAGACAGCCAGCATTTTGCTTGCCTCCTGAGTACTCCCATCCCATCTGCAGGGTTTCTGTGCACTGTCAGAAGTTTCCTAATTCTAACCTCCTCTTGCTTAGTTCTTCCCTCCTTGAAGCATGACTTCCTTTTTGCCTGCTCAGAGCTTCTTCTAGGCTACCTCTGGAGCCTTCTTAGTCCCAGACTGTGGTTACTTACTCTTTGAAGCACAAAACAAAAGTCAAAAGAGCTGACTTTTTTTCTCTCTAGTCATCACCACACCACTGAACAAAACAATTAAGGGTGTTAAGTTCTTTTTTAAAAGCACTGGGCAAATCTTCCCTTCCATCCTCCTGACACCATGTAAGGCACCAGTTCTAACAGCTGCATATGTGTGGCATGCAGCACCTCTCCTTCAGACTGTCCACCCAGCCAGCTGGGGTGTCTTTAAGGAGTTGGGAAACCCTCAGAACTTCAGACTTCACTTCTCCACACAGATGTATATCTAGAGAGAAAGGAAGACATTCTCACGGGAATCTTTCACAGGCCACTTCACATTACCCATTCATGCCTCCATGCCATGAGTGCTGCCACTGCCATTGTGGTGCAGCTGCCACCTAGAGAGGAGAGCTGTAGAATGGAGGCTTTGGGGGAGAGGATGTAATTGCAAGTGAGGAAGAGGAACAAGGGTGACCTAGGTAAGGACAAACAAGAGGTGCTGTTTGGAAGGAGACAGTGAGGTTTAGAGAGGGACTCCAAACTCATTTCCTGAGAGCCAGTTTCATTCTTGCTGATATCTTTGCAAATGCCACTGCACTATCCAGAGTCACTCAGCTCCTAAGAGTTCTTCATGACTTCAGAAAAAAGAGTAGTCATAGAAAAATAAAGAATCATAGAGTCACAGACTTGTCAGGGTTGGAAGGGACCTCAAGGATCAGCCAGTTCCAAACCCCCTGCCATGGGCAGGGACACCTCACACTACAGCAGGTTGCCATCAAGACCTGTACCACAAAAAGGAGGGAAGGGGACCAAAAATGCTCTTCTTATTACTGGAAATGAAAACCTGAGCCCAGAATCCATGGAGCCATACATACCATCATGCAAGAGTTCTCCACAGGTAAGGGAGGAAAAATCTAACCTCCAAACTGTCTGCATGAAATAAGTGATTGCATGTGCTGCTGTGGCTGGCCAAGGAAGGTGGGGAAGGAGGCAGCAGACCGAAGCATGGCTCTGTGTTTAACAGGAGAATAAGCTGTGGGAGAAGAAACTGCATCCTGGTAGGCAGTGGGCTTTGGAGAAGGTGCTCAGTCAACTTACTCACAGGCACAGATGTGATAATTGCTTTCCGCTTCCCCAGCTCATCTGCAGTGCTGCCTCTGTGGGAGGTTTTTCCTTTTGCTCCCACCAGGAGAATATTTTTGGTGTTTTCCATGTGCTTGCTGAGCTTTCTCCCACCAAACCAGACTGAAACAACAGAGACTACAGACTCCTCAGCTCCCTTCTCTCCCCACTCCTCACCATTCTGTACAACTCACAAGCGGCTCGTTGCTCCCAGAAGCAAGGCAGTCTCCGGCATGCACGCGTGGTGTCCTGCACATCTCTGGTGGACCAGCTGCTTCTGTAAGCCTCCCTGCACTGGCATGCAGCACACCTTCACAGCCCTGCCAGCCCAAACCTGTGTGCCTCAGCCCCTCCTCAGGTGCAATATTCAGCATTATCTTTGCCCTCCACCGCTCGTTCTTGCTAATGTACATAACTGATAACAAACACGAATGACTGTGAGGCTTTTGGGGCCAAGTTACAGAACTGGCCAGAAGTCTTCTTGATACCAAGCTGTCCAGAAGGGAATCACATTTCAGCACTTGGAGCCACGGGAGGGACCTGATAACATTTAACACTTCTTGTCCTGTTTGTCTCCTTTTAAGGCACTGCAGCCTACTTGACAGATCAGAGCCCTGGGAGATCAGTTTTACTCTCAGCTGTGACTAGCTGCTGAGCAGAAGGTTTTCCATGCTTCCAGCCCCTTATGTACAATGAGCACTGCCTCTGTAAACACTGATTGGTCTACTGAAAAAAAAAAGTATTGTAGCAATGCCAGCAGGTTTGATTATCATCTATTATTATCTTATTATTGTTTATTAGCATTTATTTTAATATATTTTCTATATTAGTATATTTAATCTATTGTTAGAATGTTTATTTTTTATTATTATCTATTTTTGCATGGTATTTCTATCATCCATCATGCAGCAACATCTTGCCACGGTTAGAGAAGTACTAGAGGTGAAGAACTTCTCCTAACATCCAATCTGAATCTTTCCATTTCTTGTTTTGCTCCATTCCCTGTCCTATCACTCCCTAACACCCTGAAAAGTCCCTCCCCAGCTTTCTTGTAGCCCCCTGCAGATACTGGAAGGCCACAATGAGGTCTCCTGGGAGCCTTCTCCTCTCCAGACTGAACAGCCCCAACTCCCTCAGTCTGTCCTCATAGCAGCCCTCTGCTCATCCTCGTGGCCCTTGCTGCACTCTCAGGTATCAGTAAGGACACACATTAGCAACATCCCACCAGTGAATATGTGCACTGCTTCCCAAAGCAGTTCAGGAAATGGGACATTCCTGTGTCTGCCTGCTCCTCTCTGAAATGCAGCTGTTTCTGGTGCTGGATCTGAGAGTTGGCCACAGCAGCCTGCAAGGAAGCCTTGCAAAAGACCTGCAGCAGCAGAGGGGCCCTGCTGCTTTAGAAGTGCCTGGGGTAGTGAGATGCAGGTTGGTCAGAGGGGATTTGCTGGCATCTCCAGTGCATGCCACACAAAGAACACAACTGCAGGGAAGTGAGCCCATGAAGCCTGGGGCCTGCTGCCAGTCAAGCAAACCAGTGAAAGGAATGTGGTGACAAACTGACACCAGCATGTGAACAGGGATAGCATCCTGGTCACTGGATGTGGGGAGCCTGTGAAGGAACACAGGTGGTCAAGGTCCCAAATATATTAACTAAGAAAACCCAGAGGTGCTAATGCCAGGCAGAGATACCCTGAAAACAGTACTGTCTGCAGGGATACCCCACGTCCTCTCCTAGCACTCTGGAGGTTTATTGAGGATCTCTCAAGACACTGCCCAGCCAGGTTCAGAGAATTGCTTTATTAGATCTGATAAACCTCCCATCCCACAGTGATGAGAACTAGTCACAGAAACTCTGGGTGTGCAGTGGTGGGCTTCTTCCTCAAGCCCAGGAGCTGCCTACTGGAGAGGAGGCTTCAGCCAGACAATATCAGTGGGTGCTGTTTACTATTAATTTCTCCTGAGCAAGAGGCTTGACAGAAATAAAACATAAGCCCCTGTCATTCCTTCCCCCCCTACAGCTACAGCACAGCACAATTACAGCTGCACACACAAATGAACCAGGCATTCACAAACCTCACAGCCCCTGCAGAACAAGGTTATGAGCCTTCCAGCCCTTCTATATTCCACAGTCTCCTCTGGGCTCTTTCCCCTTCCCCTTGCAACTCCTCCCCACTGCTGCCAACTCACCCACCAGCTTGCATCTCTCTGCATAGAAGAGCTCTGCAGACCTCAGAGTATGGCATACCCTAGCACTGCATCCCAGGCTCTGGAGGGCATGCAGATGTGCACAGCACTGGGATGTAGTCCTGAGGCAACGTTCTAGCTATGCTTTCAGCCTTGGGATCTGAACACTAGGTTAATACAGACTTAAAACCAGGCTGAAGGTAGCCCTCAGCAGAGAGTAGAGGCACATTGTAAATGTCTCTCATCCTCTTCTTCCCCTGTCACCAGGATTTCCTTTTTTCTGCCTACCTGTAAAATAACTTGATGAAACCAACTGGAGTTTGACCTCTCCCTTAAAATCAAGCAGATTCCTTCTGCCACCTTTAGGAGGCTCTGGGGAGACCTAATAGCAGCCTTCCAGGGCTACAAGAATGCTGCAGAGAGACTGTTTGCAAAGGCCTGCAGGGACAGGACCAGGGACAATGGCTTCAAACTAGAGCAGAGCAGATTGAGATTGGATGTGAGGAACAAGTTCTGCACCATGAGGGTAGTGGAACACTGGAACAGGCTGCCCAGGGAGGTGGTTGAGGCTCCATCCCTGGAGATGTTCAAGGTGAGACTCAACAGGGCTCTGGGCAACTTGATCTAGTTGGGGATGTCCCTCCTGACTGCATAGGGGGTTGGACTGGATGAGCTTTGGAGGTCCCTTCCAGCCCAGCCCATTCTGTGGGTCTATGATTCTATGAAATATCTGATCCTGGAACTCTCTGTCCCCACTTTTTACCCCTCGAGGATACAATCTGGTATTCCCTAGCAGCTTGGCTGTGTAAGAGGCACCACAAACGAGGTTCCAAAGGTGGTGCAGTAATTCCAGTCAGAGCATGTCTAGTGAAGTCAATGTTTCTGTAGCCAGCCTGACAAAGATGAGAAACTCTCTGCACTGCTGGTGGAAAGAAGGGCCCAGCAGCAGGTGCTGCTGCAGCTCACATGGAGATCAGTCTTGCCCCTAATGAGCAATAATGAAGAATTCTTGGGGGAAACATTAGAGCAGTTGGCTGTGCCATCCCAAATGACTGCCATGGCAAGGATACAGAGACTCTAACAGACTCACAGCTAACTCCAACCAGCTCCAGCGATGGGACAGAAGACAGCTCAAGGAAATCTGTAACTTTAGCAACTCTGCATGAGCCTTACCTCTCTGCAAATCCAAAGCCACTTAGTTAAGGGAGTTCAGACACTCAGATTCACAGCTGAGTCCTAACCCAATCTGGCTCTTAGCCATACCTAGATTGTTAAGTAGTGCAAATCATCAAAGATCATGATCAGAGCTGTACAGTCTGTGTGCACCAGGAGCTTGAGCCAACATAGACTTATTGGCACAAAACATTATGAAAGGCCAATGGCATTCTGGGGTGGATTAGAAGAGCTGTGGTTAGTAAGTTGAGAGAGGTTCTCTTCCTCCTCTTCTCTGCCCTGGTGAGGCCACAGCTGGAATATTGTGTCCAGTTCTGGGCCCCTCAGTGCAAGAAGGACCTCAGGGAACTGCTTGAGAGAGTCCAGCCACAAAGATGCTGAAGGCAGTGGAACATCTTCCTTATGAGGAGAGCCTGAGGGAGCTGAGGGCTCTGTAGCTTGGAGAGAAGGAGCCTGAGGGTGACCTCATTCATGTTGCTAAAGATGTGCAGGGTGAGTGCCCAGAGGCTGGAGCCAGGCTCTGCTGGGGGATGCCCAATGCCAGCACAAGGGGCAGTGGTGGAAGCTGAGCCACAGGAAGTTCCATGGAAACATCAGGATTTTTTTTTTCCCTGTGAGGGTGACAGAGCCCTTGACCAGGCTGCCCAGGGGGGTTGTGGAGTCTCCTTCTCAAGAGATATTCAAAACCCTCTTGGATAGGTTCCTGTGTGACCTGCTCTAGGTGCTCCTGCTGTGGCAGGGGGGTTGGACTGGATGAACTCTCAAGGTCCCTTTCCAGGCCCTAACATTCTGTGATTATGTGAAAACTGCTTGAAGAGAGGTCTTTAGCACAAGAGCTCCAAGGGAATGCTTGGAGAAAGGGGCCAGATTCCTCAGGTTCTTTGCTAGTTCAGATGAAGGCTAGGGGTCCAGTGTGCATGGATATCAGCATGGAACCTGAGCACAAATCCAGACACTCAGTTACTATGGTGAAGGAGACTATGTGAGCACCTAGGCCAACTCAGGCCCTTGGGAATGGATTTGCAAATTAAAAACCAGCAAATGAAAGACAAGGACACCTGTGAGAATTCTGAACAGACTGCAGAGCTGAGACTTTGCCTAGAAGAGCCCAATCGAGGCAGAAACAGCATTGCTCCCAGAGGGACAAAGGCAAGCAAAGGCAGGGCTGAGCTGGGTCCCATAACTACAGTGGAAAGGAAGGTAGCAATGCTCTAAATCTGGAGAGGAGCCCATCCTGTATAGAGTCTGTTAAGAACTTACACTGCTCCAGGAGGCAGGTCTCAGGCAGGGCCCCCCAGGCACAGCAGCATTCTTAGCTGGATGGTAAGACTGCTGGAGGTGCTGTCAGAACACCTCTCCCACTAGAGCAGGGTAATGTGAACCACTTTGGAGGACTGCCTAGAACTCAGCATCACAAACAGACTGACAGCATGGCCCTGAGTTTCAACAGAAAGGTGAGAATCTGAACAAACACCCAAAGTACAGCAAAGCCTCAAGAAAATCCCAGGCATCCTTAATACATGTAAAAATGTCACTGTCCATTTTCTACTACTCTTCAGAAGGACATGGATCACAGAATCACATAATGGTAGGGGTTGGAAGGGACCTCAGAAGCTCACCCAGCCCACAACAGATGCATTAGCATGTTTCAGCAAGCAGAAATTAATCTCTCTAGTGGTAGCTGTCTCAGCAGCAGCCCATGCCTGTGATCAACCAACTTCATATAGAAAGCCAGAAGCAGCAACAGACTCCATTTGCCAATGGTAAACCTCCACCTAGGTGCCTGCTGAATCACACAATCACAGAATGGTAGGGGTTGGAAGGGACCTCTGGAGATCATCCAGTCCAACCCCCCTGCTATGCAGGTATGCCTAGATCAGGCACAGAAACACATCCAGGTGCTTTTGAAAGCTTCTAGAGAAGGAGACTCCACAACCTCTCTGGGCAGCCTGCTCCAGTGCCCCAGCACCCTCAAAGTAAAGTTTTGCCTCTTGTTCAGATGGAGCTTTCTGAGTTCCAGTTTGTGCTCACTGGCAACAGTGATGAGAGCCTGGCCCTCCTGACACCTGCACTTTAGATATTTATGAGCATTGTTAAAATATCCTTTCAGTCTTCTCCAGGCTAAAGAGTATGAGGCCTCTCAGCCTCTCCTCCTAAGAGAGATGCTCAGGTCCCTTAATCATGTTGGTGGACCTTTGTGGCCTTGTCTGTCTTGAACTCAAGAATCCAGAACTGGACAGAATATTCCAGATGTGACCTCACTAAGGCAGAACAGAGGCTGAGAACCTCCCTCAACGGGCTGGTCACACTCCTCTTCATGCATCCCAGAATTCCATTGGTCTTCTTGGCCACAAGGGCACATTGCTGGCTCATGGTTAACCTCTTGTCCCCCAGGACTCCCAGGTTGTTCTCTGCAGAGCTGCTTCCCAGCAGGTCAAGTTCTAACCTGTACAGGTGCATGGGGTTATTCCTCCCTAGGAATTCCTGCAATAATTTCCCAGCTCTTCAAAACTTTAATACTCAAAGACTTTTTAAAAGGTATAACACATGGAACAGCAGCCCCAAGAAAGGGTCACAGACTGGGAGCAGACTGTGCAGCCATTCTGATGTACTGCTCAGCTAATTGAAAAAACTATCTAGGAGCTGGTCCTTATTGCCTTGGGTCCTGAGCAAAATACATTTCCTGTGCCCACAGCAGTTTTGCCTTTGTCCTCTTCTGCACGTGTGTGTCTCTCTCCCTGTAGGTGCACATCCATGTCAGTCCCTACTTTGTAACTGCAGATCCCACTGTGAGTTTCAACCAAGTGTGAGTAATAGTGATCTCAGACACACTAACCTCTTACAGCTGGCAGGGTGTAACAAAGAGAACTTTGTAGGTTCTGCACTGAGGGAAAGGCTGTTGAGTGAACTGAAGCCGTTACTCCACGCAGAGGTCTCCATGTTGGAGAGAGAGGTTACAAAAGCCTCAATGCCAGGAGAAGCTTAGTTCTGAACTCACATCTTGCTGGGCATCAGAAAACGTGGCACAAATCCGAAAGCCAAGCTTCATTAACTCTGCAGCTCACAAAGCATCTTGTTTCCAGTCAGAAGAGTGCAGGCAGGAGAAGGTTTGCCATTCTCAATTTCTTATTCAAACCCCCCTCAATTTCACCAAAGTGTCCCCTCTAATCATGGAAAATATTGATCCCCTTCCCTCCCCTCAGAAAATGCAACTGCAGAGTACAGGCAAACAACAGCAGATCAATGAGCATCATCTTAGCAAAGCAATAGAAACAGTACCTGTGTGAGAAGCAGACTGAGGGTGCATGCACAGGCTGGAGGAAAGAAATAACATTATCCAACAGAGCAAATACATCTCTGCAACCCTGCAGCAACAAAACTACAACCACCTTACGGTAACACCGTAAGGCAATGTTACAAACCCATCACACAAAGAATCAGAACATCCTTTAGTGGTTTTCTCATTGTTCACTGATATTCCCGGGGCGAGCTGCCAGCCGCTGCTGTTGCCCACACTCATTTACACCAGGGGCTATCTGGTTTTGTGTGGCAGGACAGACACACCAAAGCTGGTACAGATCATAGAATGACAGAACAGCTTAGGCTGGAAGAGACCTCAGAGATCATCTAATCCAACCTCCCTGCCATGGGCAGGGACACCTCTCAACCAGCCCAGGTTACCCAAGGCCCCATCCAGCTTAGCCTTCAACATCTCCAGGGAGGAGGCATCCACAGCCTCTCTGGACAATCCATTCCAGACTCTTGCCCCACTCATAGAGAAGAATTTCTTCCTAAGATCCAACCTAAACCTATTCTCCTTCAATTGGAATCCCTTTCCCCTTGTCCTATGGATGGACACTGTCTGTTCTCTTCTCCAGGCTGAATAATCCCAGCTCCCTCAGCCTATCCTCACAGCAGAGGTGTTCCAGCCCCTGAATCATCTTTGTGGCCTCCTCTGGATTTGTTCCAACAGATCTATGTCCCTCATATGGTGGGGACACCAGAACTGGAGGCAGTATTGGAGGTGTTGTCTCAGCAGAGCAAAGGGGGAGAATCCCCTCTCTTGCCCTGCTGGCCACACTCCTCCTGACACATCCCAGGCCATGGTTGCCTTCTGGGCTGCATGAACACACTGCTGGCCCATGGGGAGATCCTCAGGAGATGTAAATTGTCAGGGCTGCACTGACATCAGGAAAGATCCACTGATTTCCTCCAGCAGATGATCTGCTTCTCTGGATGTACAAAGCACAGGGACTAGGTGGCCTTCCAGCTTTGCGCCTGGACGCTGACCACAGCCAAGGACCAATGCAGATACATTCTGTCTGCTATAGGCAAAGGTGTCCACCGCCTTGCAGCACACATTGTAAGGAATGACAGGAACTTTATGCTGCTTCCCATGCTGAAAAGGATGGCTCCTGATCCATCTGCCTGCTCTGATCTGTAACAATAGATATCCAACTGCTTTGCCACAGATCTTAAAATACACCGGGATGAAAGGGACCGTCCGGCGTCACAGGCACGTTAAAAATACATTTAGGAGGAATTAAACTTTGATCTTAAAATGCTCTGAGAGATCTCAAACAGAGCCATTGGGCAGAACAAATCAAATAGTGAAGACTCTCATTTTCTTACCTGGGGCTTAGTTGAACAAAACTACAAACCCCAGAACAGATGACTACAGGAATATCGCTGCTTTGTTTCAAGGTACACCTCCTTCAGGGGAAGGAAGGAATGCATGTACAATTAAAACAAAACTAGGAAAGAGAAAGCTAAAACCAGCACATTGCAGGCTCTGCCTTCACAATTTGCTCTCTGCTTCTTTCATTATTTGGTCTTACATGGTCTCATGGAATGAGGACCAAGTAACAATCACAGGCCACTTTCTACCAAATGAAAGATTTCCCATCTGTTAGGCAGAGAAATATTTCTGGCTTTCTATAATGTTTTCCTAAGGGAGAAACAACAAAAGGTTTCATAACTGAGTGCTGAACTAGGAAAGAGAGGACAAAACAAGCAACCTAACCAGGCATTTATAGGGAAAATAACCATACCTAAAATGATGTCCAGACAGGAAAATGTATAAAGGACGTGGAAGCATCTGCCTCTTGTTGCCATCTCAGGACACGGGATGCCCTTCCACACTGTATGTGCTGCAAGGAACAGGACAGCCAGCCTGGGAGTCACCTGGCACTGAGTGCCTGTCAAGGATTTTGTTAACACCTACTCATTGAGGACATTTGCTCATTTGTAATTCTCCCAAACAGCCATGCATGAATCCTTTGAATGCGGAACACTGTTGCTGTGTGAGCCCATTGCTTGCAAAGTCCTCTCATAGAACCTACCTTGGATCTGCCTGGGAACTGACACCCAATGGCCCCACACAAAGCGGAAAGAAGAAAGATGCCCTTGGCACTGGAGAAGAGCAGCCTGGCTGCAACAGAACACACAGCTGAGTGACACAAAAACACCTTATCAGAACAAAATAATGCCTTTCCATCCCTCCTCCATTAAGCACGAAAAAATCCATTCTTTTTCTGTCCTGTTACTCTCAGCCCTTGACTCCTCTTCTTAGAGGATTAGTATGAGTCTTTGTGACTCCAGGTACTGCTCTAAACAGGCTCAGGACACAGACACACAGGCAGTGTCAGTCCAAAAACCTGCTAGGCAATATTTCACACAGGTTCCTCCCCTCTTATTTCTTCCAGAGGCTCCCATCCCACCAATGAGAGATTCCACAACAGTATTTTCAGCCCTGACACTGTGCAGCAGGACTTTATGCAGCATCACACGCAGGTGGGAGGAACTCCTCATGCTGTCTTTACTCAGCAATTTCATACCTAGAACCTTTCCTAAGCAGAGGCCTTTCCCTTCTCTCATTTACCTGATATTTCTTTCAGAGTGTTGCAAATCCTTAATGCCACCTTCATCTGCCTGGGATTTTACAGGCCATGGTGCAGACAGGACGTAGGTGTGCTCATGTCACAAAGTCTTAGGCTGTGAATGGAACCACTGTGGATATACCTTTAAATGGCATGTAGTCACAGAGTCTTCCTTTTTTCCTCCCATTATGGTCTTTATTTAAAAATCACCTAGGCAGGGCTTTAGGGCCAGCATAGCTATGCCAGTACTGACTTTTGTCATTTGAAATGAGCTTACAGCACTCAAATAACTTTGGATGCCAGAACAGCACACTGCTGGCAGGGATTTGCAGAACCCAGAGCAGCACCAATGCAGTTATTACTGTGTGTGAAAACTTGAGGGAGTTAAACCCTGAAATAGGTTGGGGCAAAGCTGAACCAGAAAGAATCAAAGCAGAGGGCAAATGTAGCATTCCTCATACACCTCACAGGATCACAAGCTCACAGGATACTGGGGAAGGGACCTCTAGAGATCTACGGGTCCAACCCCCCTGCAGAGCAGGACCATAGAATCTTTCACCTCAAGTGAAAGGAATGAGTATCTGGGATAGACAGGAAGGTCAGAGGTGTCCTGGGCTGCTTCTGGTTTCTTTCTTTTTGTGTGTGCTGGTGCAATGTGCAAACATAGCTACGTGTGGCAAAGGCAAGCCATAGTATTTACAGTTATTGTTAGGACCGCTGAAATCACTGGGATTTTGTCTAATGCCCTTTACCCTGGAGACAATCCATAGAACAGAACATTAATGCATAGTTAAAAAGAAAAATTATGGAAAACAGCACCTCTGCATATGCAATATCTTCATTTTAAAGTTACATAACCGAGCTTTGGAAACTAAACAAAGATCAAGCGAGCAGCCTCAGACCACAGCAACCAGTCCATGGCCCTAACATCATCTCCTACAACTTGCCTCTTTACTAAGAAACACAATCCTAAACCAATTAGTTTTTAGCCCAACGCAAATCCAAATGCAGTTTGAGTCCTCTGGGAAGCATGATTGTACAGGATTTTATCCAGGAGTTGTGGGAGTTTGTCTTGCATGAGGAGATGCCTCGTAGAGCAAACACAGGCTAATAATTCAACGGCAGTGCTTCAGATTCCTTCTGTCATGCTAGACAAATGCCATCTCTGTGCCCTGCTCTCACTGCTGGGGCACAGCTAAACGAAGACTTTAACGCCACTTGAAGGCGGTGCGTTGGTAAATGGCATCGATGCCTTTGGATGGCAGGCACCACAAGGGATTATTAGCTGTGATTGGAATTGTATTTATCCAAGTGAGCTTTCCAGCTAATGCATGGGCTCCAGATCCGCAGCCCTTCCATAGGCACAGCTCCTGCTGAGAGTTTCACTGATAAAAACCCAGCAGGATTTGGGCCATTTAGACTTAACCTGTTAAATTCAGCCCTGTGGCATTTCTCTGATGCTTAAGGAAGGGTACTGAAAAGGGTACTGGCAAAGAACGGAGCATCCTGGCAAAGAAGAGAAGGGAAACTGATACTTGTGGGATTTGACAAGACTTTGGGATGGTCCCTTAAACCAAGAGGCTGCCTGATGAGGGTGATCTAAGCTATGCTAATTTGGTAACCTGTATTTTTGCAGCAAAGCATTCCATGATGAATGACCTTCTTTTTTGTTTTTAAAGCTGTGAGGTGCTTATGCAATAGACTCCTAAGGTAGAACGAGACAGATGCCGTGGAATAATCATCAGCCTAATTCTTGCTGAGAATCTCTGCTAAAACCTTCCCACTTGCCTCTCCTTGGGTCCTGCATGCTGTTTCTCACACAAGGACATGCAGGAGCAATTAGTGCATAACTCAGGAACTCTTCCCTTTCCAGAGATGAGCTTGGCTTTCTGTTCTCTTTTAAAATAGAGGATTATTTTTTTTTAAAGGTGGGGGGCGGGGGTGTGTGTTAAAATAAAACTTAACAGTTTCCTTATACAAGTGAACAGTGAAAATAGGACTGAACTTTTCTTTCAAATAATAGACAGCCTTCAGCTGTTCTTATTTCCAAGTCCCTTAGAGAAGAATGCCCCAGCATGACCAAAAGCTCAGGCTGTCACTTCATGGGGGGAGATGGGCTGATTAAAAATGAGATCCAGTCAAAGGAGGGAATAAAGAATCCACAAGAGACAGAGATGCAGACTGTTTGGCACCCCCCATATTTCCTTTTCTGTTCAATGATTTTGGTTTGCCTAAGCTATAGAAGGAAACAGAAGCAGTCTATTTTAATCTTCCTGAGTGAAGAACACTGCAGGGATTGCTCTGTTATCCCCAGCAGCAGCCCTGACTTTCCACAAAGAGGCTCCATCCACCTAAGTATCTGTCTGTCTGTCTGCAACATAAAGATCATCATATGCTACACCAGCGATCAGCTGCGCTCTTCATGCACTTCTCTTTATGCATTTTGGGGTGAAGTTAAAAAATCTATAATCAAACCCCACTGCAAAAAAATGCTCAGATAAGAAAGAGGTGTTTGGAATTATGCATAGTTGATTCTCCATCCGTGTATGACTTACACTAGAAACTGTTCAGGAGAAAGGAAAGCCCTTGCCGCTACATGTTCCTAACAGAGCCTTGGCTGCAGGGATTCGCCACTGAAAACACAAGGTTGACTAGGCAATTTCATGTGGGTTTCTACTCAAACAATATTGCAGGTTTTACACCAATTGGCAAGAGTTCAGGATCTAGCCCTGTGTCATTTTTAAGCTCCATCTATTTCCTGATGAACAAGGGCCACATCTTGCAAATGCTTAGTATGAGCACTCTGAGCAGCCCGTTCACTTCCTCTAAGCTGCAACTGTCAAATCAGGTCGTACAGCACAGTATTTTAGAAGTATTGCTCTGTCTTTTGAGCTTTAAGCATGCCTTGACTGTGCATCTTGCTTTAATAGTATTTTTTCCAAGAGTAATTTCTCCCCTGATTTTCACAGCATCATGTGATAGATGCTTAGCTGTTGTGAAGTGATATAACTTTACTTACATCAGCTGAAAATGCAGCTCCACGTTGTAGTTACGCTTATGTTTTCAAAACAGACATGAGAGAGAAGGGGCCCTTTAAACTGTCAAAAGAGACAAGGAAGATGCTTTGGCCTTTACAGCGTGTGCACATTTCATTTGCTTTGATGTTACCATAACCAAAACAACAGAGTTTGTGGTTCTGATCTAGGTTTGTTATTTGTATTAGCTTCTTTCTTCCATAAAAGAAGCCACATCAAAAACCACACTCCTCTTCCCAACTCCACTATCTCTGGCTTTCAACCAAAAAAGCACCCCCCTGCTTTCCAAGTGCCTAAACAAAGGACAATGAGTGCAGTAGTAATTACCAGCTGGGGAACTGATGGCATAGACGGGCTATGAAACCCAAGAAAATGTGACTCTTCCATAGCAGCCTCTTCCACTACCTATAGTGCTGGAATGCTCACCCCTGTTTACTATACATGCATGCACATAGACCATTATCAGTATTCAGTCCTAGTAGTCATGCTTTCTTCACTGAAAAGATTTTGTCCTTTTGAAGAGCTGGATCAGTGTCAGGTGCTGCTCATAGAAAAAAAAAAAGACAAAACCCAACAACAAACCCAAACAAACAACAAAAAAAAGCCCAGACAACCCCCACACAAATGTGCTAAGCATCCTAAATGTCAAAGATATGTACAGCATCTGTATCTCTCCGAACAAATATATATCATGAGCAATACAATGCATACCCTAGACTTCTTGCAGCAGTGAGGGCTGGAAAATCCCAGCACATTCCAGGGATGATTATCTTTCTTTTTTTACAGACACTAGCTTAAGGGCTAACGTGTCACAGTGCTGCTGTCCTTCGCAAAGCTTCTCCCTGCCTGGGCTAGACCGTGCTCATCTTTGACCAGAGACTTATTTATTTATGACGGGGAAGGCACGATGCTGTGTGTGAGCACGGTGGGTGAGCAGCCCGGCGGGTGAGCAGCCCGACAGGTTCAAGCGGGAGAGGGACGCTTGTACAGAGCAATAAAAGCGGAGAGCAAGGAGGCAAACGGCTCTTGGCAGCGGCATGCCGGCTCCTCTTCGCACTCTGCCTGCTCTCCCCGGGAATGCATCGAGGGAGGGATTCCCCACCCACCCACACACTGCCTCCCTTCGTGCCAGGCTGCAGGGGGTTATAACCCAGTTCCTTACTGGAACCGGGCCCGGAAGGAGCCCGTTACGCTTCTCTTCCCCCTCCGCCGCCCCTGCACGGCTCCTTTCCCCCTTCTCACTCACTCCGGTCTCCGGCTCAGGACGCCTTTGCCGATGGCCTGGGGGGTCTTGTGCTGGAGCAGAGCGGCGCAGCAGCCCTTCTCCCTACCGTCCTTGTCCGCGGGGTGCTGGTGGGGCTGGAGAGGAGGGTGCTGGTGGCCGGGAGCTCGGCCGCCGCCGCCGGGGCCCGCGGGTGCCTGCTTGCCTGCCGGCGGCGGCGGCTGCTGCGCCGGGAGCTGTTGGTGGTGCTGAAGCGGGTCTGACTGCCCCGGCGGCGGCGGCTGCTCGGACGGGGGCGCCTGGGGCTGCGCGGCGGCCGCCGGCGGCTCGGCGGGGGCCGGCTGCTGTCCGCGGAGGTTGCGGTTCTCGGTGCTCAGCTCGTCCAGCCGCCGCTCCAGCTCGTCGATGCGCTGGCGCTGCGTGTGGATGAGGCTCTGCTGGTTCTGCACGATGGCCGTGAGCTCCTTCAGGTAGAGGACGGCGCGCACCGGGTTCTCCAGCAGGCTCTCCATGCCCCGGCTGCCGGCCCGGGCACCCCTGCCCGGCCGCCGGCGCTCCACCGCGAGCGGCGCGGGCTGCGGGGAGGTGCCTCACAGCCTCGCGCGCGCGCGCGCGCGCACACACACACACACACACACACACACACGCAAGCACCCGCGCGACCGACGGCCGCTCGCTCGCTCGCTCACGCGCTGCGCGCGCGCCCTGGAGGTGTGGGGGCTAGGCGGCTCGCGCGCCTGCTTCTGCTCCCACGCGCCACGCACGGCGGGGCCGAGGCGAGGGGAGGGGGGCGGGGTCCGGCGCAGAGGCCCCGCCCCAGCCTGGCCGCGCAGGCGCCGGGGGTGGGGGGGGTCGGGGCAGAGGGAGCTGGGGGCGGGGATAGGGGCCGGGGCCGGGGCCGCGGGAGGGGTGTCCCGTGCCGAGGCCAGGGAGCGGCTGCTGTGTCTGAGGGGAAAGCTGGCGTAGCGGGGCACAGCCACCGGACCCTTAGCGTCCCCCCGCTCCGTCTCAGCGAGTCGCGGACGCGGTTCTGGCCACGTGCCTGGTGGTGCTCCGGCCGGCGGCGGCGCGGCGGGGAGGCCGAGGCGAGAGGCGGGAACGGGCCGCTCCGGCGAGGCCCGGGCGTGCTCCTCTACGGAGCTCTTGGTAGCCAACACTCGCTCTTCCCTCCGCCATGGGTGGCACTTCTAGGTATTGATTTCCCCCCATGACATAGTGATAGCTTTTTGTCTGTTTCGTTTTGTCCTGGCTTTGTTGTTTTGTTGTATTTTCCCCCCGATGTGACTCCGAGAATGGTGTCTGGTTTTGGCTGCCCCGGTCATAGGGTCCTGGTTTTCGATTTACCTTGTCAGCAGGCAGAGGGCAGGGCTAAACCTGACCCTGAGGGAATGAATGAGAGAAGGAAATGGATATTAGAAGAATCTGCTGCATCCTTGCAAGTTTGTCACTCCTTTAAGCCTTCGGTGTCCTTTAGCTTCTTTGGAAAACATGGGGAGTTTCTCTGGGCCCTGTGGGGGCTGTGGATGTAATACCAGGAGGGACAGACAGGGACTTTGCTGTTGTACTCCATGCAGGTTTTCTTCAATCAAGAAATACCTTCCCTTGCCCTTCTTCAGCCACAGCCGTAAGAGTGACAAACTCACCACTTGGGGCTGCCGAGCTGTGTGCGCTCGCTGTTGTATCTGTCAATAAGTAACCTGGCTAAGGCTGATGAGCTTAGCTTCAGGAACTTCTCTGTAGAGCCATGAACAACTGGTGATTTCTGTAAAGGGTTTAAAAAGCAATGTCCTTTTGAATCACTGTGGGTGCTGAAGATCCAGGACATTCACAGAGCTGTCAGACCTGCTTTTGGGCAAGCATGTCAGTAGATTTATCTGAGTATACAAAAGGTGTAAGGCCACAGAACAAAACCCAGCTGGTTTTACCTCGGTGATTCTGCGTGTACCACCACTCTGGTGTTGCATTTGCAGACCAGCAAACCATAGCAAGAATGAGCTGAGCAATGTAAAGGAGAATCTTACTTTCCCCTTTCAGGTGAAAGGCGTAGTTCCAGTCTTTTCTGTTCACAGATAGCCCTGGGAATGTAAACTACTGCAAAGGGATCACCAAGATTAGAAACTGTTCAGAGCCTTCCCCCTAAAAAAGAGCTGCTATTCACAGTTCTCTTCCAAGCACTTAGAGGTGGCTTTGGGGGATTGTGAAACATTTCCATATGTTCCCCTTTTCTGTTTTGGGAAGACCCTGGTGTGAATTCTGAGGAGCAAGAACACTCAAAACCCCCACACTTACTTTACTGAGAAGTTTTAGAGGAGACCTTCCTTAAAATGATTGCTTAGTATGTCATTAATGTCTTGTGCCAGGGGATTCACTGAGCAGGAGCTGGCACTGTGTAGCAAAGGGAGATATGGTTACAGAGGCACGTGGAAAAAAAAGCACACACAGAAGGACCTAAGCTACACTTGGGGCAGAGTGGAAGTGAGAGTAGGAAATTGTGCTGGTATGCTGTCTCCTTTCAGAGAGGAGACAACATCATCTCAGCCTTGCCTCAGGAGCAGAGCCCAGGGACACCGATGGAACTAACGTGCCTTTGGCATGAATGCCCTCTGGGAAAGAGCCAGGGGTGGCCATGGCTCCCAGGTGTCCCTGCACACATATACACAAAGCCCTGCCTCTTTGAAGAAAAGTCCTGTGCTGAGTTCTGTCTTTGCAGTGGACATCACTTCCCTGTGCAGCTCAGCAATGAAGGGTCACAGACGTTGTGCTGTGCTATCCAGGACAGGCAGGTGGTGGCGTGTATTCTGAAGGGAATACTAACTACAAAGGAAAAGCCATCCTGCTTGCATGACTGGGGATGTGGCAAAGCAGCTGGGAAGTTTGTGCTTAAAGACTTACTGTCCGAAGACGTGACTTATTCTGGGGAGTTCATTCATTCACTGTTTCTGTACCTTTGCTTTGCTTGACCAGCTTCTTTAGCCTAGTTTCTGCTAATATATCTTTGTCATTAGTTAATCAGAGACTTACAGCCATGGGTCAGTAAGGCAGGCTTACAGACAGCTTAGGGGAATCAGACAGTTTTCTGTGTGGCTGTGGTGACTGGCAGACAGAAGTAGTAAGAGTAGCCCTGCCCTTCCAGGTTGCTACAGAGAACATGAGCCAAAGAATGCTTCTGTGCCTAGCATGAAAGACTATGCAGGCATCTCTGCAAAACTTCTAGAGATAAAAGTTGCATAATCCCTCACAATGATGGGATGGGGGATTCATTCAGGAGGAGTCTGCAAGGTTATGGGAAGAGACCAAATGCCTTCTTATGCTTGGTAAGCAAGAATCCTGCAGAGCTAGGAGATGCCTGCTCCTCTATCCAGACATAACTGTGTCCCTTTGTACTTAGCATACATCATTGTCACAGCTCTGCACATTAGTGAATGACAGAAACGGGGAATAACGACGGGGTGGTGCCTGACTTGTCTGAGGCCATGCAGGAAGCCAAGGGGACAGCTCTCTATTTCAGATACCTTTCACATTCAGCCCTATCCTTTGGTCATTAAATGCCGCTGCTTCTCTCTTTAGGAGAGATGGCATCTAGAGGGAAACAATGGTGAAGATAAGGAAAGTATGAATTCTGCTGAAATGGTCATAGGTCATTTGTTGGCATTGTAGTTTTCAAAATCCTGATTCTTCTCAGTCCATTCCAGACAGAAATAACCGTGAATAACAATGGATTAATTACACCGTTATGGAATAAAGTGCTTCCCTTACCCACTTAGCAAGGTGCTTGGGCATTGCACAGACAATTACAAATAAAGTGCAGCAGTAGTAATTAAAATAAGCATGCATTATAGAACCAAAGCACAATGCAAATGAGTCAAGCCCCAGGATTTAATTAAAAGGTCTAATAGTACATGATTTAATTTTAAATTTATTTAGCTAGGTAATTCAGTCAGAGAAAAGTGAATCCATAAATAAGGGTATACTAATAGGGAAGGTAGTCCCATCTTCAGGTGCTTCATCTGCAGAAAATATTTCACTGCAGAATGTTTTTTCACATTTTCTGAGAGATCCTAAGCCCACTTTAATTTACTCACTGAAATTTGATGCAAGCCAGTCACTCCAGCCCAGTAACAGGCAGAGACTTCACCTTTGAAATTCTGTTCAAGGCATTTCTCATTTCCCTGCTCTCTGTTACAGCTCCTTCTCACAGAATCAACTGAGTTGGAGAAGACCTCTGAGATCATCAAACCCAACCTATTATCCAACTCCATTTAATTAACTAAACCATGGGACCAAGTGCCTCATCCAGTGTGCTTTTAAACACTTCCAGGGGCAGTGACTCCACCACCTCCCTGGGCAGCACATTCCAATGGCCAATCTCTGTGAAGAATTTCTTCCTCACATCCAGCCCAAACCTCCCCTGTGTCCTCTCATTCTGTCACAGGTTGCCTGACCTGGCTACAACCTCCCTTCAAGGAGTTGTAGAGAGCAATAAGGTCTCCTCTGAGCCTCCTCTTCTCCAGGCTAAGCAACCCCAGCTCCCTCAGCCTCTCCTCACAGGGCTGTGCTCCAGACCCCTCCCCAGCTTTGTTGCCCTTCTCTGGACACCTTCCAGCAGCTCAACCTCCTTCCTAAATTGAGGAGCCCAGAACTGGACACAGGACTCAAGGTGTGGCCAAACCAGTGTTGAGCACAGGGCACAATGACTTCCCTGCTCCTGCTGGCCACACTGTTCCTGATGCAGGCCAGGATGCCATTGGCCCTCCTGGCTGCCTGGGCACACTGCAGGCTCATGTTCAGCCTACCATCAACCAGCACCCCCAGGTCCCTCTCTGCCTGGCTGCTCTCCAGCCACTCTGTCCTCATCCTGTAGGACTGCCTGGGGTTGCTGTGGCCAATGTGCAGCACCTGGCACTTGGATGTGTTCAATCTCCTGTCCTTGGACTCTGCCCATCTGCCCAGCCTGTCGAGGTCCCTCTGCAGAGCCTCTCTACCCTCCAGCAGATCAACTCCTGCCCCCAGCTTGGTGTCATCAGCAAACTTACTGACGATGGACTCAGTGCCCTCATCCAGATCATCAATGAAGATATTGAACAGCATGGGGCCCAGCACTGATCCCTGGGGCACACCACTGGTGCCTGGCTGCCAGCTGGCTGTGGCACCATTCACCACCACTCTCTGGGCTCAGCCTCCAGCCAGTTCCTAACCCAGCTCAGAGCTGCTGTCCAAGCCATGGGCTGACAGCTTGGCCAGGAGGTTGCTGTGGGGGACAGTGTCAAAGGCCTTGCTGAAGTCCAGGTAGACTCCATCCACAGCCTGCCCCACATCCACCAGGCAGTCCCCTGGGCATGGAAGGAGATCAGGTTGGTCAGGCAGGACCTGCCCTTCCTGAATCCATGCTGGCTGGGCCTGATCCCTTGGCCATCCTCTAAGTGCTGTGTGATTGCACTCAGGATGACTGTTCCATAACCTTGCCTGGCACTGAGGTCAGGCTGACAGGCCTGGAATTCCCTGGCTCATCCAACTGGCCCCTCTTGTGGCTGGGCATCACCTTGGCAGCTTCCAGTCCTCTGGGACCTCTCCAGTGTGCCAGGATTCCTGGACAGGGGCTTCTCACAGCAAATCCAGGCAGACTTCTTCCCATTTCTTGCATCTGACTCTATTCTCCTCCACTTTCTTTATCCAGGCCTTACAAGGTGACAACTTTCCTCTGGTAATTCAGCATCCAAAGTTCTGCCAGTTTGAGCTGCTGGGCACATGGCTTAGGTTCCCTGCTATGATTTTTTTGGTCTTATCATAAGCTTGGGAGCTTATGATAAGTTTTTGTATATACATCTATAAGACATGTGTTTCTACTTTCATTCCTTTAGGAGCACCTGAATACAGCAGTTCTTAGTGTTCAAGGTCAAGTCCTTAGTATTCAAGGAAATGCAATTTTAATGTTGGCCAACCCACCTTCATTCACAGGCAGGATGTCAGGTGAAATCCCTGCAGCCAGTGCTCCCCACCAGACCCTTTCTCATTTGGTTCTGAAGACATGCACAAGAAGCATAACATACATCATATGTAAAAGCATTAGAGATAAAGATCGGAGGGATGAGATACTGGAATCAGGGTCCTGTGTTGCCACCTTCCACTGTGATTTCAGGGGGAAGATAGGGTGTTTGTAGCCCCACCTGGAAGTTGGCAGCTGCTTGACAGAATTCCTCCAAACTGCTTGCAAACAGCCTGCAAAGAAAAGAAAAAAACCACCAAAAAAACCTCTGCAGGAATTAGCTGAATAATTTCAGAATAGAGGATAGAATCAAGACAATCACAATGTACTCATGCATAATGCATGAACAGGGGGGAAGATTTGCATTCCTGAAGGCTTCTTTCACTCAGACTTCTTTCACTTGAGGCCTCATCCAAAACTGGATGTTTCACCATTCTGAGTGGGAGCCAAATCACTCCCTGTTTACACCTGTTAAACAGAGGGTAAAATGGAGATAAGAACAAGGAAAGTCACACAATGCACTGAGGGTCTGTGGTACAGAAAGCATTGCCGTCGACAGCAGTGCTTCCTTTGCTTCAGACGAGCATCTTCTGCTTCAGCACCTACAAGACAGGCATGGTCTCCAGTCCTACCTGTGTGCATTACACTGATAACCCCATCAAGGTGAGCTCTCTCTCTCCTCTCTGGAGGCTGTTGAATTGTTAATTCTCACTGCTATCACAAAATCAGAAGCAAAGGGTATTTTGTTCTATGAATCAAACATAAAGAGCTGAGATGTGGTAAGGACAAATACTTCTGTTTCTCTCAGTGCTTGGTGGTTTTTTCTTCTCTTCAGTGGAACACAGCTAAGCTGACATATAAATATTTTAGAGCAGCTTCTTATCAAGAAAAAGGAACCACTTCTGTACTGCTGCCTTAGCTGAGGTGTGTAGTTTTGACACATTCTAAAATCTTGATTGTATTTGACCTGTGCTGTTGGAGCCTTACGCTAGGAAAAGGAATCCAGGACACTTGAGAAAGCCCTTTCCCTTTTACTGTTGTGTTACATTATGTCCTGTCTTTTTCATGGAATTCAGCTTTGGCCTCTTAATTGATGAATTCTAGAGAGCAAAAGCTACAGAGAGATGTTTTCTTCAGAGTCAGCCAGGTTTGTGTTTGAGCTCACAATTGCTCAGCCTTTTGTAAATACTGCAGTAAAATGAAAATCAAAACACGATGAGAGCTTGATTCTCCAACTCCTGCCTGACTAGTCCCACTGGAGTACATGGAGGGTTTCAGATGGGACAAGCTTTTGTGATGTGACCTCGTAAAAGGTACACAGGGGAAAAAAAGAGTTAAAAAAAGACCAGCAGCAATGGAATGATGTTAATTCTAAACTCATACCCAAGTGGAAGCTTTTCCTGCAGTGGCAGAGATCGAGCGCTGTCAGGAAAACAAAAGCCATGCAGGAGCAGTCTGCATTTCAAGGCCACTAGATATTCTTTTTCAGGTGAGCAGCTGTTACAAAATATTTCTATGTCAGCTTATCTGTGTTCCTCTGAAGAGAGAAAAACAGCACACTAAACCAACCACTGAAAGAAAGGGAGGTGCTTATCCTTGCCACATCTCAGCTCTGTGTGATGTATAGAACAAGATCCTTGCCCTTTTGTGGTATCAGTGTGAATTAACAACTCCACAGCCCCAACAGGAGACAGTTCACTTAGATGGAGATTTCAGTTTAAGGGGTGTAGGTAGGGCTGCAGACCATGCCTTTTAGGTGCTGAAGTAGAAGATGCCAGAGAACTCCTTACATTTACTCACTGCTGTGGACTCCACCATCTTCTGATCACAGACCCTACGTGGCATCCTATTTCACCTTGGCAGAGTGGCTCGTTTGGTCTGTGCTCCCATTATGTAACAGGGGCAAGCAGATGCTGACTTCTCAGGAAAATTAAAGCCAGGACAAAGCAGTAACACATCTGGCCTGCTGTGCTGCACGCCATAGAATCTCTTGCAGCTCCTGAACCTGAACCATAAGCTTAGGAAATCCATATTTCCAGACATGCCTCTGGAACCACTGTGAAGATCGTGAAAGACAGAGCATTTGTCTCATTCCTTGGTACTTTGTCACTGCAGTTAATCTCTGTCATTGGACTTGGCACTGACAAGCTGGAATGGATTTTGCATTTGAATTTATCCTTTTTACTTTATAGCCTGAGTATTTATGCCATCCTCTGCTAAAGAGCTCTTAGTAGTTCTAAAGGTTTTCTCTCCGTGAAGGTGACTGATCAGATCACCTGGTAGTATTATTTTTAGCGAGCTAACCAGACTGAACACTTCACATTATGCAGGGTTTGGGGTGCTTTTCCCTTCTGAGGGAATCCTTCAGCAGCATGAGTCAACTAAAGGCAGGCCAGATGTTTGCTGAAGTGGTCCCTACTCAGATGTGTTCCTATCTTTTGTTGCTCATAGTTTATTGCAGCAGGTAAACTTTTGCCTTCAAATAGAATAGAATAAACCAGTTGGAAGCAGGGATCATGGCTGAATGTTAGGGAGAGAAAACCAATGTGAATTGGAAAGCATGAAACATGGGGAGACTGATCAGAATCAAAATGGGTCAGGGCACTAAGGATGCACAGGCTCTGAGTGGCTAGAGTGGGCAGAAGTGAGGCAGGGGGAGGCTGGGTTTTGCTCTGCTGGCAAGGCTGATGTGGAGGTTGTGGAAGAGGCAGAAAGGTGTGAGGGCAGGAGGTATATGAAGTGCTTCTCAATAAACTGTGTATTTGTTATGAAGACATCCTGAGTGTGGTCAAAAGGAAGACTCAGAACTTAAAAGTTAGGTTGAAGTCCACTGTGTAAAAGTTTAAGAACATAAAGATTACAAAAATCAGATGCCTAGGAAAGAGAATGACAGAGGACCCAGCACAATGTATCCTTTCCTGAGCCAGAGGTGGTACCCTGGCATTTAACAAAACCCTCAGCAGTTTTCTCTTTTATCAGTCTGTCTGCTCTCACCTTGAATCCGTCTGAATGGTTTAGCATTCACAGCACCCCGCAGCAGGGAGCACCAAACCTTTGTCCGGCTACATTTACCTAACACTCTTGCCATGCATTGCTGAGGAACAAGGACAGCACTACACACCTGAACGAGGGATCAAGGCCACGTGAGCAAACAGTCCTCCTTCCAAAGCTGTCACCAGGCAGGAGCACAGAAGTACCTGGGACCTGGTCAAGAGACACCCCCAGTCCTTCCACTGTCTCTGTCTTAGTTTCAAACCTGGATGCTAAAGCAGCCAGAGCTCTTTGCCAATGCCTTAAGAGATGATTTGTTTAAAAACTTCCCATCTGTTTGTGCTGTTTCATAAACATTTCAATTCCTGCTGGATGGATGTGGTAGACTGAGGAGTTTGGTTTTACATTTTTTTGTCTGCTGTCTTTTTTAAGGAGATCAGCACAAAAGGCAAAACACAACCAACTCCGACAGAATATATGAAATAGAATAGAATAAATCAGGTTGGAAGAGACCTTCAAGATCATCGTGTCCAACCTATCATCCAACACCACCTAATCAACTAAACCATGCAACCAAGCACCCTGCCAAGCCTCCTCCTGAACACCTCCAGGGATGGTTACTACACCACCTCCCCAGGCAGCCCATTCCAATGGGCAATCACTCTTTCTGTGTAGAGCTTCTTCCTAATCTCCAACCTAAACCTCCCCTGGCACAGCTTGAGACTGTGTCCTCTTGTTCTGGTGCTGGTTACCTGGGAGAAGAGACCAACCTTTGCCTGTCTACAACCTCCCTTAAGGTAGCTGTAGAGAGCAATAAGGTAACCCTGAATCTTCTCCAGGCTAGTCACCCCCAGCTCCCTCAGCCTCTCCTCACAGGGCTGTGCTCCAAGCCCCTCACCAACTTTGTTGCCCTTCTCTGGACACCTTCCAGCAAGTCAACCTCCTTCCTAAACTGAGGGGCCCAGAACTGGACACAGGACTCCAGGTGTGGCCTAACCAGTGCAGTGTACAGGGGCAGAATGACCTCCCTGCTCCTGCTGGCCACACTGTTCCTGATGCAGGCCAGGATGCCATTGGCCTTCCTGGCTGCCTGGGCACACTGCAGGTTCATGTTCAGCCTACCATCGACCAGCACCCCCAGGTCCCTCTCTGCCTGGCTGCTCACAGCCACTCTGACCCCAGCCTGTAGCACTGCCTGGGGTTGCTGTGGCCAATGTGCAGAACCCGGCACTTGGATGTGTTCAATCTCATGCCCTTGGCCTCTGCCCATCTGCCCAGCCTGTTGAGGTCCCTCTGCAGAGCCTCTCTACCCTCCAGCAGATCAACTCCTGCCCCCAGCTTGGTGTCATCAGCAGATTTACTGATGATGGACTCAATGTCCTCATCCAGATCATCAATAAAGATGTTCAAGAGCACAGGGCCCAGCACTGATCCCTGGGGCACACCACTGGTGCCTGGCTGCCAGCTGGCTGTGGCACCATTCACCACCACTCTCTGGGCTCAGCCTCCAGCCAGTTCCTAACCCAGCTCAGAGCTGCTGTCCAAGCCAGGGGCTGACAGCTTGGCCAGGAGGTTGCTGTGGGGGACAGTGTCAAAGGCCTTGCTGAAGTCCAGGTAGACTCCATCCACAGCCTGCCCCACATCCACCAGGCAGTCACCTGATCATAGAAGGAGATCAGGTTGGTCAGGCAGGACCTGCCCTTCCTAAATCCATGCTGGCTGGGCCTGATCCCTTGGCCATCCTCTAAGTGCTGTGTGATTGCACTCAGGATGACTGTTCCATAATCTTGCCTGGCACTGAGGTCAGGCTGACAGGCCTGGAATTCCCTGGTTCCTTCTTCTGGACCTTCTTGTGGCTGGGCACCACATTGGCAACTTCCAGTCCTCTGGGACCTCTCCAGTGAGCCAGGACTGCTGAAAAATGATGGAGAGCAGCTTGGCAGCTCATCTGCCAGCTCTCTCAGCACCCTAGGATGGATCCCATCTGCTCCCATGGACTTGTGGGGATCCAAGCGGCTGAGGAGATCTCTAATCACCTCCTCCTGGAACAGAGGGAAACTATGCTGCTCCCTGGCTCCATCTGCCAGCTCTGCAGGCCAGCAGTCCTGCAGACAACCTGTCCTGCTAGTAAAAATTGAGGCAAAGAAAGTGTTAAGTACCTCTGCCTTTTCCTCATCTTTAGTTACAACATTCCCCTCTGTGTCCACCAAGGAGTGGAGGTTGTCCCTGCCCTCCTCTTGCTATTAATATATTTATAGAAGGATTTTTGTTGTCCTTCACAGCAGAGGCCAGTCTAAGCTCTAAATGTGCTTTTACCTCCCTAATTTTATTCCTGCAAGACCTAGCAACATCCTTAACCATTCCATGGGTTGCCTCCCCTTTCTTCCAAAGATGATACACCCTCTTTTTGCCCCTTAGTTCCTTCAGAAGCTCATCACCCATCCAGGCTGTCTGCCCCGGGGCTCATCTTCCGGCACATTGGCACAGCCTGTTCTGAGCCTTCAAGAGTTCTTCCTTGAAGCAGGTCCAGCTCTCCTGGACCCCTTTGTTTCTAAGGGCTGTTTCCCAAGGAACCTTCTGAGTTAGTTCCTTGAACAACCTGCAGTCTGCCCTCCGGCAGTCCAGAGTGGAGGTCTTCTTGCTGCCCCTCTTAGCTTGGCTGAGTACTGACAATTCAATTCTCTCCTGGTCACTGGCCCCTAAACACCCTCTGACCACCACATCCCCACCAGCCCTTCCCTGGTGGTGAAGAGGAGGTCAAGCAGAGCCTTGCCCCTGGTAGGCTCACTCAGCACCTGGGATAAGAAGCTGTCCTCCATGCACTCTAAGAAGCTCCTGGACTGCCTCCTCTCTGCTGTGTTGAGATCCCAGCAGATGTCAGGCAGGTTGAAGTCGCCCATGAGGACAAGGTCAGGTGATGCTGAGACAGCCTTAAGCTGCCTATAGAATGCTTCATCAACATCTTCCTCCTGGTTGGGTGGTCTACAACAGACTCCAACCAGGATGTCTGCCCTGCTGGTCATCCCTCTAATTTTCACCCACTAGCATGAGCTGCCTACACAGAAATGAAACCAGGCCAAAATAATAGAGGCCAACGTGAATGAGGACCAGCAAGCATACTTGTAATAATAAACATGTCATCTGTGTCAGAGAAGCAATTCACCAATATTTATTAAGATAACAAGCAGATTATTAATAGACACAGCTCAAATTCCGATCATGTCTCTCAGTCCTAGTAGGCAGGAATTAGCAGCCAGACTCTGACAGAGGTCACCATACCTGACCATTTTCATTTTGTTTTTAGAGAAGGAGAGGACAAAGAAGCGGAGAGCACAGAAGCGTTTTCCCCCTCCTCCTACCGGTGTGACATCCTGTAGAGATCAGGCTGCTTCAGTGCTGCTGAAGATGATAGAAGCATGACGATGGTAAGAAAAAAATGGAGGCAGGGTTGAGGGAGAGGCTTCCTCTGGTAGCTGCAGTTCTGACCCCAATCCTATAAGCTGCTCCAGGCAAGCAGGTGCATGAGGCTTCATTTTGAAAGCAGTGGGTTCAAGCCAAGCACAAAAATCTGTCTAGCCAGAGCATCATCCTGCAGTACCTGTTTACCTCCTTCTGCCAATCTTTCAGCTCTGCTGATAGGGCATGAACTCTTATGTCATGAAACAGTGTGACAGAGTACTTGCTCTTTGACTCTGATGGCTGCAGATTGAAGCCAGTCATTTCAAAAAGTGAAGGGTGTGTAGCCCTGAGCTTCTGGAAAGTGGGAGGCTGAGGTTGCAGCAGCAGTGGGAATTCTTGCCTAACATTCTGCATGTTTCACCGTATGGGTTTCGGGACATAAACTGAGCAAAGCAGGCCCAGCACACACCCACTGGAAGAGTATTGGTTTGGCCTTTATTTGTTGGGATTTCCTTCCCTTCTCTGAAGGTAATGGTGCATACTCAAGGCCAAGTTCCTGACAACTGTTTTCAAAGAGCAAAAGGAGGAACTCATCGTGTGACAGCCTGCCTGTCCTGGATGGATCTTCAAAGAGGAACAGGAGCAAAAATCTCCTTATCACTGCTAGTGCTGGCTCAGAATAAACCCAGGGGGTTGCTGAGACAGGAGCCCAGGTGGAGATGTCCTGGCAGCTGCTAGCATTGTAAACCACCCAACATGCTAATTAACCCTCTTCATCCATGCTGGCACTTCCATTGGTGCCACTGCTGCTTCAGCTGCATGGATAGGTATCCCTGATTGGAACTTGTTCTGCTTAAACAGCTGTGCTGTACCCAGCAGACTGTTTAATGGGCTCCTGAAAAACTAAAGCCCTTGAGTAAGAGTCCAGCTCTGCAGAGCTAAAGGCAAAGGTTGTATTGAAGCTTTCAGAGATGGAGAGGAAAAGTTCCATTGACTTCAGCAGCAGCCAAGACTCCACCCCATATGCCTTCTGCGTTACTTTTCTGTGGTCCTGAGGCAGTGGTGAGTCTGAAGTGCTTTTAGTGGCAGGGGCAAGGTGCAGTATTGTGCCACAGTTTGCATGACCACAAGGAATGAAGTGCAGAAGGAAATCAGGAGCTCTCAACTCTAAGTACTAATCAGCACAGTAAGAAGTAGGAGCTGCCCTTGTTCCTCACTGGAGCCTGTGTGCTCACTGCCAGGCCAGTCTGGGTGTTAAGGAACGTTCTTGTAGCTGCTTTATATTTTCCTTTGCCTTTGGATAAGTCCTACTTACTCATTTGATGTACCCCCAAACAATAACCCTTTTCCTTTGTGTTTATGTATTTGGATCCTTTCAGATCTTCTTTCCCACCCATGGCAGCTGTATTTTGCATGTCCTGAGTCCTCTGACTCTTCTCCTTACAAGACAGCTTCTTGCTCCTAATCCTGTTGGACTTCCCTGTCCTGGCTTCTCTGCCTGCAGCCTATTTCCTTGCCTGCCAGAAAGGCCAAGTGTGCAAGTGCCTTGTACCATACATAGACATGGCCACAATTGCCTGCTTGAAAGGCAGGATCACCCCAAGGCTTTGCAGGCAGAGGACACACTGCTGTCGGAGCAGGATGCAGCTTGTCTTTAGCACTCCAGCTCAGCACCTCTGCCTCTCAGCAACGTATTTGGACACAAACAGACAGAGAAGCCCCCTCAGATGAGCTGCTGGGCTCAGCTCCGACTGTCTGCATTCAGTGGGCAAATCAAGCACATACCAATGACCTGTATAGATGTCAAACAAGTCTTGTATTGCTGATGGAAGCTCAGTCTGAGCAGAGAGGTTAAGAGCTTGGCTGTGCTCCTGCCTTCCTTCCTGAGGAAAATTCTTGGTTCTTGGTTGATGTTAGCCAGTGTGCTCACCTGCTGCCTCAGGCCATACTGAAATATATGCAGTGAATTGTCTGTCGGAAATTTTTTGCCAAAACATATACCCAGTTAATGCAAAATCATTTGTGAGTTTGAGATGGCACCACCATGCCCACTAAACTATGTCCCAAAGTGCCATGTCTGCACTTTGGGGTTTTTTAACACCTCCAGGGATGGTGACTCCACCACCTCCCTGGGCAGCCTGACCACTCTTGGAGTAAAGAATTTTCCCTTAATACCTAACCTAAGCCTCCCCTGGTGTAACTTGAGGCCATTTCCTCTCATTCTGACACTGGTTACTTGGGAGAAGAGACCCACACCCACCTCACTCCAACCTCCTTTCAGGTATCTATAGTAAGCACTAAGGCCTCCCCTCAGCCTCCAGACTAAATAATCTCAGCCTTGTTCTGCAGGCCTTTCACCAGCTTCATTGTCCTTCTCTGGACACTCTCCAGCACGTGGTGAAGTCATAAGGTGATGAGGACAGAGGGGAATCTTGCACCATCACCATTACTCTCCTGCTCAGGATGCTCACATGGATCATGACAGCATGATGCCACACCACCTGGCACAGATACAGCCCAGTTCTCAGGAAAGAAGCTTTAACGTTGGATCTTGCCCCTTCCTGCACTCCAGGAGGTATGAAACTCCCCCAGCTTGTTTGTTCTGAGGGTGTTTGGGTTTTTTTCTAAGCCCTTTGTCTTCTCCCAGGAACAAAGGAAAGGATAAAACCTGTAGTGCTTATTGATTGCTGCTTAACTGTACTGTTAAAGAATGAGCTCTGCAGCTGTGCAGCTGACACACAGAAGGAAACAGCAGCACAAAGATCCTGTGAGCATGGATGTCTTGTTGCATGCAATATTATTTTTACCTATACAACATCTCTATGATGGAGGGGAGAATGAAAGGCTAAAATGGGAAGTTTTTTATTGCCACAGTGTGACTCACTCAGTTTAAACAGAGATACCTTGAGCGATGCTGCTGGAGTCAGCAGATGAACTAGATTATTTCCTCTGCCCAGCCATGTTTCCATGGCCATAGGAACTGTGGCACAGACATTTTGAACCTTAATTGGAGACCTGTAAAAATGAAGGTTCTCTTCTGTGAATGTCAGCAGAGTGACGTCACTTGAAAGAATGAAAATAGTTCTTCACCATGAGGGTGGTGAGACACTGGTACAGCTTGTCCAGGGAGGTGGTGGAAGGCCAGTCCCTCAAGTCTGAAAACTGATCTACTGTGAGGTGTCCCTGCCCTTGGCGGGGGGGGGTGGAACTGGATGATCCTTGAGGTCCCTTCCAACCCTTTCAATTCTGTGACTAGATGACCTTTGGAGGTCCCTTCCAATCCAGACCATGATTCTATGAGTGTGTGAGTCTATATGCTACTGCTTGGTCACTGAAAAACATATTATATCTGTAGGTCTGGGCAACAGAATGAAGTAGGGACCTGATGTTATGATAGAGAAGCAAAATAAACTCCTGTCTCTAAAGTCTGGTGACACTAACATGGTACCTTGGAACACTCTCTAGGACAAGGCAGTCCTTGTGATTTCATTTTAAGGAGCACCAGGAAATTTGGCCTGCAGCACAGAGGAACTGTAACAGCCTGAGATGGTGAGCATTGGAATTCAATCACTTGATGTGAAGGCTTAGCAGCAGCAGAGAGCGTTTGAAAGCTTGAAATGCCGGAGCAGGGAGGTGACTGGGAACGTCTGACAGCTCCTGCACTACTCATCCAGAGAGAAAACACAATCAGCCAAGAATTCCAACTGCTCAACAGATCTCCAGCCCAGTAGAAACTGGAAAAACATCTCTGAAGATGTTGTCCAGGGTTCTGCTAGGGATCTGACCTCTCCCTCTACTGCATATAGGCTCTCCTAGGGATCTCACCTCTCCCTCTACTGCACATAGGCTCTCCTAGGGATCTTATTGACAAGAAGAGCACCAGGGTGATTAAGAAGGAGTTCAGGGCCCTTGGACAATTGATTTATGGGGCAGGAGCTCAAATGGTGCTCGGCTCAGTTCCCTCAGTGGCAGGGGAGGACACTGAGAGGAACAGAACCCACACCATCAACAGTTGGCTCAGGGGATGCTGCCAGCAGAGGAACTTTGGCTTCTTCGATCATGGGGCAACTTTTACTGCACCTGACCTGCTGGGTCCTGATGGGGTGCAGTTATCTAGAAGGGGTAAGAGAGTCCTAGCACTGGAGTTGGCAGGGCTCATTAGGAGGGCTTTAAACTAGGTCTGAAGGGGTGGGTGAGGATATCAGTCCCTCTGCAGAGGTAAGAGTAGGGCACAAGGTAGGGTCAGTTGAGAGGTCGGGAGCCCAGCTGCAGTGCAGGTACACCAATGCACGCAGCCTGGGCAATAAGCAAGAGGAGCTGGAGGTCCTGGCCCACCAGGGTGACTGTGATATAGTCGCCATCTCAGAAACATGGTGGGACAACAGGCACGATTGGAGTGCTGCACTGGGGGGCTACAGGCTCTTTAGGAGGGATAGGCGAGGGAGAAGAGGAGGAGGGGTGGCTCTGTATATTAGGGAGTCACTCTCTGCCTCAGAACTTGAGGTGGAAGATGAGGGAATTGAGAGCCTGTGGGTTAAAATCAGAGGGCAGCCCAACAAATCTGACATCCTGGTTGGAGTCTGTTACAGACCACCCAGCCAGGATGATGATGAATTATTCTACAAACAACTGGAGGCTGTCTCAAGATCATCAGATCTTGTCCTCGTGGGGGACTTCAACCTGCCAGATATCTGCTGGGAACTTAATTCAGCAGAGAGAAGGCAGTCCAGAAGATTCCTGGAGCGAATGGAGGACTGCTTCCTGCTGCAGCTGTTAAGTGAGCCTCCCAGGGGCCAGGCTCTGCTTGACCTGCTGCTCTCCAATAGGGAAGGGCTGGGGGGAGAGGTGACTGTGGGAGGCTGCCCAGGGTGCAGTGACCACAAGATAGTGAAGTCTTCAATCTGCAGGGAGATAGGGAGGAGCACCAACAGAACCTTCACCTTGGACTGCAGGAGGGCAAACTTCAGCCTCTTTAAGAAACTTATTCACAAAGTTCCCTGGGTACCAACCCTCATGAACCGAGGGGTCCAGGAGGGTTGGAGCTGCTTCAAGCAGGAGCTCTTGAAGGCACAGGAACTGGCAGTGCCCATGTGCCGAAAGATGAGCCCAGGGGAAGGCTCTGGGCCTGGATGAGCAAGCAGCTCCTGGAGGATTGAAGGGGATAAAAGAGGCTGTATCACCTTTGGAAGGAGGGGAAGGCTTCTCCAGGAAGCTGTTAGATTATGTAGGAATAAAATTAGAGAGGCAAAGGCCCAGCTGGAACTGAAGCTGAACACCTCTGTGAGAGACAACAAAAAGCAATTTTACAAGTATATTAACACTAAGAAGAGGGCAAGAAGAACCTGCACTCCTTACTGGACCTGGAGGGGAACACTGTGACTGACGATGAGGAAAAGGCTGAGGTCCTGAACACCTTCTTTGCCTCAATGTTTAACAGCAAGGCAGGAGCAGTTCAGGACAAGTGGCCTCCTGAGCTGGGTGATGGGGTCAGGGAGCAGTGTGATGCCCTGGAAATCCATGAGGAATTGGTTGGGGACCTGCTGAGCCACTTGGACACTCACAAGTCCATGGGACCTGATGGGATCCACCCTAGGGTGCTGAGAGAGCTGGCAGATGAGCTGCCAGGCCGCTCTCCATCATTTTCCTCCAGTCCTGGCTCACTGGAGAGGTCCCAGATGACTGAAACTGGCCAAGGTGGTCCCCATCCACAAGAAGGGTCAGATGGAGGAACATGGAAACTCCAGGCCTGGCAGCCTGACCTCAGTGCCAGGGAAGGTGATGGAGCAGATTATCCTGGGGGCAATAACTGCACCTGAAGGATGGCCAAGGGCTCAGGTCCAGCCAACATGGATTTAGGAAGAGCAACCTGATCTCCTTCTATGATCAGATGACTGCCTGGTGGATGTGGGGCAGGCTGTGGATGTGGTCTGCCTGGACTTCAGCAAGGCCTTTGACACCGTCCCCCACAGCAAACTCCTGGCTAAGCTGTCAGCCCCTGGCTTGGACAGCAACTCTCTGAGCTGGGTTAGGAACTGGCTGGAGGCTGAGCCCAGAGAGTGGTGGTGAATGGTGCCACATCCAGCTGGCAGCCAGGCACCAGTGGTGTGCCCCAGGGATCAGTGCTGGGCCCCATCCTCTTTAACATCTTTATTGATGATCTGGATGAGGGGATTGAGTCAGTCATCAGCAAGTTTGCAGATGACACCAAGTTAGGAGCAGATGTTGGTCAGTTAGAGGGTAGAAAGGCTCTGCAGAGGGACCTCGACCGACTGGACAGATGGGCAGAGGCCAACAGGATGGCATTCAACAAATCCAAGTGCCAGGTGCTGCACTTTGGCCACAGCAACCCCATGCAGAGCTACAGGCTGGGGTCAGAGTGGCTGAGAGCTGCCAAACAGAGAGGGACCTGGGGGTGCTGATTGACACCTGCCTAAACATGAGCCAGCAGTGTGCCCAGGTGGCCAAGAAAGCCAAGGGCATCCTGGCCTGCATTAGGAATAGTGTGGCCAGCAGGAGCAGGGAGGTCATTGTGCCCCTGTACTCTGCATTGGTTAGGCCACACCTTGAGTCCTGTGTCCAGTTCTGGGCCCCTCAGTTTAAGAAGGACATTGAGACACTTGAAGGTGTCCAGAGAAGGGCAACAAGGCTGGGGAGAGGCCTTGAGCACAGCCCTGCGAGGAGAGGCTGAGGGAGCTGGGGTTGTTTAGCCTGGAGAAGAGGAGGCTCAGGGGAGACCTCATTGCTGTCTACAACTCCTTGAAGGGAGGTTGTAGCCAGGTGGGGGTTGGTCTCTTCTCCCAAGCAACCATCATCAGAACAAGAGGACACAGTCTCAAGCTGCACCAGGGGAGGTTTAGACTCGAAGTGAGGAGAAAGTTCTTCCCAGAGAGAGTCATTCGTCATTGGGATGTGCTGCCCAGGGAGGTGGTGGAGTCCCCGTCCCTGGAGGTGTTCAAGAGGGGATTGGATGTGGCACTTGGTGCCATGGTCTAGTCATGAGGTCTGTGGTGACAGGTTGGACTTGATGATCCCTGGGGTCTCTTCCAATCTTAGTTATACTGTGATACTGTGATACTGTGATCTCTGCCTGTACTGCACATAGGCTCTGCTAGGGATCTCACCTCTGCCTCTGCTGCACATAGGCTCTGCTAGGGATCTCACCTCTGCCTCTGCTGCACATAGGCTCTGCTAGGGATCTCACCTCTGCCTCTGCTGCACATAGGCTCTGCTAGGGATCTCACCTCTGCCTCTGCTGCACATAGGCTCTGCTAGGGATCTCACCTCTGCCTCTGCTGCACATAGGCTCTGCTAGGGATCTTAGCCTTTGCTTCTATTGAATGTACCTGGTAAAAAATGGCAGAAATAGTGTGGGTCCTAACCAAACTAATATTGTGTCACCTCCCCTAGGGTGATGGAGGTTTGATTATTTCTGCAAGATAGAGAGAGCAGTGTTTTGGGCCTGACACCAGACAAGAAAAACCAACAGAGTTTAATATTTTGGTTCAAGAACCGAATCAAATTATTCACCAAACCCAACCGTTTCCCCCCACTTCAGCCCCGAAACAGTAGCCTGCCATCGGCAGCACAGGGTTTGTATGAACTTCTCACAGGAGCCAGTCTCTCTCCCAGGCAATATTGATTTCACATGTTTGTTTCAAATGATTTTTATGTTTGAAAAGATGAAAAATTGTTTCCAGCCTGAAACTAATTCTGCAGGAACAACTTCTAGGAAAGGACATTTTCTGTGCACATTTTCCTCTAACACATTTATTTCATTTTCTGAGGTATAAATTCTAGGACACAGTGTCAAAAGTGCAATTAAATATGGTGCAGAACTGAATCCTAATTGATGGCAACGATAATTATAATGAATTATTTAATGAAAGCTGCTTAAGCCTTTTTTTTCCCTACTCCTTATTATTCTATTTGGAAACAGACTGTCCTAAACCATCTCGAGTGTCCTGCTGTCACTATTTGGACAAGCATTTGTCATTAGGTTTTTAATATGCATTAATATTTTTAATAGGCTTTTAACAGAGAAAGCTCTCTCCCCAGTTCTATTTAACTCTAATCTTTAGGGTAGGGTCTTGTATCTCTTTTCATGCTTCTCCTCTTATTAGCTTTCCAGATATATTCAGAAATCCCCTAATTTGTACCCAGCAATGAATTATGTCTTGAAGCATTAAAATGTACATTTAAAAATACTGAAGCTAAAGTAGGGGACTGGTAAAATGCTATTAAAAGCTCCTGCTTTAAATATACCTGATGTGAAAAAGAGATTTGAAAAGACCTCTTTTTCCAAAAGGGAAAAATGGTTTTGCAGTTGTTATTTGTATTTTTTTTTTCTTCCTCCTTTAGGAGTTAAAGGTTCAGAAGATTAAATAAAAAATAACAAAAGGCACATCCCAAGCTGGGTGGGGAGTGCCTGAATTTTCATGGCAATGCTGACATTCATTTAAGCTTTACAGACTGGCCAAAAAAGAGAATTAAACTTCAGGGGGTTTGGAAGTAAGGTCTGATATTTAGCACCCAAGTTCACAGAATCACAGACTGTTAGGGACCAGAAGGGACCTTGAAAGCTCATCCAGTCCGACCCCCCTGCCAGAGCAGGAGCAGCTAGAGCAGGTCACACAGGAACCCCAGGAGGGGTTTGAATATCTCCAGAGAGGGAGAGTTCTAAAGCTACTTACTGGAGGTGGTCAGAATCAAAGTAAGAATGATACCATGACTTTCTAATATAGTTGGCAGTAGTCGTAGCTGGCTGCTTTGTTGGGTTGTTTGTGAGCCTCTTCACATGGTATAGAGGGGCATGAGGCAGTAGAAGAATGGGCAGCAATGGGATCATGCCTGACACTAAGTGGAGAATGTGCAGTGGTAAGTGGGATTGAATGGGAAACAGCTGGGTGCCTGAGAGCATCCCGATTCTGCCAGTCTTGTGTGTGTTGCCTTGAAAACTAAATGAGTGATCTGTGCCTGCTAGGAGTGTGGCTGAATGGATGCTGTAGGACACTTGTTGCTTTTGTCTTCTGGCCATGGCTGTTCCTCATATTTCTCACTTCATTTTTCTTGCAGGCCTGGTATGGAATGTTTGATCTCTTGCCAGGTAGTCTTGCTCAGTTACGCAAGAGGCAGGGATTTGATCCCCAGCTCCTGTTAGCATGCTCTTAGAAATACGTGGTTACAAAATAAAAGCATTAGCCTGCAGCCATGCTGCTGTGTGCTGTGCTGTCCTCAGATCTTACGTGTTCAGCCAGGGCAGCACTGCTCACAGACTTGGGGCTGCTCTGGGAAGCTGGAAAGGAGCCACAGCGTTAAAGAACATGCACGAACGTCCTCATTTGTGCTGCACTCCAGGGAGTTCCTATTCTCTTATTATCTATTTGTTGTTACAGTTTTGCCTTCATATGTACCATATCTATTTCATAAACATGGGGACAGAGGGGGTTGGGGTTTTTTTGGGGGTTATATATTTATTGATCTAAGTCAACAAAGGCAACTACTGTGAGCATGCAACACTCTGGATGCAATGCTTAAGGATGGCATTGTGGAAGCCATAGCTAGGAGGCTTCCTAATGGTGCTTAGGCTGGAGCCCTTTGCAATGCAGCCTTCCCTTCCAGAGCAGTTCAAGGTGCTACAAAAGGGTAGCCTTTTGACTTGTGCTACAGAGGTCACTTGATAGCCATGTGCATTGAGGAAGCACATGTGGGGCTTTTCTCCAGCACTGCCTGAGAACCAGCCACAGCCTGAGCCCTGTGCAAAGCCACTGCAGCACATCATGCCCTGGAGATCTTGGTTTGATGGGCAGTGCAGGCACAGGCTGCCAAAGGGCTCTGGCACTCATGAAGAATAAGCAATGTGATGCTGGAGAGTGATGTTTACAGCTGTGAGTCCAAGGCTGAGGAGGAGGCTTGGAGGATAGGGAGGGAAGTCTAAAGCCAGAAAGGGTTGAGGAGGGGACTTTGACAAGAGCAACAGAAAGGCAAAGGCCAACAAATATAGCAGCTCTGTCAGCCTCAGCCTCTACTTTGTTCCCCTCCACTGCATCTAAACCCAAAGCCCCATTAGCAGCAAGAGGAAGGCCACGTGGCTGGGGGGAAGTGTGTGAGAAAAGTGTCTCCACAAATCTGAGTCAGAAGAAAGCTTGTGCAGAAGGACAGGCAGGGGTAGCTGGCCCTTATTTTATCCCTCTGCAGTAAGAACACCTCAGAGGCAATACAGATATTAATGTTATACTTAGAGCATCTGTACCTCTGGGGGGAAAAACCCAATGCTTAGCATATTACTTTTGTCTCCCAAATGGCAGAGCATTGTTTAACTCTGTCTAGTTTCAGGGTTGTGTGAGCATATACTGTGTCTACTTGAGGTGCTGATTGTCAGCAGGATGATTCTGGCTGCGAGCAAACTATTGGGGTCAGACCTGAAGCAAAACCTGAGGTTCAAACACTTCTAAATCTTAGGTGAGTTCAACCCTACATCCAACTGCAATAGTAAAACATTTCTCAGATCTGAACAAATGGCACAAGAGGGATGTCTGGGGTGGGTTCTGATAGGACAAGGGGCACTGGATGGAAACTACAGCACAGGAGGTTCCACCTCAACATGAGGCAGAACTTCTGCACTGTGAGGGTCCCAGAGCCCTGGAGCAGGCTGCCCAGAGAGGTTGTGGAGTCTCCTCCTCTGGAGCCTTTCCATCCCTGTCTGGATGTGTTCCTGTGTGACCTGTGTGCTGGATTCTATGGTCCTGCTCTGGCAGGGGTTTGGACTGCAAGATCTCCAGTAATCTGTGATCTGTCTTCTGGCCCTCTTCTGACCCTGTGCAAAAGTGCCCCAACCAGCTGTGCCTGAATGTTTGACAACAGCTGTTCAAAAGTCTTCCAGAACTTTCCAGCACCTTTCAAACCCAGGACCACAGCAGCATTTTGTACTCTCCTCACCTGCACTTGTTACAGTTTTTGCTTCAGGTTCTGAGTTTTATGTGATTAAATTTTGGTGTTAAACACTACAATGAATAATAAGTAGTGACATTTTCCATCCTAAAGATATCAAAGATAGAAAAACATTGTTGTTTCCATTTTTCTAGTGAGGACAATGAGGCACTAATTATTTGCCCAAAGTGACTTTGCTCGGTAAAAGATACAGCAGAGCAAATTAATTTAATGTTTTGAAGTTTAGGTTTGTTGGTTTGCCTTTTCTTTTTTGTCCTCAGGAAAAATCACTCTAGTGGGAAAAGGCAGTTTCAGAGAAGTGAGCATGAGTTCCAGTATAATGTGAATCTAAAAGGGTTGGCTCTTGCACATGAGTCTGTGGCTGTGACACACAACGGATGAATGATTAGTTTGTGCACAGATCATTGCAATGAGTCTAGCCCACAGGAAAAAAAAAGGTCTTTATGCAAGAGTTCTGGACATGGTGCAAGCACTTGAATATTCAGTGATGGAAAAGCCAACAGAGAGAATAAGCACTCTAGACAGTGAGCCAGAGAGTGGCATGCAAAAACACAGAGAACCTGAGGTGCCCTGAGCTGCTCTGGATCAGCCTCACAGTGAGGATTCTGCTGGCAGCTGACAGCAAAGCAGAGCACACAAAGCTACTGTGCAGCCTGCAAGAAGACTGGTGGGAACTTCTGGCTTCATTTGTTCATCAGGCCAGGGGAAAATGCACATTCTGCCAGGGAGTGAGGGGCAGGTTACTATCTTGCCCCTGCAGAAGAACATGACTGCAAGTGGCAGTGCTCCTCTGCATGAGCAGGATGCCTTTGCAGCGCACACACACACACACACCCTGCCCCTAACTAGTGTTTCCCATTGGTATCGACTTGGGCAATGACCCTGGGAAAGCCAGAAGGCATTTTCCAAACCAGTACTTAGTGCATTTCCTGAACACAAAGCTGCTGTCATGCATGACTTGGCAGCCCTCAAGGCCTTGCTTTTTGCACCCTGACTGCATCCTACTGACTGCAGGAGCAGCAGGGCCTCTGGCTGAACCTTCCCACACCTGGGCAACAGCGCGGCGCTCTGCTCCCTCGGCTAGGGGAGAAGAATGCTGAGAAGAATGCTGTCAGTGCACAGCAGTGGCAGGGTGAGCCCCCAAAGAACAGCCCTTGATTCAGCAAGAGGATCCTCTTCTCAGGGCCACTGAAAAGGAGCCAGTGAACTTCTGGAGAGAGAAGACATTGTGTCCATTATTCCAGTGGCTGGGAACAGTGTTGCTTGGTCTCCACCAGGCAGCTGTGTGGGCTTGAAATGTGCAACCAGCCAGAGACTAGTGCCTCTGCAGCTGAGTTAAGCACTGTGCTAAGCAGCTGCTCTCCTGATTTTCCTCCAGATTCTTTTTGTGCTGTTGTTCACAACTATTTGTTCCCAGTTGGATAGGTCTTGGCTGCACAGGCTGATATGTGACAAGGCTACACAGAAGTTCACTACAACTTACAGCCTCTCAGCAACTACCAGGACCTTCCTGGTGTTTTGCCCAGTCCACTGCCTCCCTGCTCTTGCTTCTCATGTGAGGCTTTGCTGTATCCCTGCTGCTCCACCGCCTTTCTGCCTGGCCTAAGGTGCACTCTTCCCTTCTCTCTTTATTAGCTTTCTCTTTGCCTTCTACTGATGGTCTTTGCATACCTGCTGGCTCCTTTTCCTCAGGGTAGCTGGGCAAGGACATGGAAAGGGGCTGAGACAGTCTGCCATCACCTCTTGCTTTCTCTTGAATTGCATAGATGCATTGGATTGGATGTTTATCTGAGCAGCAGAATGTTTGCAGGGCTTTCCATCAGCAGTATATAAGTAAAAATGGACCAGAATAGATTGGATTGTTGCTTCTTACATCCGCTTCGCTGTTGTGTTTTTGACAGGTCCTGACACCCACACACATGCTCCTTGCTCAGACTTGGCTAGATCTGCTATTATTTTTTTTGTCTGCTTTGAGTTTTTGGCAGGATTTTTCATTCCTTACAACCTTCTTCCCTGACAGAGAGTTTCAGTAGCTCTCACCCTGGTCTTTAACCCTTAGGCCTTGTGCCTTTGGACTCTCCACACTGATAGGTCTTACCAGGCTTATCATTAAACACCAGAGGGACAAGCACTGCACCTTGCTCTGAAGCAGGGAAGCACTTCTGCTGGCTTCTCATCTCCCTTGCCACTCAACCACGTTTAATGTCACACCCCTTCTTCAGTCAGCACTTCCCACTGCAAAAGAGTGAAACCAAGAAAAGAACCTGCCACAGGTAATTTATGTAATGGATTTATCCATTTACTCCAAGCTGAATATGCATGACTGGGTCTTGATGTCTTCAAGTGCATTTGAACGGGCTCACCTCATCTTTCCCCCTGTGCACTGTTTTTAATGCTGTGTAACAATCACAAATGCCTCCTGTGTGCATTCAACAAATGGCATTGATGCTCAGTGTTAAGTTCACAGAATCACAGAACTGTCAGGGTTGGAAGGGACCTCAAGGCTCATCCAGTTCCAATCCCCCTGCCATGGGCAGGGTTGCTCACAGCCACATCCAGCCTGGCCTTCAAAACCTCCAGGCATGAGGCTTCCACCACCTCCCTGGGCAACCTGTGCCAGGCTCTCACCACCCTCATGGGGAACAACTTCTTCCTAAGGTCTAACCTCACCTCCTCTAGCTTGGATCCATTCCCCCCAGTCCTATCACTCCCTGACACTCTCAAAAGTCCCTCCCCAGCTTCCTTGTAGCCCCCTTCAGATCCTGGAAGGCCACAAGAAGGTCTCCTGGGAGTCTTCTCCAGACTGAACAGCCCCAACCCTCTCAGTCTGTCTCCATAGCAGAGCAGTTCCAGCCCTCTGCTCCTCCTCGTGGCCCTGCTCTGGACACCTTCCAGCCCCTCCAGATCCTTCCTGTAATAGAGGCTCCAGAACTGGACACAGAGCTCCAGCTGCGGTCTCAGCAGAGTAGGGTAACTGTTTGCATCAGTTTTGAGACATTGTTTCCAAACCAAAAGTGGATGGGCAGGCAGAATGGCTCTGTCATGTGCAGCACATACCCCTTGAAAACGTGGAGCAGTTAATATTTGCAAATGCACTGTTTCCAAAAGAATTGGTGCTGGAAGACCTTGGTTTACCTGAGTGTGTGCATACAGGGGAGACTAAGGCCAATGCAAGACTGAAAGAGCAGAACCTACTTGAGAAGAAATAAAAATGACTGTTCAGTCAGGTTTTAAGTTGCCCAGCTGCAGGCATGAGCGCCGGAGGAAAGCCAGCAAGCGCCCCAGCCAGAGGCCCCCTTTGCCAGACCCGTGCAAGATGGAAAGCAGCCTCAGGGCTGAAAGTGTCAACAGAATCCAGCATCTGCGGGGCTTCTCTCAGACGACTGCACCGCAAGGGCTGCAGGAAGGCTGAGCGCGGCGCCGGCACTCCCCTCCCTCCCGGCGGGCAGCGCTCACAAGCTGCTGAGCTCTGACGGGGCAGCCAGCGGCGGAGCCCTGCTGGAGGACATCACATCCCTCCCACGGCACCCGAGCAGGGCTCCCAGGGGCCGCGGCCGGGTTTCTGGGCTCCGGCTGCCCAGCGCCTCGGGCTGGCAGGCCATTCGAGACCCAAGCCGGCACAGGGCCGGGGGCACAAGGGAGAGTGGAGAAGCTGCGGCGGCGCGGAGAGCGCAACGCCCGGCGCGGCACGGCGGTCAAGGGCGCGCGGCGGGAGGCCGCCGCCAGAGGGCGCCCCGCGCCCCACCTTGCACCACGCCCATGCGCTCGCACGCCATCGGGCTGGCGGAAGGGCCTCCCGCGACACGCAGGGGCGCCCTAACCGGGCGGAAGTGACGAGCAACTAGGGGCGGAAGTGTGGCGGGGCGCCGCTTCCCGCTGGGCGCCGGGGCGGGGCTGGCTCGCGGCAGGTGAGGGGCACGGCGCGGCAGGGAGCGCGCGCGGGGCCCGGCGGCGGGCGGGGCCGGGCTCCGCTCCCGCGGCGGGGCCCGGGGCGGTGCCGGGGCTCGGCCGTGCTGGCGCGGGCCTCCGAGCGGGGCGAGAGCTGCGGCTGGGCCCGGTGGCGACAAGCCGGGGCCCGAGGAAGGTGCCTGCCCTTAGGCCTGAGCGGGGCGGTGAGCCCCGGCAGGATCCTGTGAGGGGCTGCCGCGGAGTCCGCCTCCTGCCTTAGGCTGGCGGAACGCTTCCGGGGGCCGCTGGGACCCCGTCAGGCTGGTAGTGCGGGAGGAGAGTAACGCAGTACCTGCTCGGGGGTCGTGACAGCTTCGCAGACTCTTGAGTGGCACTTGCAGGGCGTCTCGGTGCTGCTGTGACACAGGCTGGCAAGCTGCTGATGGGACACTGGGAAGGGCAACGCCTTCTCTCCGCGTCGGTTAGGTACCTTGCAGGGACAGAGGGATAAATGTTGCAGCCTGAAGGGTAAAGATGCCCAGGACAGGGGACTCTGCCGAGTGGGTCTGTAGTATTTCCTCTGAAGCTTGGTTAATGGCTTGAAGTAGAGTTGTGGAGGGTTTGTGCTATGCAAGTCATAAATGCTTTTATTGTATCATTATTTCCATATTCAAAGCAAGTAACACATCAGCCAGCAGTGAAAAGACAACAGGAGTACTAGACCTGGCTGTGCACATGGAGGAAAGGCTGCTGGTGGATGTAGTGAAAGTTGTGAGTCCACAGTGATGGTCACTGTTAGGGTTTATTTAGTAATTGAGAGAGGCACCACAACCATCACCTGCTGTGGTGAAGTTTCCCTATTCCTCTTCATTTAATCTTACTTTTAAATGGTGTGGTTCAAAAGTTGAGTGGTCAGACAGCGCCTGGACTCTCCCAAAGGCCTGTTTCAAAACACCTGGAATGTAGTTTCCAGTTTTGGGCACCTCAAACCAAGAGAGATGTGGAGGTGCTGGAGCCAGGGCAGAGCACGGCAAGGAAGCTGGGAAGGGCCTGGAGAAGAAATCTGATGAGGAGCAACTGAGGGAGCTGGGGATGGTTAGTGTGAAACAGAGGAGGCTGAGGGGAGACCTCCTGGCTCTCTACAGCTACCTGAAAGGAGGTTGTGGAGAGCTTGGTGCTGGTCTCTTCTCCCAGGTAATTAGTGATAGAACAAGAGGGAACAGCCTCAAGCTGCAGCAGGACAGGGTTAGACTGGGCAGTAGGAAGAATTTGATCCCATCAAGAGTGGTCAGGGATTGGAATGTGCTGCCCAGGGAGGTGGTGGAGTCCCCAAGCCTGGCTGTGTTTAAAGGTGGTTGGATGTGGTGCTTGGGGATGTGGTTTAGGGTTAATGGTTGGACTTGATGATCTCAAGGGCCTTTTTCAACCTGAATGTTTTTGTGATTCTGTGAAAAGAGGAAGCATTTCATGCCCAACTCTGCTCACTTCTGCAGTGCAGCTTCCAGCAAGGAGCGTGAGACAGTGCCAGCTCTGGTTGTAACCTTTGCCCTGATTCAGGCAAATGTCACCTAGGAGTGTAACAAAAGATGGTAACAAAAGATGAGGAGAAGGCAGAAGTACGTAACACCTTCTTTGCCTCAATTTTTACTAGCAGGACAGAATGTCTTCCAGACAGCTGGGCTGCAGAGCTGGCAGATGGAGCCAGGGAGCAGTATAGTTCCCCTGTGTTCCAGGAGGAGGTGGTTAGAGATCTCCTCAGCCGCTTGGATCCCCACAAGTCCATGGGAGCAGATGGGATCCATCCTAGGGTGCTGAGAGAGCTGGCAGATGAGCTGCCAAGCCACTCCCCATCGTTTTTCAGCAGTCCTGGCTCACTGGAGAGGTCCCAGAGGACTGGAAGCTGCCAAGGTGATGCCCAGCCACAAGAGGGGCTGGTTGGATGAGCCAGGGAATTCCAGGCCTGTCAGCCTGACCTCAGTGCCAGGCAAGGTTATGGAACAGTCATCCTGAGTGCAGTCACACAGCACTTAGAGGATGGCCAAGGGATCAGGCCCAGCCAGCATGGATTTAGGAAGGGCAGGTCCTGCCTGACCAACCTGATCTCCTTCCATGCCCAGGGGACTGCCTGGTGGATGTGGGGCAGGCTGTGGATGTAGTCTACCTGGACTTCAGCAAGGCCTTTGACACTGTCCCCCACAGCAAGCTCCTGGCCAAGCTGTCAGCCCCTGGCTTGGACAGCAGCTCTGAGCTGGGTTAGGAACTGGCTGGAGGCTGAGCCCAGAGAGTGGTGGTGAATGGTGCCACATCCAGCTGGCAGCCAGGCACCAGTGGTGTGCCCCAGGGATCAGTGCTGGGCCCCATCCTCTTTAACATCTTCATTGATGATCTGGATGAGGGCATTGAGTCCATCAGCAGTAAATTTGCTGATGACACCAAGCTGGGGGCAGGAGTTGATCTGCTGGAGGGTATAGAGGCTCTGCAGAGGGACCTGGACAGGCTGGACAGATGGGCAGAGGCCAAGGGCAGGAGATTGAACACATCCAAGTGCCAGGTTCTGCACATTGACCACAGCAACCCCAGGCAGTGCTACAGGCTGGGGTCAGAGTGGCTGAGAGCTGCCAAACAGAGAGGGACCTGGGGGTGCTGGTTGATTGTAGGCTGAACATGAGCCTGTAGTGTGCTCAGGCAGCCAGGAGAGCCTATGGCATCCTGGCCTGCATCAGGAACAGTGTGGCCAGCAGGAGCAGGGAGGTCATTGTGCCCTGTGCTCAGCACTGGTTAGGCCACACCTTGAGTCCTGTGTCCAGTTCTGGGCTCCTCGGTTTAGGAAAGATGCTGAGCTGCTGGAAGGTGTCCAGAGAAGGGCAACAAAGCTGGGGAGGGGTCTGGAGCACAGCCCTGTGAGGAGAGGCTGAGGGAGCTGGGGTTGCTTAGCCTGGAGAAGAGGAGGCTCAGGGGTGATCTTATTGCTCTCTACAGCTCCCTGAAGGGAGGTTGTAGCCAGGTGGGGGTTGGTCTCTTCTCCCAGGCAAGCAGCACCAGAACAAGAGGACACAGTCTCAAGCTGTGCCAGGGGAGGTTTAGGCTGGAGGTGTGGAAGAAGTTCTTCCCAGACAGAGAGCTTGCCCATTGGAATGGGCTGCCTGGGGAGGTGGTGGAGTCAGCATCCCTGGAGGTGTTCAGGAGGAGACTTGATGGGGAGCTTGGTGCCATGGGTTAGTTGATTAGGTGGTGTTGGGTGATGGGTTGGACACAGTGATCTCAAAGGTCTCTTCCAACCTGGTTTATTCTGTTCTGCTGGAGGTGACCTATTTATTTCATGTAGGTTGTGCAGTGGGGGTTGTTGGCAGGGATTTGCAGCCTGGGCTGACCTATCCTGGAGTAGATGAAGCAGAAGCTAACGCTGTCCCTGTTTGTTGCCAGGCCTCTGAAATGTGGAGCCTTCCTTGAGCACTGAGAGGGAGCAGGGTGACCAGGGCTGCTCCTGCCAGGAGCGAGGGCTGGAAGTCAAGTGACTTTGGCATGTCCTTGTAGAGGCTTTCTGTGTTTCAGAATTGGAGGTACTCCAGTCAAATGTCCTATGCTTAGACTTTGTTTTAGGAAGCTTAGCTAGGGTCTAATAAATCCTCCTGCTATTTCATTATATTTGTCTTGTCTGAGTAGTAAACCTCTGTGTTTCTGGGGTGCTTTGTTGGGGGGAAACAGCCACACCTCCAAAGCGCCCTCGGGCAGCAGAATGCCTGCGGCGCTCCCCGGGAAGCACAGCCTTGGCATCTGTCCTGCTATCACTCTGGCTGTTTAAACTGAGCTTTTAATCTTCCTTCCTTCAGATGAAATGCATTGTTGTCTTCTCTCAGTTCAGGGGTTGACTGGCAAGAAAACTGCAGTCCCTGGGAGCTGTTCTGGCTTCTGGTAAGAGCAGGTAGCTGTAGTCTCACTGCACGTTCAGCCTGGGTGCTGAGAGAGAATGGTCGAAATTGAGGACTAGGGAAAAGTGGTGTTGAGATAAGCCTGAAAGTAAGGCAGCTGTGGTTGGTTGTTGTTGGGGTTTTTTTAGATTAAAGGTAGTGTGCAGAGGAAAAAGAAGATTATGTCTGAAATTGCAGTGTTTTCTGTGGCTGTGCTGGGTGAGCTTATCACTCAAAAAGCATTTCCTGTAGCTAATCAGCTCTGCTTAGACCCTTTCCCAAGACAGCCTTTGCCAGAAAACAGTCCACCCAGCAGTGTGTTTGGTGGGTTATTGATTCCCCAAGTGTCATGTTTTTGACCCAGCTGTTTGTCAGTTCCTGTCATCCAGGCTAACCTGTAGGGATAGTCCTTCTAGCAAATGCGAGCAGGCTTGAAGATGCTTCCTCACAGTGAGTGAGGCCCCTTCCTGTCCTCTTGCAGAAATGCAGGCATTCCCTTCGCTTTGTAAAGTACAGGATGGGCAGGAGCTGCCTTGGTTGTCAATTTGATTTGGTCGTTGCCTTCATTAAATGTATCAGGATCTGTACAGCTCAGGATCTGGTTGGTATGGGTGCTGTGAAACTCCAGAACTTTGGAGCAGAGGCTGCTCAATGTGGAGGTGGAAAATAGGACTTCACTAGTTAGAGTTTGTGGCAGTGGTTAGATCTGCAGCGAAGCTCACTCTGCAGGAGGCTGATGCTGATTTTGTTTCAGCAGGTTAGAAGGCAAGGGTAACTGGATCTTGGGGGGGTTGAGGGGGAGCGTGCAGTGGCTTGGCAGTACGTGTTTTTGCTGTGGTCTGACGGTGGGATTGAGCAGCTCCTCATCTGTCTGAACCACATGTGCTGCTCTGCAGCAGCATTTCAGCTGGCCTTTCAAAACCCGAGTGTTTAAGAGAACTCCCTGCGGGGAAGTGCCCCTCCAGGGGCCTTTGGGCAGAGCCGGTGGCCTCCGTGTGCTTCAGGCACGCAAAACAAAAGAGCCTCCCTTTAGGAAATCGAACTAAGAGCTCTGCCTGGGTATGTGAGCTGGGACTTTCTACCTTGCTTCTGCTGCCTGTGTGGTAGGTGTCACTAAGCTAGTTGCTTAGGTTTCTTTTGTGTAACTAGTGAGAGGAAGGGAAGGCAGGTAATTAGCACGGTGCTTTGGGGCAGTTGTAGACAGCTGCCTTAGAATCAGATCAGTTGTTCATTAGAGCACCTGACTGTCTCCATTAATGGTGAGAGCCAAGGGTGACAGTTGCAGAGAGTGGGTTGTCTGATTAACTTCAACACCTTTCCCTCAAAGTGAGCTCTGTATCCATCCAGCTGAAGGGAATCTGTTTCAGCCTGTGCTTAGAGGACAGGGCTTCCTCAGCACGCTGTGCAGCCTGCAGCTCTCTGCCTGCTGTCTATGCTTTGCCAAGCAGGGCTCTGTGTTCAAAGGTTGTCTTGAAGACAGTAGTGGCTGAGAGGCCATCTCAGCTTGTGGAGCTGAGCAGAGTGAAGTGTACCTCTAAATTCTTTTAAGTCTCAAACTTTCAGATTCTCTTTGAAAACTAATTTAATACAATTGCATCATGTCTGCTGCTGAGTTGAACTGATTTGATTGTACATGATCCATCTTTGGACTGGTTTGTGGTTTGCTGGGGAGTTGCTGTATGCTGTTGTAAACCTGGCTTTGAGATCTGAAGGGCTGATTCTTTAACCTAAGTGGAGCAGGGCAGCAGAGTATGTGACAAACCATCATATACGAATGGCTTTGAGGAGCTTCCAGGGAAAGGGAGGCTCTGCATTTGAGACTGATCACCAAGCATTGGTTCAGACCCATGTTTATTTGATCTGAGAGATACTGGTGCTGGTAGGAAACCAGCTCTTGCAGTCCGTGTGCATTTAGTGACCTCTCAACATTGTCCTTGCCTTGATGCCATATTGCTTATAGGTTTCAGTTGTCTCCAGTGGCTGTGGTAACTGCTGTGTCATTCAGAAAGAATGGGTATTAACAGGCCCAGGCTTCTTGAGAAGGGGCTGCCCTAAGTGCTGGGCTCACACTTTCAGAAGCAGATTTCTGACAGGCCAGTGCTTTTGCTGTGGTGGTACTGGGGAAGAATTGAGTGCCAATGGGCTTCTGTTCCCGAAGGAGCAGGTTGGAGCCAGCACTGCAGCAGCAGTCAGTGTTTGTTGCTCTCTGGCACACCCGTGGTCCAGGGAGATGTGTTCCTATCTGGCACTTGGGTTACAGGAAGTGTCAGTGAGCTGCTCTTTTCCTGCAAAGCAGGCTAATTGTTTGGTTCCCTCTGCAACTCAGGGAATTAAGTGGGGGAAAAAAAATTAAAGAGAGTAATCAGATGTAGAGGTTTTGAATGCAAGCTGCAGAGCAGTCTCTCTTGCTGCTTCCAAAAGTGAGTATCTTCATAGCATTACCACAAGACCTTTTCCTAGGACACTGTTGGTAGTCAGGAGGTTGAGAGAAATACACATTTCAAGTGGAAGGGATCTGGGGTGCCTTGCCTTCAGGTGCCAAGGTACTGCCCAGCTGTCAGTAGCAGGTAGCTGCAGCTAACAGAGGCACCTGGCACTGGAGCTGACGCTGTGGGGCTCCACCGTGTTCTTGTGGAACCTGTGTGTGTGGGGACTGCCAGTAACTCCACACCATTTGGGTATGGGAAACTGAGTGGTGCCATGTCAGTGACTGCTGAGCAGTGCAGCAGAAGCAGCTTTTCCTCTTCTCACAGCTGCTGCTAGGGCAGAGGAGGTGACACTTGCTCAGTGATGGAATCCTCATTGCCATGCAGTGTGACCGTTTGAGGCTGTGCCTTTAAGGAAGGGGCACACTGGCTAAATGGCTATAAAATATTTTGGTATTCTAAACGAATTTCATTGGCCAAGTAAGGTGGGAGGTGAGATTGGACCCAGCACAGCTGGGACTTTCTCTCAGTCTTCCTTCCTTCGCTGTCCCTTTCAGCTGGATCTGCTTCTGGGCTTCTTGCCAGGAGATAAGAACTAACTCACTCCCTGTGCATAGGCCTCTGTCTGCTGTGCTAACCCCCCTCTTTTTTTCTTTTTCTACCTCTTTGGGGGAGAAGGGAGGTAGGGAGGTGAAGGGGGCACAGGGGGAAGCCCCCTCTGTTGGGGGTCTGGTTTCTGACTGTGTTTATTTGCTGTATATTCCTGTATGTATTGTAAAATCCCTGTATTTGTTGTGTTACATATGATCTGTTTCCTTGTAAAATATACTCTCATTTATCAAAAAAAAAAAAGTGCTGGGTTGGGGCAGGTCCCCTCCCCAGCACAGGCAGAAATAACCACTCAGGCAAACAGACTGCAAAGGTGATGGAAAGTGTAAATGGGAATACAACAATAAACAACAATGAAAGTTTTACAGGGGCCCACAAGCACCATGATAAAGAGAGAGATCCCAGAACATACCCAAGAGCATCCCATCCCCACCTGGGGGTACACCCAACCCCCCCCCAGGGCTCTTTCCTCCCCCCCCCAACCCAGCCTTGGGCCTGGGCAGGCCCAAGGGAGGCAGCAGCAGGGGACGAAAGAGGCAGTGAAGAGCCCGCATGGACCTTTTATAGGGGAGCAGGGCATTATGGGAATGGAATCCCTGGTCCCTGTGACCACCCCCTGGGCTGGGCACACCCCTTGGCACCTCCCAGGTGTGGCCTGCGCAGTGGCATCTGGGCCAGCACCCAGCCTAAACCACCACATGCAGGATGTTGGTTTGCAAGGCCAGGATGTGCAGTGTGTGAAATTGTGGTGGTGAGAGAAAGTTCAGTTCATCCCTCCCACCAGAAACCACGGCTAACTCGGGGGAGAAGCAGAATGGCTAAGAGCTGTGCTTACAAGCAGGATGAAGTGCAGTGAATCCATACACAATAGACAGGATTTACAAGAGATACAAAAGAAATACACAGCAAAGAGCACAGAAATCCTGCCCTCCTCCAGAGAGGAGGGTCCCCCCCAAAACCCCCTTCTCCCCTTCCTCCCTTTTCTCCCAAAAAGGGTGAGAGAGAGAGGCAATTATTATGGAGGCAATTCTGTTAGTTAAAGCACATGCTAAGCAAGAAGTAGTTTCTTCTCTCAGCTCCTTAGCTCAAGGTCAGCTCCTGCCAGCACAGAGGGAAGACAGCAGCTGCTCAGGCAGACTGGAACGGAGAGAACTGACTGAGACTCAAACTGAACTAAAATTTAAGGTTGCATTCTCCCAGTCTCCCAATGAAATTCGTTTAGAATATCTTTGTTTTCCTCATTACACCAAAACATTCAGCCAGAGTGGCTCAGTAACTGGCTCAAAGGCACAGCCTGAAGCGGTCACAGTAGTAGATCAAGCTGCTCAGTGCTCTGCTGGGTATGATGTGGGAGACTGATGCCTTTTGAAAAGATCCTGGCTGTTCAAGCAGTCCTACATGGATGAGTGACTTTGGGAAGTATTGGCTTGCAGCAGGAGATGCTTTGTAGGATTCATTTTCTACACAGATTTTTTTTTTGGTTCTTCTGAAATAATGCAGTGCTGCAAAACATCCTGGGGGGGTGAGGGTCTGCAGCACAGGGCCTGTGAGGAGCAGCTGAGGGAGCTGGGGTTGTTCAGTCTGGAGGAGGCCGAGGAGAGACCTCATGGCTCTCTACAACTCCCTGAAGGGGCTTCTGAGCAAGGAGGGGACTACCTCTTCTCCTTGGTGTTATGACAGGACCAGAGGAAATCGTCACGGAGCATTAGAAGGTTGGAGATCATCCAGTGCAACCCCCCTGCCAGAGCAGGATCACCCAGGGCAGTCTGCACAGCAATGCATCCAGGTGGGGTTGGAAAGTCTCCAGAGGAGACTCCACAGCCTCTCTGGGCAGCCTGCTCCAGGGCTCTGGCACCCTCACACCAAAGAGATTTCTCCTCATCTTGAGCTGAAACCTTCTCTCTTCAAGTTTGTATCCATTGGTCCTTGTCTCATTGCTGTGCACCACCCAAAAGAGCTTGGCCCCCTCCACTTGACACCCACCCCTCAGCTATTGATAGGCATGGATCAGATCCCTCTCAGCCTTCTCTTTTCCAGCCTGCACAGTTCCAGGGCTCTCAGTCTCTCTTCACAGGGGAGATGCTCAAGTCCCCTAAGCATCCTCCTGGCTCTCTGTTGGACTCTCTCCAGCAGCTCTCTGTCTCTTGAACTGGGGAGCCCCAAACTGGACACAGTAGTGCAGGTGTGGTGTCAGCAGGGCTGTAGTAGTTTGGGCTGGGTGCCCTCTGCTACAGGGGTGTTTCCTGTGTCCAGAAGCCCAGCCCAGTGCATGGACACAGGAAATTAGGTATTTCTACCATGATCCCCTGCACCACTATAAATTTACGGCGGGGTCTGGGCACTTCCTCTTTTCCTTCCTCTCCGACACCTGGTAACTGGGGGAGATGTCTCCCGGCCACGGGCCTGGCTAGGCCCAAGGCCACGGAGGGGGATGGGCAGTCTCAGATCCTGGGGGTCTTGGGTGCACCCTCAGGTGGGGATGGGATCTTTCTGGGTCTGGTTTGGGGTTCCTCTTGTCACTGTGCTTCTGGCTTTCTGTACTCACTCACTGTTCTCTATTTAAACTTTCCATCACGTTTGCAATCCCTTTGTCTGAGTCGTTATTTCTGCCCATGGTGGGGAGGGGGTCTGCCCCAACCCATTACAAGGGCAGAGCAGAGGGGGAGAAGAACCTCCCTAGCCCTGCTGGCCACACTTTTCTTGCTGCCCCCCAGGATCCCATTAGTTCTCTTGGCTGCAAGGACACTTTGCTGTCCACCAGGACTCCAAGGTCTTTTCATGGAGCTGCTTCCCAGCAGGGCAGCCCCTAATGGTCCCAAGCTGCACCAGGGGAAGTTCAGGCTGAAAATCAGGAAATATTTCTTTACTGAAAGGGTTCTCAAACACTGGAATGGTCTGCCTAGGGCAGTGCTGGAGCCACTGTCCCTGAGGGTGTGTGGACCTGGTGCTTAGGGACATGGCTTAGTGTTAACCTTTCAGTTGCTGGGTTGAGGGTTGGACTGGGTGAGCTTTGAGGTCTCTTTCAACCAGATGTGTTCTGGGGTTCTGTGAGACTGAGCATCTCTTTCTGGAGCTTTCACAGCTGTGGCTAGGTTAACTTTGTGATGTAGGTGTGTCCCTGATGTGCTCCTGCTGCTGTGGGGGGGAATGAGAGCAACAGCTTATAGAGCTGCTGGCTTTCCTATACCCCTCTATGCATGGCAGCTCCAGCTACTCAGTCTACTTCACCCATTGAGAATGGGCAGGGTCGGACAGCTGGAATGGAGAACCCTCTTGCTCCAGAAATGATGCTGGGAAGTAAAACTGTAACTGATGCCAGGCCCTCCAAAGATGGAGAAACCCCACTCTCCACAGCTTTGTCTAAAATAGCTACTAGATGTCTCACAACTCAGAGCAGTAATGTCTACAACAGTTAGAGGATGCTGCTGTAAGAGCTGCCTAGAAACATGAGCACCCTGGTGGAGTAGAGCCTGCTACGGGGCTTAAGTACAGCCTTGTTAATGCTTTCTTTCATCACTGCCTTCCAGCCTTCAGATGGTGATTAGACCTATTTATAGGGGCAGAGTTCCTTAATATTCAGCACAGTGCACCTCTTGCCAATCAAATCAGTACCATCTGCATCTTTGATTGCTGCTTAATAACACTGTAGAACATGGTTAATTAAAAAATATAAATAGACTTTTCATCCTCTTAACTTTCCCAAAGTGCTTCTCCTCCTCCCTGCCCCTCTCTGCCCCCCCGCCTCAGCAAAGATCAGGTTGGCTTAGCAGGGAGACTGTGGTGAGCCTCCTGCCTCGCTGCTGGGAGTGCATCCCCTCTCCTACCCAAGAGTTACCCCTGGTGTGCACTGCTGCAGAAAATCTCAGCTCCTGCAGTGAATGTCAGCACAGGGCAGAACCATCTTTTGCTGCACAGTAAACCAGGACTCGCATCTGGGCTCTTGTGTTGCACTTACCAGCGCAGCATAAGCCAGGTGTAGCTTTGGTTTGGGTTGCATGCCCCTCTGGGGGCTCCTGTGCACACACAGCCTCGTGCTGCCCCTTCCCAAGAGGAGCACATGCAGTGCCTTGGCTCGCTTGCCTAGCAGCAGTTCCTGGCTCGTCGCCTGCTGACCTCACAGGTGTCTGTTTTATCTGGGGAGGAAAAGGGGATAATTTTCATTTACTATTATTTTTTCCTTGGAGGAGTTCATTCAGATGTTTTGTTGAAATGGCCTCTAGGCAAGCTTCTAGTACAGCCAAGCTATGCCTTGACTAGGCCAGCAGATTTGTTCATGATTAGAACTTCTGTGGGAAGTCTGTGCAGAATCACAGAATTAACCAGGTTGGAAAAGACCTTCAAGATCATCAAGTCCAACCTATCACCCAAAACCATCTGACCAACTAAACCGTGGCACCAAGTGCCTCATCCAGTCTTTAAACAATTCCAGGGAGGGTGACTCCACCACCTCTCCAGGCAGCACATTCCAATGGCCAATCTCTCTGTGAAGAGCTTCTTCATAACACCAGCCTAAACCCCGCCTAGCACAGCCTGAGTCTGAGGCTGATGTAGTAATCTATTCAGTACTGCAGAGCACTGCTGTTAAGTTTACAGGTGTAGAAGTTTGTGATGACACACACAACCCACAGTAGAGCAGCTGGGAACTCTGAGAGTCACATGTAGGTACTGTGAGCAGCGTGCTGATGCAGCATGCCGGACTGGAGCAGAGGAAGGGGAGAGTGACAGAGGTCTGTTATTGTCGGCCAGGATGGAACATTTGTGCAGGTCAGTGTGGTAGCAAGCATTATGTATAAGAAGTTACTGTCACTGAGTGATTGGAGGTAACTTCTCACTGTAAGCCAGGTTTTGCATGGGCCCTTTCACTGTCAGAGGAGACAGCACCTTGGGATAAGCTATGCCCAAAACCTCTGCTCCATCTTTCAAGTGATTTTAATCTTGCCTTGCAGTTCACTTGTGCCTCGGTCTGCTCCCACTGTGGAGCCATCCTGGAGGCAGTGACATGTTGTGGTGGATATGCAGACTAGTGATTTATTGCATGTTGCTGGTCTCTGCATTGACCTTTCATTAGGGTCCTACAGAGGCATAGGACTAGAAATAGTCTGGGAGATGTTACTGCATGTGGGGTTTAAAGGCCTGGAGTTCCTGCTGCGTTTCCAGTACACTGACAAAAGCAGCAGCACTGTAATCCCTGAACCAGCCTTTGTATCTTTGAGGAATACTTTCTCACAGTATTTAAGCCCTCTTTTCTACCTGAATCTTCTTTTTTTTTTCCAATCCCTTGAAACATGTTAAGGAAGTGAGTGATGGTGTTTTGTTTTATTCTCCTCTTTTATTTTCATAGCAAAGTATGCATCTGGTAAGTGCTTGCATTTCTCTCTGCAGTCTCTGCCTGTGTTGAGGGAAGCCAGATTATTTTCTTAGCAGTGCCCTGGTTTCCATTCCCTTGCAAAATTCAGGTGTTTTAAGATTGTGGTGCTGTTTTTTCCCCACTTTGTAGATAGTCATCTTGATGATTGATCCTCCATCAAGCAATCTTTCCTGAAGAACTAAGAGGCGTGGGTTTTTTCTCTGCAGCAAGCTCGCCTGGCTTTAGCCTTGACATAAGGAGTTTTATTCCTGAATCCAGGGGGAAGTAACCCAAGATGTGAGCAAAGTAGGTGGAGTGTTTCTCCAGCTATCCAGAGCAGTGAAACATAGACTTCCTTCTCTGGGTTCAGAGCTGCAGATTTCTGTGTAGCTGTTGGAGTATGAGACTTGCCTGTGGTAACTGAGCAGTGTGGCCAGTTGCTGGCTGCAGGTACCTGGAAGCCCTGGAGTGCTCAGCCTGTGTCTGTCCTGGTGTAAGTGATTTGGGGTGGTGAGACAGTCTGGTGAAAGCCAAGGTTTGCATTTTCTACTGCTCTTGTTTCCCTCAGCTTTTCCTAGTGCGAATGTTGGAACTGAGAGGGAGAGCACCTTTGGGTGCAGAGAAATAGCCACCAGCTCTGAGCTTTTTACCAGCTTGCTTGAGGTTAAAGGCACTGCTGAAGGCACTAGTGCAAATCTGAGCAGATGCTAGCTCTAGGCAGAACTTCCAAATCAGGATATAGCACTCATAAGCAGGTGTTGCAGTGAGAAAACAACCTTTTCTCTTTGTAATTTAATAAGGGAAAGGAGGTTATTGTATAGCACCAGAAGAGATTTGTCTTGATCATGAAAGTTGACATAGGAAAAATACTTTAATACAGAGTGGATTGAGGCCCTGAATGCTGCAACTCTAGGAAAGAGTTGTGGCCTCTGGCCACAAAAGAGGAGCCATGTTGCTGGTTTTTTCTGCCTTGTATGGCCCACAGGTGGTCACACCACTAGTGATTAACTCTCTGGGATGATCTCGCATCTGCTCTTCTGACTCATACTTGCTGAGTGATATCCTTTCTTTCCTTTCCTTCCTGACTTTTGCTGGAAACGTTTTGAGTTTTCCCTGTGAACATCTTCCCTGTTCCTGCAGTCTGTTATGGGAAGCAGTTCTGCTTTTATTCCAAGCATGTGGTCAGGCCTTTGCTCAAAGTATTTGTAAAACTGGCTTGATTCTCAGTTTAGTCACAAGAAGTAATGAACAGCAGCTGTAGCAGGGGCTGCTGCTGGAGTCTAGTAATGCAGGAGGCTGTTGCTGGGTGTCCTCGTTCTTGATACACATTTCTTGTTTGTTAAAAGAGTTGTCTCTGGTATCTGTCTCTGATAGCTGTTTCCACAGTCTGCTGTGTTTCTCTAACATGTTTTTTTTAGGAAAGGTGAGAGTCTGGAGCTCTTGTGAGAGGCTGCATTGAGGACCTGTGGAACCAAAGTTCACTGGCAGCTGAACTGTGAAAACATGAGCAGTGGGTTCTGAAGAGCAGTCTGTGGCTTCCAAGTGTGAGGAAGCAGTTTGGCAGCAGCCAGGGGAGTGCTGCTTGTGAGCATGAGCTGAAAGAAATAGGATTGATGAGAGTCTGGGAAATCATGCTGGGACTCTATCATCTCAAGAGGTGAGGGACTTGGCCTGCCCACCCTGCGTGGCAGGATGGTAATGGTGTGCATAGTGAAGCAAGTTTAAGACGTCTCCTCCTTGCCCTGCTTCCTGCTGTGTTCTGTGGCTGGGTAATTCCAGCTGTTTATCTGGTGGTGGTAAATTGGGTCATTGAACTGATCTGAGTTAAAAATAGGCAGCCCAGCCATCAGCAGCGTTGATGTAACAGAAGAGTTGTGATCTGTGGCAGGGAGGATCATAAAGTAGTTTTGCTGCCAGAGCCAAAGTGCCCCCTGAATGCCCCCTGGCTGTCTTACCTGGGCTTCTCCTTCTGCATTGTCAGTCAGAGTGGATTTGAAAGCAGAAGGGTTCAGGCTTGGTTGCTGTCAGCAGATCATAAAATGCCATCTTGAAATTAGCTGTACTCCTCTCAGATTAGCTTTACAGCTCTAAATAATAATTTCCTGCCTGCTGCATCGTATGCCCAGTGAAGAGGACTAATCAGTGTGCAAACACTGCTGCTGAAGAGTGTGAATACAGGATCTGGCTGTCGGGGATGCCTGAAGTGAAACAGAGTAAGGCTAGACTTGCTGCAGCACAGCCAGGCCTTTGGATGGCTGGGGCTTGAGTTTGCAAATCTCTCTCTTTGGAAAGGGCCCTAGATCTTCTCCTCCTTCTCCCTCTCGTATGATTGGTTACTAAACAGCCTTATCTCCCCCCAGAGTGAAACAAACCCAAACCAAACCAGACCCACTCTCCAAATAAAAGACCTTAACCAGCAAGCCTTTCCTAGCCAGCTGTGGTAGGGTCAGAAGGCACAGGTTTGGGGAGGTGTTTCTTAGGTGTCCAGAAATGGCTGGAGGCATTCATTTTGTGAAGCAAGATCAGGAATGTGAAGAATGCATGAAGATTCCTCTGGTTGTCACCTCTTGAGCTGTTGTTCTGTGCCCTAACTATCTCAAGTCACTCTCTGCAGCATGGGCTGTTTCTATGTTACTCTGAGCCTGCTCTGCTGTGCAGGCTGGAAAACAGCACACAGCAGTGCCCCCTGGGCTGGTTCCATCTAACACACACTGGGTCCTGAGATACCTCTCTTTGCTTCTGATACCTTGCTTTTTGACCCTCCTTTGTTCTCTTCAGCTGAAACATTGTCTTACACTGGTGTACAGCACTTTGCCTGATGGAACCTTGTAACGAGCAGCTGTAGACTCTAGGCCTTCACAGCCTGAATGAGCAGGACACAGAGAAAGCAAGTTGGAAGGGAGTTGTGTTGGCCTGGCAGCAGAGTTTGGGTTAGAAAACTGTACAGGCACGTTATTTATTAATCACAATCCTGCCTCTGTGCAGTTACTGTTCCCAGTGTGCTCAGAGAAATGCATCTCCTCTCTGTACATCCCCTCCGTGCCCTGGGAAGGTTTTTGTTATTTTGCTGATTGAAACCAAGGGGAATTGCTGAGGGAGAGGTGAGCAAGGCTGAGAGATGGGAAACACGGTGATGTGTGAACCATAGAGCAGTGGTGTTGGCCCAGCCACATCCAGGAGCGTGCAGAGTGCTCTGCTGCTTGTGTGGAACACGACTGAAAGATCTCAGTCACCGTTGGGATGTTACATGTGGAGGGATCTAGAAACAAGGAGGCTTCTTACAGGACAGTTCCTGGGGAAAAATCTAGTCAGCAGAAACAGTGTGCAGCTCCTGAGAGCCTCAGAATGGAAGAACTCTCATTAACCTACTTGGAAGCAGGGCATGTGTGCACGCCCTGTATTTTTATAGCTGCTCTTCTTGGAGGGAGCAGCGGCTGTGTCTCGTGGAGCAGAGGCGTAAGATGAAACACTCCATTCTGCTAGCAGGGTTGAGAGACCTCAGATAGATCCATCTGTGTGGTGGGTTGAAAGGAAAGGCTCCGCTTTCCCTCCCCCACTGGGAAAGAAACCGCGGCTAACTCAGACTATGTATTTACAAGCATGTCTAGGAAGCAGATTCCATGTAACACCACAAATACAGGGATTTCACAATATATACAGAAATATACAGCAAATGAACTCAACCAGAAACCAGACCCCCAACAGGGGGCTTCCCCCTGTGCCCCCTTCACCCCCCTACCTCCCTTCTCCCCCCCAAAAGAGGTAGAAAAGAGACAAGGACGGTTAACAGGGCAGGAAAGAAAGAGAGGCCTGGTACAGGAGTTAGTATCTTATCTTAGTTGGCCAGAAGCCCAGAAGCAGTCCAGCCGAAAGGAGCAGCGAAAGAAAGTCCCAGCTCCCCTGGGTCCAATCTCACCTCCCACCTTACTTGGCCAATGAAATTAGTTTAGAATACCAAAATATTTTATAGCCATTTAGCCAGTGTGCCCCTTCCTTAAAGGCACAGCCTCAAACGGTCACAATCTGGAATGTGAAGATGGCAGAAAGGAGAGGGGGATTCCTGATGAGTCTTGCTGTTACTGCAAACTGCCTGTATCCCAAAGTACAGTCTTGTTCTCAGCACAGTATGGAGCAGAGAGTTTATAGGTATCATGCTACAAATACAGTTCTGGTTGCCAGGATTGAGAGGCGCGAGAGCCTGCCCCTCGCTGCGGCTGCCTCGGATCGATTCATGAGCAGACGGCTCACCCGCTCCGGCCTTGCCCTTCTCTGGCAGACACTTCCCTGAAGCCATCAGGGGAGCCGAGAGTGGAAGTCCCTGAACGAAAGCTATGGCAAAGCGGAAGTGCATTTCTTGTCGTGACCTGTTTGCTCTTTCCTTCAGGCACAATGGCTGCAGTAGCCCAGAAGCGCTTTCTGGAAGGGCAGACGTATGCGGTCCCCTTGATCCAGCAGGACTTGCGGCGGGAGGAGGCTGTGCAGCAGGTGGCAGATACCCTCCAGTACCTGCAGAAGGTCTCGGGGGACATCTTCAGCAGGTACGGGGCTGGGGCCTTGGCGCTCAGCAGTAACTGACAGCGCTGTGAGAAGGTGGCAGCAGAGAAAGAGCAGTGGCAGCTCAGAAGTGGGTGAAGAAGGAGCAGATGCACGTCCATAAAAGTTTATTGGATGCAGGTCTGTCAAAGTTAAATGCAATGAGATGGTTGCAGTTAGCCAGAGGTTGTCTTAGTGATCTTTTATGCAGTGCCAGACTTCCACAAATGACATTGCTGCTTCTGCTGCAGTTCTTCTCTTTTCCTCCTCACTCATGTTTTAAATGGGACACTTCCTCATTTAGAGTGTCTTGAAGATGTGTCTGTTTGACTCGCTGTATGTGGACCAGTGGAGTGTAAAATGTCTCTGCTCTGATCTCTGGGACTTACAAACCATTCTCTTTGGGTTCCAGGTGCTTTGCACTTCCTTTTGTGTATGTTGGGAGGGCTGAGTGCATTAGAGGTCTGTTCTTCTCACTCCGGTCTCATCATCCATCTAAACTGATCTCTTCTGGGATTTGATTGGCTGGTTGGGGCAGTTTGAAGTTCTTTGTTTTGTGACAGTGATCCTTTGAAGGGCAGTGGTGCCACTAAAGCTGAGCTCAGGTCACTGAGGGAATAAAGGCTTTTCATTGGATTAGGCTTTGTTTGGGCAAGTGTTGTGTGTAGGCTGGAAGAAGTTGAACACAAGGTCTTGCTCTTTTGTGCACTTCACAGTGTGGGAACCCTTCATGATAAAAGGCTGGGAGAAAGCTTTCTAGAGCTGCCAGAAACATGTGGAAGGCACCTCTTGGACTTGAAACTGGTTTGCAGTACTGGCCCTGTCTGGGGGCAAATCAAGCTGTTGATAAAACGGGGGTGCTGCTTTCTCTGTCTCTTCTTACTGTTTCCTCTCTTCTCTGCTGCTGACTGCTTTGTAAGGCAGTGCTCTGTGATTTTCCCAAGGAGAGAAGCCTGCTGGTTTGTATGCAAGTCACTCCTGATCCTGAGCAGTGACTCTGATGCTGTTCCCTCGCTCCCTGGTGCGCTCGTGACTTTTAATTACCAATTTTTGCCAACAACAGAGGAGGCTTCTCTGGGCTATTTGTTTCCTTTGCCTTTCCTCTGAGGTCTTGGCTCTCTGATATGATTGGTAATGATTTAGTAATTATGCATGTGTCTGATTAAAAGTTCCATGACCTTGATTGTTCTGTGCCAATCAAGGGGCAAACCTTTCAAGATGAGAATATTGCCACTTAGTGGAGAGTGACCTTTGTCTTCCTTTCCTGAGAAAAGGCAGCCCTGCCTTCTGTTTGCAGGGAGGAGGTAGGGAAGCTGCCCGTTCCATCTACAAAAGCAGCTGCTTGCAGTGTTGATGGAGAGGAAACCTGTTCAGCCTGAGTGTGTCAAACTCACTACTTCAGTGCTACAAAGATGCAGATGTTCTGGGGTGGGTTTGTGGGAACAGCTGGATAGGCACAGTGCTTTTGAGAGGGGCAAGCTGATTGGTAATTTGTGAAGGTGGAGTGAAAGAGTCTCTCATATTCTCTATGGAGAGAGCAATCTTTCCACAGCTGAGTTTTTTTCCCCTCTGTTAGCTGATCAAAGCTGCTTTGAGTTGTTGCTGACGTGACAAGTTGAGTAGGAACTCTTACAATGAGTATCCATTCTGCAAGGCAGGTGAGGCTTTTCTCTCTTTGGAAACTGGTACTGTTGTGGTTGAGGAAGAAATACTCCCTGGGCCAGTTAGTGTCTGTGCAGATGCAGCAATGGTGAAAAGTGCCTTTGCTTTCTGTTCTCTCAAGGGAACACAAGAGACACCTTTGCATTTAGAGAATTGGGAGAAAGAAGTTAGGCAGCTTTCCTCCCCTTCCCCTGGCCTGAGGGATCTGGGTAATAAGCCATGAGACAAGACTCTGCCAAGCTGTTTTCTTTGCAGAGGCTCTCAAACAAGTTGACTTGCTGTTAGGTTTCACAGAGCAAAAGAGGCACTTTGCAGAGCTGATTAGTTTGGGGAGAATCAAGGGACGTACAGGTACAAAAAAACAGGTAAACTATGACTGAGACCCGAAGCAGAGCCACTGATAACAGCCTTGGAGAGCAGGTTGAGCAACCCAAAGCAGCTAAATGCACTCTAACTCTGCTAATAGTGCACCAGGACTGCAATCTGGAATCACTAAGAAAGTGCAGGGGGTAGCTCAGGATCCCTCTCTTGGGAGCAGGGACTCAGCCAGCCGCTTCCACATGCAGAATGGCAAAGTACTACATCCTGCAGAGGGAGAGCACTGACCTGGGGAAGATCTTGTCTGCTGAGCAGTACAGGTTGATGTCTTGGGTTGATACTGTCCACAGGCTTCTCCTCTTAGGAAGTCCTATCCTCTTGGTGGTGGTATCAGTACTGTGAGGAGATTAAGAGGCTGCATGTACTTACCAGGGTTATGTTTTGGAGCAATGAAGTTGTAACCTATGTTAACTGAATCCATGTAATTGATCTGCTGCAGAAGCTGCAGCAGAGAGCAGATTCATTGCCTGTAGCTACTGAGGTTTAATACATGTCATTACAGCTTAAAGCACCAATGTTCTATCATAGCCAATCTGACATGATATCTGTACAAGTTTAACTCCTGGACTTTGAAGGAGGTCTTTTGATAGAAGTCACAGGAGACAGAATGAGCAATTTAAATACTCAGTTAAGCATCACCTCCTTGTTTCATCATTACCAGCATTTTCTGGGCAAGTGCTTGGGAACTGTGCTGTGGAGTGTGCTTATGGTAAGTACTTCAGATAGTGATGAGTGTAGCTTTCCCCAGCTGCCCCCATGGTTAGCTAGGCTTGCCCTGTGGGGTTTTCTCAGTTTCTGAAGAGAGTTTTTGTTGCCAGATGTGAATAATCCCTGCCCGGTCACGAGTCAGTGTACGCCTTTGTACAACCCACGTGTGAGAAACTGCCTTTGCATCTTACCTCGTGGAGCGTTACAGCAGCAGAAAGAAAACAAATACATGGGGCTGGAATGCTGTTGTCAAGGTCCTGGTCTCCTTTGCCTGTGATCCAACCACAAGTTGTCCAGCAACCAAAATTTCTCGTCCTCCTGCTTCTTTTTCTCTCGGTTTATGGAAGAATTTTGGGGTTGATCTTTTCCAAGTTACTTGTTCAGCATCTTTGACTTCTCTGGAACAGTATTTTGCTAAACAGGTATATCCACTTTATTCTCATTTGGATTCCAATTAATTTCATAGTAAATATTTTCAAAGTAGTTCAATATTTAAAAAGTGGTTTAGCTGAAAGCCACACTTCTGGAAGTGGTCGTTGGGAAACAGAAGCACTGTGGAGGTGCTGCTAAGTGTGGTGAAGAGGTCTGGTGAGCAAGTGAGCCAGGAAGTTACAAAGTGTGATAAAGGAGTGGCTTGCTGAGAGTAGAGCCTTCAGGAGTGTTTGGAACAGGAACAGAGTTGAGATACCAGTACTCCTGAAACTGAAATAAGGTAAAACCTTAACCATGAGATGCATTTAGGTCTTTCCCCACCACTCCTTGGTTTAAAGTTTTTGCTCCTGAGGACCAGTAAGGACAGTGGATACCAGAATATATCCATAAGAACATGGATCTAGAAGGTCAGTGGAATGGATTAGTAAATGTTCCAGGAAAGCTGCAAAGGAAGGTCTTGCTGCAGGCTGTACTATGTTGTTTGTTGAGGCTCTGGGTGCAGCTTAGACCTGCATTTTGGCTGTTCTGCTGGCTGTGTTTGCTCTTGCCAGGAGGAGAGCTGCCACGAGATCTCCCTCATGATGGGTTCAGGTGAGTTTACCCTAGGAGGCTGCCTGCAACACAAGGAATCCATTTTTCTGCAGTCATTTTGAGAATCATACAGTTCTTGAGAAGCAACAAGCCACCTCCTGGTACTTAGAAGTTATCCTGCAGGTCATCTAGAAAGGATGCTCGGTCTAGTTTAGTTTTAAATGCCCTTCTTAAGGCTCTGTAGGAGGAGTCATTCACTGCCAGGAAGCTTAAGCAGAAGCAGTAAAAGGAGTGATCCTGCAGATGTGAAGATATGGAGCATGGAAAAGAGAGGGAGGAATTTTGCTTGCAGACATTCATCCTTCTTGCAGGGTCATGACCAAGTCATCTGGGTTTGTTTTGGTTTTGTTTTATCTTTAGCACACACTTTGTAAGAAACTCTTACCCAGGGAATAGTTTAGGAGGTGACATTAGGGTTAGGTCCGCATGCTTGGGAGGTTGGTGATGGCTCAGAGTAGCAAGTATTCTGTGCCCTCCAAAAGAGGTGAAGGACTGTTCCATGGGAGTCCTGATTGCAGCTCTTTCTGGATGCTGCTAAAATCCCTGAGATTAAAGTCTTGCAGGATCTGAGATACAGGCTTAATCCTGATTCCTTGACAGCCCGTGGAGTGGGGCAGTGGGTAGGAAGGGGCATAGATAGAGCTGTCACAGCTTGAAATGAAGTGGGAATAGTAGGTAAAAGAAAACTGGTGTTAAGTCATTACAAGATTATTCCTTCAAAGTGAAACAAAGATGGTGGGAAATGAGCAAGACAGGATTCTTGCTCCTCTCAGTGCTGTGTCTTTTGGACTTCAGAGATTAAATGTCTTTTGAAGCAGAGCAACAGAATGTTAAATTTGGTTCTTCAAGCAAGAGGTTTTTGATGGCATTGTCATTGAAATGGAGTGATGGTTACTTAAGCCTCTGCTCTAAGTCTTAACAACAGCTCTTTGACATCAGTTACTTTCACTAGCATTCTGTTTATCTTTTAATCCCATTCCCTCCCAAGGAGGGTGATCAACCTGTTCTTCCTTAAGTGGTTGGAAGGCAGGCTGGAAGGTGGTAAGAGAGCTGTACATAGCCTTCTGGACTCTAAGTAGAACAAGGCCTTCAGCATTTTTTTTAATGAGCCATTTAAAGAAATTACTGAAGTGCTTCACCTTCACTATCCCCCTGCCAGTAGACTTAAACTTCTCACCCCAATAGCAGGGGTTGCAGCAAGTAGTGCTGCATTTTAATGGATAACTAAAAGACTCAGTGCTGACTCTAACACAAAATGTTTCTCAAAGCACAGGGTGAGTTTGCATTAGCTGCAGAAAACATTCTGTGGGGAGAAAAGGTGCTTAATGCTGCAAATGAAAAGAGAGTGATGGAGTAGGAGTATTGTGCCCAGGGTGCCAAAGTGGCCATCCAGGAGCACAAAGCAAACACGAGCCTTGCCCATATCCTCAGGCACTCAAACCCAGCGGTTCAGGTACAGTCTTGCTGAGCTGCTGATACTGTAGCCTGCTGTAAGGAGTGAGGAAGTGAAGTAAGATGCAAAAGTTGTGGTGGAGATGTTCTCCCAAGTCTGGAATTGGTGTCAAGGGTGCTTAGCAAAAGGAGACAGGTAACTATTTCAGATAGAATAGAATAAACCAGGTTGGAAGAGACCTTCGAGATCACCGTGTCTAGGCCATCATCCAGCACCACCTAATCAACTAACCCATGGCACCAAGCTCCCCATCCAGTCTCCTCCTAAACACCTCCAGGGATGGAGACGACTCCACCTCCCTGGGCAGCACATCCCAAGGGCCAATCTCTCTTTCTATGAAGAACTTCTTCCTAACATCCAGCCTAAACCTCCCCTGGCACAGCTTGAGACTGTGTCCTCTTGTTCTGGTGCTGCTTGCCTGGGAGAAGAGACCAACCCCCACCTGGCTACAACCTCCCTTCAGGGAGTTGTAGAGAGCAAGAAGGTCTCCCCTGGCCTCCTCCTCTCCAGGCTAAGCAACCCCAGCTCCCTCAGCCTCTCCTCACAGGGCTGTGCTCCAGCCCCCTCCCCAGCTTTGTTGCCCTTCTCTCTGCTCTTGCAAAGGCTTTCCTGGTAAGTGGAGTGTCGACGGTTTGACCGAAACAGAGGGCAGGTGCAAGAGGGAAGGCAAAGAGGAGGGAGAAACTGGGGTAGCTTTGGTACATATGGCTTGTTGCTTTATTTCAGCTTGTGGGGCTGGCAGGGTGGCCTCTTGTTCATGCTGTGTGTCAATACTGAATCGCAGCTTCCAGGCTCTTGTGAGCGAATTCTGTCCCTGCTCCTTACAAGACAGGACAAGATAGACTCCCTGAGAAAGCAGATAAGAGATTTGGAAGTAGGAGGAAGTGTAAGATGCAGCTGCTGGAAAAATACCCTGCAGGATATGCATTTTGGCCTCACTATCCCAAGGCATGAATCTGTTCCTCTCTTTTGTATCTCTGAGGAGATCAGGTCCATTCTCAGAAGGAGAATCTGCATCTCCTCAGAGGGCAAAGGAGTGATACCAAAAGAGGACAAAGGGAGGCAAGGTTCCTTTTTCAGTAAAGGAGAGCTTTGCTTCAAGGGTTTACTTTCTTGGGTCATGAGCAAGAGGAAATCTCACCTTAGGTTCTAGGGGATTGGTTACGGTGAGCTGATCGTTATTAACATCATTATCTACAACCATGAGAGCTGGATTTCTGGTAAGAGGTGTCCCAGAAGACCCTGTAACAACTCTTAAAGCCTAATAAAAATTAGTTATTGGTAGCATAGGAACTTCTTGCTGTACAGACTCTGTTCATGCAGCAGAACCTTACCTAGAAATAGTCTAGAAGAAAACAATTAATAAAACTCCCCTGCATTTGTTCCAGTCACATGCAGTTCCCAGGGCCTTGCTGACACTTTGCTTTGTATTCATATTTTCATATATCTGTAGGCTAAAATCAATTTGCCACCATCTCTAGATTTCCTCTGCCTCAGCAAAACACTTCTCAAGTATCTCAAGACCTGTGATTTTAACACAAGAAATGCCACATGAGTTGCTGCTGTTCATGGTACAAAGGCAGCAGTCCAGAACAGATAAAGCCAGTTTCAAAACCACCTGTGGAAGGAAAGCCTGCAGCAGCAAGAAGCAAAACAAACAAGTGTTAGATCCATTTGTGGAGGTGAGAAGTAATTATCTTGATAAACATTATCTTCTTTCACCTACACTTATTTTAAAGCACAGTCAGTTTGAGGCTAGAGCTGTGCCTAAGTTGAAGGATGCATCATTTGTATACCCCCTGCTGCTATCAGTGCCTTTCAACTTTTATGAGCTACAATTATACCTGCTCTGACTGCTTTAAGAAGTGAAAGGCCAAGACCTCTCTGCTATGGACAAGATGTAACTTTGCTTGCATTGCTTTCTGCAATGAAAAAGTAGTGTGTGAATAGCCTGGAGGCCAAGCACCATGCAACTGCAGTGAAATAACCTTCTTTGGAGCTGAGTGCAGCAGGGTCTTACCTAGGTACTGCTTGTGGAGGCTTATGGACTTCAGAAATACTGCCTGAGGCACTCATGCAGTGAGGTTTTAAATGGCTGAAAGCTGTAATATCCTAAAGCATGAGAGTAACATATCCAGAAACAACACTGGTGGTCTTGTGTCTGTAATGGGCTAAAGCTGTGTGAGAAGGGAGTTGCATAGGGAGAGCCCTTTGAGAAAAGCAAAACCAGCACTGCCTGGGAAGGAAGTGGTTGTGATCTGTCCTCATTACCACCTGCCAAGAAGACATGCTCCTGTGTCTGTGTGTTGCTGACAGCCGTGGTGACGATTCCTCATAGCTTAGTGGGATGTCAACATTAATTCCTGGTCCAGGCAGTGACCTGGGCATTGGACTGACTGGAGAGCAGGTGTGGGACTGAGGACCCAGCTACACTGGGGAGTGCCTAATGCAGAGAGGTCTCCTGGTTGTAGCCCTTCAGTATGGGAGTGCTGTGTGTTTCCTTAGTGCCTTCCCACAGTTGTGGTGCCCTGAGAAAGTTCTCCGGAGCTCTGAAACTCTACTCATTGTGCATCTGTGTAAACTTCCTTTGCTTGAGGCACTCTGGATGGCTGTAGGTAGGAAGGATCCAGATCCACCTGGGAGATGCTGTGCTTGGGATTTTGCCCAGCAATGTCACATCTATAAACTACTAGGCAAGATGTGGCTATTAATTAGCAGGGAAAAGATCTGATGAACTTCCCCATCAAGAGAGACATTCCCTTCCTTCCTCAGCCCCTTAACCTAAGCAACTCTCTGGAAATAACCAGGGAGAAGCAGACCATGACAAGTCAATGTGTGCCTCAGCAAAAGAACCATTCCCTTTTTGCTGGCTCCTTGGCCTGCAGGTCTGGCACTCTTGGCACAACGGGCGTGCGCCAGGCGAGAGCTCTACCTTCTTAGCCAGCTTCCGACGCTGGGCTCTCGCACGTCTGCCGGAGTCATTTCTGTTCCTGTGGATGAGTTTTATCTGCTCAGTCAGCCCTGCAGGAAGAGATGCAAACAAGTCACTTTGTTTTACAGGCATGACTTCCATCAGGGATCTAGTGTGGAGAAACCTGTCTGGAAAATTACACTGAGTGGCTTGAGATGTGTGGTACAGATTGCCCCCTATGCAAGTGGTGGAGTGCATGGTGAGGGGAGAGCTGCAGGAGGAAACACCAGTGCCAGAGGTCTGTTCTTCACACTTGACTGGTGAATTAAGTTCTCTTCACCATCCTTCTTTCTGACTACTGTGGTGCTGTCACTGGCTTTTTACCAGTGAGGTAGTTTGGAGTTTGGGTGTAAATGCAGCGAAGAGGTAAGGCAGAGCAGCGCTCTGGGAGGCAGCAGATCTATTTATAGACACTCGTGAAGGAGTTCTTGGGTTTCCTCTGCCTGAGTCCTCCACACAATCATTTTATTGAGAGAATCCACCATGCTGTGCCAACAGGGAGAGAAAGAGATAAAAATTACTTTTGGAGCCAGGTGTGAAGGATCTGAGTGGTGAAGTGTGTTCAAGAGAAAGCCCAGCTGGGTAATGTAGTGTTTTCTGAGCTGGATTCCATTATTTATCCAAGAATACAGTTCTGCTCCTACTGTACTGCTAGGCCCTTCATTTTAGATCACCCATCGAAGGTGAATAAGAGGGCATGCTCAATGGGCTTAAGAGGCAGAAGAGGACATTCCTTTCAGAAAAGGAGTAAAGCTGTTGCACTTCTGCTCTGTGGTAGTGCAGCACAGCTACCCTTTCTGATTGCCTGTGAAAGCTGTGTAACATGCCAGACTCTCCAGTAACTCAGCACCAGGAAATCAGGAAGGAGCTGGCTTCCCCAGTGCACTTCTCTGTCTCTGGCCTGATGATTGGGTGTCTTTGGTTTTGCTTTAGCAGCAACACTTTCAAAAATAGCATCCTGGATGTTGTTGCTTCCAGAACATATTTGGACTTTGTGACTTTTTTGAGGGAGGGAAGGTGAGAAGCTCCCAACTTCCACTGGGTTGCTGAGTGCCAGACAGGGTCTTCTTTCTAGCACAGGGGTGACCTAGTAGGGGAAAAAAAGATCCCAAACAACTCTGCAGCCCAAATGATGCCTTTTATTATGCTTCTTGCTTGCTTTTAGTTGGAATGAGGGCTTCTCCTGCTGCTGAAGAGTATGTACTGTGTGAATGCATCACAGCGTGAGCAATTACACTATTAAAATGTATGAATACCCTCCTGGTCCTGAACACCTTCTTTGCCTCAATCTTTAACAGCAAGGCAGGAGCAGTTCAGGACAAGTGGCCTCCTGAGCTGGGTGATGGGGTCAGGGAGCAGTGTGATGCCCTGGAAATCCATGAGGAATTAGTTGGGGACCTGCTGAGCCACTTGGACACTCACAAGTCCATGGGACCGGATGGGATCCATCCTAGGGTGCTGAGAGAGCTGGCAGATGAGCTGCCAAGCCGCTCTCCATCATTTTCCTCCAGTCCTGGCTCAGTGCAGAGGTCCCAGATGACTGAAACTGGCCAAGGTGGTCCCCATCCACAAGAAGGGTCAGATGGAGGAACCTGGAAACTCCAGGCCTGGCAGCCTGACCTCAGTGCCAGGGAAGGTGATGGAGCAGATTATCCTGGGGGCAATAACTGCACCTGAAGGATGGCCAAGGGCTCAGGCCCAGCCAGCATGGATTTAGGAAGGGCAGGTCCTGCCTCTCCAACCTGATCTCCTTCTATGATCAGGTGACTGCCTGGTGGATGTGGGGCAGGCTGTGGATGTGGTCTACCTGGACTACAGCAAGGCCTTTGACACCGTCCCCCGCAGCAAACTCCTGGCCAAGCTGTCAGCCCATGGCTTGGACAGCAGCTCTGAGCTGGGTTAGGAACTGGCTGGAGTCTGAGCCCAGGGAGTGGTGGTGAATGGTGCCACATCCAGCTGGCAGGCAGGCACCAGTGGCGTCCCCCAGGGATCAGTGCTGGGCCCTGTGCTCTTTAACATCTTCATTGATGATCTGGATGAGGGCATTGAGTCCATCAGCAGTAAATTTGCAGATGACGCCAAGCTCGGAGCAGATGTTGGTCAGTCAGAGGGTCGAAAGGCTCTGCAGAGGGACCTCGACCGACTGGACAGATGGACAGAGGCCAACAGGATGGCAATCAACAAATCCAAGTGCCAGGGGCTGCACTTTGGCCACAGCAACCCCATGCAGAGCTACAGGCTGGGGTCAGAGTGGCTGAGAGCTGCCAAACAGAGAGGGACCTGGGGGTGCTGATTGACAGCTGCCTAAACATGAGCCAGCAGTGTGCCCAGGTGGCCAAGAGGGCCAATGGTATCCTGGCCTGCATCAGGAATAGTGTGGCCAGCAGGAGCAGGGAGGTCATTGTGCCCCTGTACTCTGCACTGGTTAGGCCACACCTTGAGTCCTGTGTCCAGTTCTGGGCCCCTCAGTTTAGGAAGGACATCGAGACACTTGAAGGTGTCCAGAGAAGGGCAACAAGGCTGGGGAGAGGCCTTGAGCACAGCCCTGTGAGGAGAGGCTGAGGGAGCTGGGGTTGCTTAGCCTGGAGAAGAGGAGGCTCAGGGGTGACCACACTGCTGTCTACAACTACCTGAAGGGAGGTTGTAGCCAGGAAGGGGTTGGCCTCTTCTCCCAGGCAACCAGCACCAGAACAAGGGGACACAGTCTCAAGCTGTGCCAGGGGAGGTTTAGGCTGGAGGTGAGGAGAAAGTTCTTCCCAGAGAGAGTCGTTCGTCATTGGGATGTGCTGCCCAGGGAGGTGGTGGAGTCACCGTCCCTGGAGGTGTTCAAGAGGGGATTGGATGTGGCACTTGGTGCCATGGTTTAGGGTGCCATGGTTTAGTCATGAGGTCTGTGGTGACAGGTTGGACTCGGTGATCTTTGAGGTCTTTTCCAACCTTGGTGATACTGTGGTACTGTGAATGTGCAGTTTGGGGGGGGAGGTTGGTGGAATGTACTGCACACACTTGTTCTGGTCTCATTGTGAAGCTCCTGTTTCCATTCCTAATGACTGTTTGCAAGGCACTGCTTGAGGAAGATGATTTTTAGAAGGACAGGAAAGAATATGAAGTCCTGTGTCTAGAAGTGCCCCTATGTCTGATCCCAGCAGTCTGATGTGCCTCAGACTGGTACACTGAAATGACAGCCTCTGTCAGGCCAAGCACAGATACCTGCTCTGTGACCCTATTAGAAAAATCCCTCCTGGGGCCCAGAGCTGGTTTTGGAAAAAGTAAGCAGAAATCCCTAGAGAAGGTTCAAAGTGCTGCAGGCTCTCAGGGAAGGTGTCAGTTGGATCAGGTGTCCTGAAGAGTTCCCCTCCTTTGCTGAAGAAGCACTTAGGCTCAAATTAGCTTGTTGATGGGCATGTCATGGGAAGTGCCCTTGGGAATTTGAGCATGACTGCAATTGATTGTGGAAAAATGAAAAACTAGCACTAAACAACCTCTATTTCTGAAGAGCAAATGTTGTGAGATAAAAAGCTCCAGGAGCAAAAAAAGCCTTGATGAGAAAGCTGTCCAAACGTGTTCGGGAAGAGGAGAAAGGATGTGGTGATTGATGAGGTGTTTGTAACTAGGGGAGGGCTGATTACTTTCTGAGAAAGTGAGTTGGGCTTGTTTTCATTGCAGGAAAATGTTGGGAGAATCTTGAGAATCAGCACTGGTCCTCACAGGGGACTGAGGAGAGGATCTTTGCTGAAGAGAAGCAGCGGGTGAAAATGCTCACACGGGCAGCAGTATCTCGTGGAAGGCAATAGAAGTGCAGTGATCACTGCAGAGGATGTGATGAGCACAAACAGCTTTAAGAGCAAAGTAAAGAGGACCTGCATACTTCAGGTCATCCTTCAAAAGCTAGTTAGGTCACTTACCAAGCATCCAATGGCAACCTCAGTAGGTCAGGACAGAGGAGACATCACAGAGGCAGTATATGATGGAAGTCAGAAAGGAGCTAAGAGTTAGAAGAAGGAAAGGTGAGGTGTGTGCAGTAGTCTTTGAGGGCACTGCAACTGATAAACCAGGCTGCTTTATGGTAGCAAGTCCTTTTTCTTGGTTAGGTTTCCTTCTCCTAAAGAGGCAAACCCAGCAGTGCAGGACAGTGGCTTTTGCACACTAAGGTTAGTGGCTGTTGCAGGAGCCTGTCTCTCAATGGAGGGAGGACTGAACACTTCACCCACAGGGCATGCAACTCAAATTCCATGTGATTGCCACCAGCTACTGTGAAATGGGCAACACTCAAAGTCAGTATAAAACTGTTGTCTTAAATATGAAGAGAGGCTTTATTTTGGATTCAGAGAAGCAAGCAGTGTTGGAGGGGGGATGGTCAGTGTTCTGCATCAGTGCTTGCTGGCTGTGGTTTGGTCTAGAGAGCAGCGACGGGCTGGATTTGGCAGAGGGGAGGCATTCAAGAGTGTAGAAGTACTTGCACAGTAAAACTGAAAATTAACCAACTGCTCAGTTGTGTAGGTGTTGAATCTTGTGAATGAAAGCAAACTTTGTTCAGATTGGTAAATGAGGGACTGAAAAACACAGTCAGCTGGGACTGGACTGTCAAGGTCCTCAGATTTCCTTTGTCACTGGCACAAATGGTTCCACTCTTGGTTTCACAAGCAACCCAGACTTAATTAACACTTGGAAATTGCCTTGAGATCCTTGGGTGAAAATCTATGAAGCTCTTATGATATTTGATTGCATGTGAAGAGCAGCAACACTTTTCTCAGGGAACACTTGGAGCTTGCGCTTCTATCCCAGGACTCCTCTCGTGCGGCGGGGGCCTGCGTGTTCCGATCGGCGCTCCTCTTCCCGGGGACGCCGGCTTGCTTCAGCAGCAGCCTCTGTGCTGTGTGCCGTCACCAAAGCCCTCATCCCAAGCACAAGGGGGCTCAGGCTACCCAGCACGCTCAGCCTTACAGCAGCCCCACAGCAGAACCTTCAGGAATTCCCACGTCTGGGCGCTGGGCAGCTGTGTGCTGTGCAGCTGGGCAGCTGTGTGCTGGGCAGCTGTGTGCTGGGCAGCTGTGTGCTGTGCAGCTGGGCAGCTGTGTGCTGTGCAGCTGTGTGCTGGGCAGCTGTGTGCTGTGCAGCTGGGCAGCTGTGCAGCTGGGCAGCTGTGCAGCTGGGCAGCTGTGTGCTGTGCAGCTGGGCAGCTGTGTGCTGTGCAGCTGGGCAGCTGTGTGCTGTGCAGCTGGGCAGCTGTGTGCTGGGCAGCTGTGTGCTGGGCAGCTGTGTGCTGTGCAGCTGGGCAGCTGTGTGCTGGGCAGCTGTGTGCTGTGCAGCTGGGCAGCTGTGTGCTGTGCAGCTGTGCAGCTGTGCAGCTGTGCAGCTGGGCAGCTGTGTGCTGTGCAGCTGGGCAGCTGTGTGCTGGGCAGCTGTGTGCTGTGCAGCTGGGCAGCTGTGTGCTGGGCAGCTGGGCAGCTGTGTGCTGGGCAGCTGTGTGCTGGGCAGCTGGGCAGCTGTGTGCTGGGCAGCTGTGTGCTGTGCAGCTGGGCAGCTGTGCAGCTGGGCAGCTGTGTGCTGTGCAGCTGGGCACTGTGCAGCTGGGCAGCTGTGTGCTGTGCAGCTGGGCAGCTGTGTGCTGGGCAGCTGGGCACGGGGCAGCTGTGTGCTGTGCAGCTGGGCAGCTGTGTGCTGTGCAGCTGTGCAGCTGTGCAGCTGGGCAGCTGTGTGCTGGGCAGCTGTGTGCTGGGCAGCTGGGCAGCTGTGTGCTGGGCAGCTGTGTGCTGGGCAGCTGTGTGCTGTGCAGCTGGGCAGCTGTGTGCTGGGCAGCTGTGTGCTGTGCAGCTGGGCAGCTGTGCAGCTGGGCAGCTGTGTGCTGTGCAGCTGGGCACTGTGCAGCTGGGCAGCTGTGTGCTGTGCAGCTGGGCAGCTGTGTGCTGGGCAGCTGGGCACGGGGCAGCTGTGTGCTGTGCAGCTGGGCAGCTGTGTGCTGTGCAGCTGTGCAGCTGTGCAGCTGGGCAGCTGTGTGCTGTGCAGCTGGGCAGCTGTGCAGCTGGGCAGCTGTGTGCTGTGCAGCTGGGCAGCTGTGTGCTGTGCAGCTGGGCAGCTGTGTGCTGGGCAGCTGTGTGCTGGGCAGCTGTGTGCTGTGCAGCTGGGCAGCTGTGTGCTGGGCAGCTGTGTGCTGTGCAGCTGGGCAGCTGTGTGCTGTGCAGCTGGGCACTGTGCAGCTGGGCAGCCTTGTGCTGTGCAGCTGGGCAGCTGTGTGCTGGGCAGCTGGGCACAGGGCAGCTGTGTGCTGTGCAGCTGGGCAGCTGTGTGCTGTGCAGCTGGGCACGGGGCAGCTGTGTGCTGTGCAGCTGTGCAGCTGTGCAGCTGGGCAGCTGTGTGCTGGGCAGCTGGGCAGCTGTGTGCTGGGCAGCTGGGCACGGGGCAGCTGTGTGCTGTGCAGCTGGGTGCTGGGCAGCTGGGCAGCTGTGTGCTATGCAGCTGTGTGCTGTGCAGCTGGGCACTGGGGCGCTGGGCAGCTGTGTGCTGTGCAGCTGGGCACTGGGCAGCTGGGCACTGGGGCGCTGGGCAGCTGTGTGCTGTGCAGCTGGGTGCTGGGCAGCTGGGCAGCTGTGTGCTATGCAGCTGTGTGCTGTGCAGCTGGGCACTGGGGCGCTGGGCAGCTGTGTGCTATGCAGCTGGGCACTGGGCAGCTGGGCACTGGGGCGCTGGGCAGCTGTGTGCTGTGCAGCTGGGCACTGGGGTGCTGTGCAGCTGGCAGCTGGGCACTGGGCAGCTGGGCAGCTGGGCGCTGGGCAGCTGGGCACTGGGGCGCTGTGCAGCTGGGCACTGGGCAGCTGGGCACTGGGGCGCTGTGCAGCTGGGCACTGGGCAGCTGGGCACTGGGGCGCTGTGCAGCTGGGCACTGGGCAGCTGGGCACTGGGGCGCTGTGCAGCTGGGCACTGGGCAGCTGGGCACTGGGGCGCTATGCCGCTGGGCGCTGTGCAGCTGGGCACTGGGGCGCTGGGCACTGGGGCGCAGGGCAGCTGGGCACTGGGGTGCTGGGCAGCTGGGCACTGGGGCGCTGTGTGCTGTGCAGCTGTGTGCTGTGCAGCTAGGCGCTGGGCAGCTGTGTAGCTGGGCAGCTGTGTGCTGGACAGCTGGGCACTGGGGCACTGAGCAGCTGTGCAGCTGTGTGCTGTGCAGCTGGGCAGCTGGGCAGCTGGGCAGCTGTGTGCTGTGCAGCTGGGCACTGGGGCGCTGGGCAGCTGTGTGCTGTGCAGCTGGGCACTGGGGTGCTGTGCACTGGGGCGTGGGGCACTGGGGTGCTGTGCAGCTGGGCACTGGGGTGCTGTGCAGCTGGGCACTGGGGCGCTGGGCACTGGGGCGCTGGGCAGCTGGGCACTGGGCAGCTGGGCGCTGGGCAGCTGGGCACTGGGGCGCTGGGCAGCTGGGCACTGGGGTGCTGGGCGCTGGGCAGCTGGGCACTGGGGCGCTGGGCACTGGGGCGCTGGGCAGCTGGGCACTGGGCAGCTGGGCACTGGGGCGCTGGGCAGCTGGGCACTGGGGTGCTGGGCGCTGGGCAGCTGGGCACTGGGGCGCTGGGCACTGGGGCGCTGGGCACTGGGGCGCTGGGCAGCTGGGCACTGGGGTGCTGGGCGCTGGGCAGCTGGGTGCTGGGCACTGGGGCGCTGGGCACTGGGGCGCTGGGCAGCTGGGCACTGGGGCGCTGGGCACTGGGGCGCTGGGCAGCTGGGCACTGGGCAGCTGGGCACTGGGGCGCTGGGCACTGGGGCACTGGGGCGCTGGGCACTGGGGCGCTGGGCAGCTGGGCACTGGGGTGCTGGGCGCTGGGCAGCTGGGCACTGGGGCGCTGGGCACTGGGGCGCTGGGCAGCTGGGCACTGGGGTGCTGGGCGCTGGGCAGCTGGGCACTGGGGCGCTGGGCACTGGGGCGCTGGGCAGCTGGGCACTATTTACCTTGGTCACGAAAACTCATTTCAAAACAGGGCAAAGCTAGGAGTGAAGGAAGCTTCCTGATCTTCTGGAAACAAGGCTGTCCTCTTGTTCTGCCTTGGATGAGGTTCAAAACCAGAGGTCCAAAGGCAATCAAAAAGGACTTCAAGGCTCTGGGAGAACTGGTTGAGGGGTCGGGGGCACAGGTAATGTTTTCATCAGTACCCTTCGTTGCAGGAAGCAGTGCTGAGAGGACCAGGATAGCAGGTGGCATTAACAAGTGGCTCAGACGCTGGTGACACCAACAGAATTTTGGGGTTTTGATCTTGGGGAGCTTTATCTGGCGCCAGGTCTGCTAGCAACAGATGGAGTACATCCATCCCAGAGGGGGAGAAGGGCCCTAGCACATGAGAACAGCCTATCCCACAGAGGGAAAAGGGTTCTAAGAAGGCAGTTGGCAGGTCTCAGTGGCATTTAACAAGTCCAAGTGCTGCACTTTGGCCACAGCAACCCCATGCAGTGCTGCAGGCTGGGGTCAGAGTGGCTGAGAGCTGCCAAACAGAGAGGGACCTGGGGGTGCCGATGGACAGCTGCCTAAACATGAGCCAGCAGTGTGCCCAGGTGGCCAAGAGGGCCAATGGCATCCTGGCTTGCATTAGGAATAGTGTGGCCAGCAGGAGCAGGGAAGTTATTGTGCCCCTGGACTCTGCATTGGTTAGGCCACACCTTGAGTCCTCTGTCCAGTTCTGGGGCCCTCAGTGGTGAGACACTGGGGCCCAAGTGTTGAGAGACTTGAAGGTGTCCAGAGAAGGGCAACAAGGCTGGGGAGAGGCCTTGAGCACAGCCCTGTGAGGAGAGGCTGAGGGAGCTGGGGTTGTTTAGCCTGGAGTAGAGGAGGCTCAGGGGAGACCTCATTGCCCTCTACAACTCCCTGAATGGTGGTTGTAGTCCGGAGGGAGTTGCTCTCTTCTCCCAGGCAAGCAGCACCAGAACAAGAGGACACAGTCTCAAGCTGTGCCAGGAGAAGTTTAGGCTGGAGGTGAGGAGAAAGTTCTTCACTGAGAGAGTCGTTCACCATTGGAATGTGCTGCCCAGGGAGGTGGTGGAGTCCCCATCCCTGGAGGTGTTCAAGAGTGGATTGGATGTGGCACTTGGTGCCATGGTCTAGTCATGAGGTCTGTGGTGACAGGTTGGACTCCATGATCCTTGAGGTCTCTTCCAACCTTAGTGAGACTGTGATGCTGTCATTGACAGGGCTTTAAACTAGATGGGAAGGGGCTGAAACCAGTCCCCTCAGACATCCTGGTTGGAGTCTGTTATAGACCACCCAACCAGGATGAAGAGGTTGATGAATTATTCTATGGGCAGCTTAAGGCTGTCTCAAGATCTCCTGACCTTGTTCTCATGGGCAACTTCAACCTGCCTGACATCTGCTGGGATCTCAACACAGCAGAGAGGAGGCAGTCCAGGAGCTTCTTAGAGTGCATGGAGGACAGCTTCTTATCCCAGGTGCTGAGTGAGCCTACCAGGGGCAAGGCTCTGCTTGACCTTCTTTATACAAGCAGAGAAGGGCTGGTGGGAGATGTGATGGTTGGAGGGTGTCTGGGGTGCAGTGACCATGAGATAATTGAGTGTTCAATATGCAGCCAAGCTCAGAGGGGCAGCAAGAAGACCTCCACTCTGGACTGCCAGAGGGCAGACTTCAGGCTACTCAAGGAACTAACTCAGAAGGTTCCTTGGGAAACAGCCCTTAAAAACAAAGGGGTCCAGGAGGGCTGGACCTGCTTCAAGGAAGAACTCTTGAAGGCTCAGAACAGGCTGTGCCAATGCGCCGGAGGATGAGCCCCGGGGCAGACAGCCTGGATGGGTGATGAGCTTCTGAGTGACTTAGGGGGAAAAAAGAGGAGATAATCATCTTTGGAAGGAAGGAGAGGTGACCCATGGAATATTTAAGGATGTTACTAGGTCATGCAGGAAAAAAAATTAGAGAGGCAAAAGCACATTAAGAGCTTAGCCACTGCTGTGAAGGACAAAAAACATCCTGCTACACATCTATGAATGGCAAGAGGAGGGCAGGGACAACCTCCACTCCTTGGTGGACACGGAGGGGAACATTGTAACAAAGGATGAGGAAAAGGCAGAGGTACTTAACACCTTCTTTGCCTCAATTTTTACTAGCAGGACAGAATGTCTTCCAGACAGCTGGGCTGCAGAGCTGGCAGAAGGAGCCAGGGAGCAGTATAGTTCCCCTGTGTTCCAGGAGGAGGTGGTTAGAGATCTCCTCATCCGCTTGGATCCCCACAAGTCCATGGGAGCAGATGGGATCCATCCTAGGGTGCTGAGAGAGCTGGCAGATGAGCTGCCAAGCCACTCCCCATCGTTTTTCAGCAGTCCTGGCTCACTGGAGAGGTCCCAGAGGACTGGAAGCTGCCAACGTGGTGCCCAGCCACAAGAGGGGCTGGTTGGATGAGCCAGGGAATTCCAGGCCTGTCAGCCTGACCTCAGTGCCAGGCAAGGTTATGGAACAGTCATCCTGAGTGCAGTCACACAGCACTTAGAGGATGGCCAAGGGATCAGGCCCAGCCAGCATGGATTTAGGAAGGGCAGGTCCTGCCTGACCAACCTGATCTCCTTCCATGCCCAGGGGACTGCCTGGTGGATGTGGGGCAGGCTGTGGATGGAGTCTGCCTGGACTTCAGCAAGGCCTTTGACACTGTCCCCCACAGCAACCTCCTGGCCAAGCTGTCAGCCCATGGCTTGGACAGCAGCTCTCTGAGCTGGGTTAGGAACTGGCTGGAGGCTGAGCCCAGAGAGTGGTGGTGAATGCTGCCACATCCAGCTGGCAGCCAGGCACTAGTGGTGTGCCCCAGGGATCAGTGCTGGGCCCTGTGCTCTTTAACATCTTTATTGATGATCTGGATGAGGGTATTGAGTCCATCAGCAGTAAATTTGCTGATGACACCAAGCTGGGGGCAGGAGTTGATCTGCTGGAGGGTAGAGAGGCTCTGCAGAGGGACCTGGACAGGCTGGGCAGATGGGCAGAGGCCAAGGGCAGGAGATTGAACACATCCAAGTGCCAGGTTCTGCACATTGACCACAGCAACCCCAGGCAGAGCTACAGGCTGGGGTCAGAGTGGCTGGAGAGCAGCCAGGCAGAGAGGGACCTGGGGGTGCTGGTTGATGGTAGGCTGAACATGAGCCTGCAGTGTGCCCAGGCAGCCAGGAGAGCCTATGGCATCCTGGCCTGCATCAGGAACAGTGTGGCCAGCAGGAGCAGGGAGGTCATTCTGCCCCTGTACACTGCACTGGTTAGGCCACACCTTGAGTCCTGTGTCCAGTTCTGGGCTCCTCGGTTTAGGAAGGAGGTTGAGCTGCTGGAAGGTGTCCAGAGAAGGGCAACAAAGCTGGGGAGGGGTCTGGAGCACAGCCCTGTGAGGAGAGGCTGAGGGAGCTGGGGTTGCTTAGCCTGGAGATGAGGAGGCTCAGGGGAGACCTTCTTGCTCTGTACAACTGCCTGAAGGGAGGTCGTAGCCAGGAGGGGGTTGGTCTCTTCTCCCAGGCAACCAGCACCAGAACAAGAGGACACAGTCTCAAGCTGTGCCAGGGGAGGTTTAGGCTGGAGGTGTGGAAGAAATTCTTCACAGAAAGAGAGATTGGCCATTGGGATGTGCTGCCCAGGGAGGTGGTGGAGTCAGCATCCCTGGAGGTGTTTAGGAAGAGCCTGGCTGAGGCCCTTGGTGCCATGGTTTAGTTGATCAGATGGTGCTGGGTGATAAGTTGGACTGGATGATCTGAAGTTCTTTTCCAGCCTGGTTCATTCTGGATTCAGTAGTGCAGTAAGGCATCTTTGGCTGAAGTGAGGCCCAGGCTAAAAGAGCTGGGGCAGCTGCTGTGCACTGGTCACTGCTCATCTGCTGCTGTCACTACCTTCAGGTGAAGCTCAGGAGAAACATCAGCTTGGGCAGGTGGCTCATGCCTTTCTCTTGCAGCTCCACCTGGGAGAAGGCACTGATCAGATGTATTAATCCTGTGAGTACTGCTGAAAGGCAAAGTGGAGCATGCCATTGATACAGAGCAAGCTGTGTACCAGCAGTGTAGTTTGGTGGAGTCAGACTCAGGTCTCAAATGAGAACTGGAAAGGAAGTTCTTCTGCATTTAGTGATCCAGAGGAGTCTGAGACCTTTTTGAAGGTGTTAGCTCTCCCTGCCCCCAGATGCCCTGGTTCACCACAGGGGCTTTTCTCCACTGCCTGTGTTTCCTGTGACTTGTGCGTGGTGATGCACCTTTTCTGTTCAATGGGGAGCACTGGAGCAGCATCTTTGACTACTCTGAGAGGAGCTTTGGTGGGAGACAGGGAAACCTGATGTCCATGTACACAGTCAATGGATTTAAGGTTACAAGGTGCCAAAACATCTGCTCAAGCTCTTTGCCAAGATCCATAATTTCAAGCAGCATGGAAACTAAATGTACTTTTGGCAGGCTTGCAAAATTCTGTCCAAGCAGGATTAGCCTTCCTTCCAGAAGTGAGCTACAGAAAGTGGGGGTGGGGGGCTGACAAAAGGTTCCGTTTGTGAGACTTGCAAGGGGGAGGAAGCCTGTATAGATAGCAAACCACTTACTAGGGCACTGCTAGCAACTTTTGCTAGTTTCTATACTAGTACCAGTTGCTACTACACCTCTCCTCTAAAGAAAGGCTGAGAGAGCTGGGGTGTTCAGCTTGGGGAAGGCTCTGTTGAGACCTTGATGCTGCCTTCCAGTACTCAAAGGGGGCCTGGAAGAAAGATGAAGACAATCTTCTGAGCAGGGCCTGTGTGACACAGGACAAAGGGTGCTGGTTTTATCCTGAAATAAGGTGGCTTTAAATTACACCTATGGAAGAAGAGCTTTACAATAGGGGTGCTGAAACACTGCCCCAGGGTGCCCAGAGAGGTGGTGGATGCCCCAGCCCTGCTAGGGCATTCGATGGTTCTGTAGTTGGAGCATCTGCTGCCTGGCATCTAAAGACTGCTGTGGCTGCAGATCTGGGAAGCTGCTCCATGGTGGTGTTCAGTGTCTGCCCTTACCCTGCCTTGGAGAGACACAAATGGTACCTGTGAAGCTCCAGCAGTGCTGGGAGGAGAACTGTTTCATTGCCTTTACTGCTTTTAGAGCATCCTTCCCAAGAGCTGTTGCCATGATGGGAGACCCTCTTGTGTTTATTTATCTTAGTGCTGTTAAGGGAGAAATAGTCTGACCAAAAGTAGCCTGCAGAGCTCAGAAGCTCTGACGGTGCACTTTGTTTGCTAGCACAGACTTGCTGCTTGTTGTATATTGCTTCTGGAAAAAGGAAAGCCTGTCCACTTCCAGGTCAGTCCTTGGTGGGGGGAAAGTAAAAACGTTGCAAAGTTAAAGCTGAATTTGTTTGTGGCCCTTTCGTTTCATACAGGGGGGGAAGGAAAAGAGGGAAAGCACAGCTAAGCTGCTTTGCTTGGAAGGAGGGCAAGCTTCAGGGGCAAATGGAGGAGAGTGCTGTGATGTTAGGTCATAACTGTAAGTGTCCAGGTTTTACATAAGATGAAATGACAGAGTAGGAATCAAGATGATTCTTTGGTGAGAATGTGCCCTGTGGAGAGCAATGTCTGCCAGATCCTGCTGAGGATAACCTGGCAGCCTTGATCGCCTCTGTAGAGCCGCTTGGCATCAGGGGAGCAGAGCAACATGTGACTGCTGAAACACCTGGAAATCAGGCTCAAGGAGCAATCAGTGTGATAAGCATTAATTACTATCACATCCAAGCCTTTAATGGAGGAAGGAAGGTTGATTGCACTGTCTCACTTGGGATTGCTTTCTGTCAGAGATGGTATCTGACAACAGTTTCTGATTGCACTTAGACATGAAGCAAGGCTTTAAAAGCTGCTTAAATATGAGAAGAGCAGAAAGCAAACAAGTTGCTCTCTGAGTGGCTGGACATGTTAGGCTTTTTGTGAAAGCAGGCCCTTGGCTTTGCTGCCCTTCCAGCTCCTGAGGTGAGCCAGCTTTGTCAGCTGCCTGTAAATGCAGCACTGGAAACCCCGAGTGTCCCAGCGGCCTTTCGTTGACACTGTCTCTATCCTGTGATGCTGCCAGCTGCTGTGAGTGAGGAGAGTGAGGCTTGGGCTCCTCACAGACCATGTCTGGCTCCCAGCTGGCCACTGCAGGGTGTGGGAACAGCTGTATGAGGAGAGAGTGTTTGTAAAGCACACTGCAGTGCCTCCCAGAGCATTGCTTTTCGTTACCCAGCCAGAATGCATTCAGATTTTCTGTCCTTGCTCAGAGGCAGTTCAGTGACTGTGCTTCACAGTCCTGAGTTACAGGCACTGTGCACTGATGCTTCCCCATCACTTCAGTGGCCTGAGAAGCCATCAAAGCCTTTTGTTAAGAAGATTCTTGGACAAATTAAAACTTGAGGAAGTTTGAGGTTTCCTCTTCTCTGCAACATACAAATCGAAGGAGCAGCGATGTGCCTCGAGGCTCCAGGAAAGAAGTGGCTCAGCCGGAGAAGACAGATGGCAATGCACCACCACCTTCATGGAATGATGTTTCCCCTCTCTTGGGAAGTACTCTCTGCTCAGCAGTGGCTCTCTCTGAGCAGAGACCCACTGACACCTGTCCTAGAGGTTTATTGGTATCTAACTCATCAGTAGCGGCATCGTGCTGGGCCTGGCACCAGCCCTGCGGAAGGGTGGAGAGCAGCCGGCGCTGTTAGCTGCCCCGGGTCCTCTGCTCCAGCACCACCTTCTTGGACAGTCCAGGGATGTAATAAAGTAACAAGAACCACAGACTCCATCCCTTCTAGGTCACCTCTCCTGCAGTGTGCTTACATTACCACAGTTTGGAGGAGGGAAAGAAACCCCAACAACAAAGAAACAAAGCCAGAACCCAACCAACCAACAAACCCCAGCCTGACTTTTAGGCAAAAAGCCTGGGGGTTAGAGACCAAGTTCACTGTTTGTACCCTGAAGTTTAGAGCAGCAGTGCTGGGCTGGGAGGAGAGCAGGAGCCTGACTTGCTGTGATGTGTACAGCATCATTTAAAGGAAAAGCCATTTACTACTTGGCTGCCTTGTCCTCCTGTGCAATTCATCTCTCATTCTGCTCCCTAACGTTCTCTCTCCTTGGCTGATCGCTCACTTTTGTACCCGAGACATGAAATTGAAGTTCTTTGGTATTCTAGAGAGGTTTTCTCCCAGCCTCTGCTGCCTTGCCTTTCTTGTTCACCTTGATGTGGAGCATGGCTCTTCCCTCTCCCACTTCCCAAGTTTTGTCATCCCTGTCTATTCTGAGGTGATGTGTACCTTCAGCATAGACAGCAAAGGGTCTCCTGCTGCTGTGATGCTTCCTTGCAGCAGAATTCTCTCTGCCCAGCCACCTTTCTTGAAACCTGCTCTGATTTTAAACTCCTTCCTGATGCTGAGTGCTCAGAGACCCCCTTAGAAATCCAGTGTTATTGCCTGTTGCAGTTTGAGCTGGCTGCCCCCTGGTGTGTTCACTTCCTGTGTCCAGCAGTCCAGCCCAGAGGGATGGACACAGGACATTGTGTGTATTTCCTACCATGATTCTTTGCACCACTATAAGATCCAGTGCGGGTCTGGCACCTTCTCTTTTCTTCCTCCTCCGCCAGCCGGTAACTGGGGGAGATGTCTGCTGGCGTTGGGCCTGGCTAGGCCCAAGGCCACGGGGGGATGGGCAGTCTCAGGCCTGGCCAGCTGAGACTAGCCCAGCAGAGGGAGGGGGAAGAAGGAGCCCTGAGGGTCTCGGGTGTACCCTCAGGTGGGAATGGGATGCCTCTGGGTTTGCTTTGGGATCTTTGTCACTGCGCTTTGGGTTCTCTGTAACATTCACTGCTTTCTATTTAAACTTTCATCACTTTTGCAATCCGTTTGTCTGAGTGTTTTATTCCTGCCCGTGGTGGGCAGAGAGGGGGCTGCCTCAACCCAGCACATTCTTGGTAGCAGAGGATGGTTGTTGTGGGGAGGGGGTCTGCCTCTGGACCCACCACATTGCCCCTGACAGGCAGTGTCCAGGACCATGGCTGCCAAATTCATAGCGCTTCAAATCTTCCTATGGGAGCAGATACAGCAGAGAGGTCCTTGAGTAGCTGCCTGACTGTGAGATTTATCAGAGGAGTTATATAGAAATCATGGGAAGCGATCTGCTTCATGGCTGCAGATGGGACAGAGGCTTTGGGTGCAGTGAGGGAGGCACACGAGGGAGGAGGAAGTGTTCCTGGGACCTGCTGTGGAAATGAGATGTAAGCTGGAGGTAAGGTGCGGAGGGCTTGATTGCAGAGGGACAAGAGAATGTGAAAGTTTGGATCAGAGCAGCTTTAATGCCTGTTTAGATCAAAAATGAAAGTCTGTATGGATTAAGAGATAATCCCCTGGGTAGATTTAATCTGTCACATGTATGACTTCCCCAGAGAAAAGCACTGGGGGGAAGGCTGGCTTGGGGCAGTGCCCTGGCTGTGAAGGCAGGTGATGGATCTGCCTTCCCCCTGCAGTTGGCCTCACAGGGAGGGGTTGTTGCTGTGTGTCTCCTGCTCCTTTGCAGCTCCAAAGTCACGCTGAATCTAACCAAAAGGCTTTCTCAAGCAGAAAAGAGCACCAGGAGCAAAACAACACAGCAGTGATAGACAGGGTAGGTTCACATGCTGCTGGTGTTTTCAGCTGTCTAAGCACAGGGTTCTGAGGGGCAGTAGTGGGCCATTAATTAACACTTACCCCTCCTGTCCTGTCTGCAATTGCCTTTAAACAAATTGCAGTCAGTAACACTCCTCCTTAAATGAAAGCTGAGATCTGAATGTCACCTTGCTTCAGACACTTTGCCCCTGAGCCCTCAGGAACAGCTCTCTCCATCCCTGTTTCCTTTCTGTGCAAACACCAGTTGACCCCTTGGAGTAGTTGCAGTTTGCCCAGCAGTAAAAATGCTGAAGTTGCTGCAGACATTTGACCATGAGAGGGTGTTTGCCATGTTTGTTTTCAGTGTCAGTGTGGTTTAGTGTCTCTTTTAACTAGCATCTGCAGCTGGATCTTGAACTGCACATGCACAATGGTCATGCACTTTTAGGAGCCTGTGCATGTGAAGGGATTTGGATGAGTTGGACTGAGGAGTTTAATAATTCTTTTCATAGTGACCTTGCTCAGCAGCAAACAGCAAGTACCTCCATTCTGTTGACTGGTGTGTGTTCCTCCTGTCCTGGGGGCCTGCACCTGTACCACCTCAGGGGAAGGGGTTTGGCAGTTACCCTGAGGTCGGTGGGATTTGACCTGTCAAATCCTGGAGTAGGAATCTCAGGAGACAGTGCAGGGTGCCTCAGAGAAGAGTCATAATGGTTTGAAACACCTGAGCTGACACTGGGCAACTTCCCCAGCTTGTGCTGGGAGTGAGCTGTCTGCATGATGCTGTCCTTTTGTGGGTGCCTGTAATTACTCTCACAGAATCACAGAACATTAGAGGTTGGAAGGGACCTCAGAGATCAAGTCCAGCCCCCCTGCCAGAGCAGGATCACCCAGGGCAGTCCACTCGAGTGCATCCAGTTGGGTTTGGAAAGTCTACAGAGGAGACTCCACAGCCTCTCTGGGCAGCCTGCTCCAGGGCTCTGGCACCCTCACACCAAAGAAGTTTCTCCTCATCTTGAGCTGAAACCTTCTCTCTTCAAGTTTGTATCCATTGGTCCTTGTCTCATTGCTGTGCACCACCCAAAAGAGCTTGGCCCCCTCCACTTGACACCCACCCCTCAGATATTGATAGGCATGGATCAGATCCCCTCTCAGTCTTCTCCTCTCCAGCCTAAACAGCCTCAGGGCTCTCAGTCTCTCTTCACAGGGGAGATGCTCAAGTCCCCTAAACATCCTTTTGGCTCTCTGTTGGACTCTCTCCAGCAGGTCTCTGTCTCTCCTGAATTGTCTCTCCATTGCAGTTGTTGGGCAGTAGGGATGTATGGAGCTGTAGATGTCTTCCCTCTTTCCCTTCTGGATGAACCCTTACTGTTGCAGCTAGGGCACAGCATTGCCAGGCATGTTCTCTTTGCAGAGGTGTTCCCTTTTTGAGAGAGGATCCAGCAAACATTAAATGGGGAAGATGGATGCAGCTTTGTGGGCTGAGAGTTGCTTTGTGTTCTGCTCTTCCCCTGACGCTGTCCACACACCACAGGAGGTCCCAAGAAGCTGCCTGGGTTTGGTGGGGCATAGAGGGGGTTGCACCAAGTGTCTGAGGGAACAAATGTTAGATGTGGAAGTGGTTGCAGGTGGAAGGTAAGTGTGAGTGGGGTTGCTCAGAAACTCATCTGCCTCTTCAGCTGGTGAAAAGAGTGTGGGAAGGGAGAGGAACAGCCTGGTGCCTGGGGACACATTGGGGATAATGTAGGTCAGGAAAGGCAGTGAGCAAAGTGTTTGGCTGTGCCACTTGACCCACACACTCATGGAGTGGAAGGGAGAACAGCAGCTGCAGGTTCCCAGGCCTGAGCTTGCATTGGTGTTTGCTTAGCACTCCTGGAGAGAGGAGCGTGAGCCTTGTCAGCCCCTCAGACCTGCGTCTAGGAGTCAGCAGGGTACTGGCCAAGAGGCAGTTGACACTTGGCTTTTATTTGAAGCTTCAGAAAGCCTCTGCTGAGCTCTTCTAAGAGAGGACTCTGCTAGCAGGTGGGAGGGGAAATTGCATCATTGATTTGAGGGAGAGTGGCAAAGCAGAAATAAAGGGCTGGGGTTTTAGCTTTGAAGAAGGTAAAAATAGTCAGATGCCCTCAGGAGCAGCACTGGAAATAGTGACAATCAATACAATTATCAAAGAGCTAGAAAAGAGGTGAACTGTCAGGTAGGAAAAGGTGCTGGGGAGGGCAGTTAGGGAAGACTGAAGTCCTTCAGAGGCATCTCACACTGTACCAAAGCAAGGGGACAGCTCTGTGACATGTGAAATTTGCTGCAGACAGCTGGTGGGAAATGGGCACTGAAAGGAACACCAGAAACTACTCTCAGAACTCATCAACTCCACTGGGACAGAGAGAGGGGATGGGAAGGCAAGGGTGAACGGCGTTGTACCTAGTGCTGGTGCAAAGTGCAAGCTGTTAGGCTGTGTTTGAAATAGAAGGATGGGGAAATGGAGAACAATTTGAAGAGTGAGAATCTCATGAGGTTAAGTTTTGCTCATCTCCCACTCCAAAAAGAAGAAAGTAGAGACAGGCTGTGTGCTCTCCAGCTACCTGCACAGCCACTGGGAAGAAAGTTAACTCAGGCCTGGCCAAACCCAGCACAGGTGGTGGCTGCATGTGCTTTGAGCTGACATGGAAACCAGGTCACAGAGCTGCCAGGCAGCGTGCAAAAAGCCATGCAACAAAGTGTAGCAGGGGACATTTGAAGCTTTGTGAGGCCTGAACTCTGCTCACTAGCCTGTGTTGCCTGGCATCTGCATTAAACATCTGCTGGCAGTGGCTAACTGGCTGTGGCTCTCTTGCCAGCAGGACCTGCAGAGAGGCTTAGCGACTGCAGCTCTTCACCTCTCTGTGCTGTGTCTCAAGCGGCACTGGGAATGTGCTGCAGGTCATGGACCAGACTTAACAGCATCACAGAACCACAGAAACACTCAGGTTGGAAAAGGCCCTAAGGATCACCAAGTCCAACCCAGAACCCTGCTCTGCAAGGCTCACCCCAGAACCATAGCCCCAAGCACCACATCCAAATCACATCTAAACACAGCCAGGCTTGGGGACTCCACCACCTCCCTGGGCAGCACATTCCAAGGCCTGACCACTCTTGCTGGGAACAAATTCTTCCTGCTGTCCAGCCTAGCCCTGCCCTGCTACAGCTTGAGGCTGTTCCCTCTTCTTCTATCTCTAATTACCTGTGGGAAGAGACCAGCACCAACCTCTCTACAACCTCCTTTCAGGTAGCTGTAGAAAGCCAGGAGCCTCCTCTGTTTCCCACTAACCATCCCCAGCTCCTTCAGTCACTCTCCATCAGATTTATTCTCCAGGCCCTTCCCAGCTTCCTTGCCCTGCTCTGCCCTGGCTCCAGCACCTCCACATCTCTCTTGGATTGAGGTGGCCAAACTGGAGACAGCCCTCCAGGTGTGTCCTCCCCAGAGCTGAGTGCCAGGGGACAGTCACCTACCTAACTCTGTGCTGGAGTACCTAAAGCTCTCAAGACAAGTGTATCTCAACCAGCACTGTTTTGCCCTGTGAAACAATCCAGTCTGGCAAGATTCACATTTTCCCCCAGGGAAGACACTGCTGCTGCCACAAGCTGTGGCTGTGGGTTCCTGATCTCATGAGGATGCTTTCCTCCTAGGATCTCGCAGCGGGTGGAGGCTAGCCGGGCGCAGCTGCAAGCCATCGGTGAGAGAGTCACACTGGCCCAGGCCAAGATTGAGAAGATAAAAGGAAGCAAGAAGGCTATTAAGGTAGTGACTTGAGTGAAGGCTGCATGGCTTCCCTTCTTCACTCCACCTCCTCTCTTTACTCTTGATGTAAGCTCTGGACAAGAGTAGATGCTAGGCGGTAGCAGTTGCTGCCCACTCACCTCTTCATGCCTTGCTGTTGAGCAGGGCTGTGTTGAGAATCCCCTTCCTGACTCATCCAGTTGATGATGTTTAGACCCATGAGCCACACAGTTCCTGACTTTGTGAAGGCTATTTAAGTTCTCCCTGATAAAGAGCAAAGTCTTGTCCTGGGCTAAGCCCAGCACCCTCCCACTACTGGCTCATATCCACTTGGGCTATTTGAATGACAGGTAGTGTCGGAGAGCCTCTCCTTAGTGCACATGGCTCTGGGTGAGCCATGTACAGCTAGTGAAAACTCTTCTTTCCTCATTCTTGCTCAGTTTAATAGTTTTAGTTCTCCTCCTGCCTGTGCCAGCCTGTGATCTAGCACTGGTGCAGAGAGAGGAGAAGCGGGCACCTCCTGAAGAGACAGCCCCTGCTGACTTGCAGGCTGGCCATGCCCACCAGGCTGTGTTGCTGCAGTGCAGGACTGCTCAGTTTGGGGGCTTTTCAGTCTCTCCTTGCCTCTCCTCAGGTGTTTTCCAGTGCTAAGTACCCAGCCCCAGAGCGGCTGCAGGAGTACAGCTCCATTTTTGCGGGGGCAGAAGACCCAGCAAAGCAGAAGTGGCCAAGACACAAGATTCAAAGCAAACACCGAGTGCTGGATGAGAAGGCTCTGCAGGTAAGGAGGAGAGCAGACCTGCAGATGAACAAGCAAAGAGAAGCTGTGAGGCTGTCGGTCTCTGATGAGGTAAACAAGGCCTTTAGGACATAAGCTTGGAGCAGCAGAACATCTTTTGAGCTCCATCTGTTGGTGTGAGTGTGTGAGGTCAGGCTGAGAAGCTTGCAGAGCTTCCAGCCTGTGAGGGCTATGTGAGTCCAAGACCTTGGCTGGACGATTGAGTGCTCTGGGTGACTGCTGGCTACCAGCCCTCTGCAGCAGTTCCCCTTCCTCACACACCCCTGTTGCCTACAGCCTTGCTGGTGGTGCTTCTGGCTGGGCTCCAGGCTTTGGCTGTGCATAGCAAGGCAGCTGGGACCAGGGTCATAGCTGTTTGGAAAAGTTTCTGAGGGCTTTAATATAAGTGATGGAGAGAAGGGAAAGGTGCAAGTGCATGTGAGTGTGTCAGGAGAAGAGGCTTCACAGCATATTGCTGCCCCAGGAAAGCACTTGGGTATTGGCCCTCCCTGGTTCCCAGGGGAATTTTGCATCTTGGAGGGGAAAATAATTTTGCTTCTTTGCATCTTTTGTTTGTGTTCTGCTTCTGCTTTCCCTTGTGTTCAGCTATTGTAGGTTGCAAGGTCTTCAGAGGGGTCTTCCAGGTGCACCTTTAGCACAGATGTCTGCAGCTGGTGGTGTTGAAGGAGGTCCTGCACTCTTGAATTCTCTTTAGCCTGTGGATTGAGGGGCAGAAAGGGGCTTCTTAGGGAGGACTGAGAGGTGGTACATTTGGCAGGAAACACTGCCAAAGGATTCTCCAACGGTTTGGTTCAGTGTCCCTGGGTTGGAAGAACAGGAGGAAAAGTTGCTGTGCTTGAAGTTTAGAAGTTGCTGTGTGTGTGCTGTGCCAGCAGCAGCAGATGTGCTGTTCCTGGCAGGTTAGGGATCAGCCTGACAGGTTCCCTGCTCTCGACCCCTAAAGAGACTTCCTTCCTCATCCTGGTGTGCCCAACAATAAAGCTGCCCCTGAATAATTTATCATGGTAAACTTTCCTGAGTTTTAGTGGATGGAGACCTCACAGGGTGAGGTGGTCATGAATATTTCAGGCAGGCCAGGGAAGCAGTGACAGCTGGCAAACTCCAGCAGGGTTTGTGCTTCCTGCTGGCTGGGGCAGTGCTGGAGGGCAGGGCTGTGTGGCATCACTGCTGGCTGGCCAGGGCAGGCTGATTATGGCCCCATCCGTCAGAGCATGGAGGGGGGGCGGAGGTAGGTGGTGAGAGGACAGGGGAGATGCTCTCCTAACCTGAAGGACTAATGCCAATGGACAGCCAGTCACACAGGAGGGCACTGAGAGGGGCAACAGCTGCTAAAAAGCAGTGTCCTGCAGAAAGCAAACGGCAGATCCATGCAGCTGCCTGCTGGCTGCAATAGGCTGTGCATGCCCTCCCCTGCAGCCCTCCCCTGCAGCCCTCCCCTGCAGCCACCTCTTCTAGTCCCAGATGACCTTTGCCACGTTCTGCCCTTTGTGTGGAGCCTGCCACAACCACAGGGACTTTGTGCAGGCCCTGGGGGATCTGTTTTGGCTCTTCCCCTCCTATGACCCAGACCCATTCTTTGATCCTGCCCTGGGGCTGCTGAGCTTTCCCTGGCTTGCTGACCCGCCCTCACGCAGCAGACGCTGCTCTTGTGGAGCTCACACAGGCAGTGGCTCCTGCAGCTCTTCTGTGGGGCAGGGGATGCTTCTGTGCTGCTGAGCGGCTGTCAGCTGACGGGAGGATGGAGAGCCGTGCCAGGAGCAGCTGATGTGCTAAGCAGGGCTCGGTGTGGCTGAGCTCTGCCCTCACTCCCGGGGAGCAGGCCCCTTCCCGGCCGTGGCTGAGCACAGAGCCTGATGTGCCTTGCAGTAATGAAATGTGACAGAGGGAAATCTGATGTTTGCATTTATGTTCTCCTCAGTTATTCAGGGCTTTCAGCAGAGCCTCACTGCCTGTTTTCACTTCTAATGAGGGCCTCTTTGCTGGGAGCATTGCAGTATTCTTTGCTGGCTTGACTCACACACATGCCCCAGCAGGAGAGCAAGCTCTGATCCTGTCAGTTGCAGGGTAAGTGGTGGCAGTGCTGAAGAGTTGGTGCTCTGGAGGGAAGGCAGCTGGGCTGGAAATGTGTGGCATTCTGCTGCTTTATTACTGCTTCCCTCCGGGGCAATTCTTCTTTCACCCTCCACACCCCTTGCAAGTGAAAGCTCAGCTGCTGAGAGGACACTCTGAGCTTGGTAAGATGGACAGAAGCGCCAGAAGTGAGGTCCTTGTGGTGAGCCTGGGAAGCTGCTGCCTTTGCACGTTGCTGTGGTAGCAGCTAGGCAGGCTGGAACAGTGACTTGGCTGCAGCCCTGTGAGGTTTCTCAGGTGGTGGGCACTGCCTTTGCAGTGGGACCTGTGTCTGTGTCCCTCAGGAGGCTGGACAATGAGGTGGGTGACATGGTCTGCCTTAGCTTGGGAAGAGTTCCAAGCAAAAAGTCAGCCCACTGCTGGAGTAACCTCACAGGGCTTCAGAACTGCTGGTGCCTTGGCATGTCCTTGTGAGTCTGACAGGCATCAGGAGGCTGAGCTGGCACTTCAGCACTTGCCTTTCCAGCTAGCCTCAGCATGCCACTGGCATGGAGGGGACGAGATTCCTGGTGTGGCAGCCCAGTTCCCTTAGAGCATATGCTTAAGGAAACTGAAGAGCCAGAGTGTAGGCTGCTGCAGAGGAAGGCCTGGAAAGGCAGCATCCTCGGGGGTGGAATGCTGGCAGGTGCCAAATCCCAGGCTGCATGGGTGCACCCATGGCTTCAGTATGTCAGTGCTGCTGAGCCTTCAGCTGAAGGGCTGAATGTCCCTGCAAGGAAGCTCATTTGTGATGTTACCTTGTGGGGTTGGCTGCTGCAGCTGTTCTGAGTTTCAGATCAGGTCTGGGTGCTTGTTCAAGCCCAGCACTGTGGTGGCATTTCATTCTAAGGCTTCTGTAGAGCAATACTGGGGCTCAGTGCTTTTAGAACCGCCTTAGATGAGGTTTAAAAGTAAACCCAGGTAATGGTTTCTTCCTGCACCCACAGCCTTCCTGTGCTAGTTGAAATCTACAAAGAGCAAAACCTGCCCTAGGTGTGGCTTGAGGGCTATGTGAGCAGTGCTAGCCAGCACATCAGTGCTCCCTCATGCTCAACAAATTAAATGTTGGGAAATGAATATTAATGATCAAATGAAGCTCTGTTTCTGAATCTCTGCTTCCAGAGTCTCTAAATAACCATTTCTGCCTTTCTGCTTGCTGCTGTACAAACTCAAGCTCTTCAGGCTTTTTTTCACGAGCTGGAACCTGTTATCTGGGGGGCAGAAAACCACCTTCAAATCAAAACCTCCTGGGTCTCTTCTTAGGGCATTTTGTGTACACAGAGCCTCACACAAACTCTTAGTGGATTAACTGAGCTGTGCCTAAGCTATTTCCTAGCATTTCTGGCTACCAAATTCAAGCCTGAAATGTCAATCAGCAGAAACTGCTTATGCTTCTGAGAGGTGGTCTCAAAACTGCACCAGTGGTGGCTTCCAGATTCCCATCCAAGTACAAGGAGGGAAGAAGGACTCAAAGAAGGGGATGGAGCAGGGAGGCTGGAAGCAGGGAGGCGGTAGGAGGCTGTGGACAGCCTTTGAAGTGGTTTTGTGACAGAAGACGACCACAAGTTACTGAACCTGACCAACTGTCCTGGTGCGTGCTCTGGTTGGTTCTGGTGTGAGCACTCAGCAGCTCGCAGCTCCAGGCTGCTGCTTTGCCTGTGCTGTGCAGAGACAGCACAGCTGCAGGGGGCGAGGAAAGGTGTGGGGAGGGGTCCAGGGTGGAGGTTCGTCCATCCCAGGCTGCCCTGGGCTCATGAACTGATGCCTTCCCTTCCTCTGCTGCAAAGTGCTGTGAGCATTGAGCTTCACCCCCAGTACCCCTCCCCCAGCAGCTGGTGGCGAGTTCTGTGCTGCTGGCTGAGACACTGCCCTGGGCTGGGCTGGCAGTGCCTGGGCTGGGCTGGCAGTGCCTGGGCAAGGTTGGGCTGGGCTGGGCTGGGCTGGCAGTGCCTGGGCTGGGCTGGGCTGGCAGTGCCTGGGCTGGGCTGGCAGTGCCTGGGCTGGGCTGGGCTGGCAGTGCCTGGGCTGGGCTGGGCTGGCAGTGCCTGGGCTAGGCTGGGCTGGCAGTGCCTGGGCTGGGCTGGGCTGGCAGTGCCTGTGCTGGGTTGGGCTGGGCTGGCAGTGCCTGGGCTGTGTAAAAGCCAAGCAGTTCAGGGGCTCTGAGTCCCTGCCCAGAGGGAGCTGTGTGTGTTATGCATGAAGTGTAGAACCAGAGGCTTCAGTTCATCAGGTGGCAACTCTTCTGAATCCCTGGGGCCATGCAGGACCACCTGGCACATGTTCCACTGCCTGCCTGCTGCCCCAGCTCATGCCAGTGCAGCTTCCCTTGGCCTCTGCCTCCTTTGCCTTCTCTGCATCCCCCCCTGGTGGGATCGCAGCTCACAGCATCAGCTGGAGGCAGCAGGTGTTTGGGAGGTAGCTGCATGGAGACATGAGGGACTGTTTAGGGTGTCAGGGAGGGATAGGACTGGGGGGGATGGAGCAAAACTAGAAGTGGGGAGATTCAGACTGGTTGTTAGGAAGAAGTTGTTCCCCATGAGGGTGGTGAGAGACTGGCACAGGTTGCCCAGGGAGGTGGTGGAAGCCTCATCCCTGGAGGTTTTGAAGGCCAGGCTGGATGTGGCTGTGAGCAACCTGCTGTGGTGTGAGGTGTCCCTGCCCATGGCAGGGGGGTGGAACTTGATAGTCCTTGAGGTCCCTTCCAACCCTGACAATTCTGTGACACTGTAACAAAGGCTTCTTAGATTGCTGTGCTCTACCCTGCCTCTGGCTATAGACCCAGAGTGGTTTTCTTTCTGGTGGTTCCATGGCCACAGCAGTACTGGTTCAGTGTGAGCCATGAGTGTGAGCTGCTGACATTTGTCACAGTGTGGGTTGTAGAGCTGTCCTTGTGCTCCCCTGCTCGGGAGGCCATGCAGTGGACCATGCACAGTGGGTTGTGGTGGCTGGGTGATCTCAGCAGCTGTGGTTTTAGACTCTTAGCACCTGTTATCTGTCTTCTTGCAGGAGAAACTCAAGTACTTCCCTGTGTGTGTGAGCACCAAGATTCACCAGGAGGATGATGCAGAAGAAGGCCTTGGCAGCCTCCCCAGGAACATCAGCTCCCTCAGCTCCCTGCTGCTCTTCAACACCACTGAGAACCTGTAAGAGCTGGAGCAGTGCTGTGGTGCTCCTCTGCCCCTGCTTGTCCTCAGTTTTCCCTGCCCTGGGGGAAGCAGTGACTGCATGTATTGCATACCAGGCTCCTGCTAGGACAGGCTTTGGTTTTGGGCTTCTAGCTATCAGGTGTTTCTTCCCCCTCTTCCCCTTGGGCAGGAGTTGTGTTGTCTGCATCTGAACCCCACTCACTTGCTTTCAAGCCAGATTTGCACTTCCCTTCCCTGACTCAGTCTTCTGTGTCATACCCCTGTAAGAATTTCTCTCCAGCCTTGAGAGCTGCTGCCACTCCTGCCCTTCCCTGCCCCATGTGCCTGCCTGGGTTCTGCTCCTTCTGCTGCTGGTTCTCACAGCAGCGTTTTGCCACTGTTGTCACTTCAATGTTTCTGCTGCCTCTCACTGCAGTTCTCTTCCCATTGGGCTTTGCCTCCTGTGCCCTCCTTCTGCCCCTACTGAAGAGCTGCTTTAAGCTCACCTCGAGCTTTCAGCTGCTGGATCTTCTCTTTCTTCCCCTGAGTCACAGCTTTCCCCTCTCTCTCTCTTTCCTCCTGCCCCTTGAGTGACAAATCACCAGGAGAGACTTGTGACCTGCTGTAGGACAGTCCCAGGTCAAGCAATGGGTGGGGGGAAGCTCAGTAATGATGGCAGTGCAGTAGAGCTTTGCTTTAGAATGAATGTAGAGGCTGCACTGGCAGGATGGGGAGCTGACTCCCTCCTGATTGTGGAGTGAAAGGCAAGAAAATGGGGCTAGAAGGAAAGTGGAAGGCCCAGGATGTTCCACCTGTACAAGGAGGTCTCCACCCCCTAGGCCTTCTTGGGTATGCAGCTTGGTCTGGCCTTGGCTCTGCAAGTGGTATCACTGAAATACTTGTCCTCCACCCTTAGGTACAAGAAGTATGTTTTCCTGGATCCTCTAGCTGGGGCAGTCACCAAGACCCACGTGGCTCTGGAAACAGAGACAGAAGAGAAGCTTTTTGATGCTCCTCTTTCCATCACCAAAAGGGGACAGCTGGACCAGCAGGTGCGGTTACAGGGCATCAGCTCTGAGAGGGGAGGGGGCTTGTGCAGGGGGCAGAGCAGGTAGGAGAATGGTCTCTGCTGGTTTGGCTTTAGGGTGTCTCACTTAACAAGCCCATTTCTGAGCCTGAAGTCCTGGTTTGGGCTTGATGGGTGACAGAAACCCCTCAACTGTGGCAGGAGTTTCTCTGCCCAAGCCCTGGTGTGAGGAGAATAACATAACAGCAATTCACCTTGCTGCTGGACCCAGTGGTTCTAGAGGATTCTGGAGGCTCCATCACTAGAGAATGTCTCTCCTGCTAAGGCCTGAGCCTTGTGCAGTCTGAAGTCGATGTGCCATGGCTGGAAAGTGCCTGGGTGGAGGCCTGTGCCCTGCTAGGAAGGGGTGCCAGCTGCTGCAGAGGGAGCAGGCAGCAAGCGCAGAGGGTTGTTCCTGGTGCGGGCATGGGGCAGGCAGTGAACCATGGCAACTGCCGCAGCAGGTGGCTGACCTTGTCCCCAACACCTTGCAGTGGCAATACCTGGAGCTTTGCTGGGGCATGGTGTATGTCTGCCTGGGGAAAGATGCCTGGGAGCCTGTTGCTCATCAGATTGCACCAGAGGGGACAGCAGAGTGTATGGCAAAGAGAGGCCTTCGCTCACAGTGCACCTTCAGTACTGCTTGGCCTGTGTTAAGCACAAGCCCAAAACTCTAACCACTGGACTGTGCTTCTCCTGCACCTTCATCTCTTCTGGAAAAGGCACTGCCCTCTCTAAGCTGCAGAAGTTGGTGTCTGAGGCCTTCAGGAGAGGAGAGAGTCCAATTGCAAGAAACTAGGAAGTCTTGTGCCTCTTCTTCTCCTGCAGCCTGCCTTTTCCAAGCCCTGTCTGCAGGGGGTAGTCTCTAGTTCTGGGGAGCTTGTACAGGACAAGAGCACAGAGCTGTGGAGGTGGCTGATGAGCAGCTGTCATCCCAAGGCACACAAGCCTGGACTGCTGCCCAGGCGTGCTGCAAGGGCAAGCAAGGGGGTGGTGCCTGCCTGAGCTTTCTCTTTGGCTTTCCTTCAGGTAGCTGAAAACTACTTCTACGTGCCAGACCTGGGCCAGGTCCCCGAGATCGATGTGCCATCCTACCTGCCAGACCTGCCTGGCATCGCTGCAGACCTCATGTACAGTGCTGACCTGGGCCCTGGCATTGCACCCTCTGCCCCTAGTAGTGCTATCCCCGAGCTGCCCACCTTCAGCACTGAGTCGGTGGAACCTCTGCAACCAGGTCTGTCCAGCGCCTGCACCCAGCACCCTGGGATACAGGATGAGGGTTATGGGATGGTGGAGCAAGGTGGAGAAAGTCCCTTGGTGGAGATCTCAGGATGGATACCGGAGATAGCTCTGGCTTGTACTTGGGCCCGAGTCAAAGCTGCAACCTGCTCAAGGGCTGGCTGGCTCTGGGCACTTCACCTCCCTCACCCCCTGCAGAGCTAGGGAGGAGGGAGTGTGGTGTGCAGGGCCTGGCCTCATGGCAGCCTGGGGGGATGCCCTTGGGCAAGTTGGGCAAGCCCAGTGGTATAGAGCTGGGGAGGGCAGAGTAGGGCAATCTCAAACCCTGCCCCAGCCCTGCCTGCTTTTAAGAGGTACCACCCAGGGTGGGAGTGCCCTGCTGCACAGTGCATGCTGAGGACTTTGCTCTGTTCCTGAGCTGTTCTCAGGCACTCTTCAGCTGTAACTTCTTTCCTCTTGCAGACATCCAGAATGCTGAGCTCCTGCTGCCGCCTCCACCACCCCCTCCACCACCCCCTCCTCTTGTGCCAGCTACTGTGCCTCCTCCACCACCCCTACCCCAGCCCACGGCCCCCACAGCCCAGGCAGCCTGGACAGCGAGTGAAGAGAGCAGCAGTGCAGTGCCTGCAGGTAAGGGCTGGGCATCTCCCACAGCTTCACCAGCAGAACCAACTCTGACTCCTTGGCTTCAGCCCAGATCCTTGGTCAGTTCCCTGTGGCTTGCCAGCCTTCTGGCAGAGGAAGGAAGCTGTGGTGGGAGAGGAAGCTGCTCCTGCTTGCTTGGGAGCTGCATCAGTTCCTCCTTGGGGGGACTGCTGCTGGCTGGGCATAAGTCCATCATGGAGAGGTTCCTGGCCTGGCTGGCAGCCCTGGGCAGAGGCTGGCAAAGGTGCTGGAGCAGCCCTGGCCCTGGGGATTTGGCTGGGCCTGTAGCCGGTGCACTGACCTGTGGCTGCTGCCTGTCCTGTCTGTACCTGCAGCTTCAGTCCAGGGAGCCCCAAAGGAGGTGGTGAACCCCTCCACTGGGCGTGCCAGTCTGCTGGAGTCCATCCGCCAGGCTGGGGGCATTGGGAAGGCCAAGCTCCGCAGCGTTAAGGAGAGGAAGCTGGAGAAGAAGAAGCAGAAGGAACAGGAACAAGGTACTGAAGCTTTTTGGCAGAAACAATCCTCCCTTGCTCTCTGCCCTGGAGGGAGGGAGGCAAAGCAGGGGCAGAAAGCTGTTTTCTCCTCACAGGCTCTTGTGGATCCCAAGCGTTGTCCATTCAGCCAGAGCTCTGTCAGCTTGCTGAAGCCCAGCTGCCAGCAGGGCATTTGTGTTCCTGATGGAGCCCTGCTGTGTCTCAGGGTTCACTGCTGCACAGGGGCACAGAGGAAGTGCTGGGGCCAAGAGGGGCAGCACCGAGCCAGGGCAGCACATTGGTGTAGGTAGCTGGGGAGGGCATTGATGGAGCTGCAAATGCCAGCCCCTCTAGGAATTCCCCTCCTGGGCTTCCCCAGAAGATGCTGTAACCCTGTGGTGCATGGTGTTTCCTGACCTGAAAACTGGACTGTGGTGGGAGGGAGGAAAGTTCTGTTTTCCTTTAATCTGAAGATCCACTGCAGGAGAATGCTTCCACTCCAGTGCTGGTTTGGACTGGTGCTGCTGCTGGTCTGACTTGGCCTTTGCTCTCTTTCAGTGAGAGCTACAGGACAAGGTGGAGACCTGATGTCAGACCTCTTCAACAAGCTGGTGCTGAGGCGCAAAGGTACTGTCCTGCAAGGGAGGGCTTCTCCCTCTCCTCAGGGAGGAGGGAGGGCCTTTTCTGGTACCTCAGTTGTGTCAGCCACAGCCCTAGAGACAGGAGCAGAGGCCCCTTCCCTAGTGAGCATGCCCCAGCCGGGCTGGGCCTCTGGCCAGAGAAGGAGCAAGTCCTGATGGAGGCCTGCATTGCATCCAGGGCAGAGGACAGGCTCTGAGAGCTGCCTGTAACGAAGGGACAGTGCTGGTTTCTTTTTAGTTCAGTGCTGGGGCAGCTAAGTCCCTCCCCATGGGGGTACCTGAAGCACTCAGGACTAGTGTCAGCCCACAGCACCTTGCAGAAGGCAGAGGAAGGCACAGCCTTGCTCAGGTGGAGCTTTAGTTAGTAAGGCCCTGTGCAGGGCTGTGGCAGCAGCTGTGTCTGTTCTGCTGCCTGGGCCACCGGGAACAGGGGCATGAGGCATGGTTTCCCCCCTCCCCTTTGCTAAGGACAGCTCTGTGTTGTCTGGGCCCCAAGTGTCACTCACTGCTGCTCTTCCTTTCCTCACAGGTATTTCAGGGAAAGGGCCAGGAGCCTCTGGACACCCTGATGTTCCTGGCAGCCCTGCCGGGGCCTTTGCTCGCATGTCGGACTCGATACCGCCCCTGCCACCCCCACAGCAGCCTGGCGGGGAGGAGGATGATGATGACTGGGAGTCATAGATAGGGTCACTGGTCTGTGAATCCCAGGACTCTTGAACTGAGCACCTTTGGGAGACTGGAGATAGTTTCTGGAGGGTGGGCACTGGCCTGGGAGGAGGAGCCTGACATTCCTTTTTGAAGAGGAGGAGCCACAGCAGCTACCTGCTGCTGAGAAGTCTCAGTGAGGAGCATTTATCTGCTCTGCTCTTCTCCACCCCAAATGCCACATTCCATCTTGAATGCTGCTGCTCAAGATGGCACAACACATCCTGCCTTAGCTGGCAGGCAGTGGGGCAGGCTGTACTCAGATGATCAGAACTAGCATTGCCTCTGACTCAAAAGGGGCCTGAGCCTGTCCTGCTGTGCCTGGGGGTGACTGTCAGAGCAGCTCTTGCAGGCAAACAGTGCTTGCCTCCTTTAGCTCTTCGCTTGCTGAGGTCCTGCTTGCTTGCTTCATGCTAGAAGGCAGAAGGAGAGGGTCTGTTTTCCTGTGCCTGTGCACTCGGTGGCTTCTCTGCCTGGCTCATGGTCACTCCTTGCCTGTTGCTGTCTGACATTTCAATAAAGTTGAAGGGAGCAGGTCCCTGCAGCTTGCACTCCAGCACTCCAGCACACCGAAGTGAGAGCATGGCCAGGGAAAGCCCAGCTGGCTCAGGTCACCCAGGGCCCTCTTGAGTCTGTCTTCTCCTTTTGTGACTCCCTTCAGGCTCTTCCCTCCCAACAGGTACCATGGAGAGAAGGCATTGCCTTCCCACAGCATTCTCTTGGGTCCTGGCAGCCCAGACATCACTGCCAGCTTGGGCCTGGCAGCTTTTCCACCCTATTTCATGGCTCAGCACTGAAGCACCCCATAACAAACACAACAGGAGATTTTCTGAAGCTGCTCTGCCAGACAAACAAGCACTGTCCCATTCTAATCCCACACTGGCAGGCTCTGCTTTCCCAGACCTGAGGGGATTCCCCATGGACAGAGCCTGTGGCCACCACAAGCACTGCACCAGTGAGCAAGAGGACTTAGAATGAGCACCACAGGGCACCAGATGCTGCAGGCAGGGACCCCCCACTCCCCCTGCTGCACTCAGTGCTGTCAAGGCAGAGCTGACACCAGACACGGGGCTGTAATTTGCTCCCTCCAAAGAGGCAGGAGCCTCACAGTGAACATTTCTCAGCAGCAGCTGTTTCTTACCCCATGGAGCTAATCAGCAGTAGAGGGTGGGCACCACCTCTGTGCCTAACTGTAAGGGGGGGTTTTGTGAAGCTGCTGAAACTGACAAAGAGCCAAAGCAGCTCCTAGGAAGACTTGCTCAGGATGGCAGAGAGACCTGGGGACAGCTAGGGGATTTACAGAGCTGTGGGATTACACAGCCATCCCTGTTGGTATTGCTGCCCTTTGGCACTGACCTGTGACCTGGAAAAAGTCAAGAAAGTTACTCTCAAACAAACCCAAAACTAATTAAGAAGAGGTTTTACCATTTTCCACAGTAAATGACTTTGAATTCAGAGATCAGCATTGAGAGCCTGTGCTTAAGCATGACCAAAGGAGAAGTGCTGTGCTCTACCATGGCCATGCCCTGTATTGCCCTTGAAAGAATGAACCACTCCTTGAATCCATTTGCTGCCTGAAGCAAGGCAGAAAAAATGGGACAAGAAATGCTCTCCACAGCTGCCCCCTGTCTTACCAGCCTGACTGTGCCATTCCAAGGTGGCACAAGCTAATGGCAGGTCATAATTCTTGTGCCAGGCTCTGGAGTTTGCCTTGCACAGCTGGTGGTCAGTAGGAAAAGGCAGATGTGTGCAGGCTCCCCCCACTTCAGTTTAATCAATTTAAATAAAACCTTAACAGTTGTTAACAAGTAGGTGCCTGCCACCCCTACCCTCCCGCCCACCTCAGACCTACAGCCACTTTCCCTCCTGCCTATGGTACTGAAAGCTGTCTTGCCATCGTAGCACTCAGATACTGAACAGCAAACACCCACAAAGGAGGCAAAAGGCAGAGGCTCACAAACTCCTTAGTACAGAAAAGCAGGAGCTTGCATATCTTCAGGGGTCCAGTTCACAGAGGCAGCCTGCTCCATATCACTTCCCTCGATGGAACTGGGGACACAAAAGCAGAGTTTGTCCCTGGCACTACTCCCCAGGGGAGGTTGGAGAAAGGTACAGCTGAGTACAGCAGGAAGGAAACACTTTTGGTAGTATTAGGGAAGATCCAAGTTCTAACCTTCCTTAGCTCTGCAAATGCTGCTCCAAAGGTGGCTTTCACCTGGGTTCTCTCCCTGATCCACTGGGGCAGTTTGCTGAGGATGGCAGCGCTTCCATACCTGTGGTCCAGCAGCAGGATGCTTGCGAAGTCCTTCTGGTGGCGAATGGCTCTGCCTGCAGAGTGCACAAACACTTCAAATGGCCACCCCACTCCAGTGCTTGTCCTCAGGCAAGGAAGCTCATGTTCCTGGCACCTGGACTCAGACTGGGGATGCAGACCTTGCCCACCCTCCTGCTTCAGTGCAGTACATTCTGTGTCCCCAGGAGGGATTACCTATGGACTGGTTCACTGCCTTCATGCACAGGTTTTCAATCAGCACTCTGCTAGGTGCCTGGCCAGCAGCTCTGGGCTGGAAAGGAGACAGAGGCAGAACTGAACATGAGACAGATGTAAACCTAACTAGAGAGTCTTAATGACAGTGAAGCAAATGCTTCTACCCCTGCAGAATGAGTAGGTGGCCAAGCAGACCACAGACAAGAGTTAGGAAGGACAGAAAAGAGGTTGTGGTCAGAACATGATGGTGAGCATTCACCAAGAGCCATCCCAAGGTCCCTTGAAGGCAGAAAGCTTGTCCCCATCTGCCCAGGAACAGCAGCTCCATTGGGCAGTGAGAAGGAACAAGTGAGCCAAGCAAAGAAGTGAACCTAGCAAGCAGCTTCTACCACCCTGCCACCTCTAGGGCAAAGGGATCTTTCTCCCCTTGGAACTCAGATTTCCAGAGTGGTTCCCTCCACTGAGCTGCTTTCCTGTGTTTAGGGCCACCTGCAGGCTCAAAGGAATTAAAAAAATAATCTTTGAAGTCAGCCTTGGGACTCCTGTGCCCAGAGGAAGGTCAGCACTGAAAAGCAGCAGCAAAGAGGCAGAGGTTTAAGTGTCTCTCACCATGGTTTTGTCAAGCCAAGCCATTTTTTCCTGGAGCTCTGGAGATTTAATGTTGGGGTAAGGCATTCCTACCATAACCACACACCTGCAAGGGACAAGGACTGCATTGCTCCTCCTGCCAACAGACTGAGACAGGAGAGGTCACTGCACCCCTGAAGCGCAGCAGCAGAGCGCGGGAGGGTGAGCAGCGGTTCTGAACCTTCTGCAAGCTGCAGAGGGGCTGGGATGGAGGCTCAGCCAGCACAGCCCAGCTGCACTGCTCGAAGCAGCTGCACCTCTAGGGCTTACAGCACACAGCAGGCTTGGTCCCCTTGGTTTAATCCCTGGGACTTGTGTCTGTGCAGTGCCAACGTTTCCATCCTGCACCACAGCACTCTGTCCACCCTCCATGGAGCAGCCAGCAGCCACCTTACCTTCCCAGCTCGTCAGAGAAGTTGATGCCTTCACTCATTTTACCTCCAACCACAGAAAGCAGCAGGGCCCCTGTCATCTGTCCTCCTGCCTGGCTGCAGCGCTGCAGGAGAGGGACCAGCAACTTAGATCAGAGCAGGGCAGACGTTTGTGCCTCAGGAACACTTCCACACCTGGGCTAGAGCCCTTTCCTTGTGAAAACCTGCAGCAGCCTGCCAGCTCAGCTTACCTTTATGCACTTGGCATATTCCACCAGCACCTGCTCCACCTGGCTGGCTTTCTTAGGCTCCTGAAAGACCTGTCACAGGCAGAAGATCAGTGCAGCAACAGGAAGCAAGCAAATCACTTCACTCCCATGCCATTAAACAGTACATGGAATTAAGACTAGAGAAGGACAAACTGCCTGGAACCACCTGGAGCAGCACCTTTCCCTTCCATGCTGGAAGCACACTGTGTCCTCACTGCAGCACTGCTCAACTGGGCTACAGAGACAGCAGCAGCTGTTCCTGCCCTTCCAACCTGCCCTTTCAGCTCTGACTTCCCTAATTCTGTGAGGAGTTACAAGTCCTGTCAGAGCTGAAAGGCAGGGAATCAATGTGCACCTCTTGCACCTCTGAAGAAAGACCCTCCAAGATGCTGGAGGACAGTGACAGGACCAATCAATTGGAATCACCAATTAATTCCACGTCACAGCTGCCACTGCCCAGTGAATTAAAGAGCTTCCTGTGACATTCACACACCAAGCAGCGTTTCTTTCTGTTCCTCTAGCATGCCTCATTAGTTACTGAAAGCCCCTGCAGTCTGATAGGTGCTGCACCTTGGCCTAAGTCACAGGTTGTTCTGCTAGTGAACGAGAGGTGCAACATCTGTCTTTCTGCCAGTGAAGACCCTGAAGGATGCATTTTCCCCTGGTTAGCATGAAATGCTATCAAAGTTTACCAGCCAGAATCAGTCTTCCAGTAGGAGAGTAACTGGCAGTTACAAATAAGAGCCAAAGCTATTTAACAGATTCAACAGTAGCTGCTTAATCCTCTGATTTACATTAATTTTGCCTGTGTCATTTATATTCAGTCTCAGTGTGACCTCACCACAGCCAGCTCAGGAAGGACCAACCTTCCCTTGCCATGATCTGATCTGTGTGTGGGCAGCTGGAAGCCACACTTGCTGCACCTGTACCAAATTGCTTTGCTGGAACTGCAACAGCCAAGCAAGAACAAAGCAGAGTGGAGCGGCAAAGGGAGCTGCACAATTGCGGCACAAGGCCCTGGGGGTACCAGGTAGACCCTTGTGACCCTGACAGAGCACACCCAAAGGGCACTGAGTGACAGCTCTACCAATGCTGCTTCCATCACAAAAACCTACAGCAGAGCCCAGGCCAGAACACCTGCACCAAGGTGTAAGGTATCTGTGTTCTGCTCTCTGGGGTGAGTTGTGTGGGGTTTGGTAAGCAGAGTGCCAGCCAGGGTATGTGTATGCCCAACATCACTGCTCTCCATCCTGAGACGGGAGGACTGCCTGACCTTCAACACCCAACCTTCACATCCCTGAGTCATTGCAAAGATGTATTCACAGTCAGCTTCCTGCTTAATGTTTCTCACCACTGCTGCTCTTCCAGTTCACACCTCTGCACCTCTACCAGAAAACAAACTCACTCTGCTCTGTCACCTGCAGTCTGCACCCACTGCCCAGCTCTTAGTTGTGCTGCTTGTTCAAGGGACACACAGCCAAGTCTGGGGAAAACAAATTCCCTGTAAGAGCTGAGCCTGAACAGCCCTGCAGCCACACCAGAATGAGCTTGGTGGTTGTGGGAAGCACCCCACAGACCCTGCACTTGAAGGACCCACAGCTGCATTTAATCTCACAGAGCCCAGTGGTCAGCTGCCTGGGAGGCACCATGCAGTCATTCCTGCAGGGACTGGCTAGGTCAGCATCCCCTCTGGGAATGCCTCAGTGAGAGTGGCCTGAAACCCAGAGAACTGTTTGGGGTTTGAAACCTCCATTTAAAGCCCCAGCTGCCCCTGGCTGCACAATTACCTTCTTCTTGGCTGCCAGTCGTGTGAGCAGCCCTGTCTTCTCCCAGTGTGCATACACCTGCTTCTCGTAGTCATAGGAGGGGAAGAAGCACACCACCCCCCCCGGAACCACGTTGCACAGGTTGCAGAGGATTCGACCTGTCTCCTCCATCTGCAAGAACACAGGAGAATGCTGCTGCTGACAGGACCTCCAGCTAGTGCTCAATCCCAGCATCACTTCCCCTATGACATGTGCTACAGAAGGAAAAGTGTTGGAAATATGGCAGGTCCACAAAAACTCTCCAGAGCTGGGCAGCATCAAAACGCTTTTCTGTTTAGTATCTTCATCGATGATCTGCAGGAGGGGATTCAGTCAGTCATCAGTAAAGTTGCAGATGACACCAAGCTGGGGGCAGGAGTTGATCTGTTAGAGGGTTGGAGAGCTCTGCAGAGGGATCCTGCCAGGCTGGACAGATGGGCAGAGGCTAACAGGATGGCATTCAACAAGTCCAAGTGCCAGGGGCTGCACTTTGGCCACAGCAACCCCCTGCAGAGCTACAGGCTGGGGTCAGAGTGGCTGAGAGCAGCCAGGCAGAAAGGCACCTGGGGGTACTGGTTGATAGTAGGCTGAACATGAGCCAGCAGTGTGCCCAGGCAGCCAGGAGGGCCAATGGCATCCTGGCCTGCATCAGGAACAGTGTGGCCAGCAGGAGCAGGGAGGTCATTGTGCCCTGTGCTCAGCACTGGTTAGGCCACACCTTGAGGCCTGTGTCCAGTTCTGGGCCCCTCAGTTTAGGAAGGACATTGAGACACTTGAAGGTGTCCAGAGAAGGGCAAGGAGGCTGGGGAGGGGTCTGGAGCACAGCCCTGTGAGGAGAGGCTGAGGGAGCTGGGGTTGCTTAGCCTGGAGGAAGCTCAGAGGAGACCTTCTTGCTGTCTACAACTACCTGAAAGGTGGTTGTAGCCAGGAAGGGGTTGGTCTCTTCTCCCAGGCAAGCAGCACCAGAACAAGAGGACACAGTCTCAAGCTGTGCCAGGGGAGGTTTAGGCTGGAGATGAGGAGAAAGTTCTTCCCAGAGAGAGTTGTTGGCCATTGGAATGTGCTGCCCAGGGAGCAGCATCCCTGGAGGTGTTCAAGAGGGGACTGGATGTGGCACTTGGTGCCATGGTTTAGTTGTCAGGAGATGTTGGGTGATAGGTTGGCCTTGATGATCCTTGAGGTCTTTTCCAACCTTATTGATTCTCTGATTCTGTGATTCACTGCTCAGCCTCACCTCCCAGTTCAGGGTTGCTATTACTGCTGTGGGGCAGTGGTCACTCAGGAAAGGAGGGCTCCTTTCTGCTGTCCCCATGGAAAGGACCTGTCACACAGATGTGGGCAGTTAGCACATCTGGTAGATGTTCAGCAGTGGCAGAGCAGATCCAGTGTCTGGCCTTGGGTGCGTGAGGGCCCACCAAAGGATGAAGGAAAAAGTGCAGAAACTGCTGCTGCTGCTGCTGCTGCCTCCATGGTTTGGGCTGCACTCTGCAGGGCTGCCACGCTCCACCATCCCTGAGGCTTCAAACTATGAAGCAGTCAGAAATCCTCTGCTGCCCAGCACACAAATGGAGGAACTACGTGCAGCCAAAGAGATGTTGTTAGTGCTCCTCATCCCCAACAGCCACCTCCGAGCAGGCAGCTCAGAACTCCTTTGGCTGCTATTCTTTCCCAATTCCTTGGCAAGACACTTGCCCCAAATCCTATTGCCTATTGACTTCCCTTGCCATGGCTTTTGATCAGCCCACCTCTGAGAGCACACTCTGCTGCAAGACAGAAACATGTGAAGCAAGAGAAGAGCTACCCAGGAAGCTACCAAAGGCAAGACTGACCATCTGGGGACGGTCTCTTGTCTGGTAGGTGAACTCCAGCTGCTGGTTGGAAGGTCCACTGCAGAGGATTATGGGTAAAATGTTTTCTGGAGGAATCACATGCCCTGGAAACAAAAAACAACACCAGCAAGAGTCAGCAACACTGCCACTAGCTGAGGAGCTCTACTGGCCTCCGGTGACCCTGGGAAGCCCCTGTGGGTGTCTGCTGACACTGGCCAATATCACTGAGGAAGCTCTGAGCAGAAGGGAACTAGCAGCCCCTTTGCTGCCATGACTCCCAGGAAAGATGCTGTGTTGCATTTAGGTCAAGCTGTAGAACTGGGGTCCCGCAGAGACAAACCACAGCCTGCCCCTGCCGCCCCGGCACTCACCACAGGAGAACTCCACAACACGTGCAGGGTCCACACCGGCACGGGACAGCAGCTGCTCTCGGAAATCAGCCACCTGTGAACCACAGGAGGGGTGAAGCACCAAAAGCCACATCAGCAAGGCTGCGACTGCTGCTTGAGCACCGAGCTGGTCAGCTCCAGCTGGGGCACAGGGACTCCCTCTGTGACCAGAGCACCAAGGGCATGGGAGCGCTAAGCACACAAGCCAGGGCCGGGAGTCCTGGGCAGGCAGGGGAAAAGGCCTGCAGACATGCCGGCAGGGCAGCCACGGCCTGCAGCCGCTGCGAACCGAGAGCGGCCCCGCTGCCGCCCGCTCCAGCAGCGGGCCCCGAGCGCCGCCACCGGCGAGCAGCGGCAGCGCCCCCTGCCGGCGGCCCAGCCTGCCCCAGGCGCTGCTCGCCGGCGGCCGCGTTCTGACTTGAGCCGAGGGCCCCACGGCTCCTGGCCCACCCTGCCTGCTCTCTAAGAAACCTGGGACCGAGCGCCCGGGGCAGACCTACCAGCTGACCCATTCAGTGTCCGTGGTCCCCACCTAGCCTCTCTCGGCCCAACACACTCTGGTTTTAGCCTTCCTCAGGCTCGAGAACCCATTACCAGGACTCCCAGCCACTGCACATTTCTTGGACTGTAACCACATCCTCCCCTCTGGACAGCAGTCTGAAGGCTTCAAAGCTACCCTTCCAAAAAGAAGGCCCTGCACTTCGCATCCTCCTTGCCTCCCTTGTCACCAGAAGAGCAAAGAGGAAATTTCAGGACACTTGTGTCCAGGAGGAGGACAAATGTAACTAACTAGCACACCTGGCACACCCCACAGCACAAACACACAGTTCCTTAGGCACTAAAGCAACAGAAGGATGAAGAGCTGCCTGCCACCACACCAACACTCAATTATTCATTCTTCTGAAAGATCCCCATGGAAAACCCCGTGGTTTTCCAAGCTCTTCTGACTGCTATCCATGCTAGTTCCAACCTGTGATGAGCTCAGCCTCAGCCCATATGGTCCTGAGAAGAAAGGCTGACACAGGCAGACCTCCCTTGCACCTGCAGCTTTGTGCATGAACAGGCAGAGTGCCATCTCATGCAGGAAAACCATACCAGGAAGATAAAAGGGTAGGTAGGTCTTTTCCCACACACATGCCATGGAAAGAGCACATCCCATGGGGAGCTACTCTCTTTTCATGCCCGCTGGTGGATACCACCAGAGACCTCCCAAGCCCTCAGCACAGCATCCTCATTCCCTCACCGGCTGCATGGTGCCCCCAGCAATGATCACAGCACGGCTTTCTTCTACCACCTTGGCAAAATGGACAGCTGGATTCAGCAAGAGGAATTTGAGGCTGCTCTGACCAACTGTGCCTGGGAAAAGGAGAAAGACAACATCAGGAACTAGCAGTGACACACAGATTTTCCTCCCTATAAGAGATTCTCCTTCCTGCTCTGGGCACTCTGGTAGCTCCCCACCTTTCAAAGCATGGACTTGCTATTCAGCACTGCCAAAGGCAGCAGCAGGTAACACCAACCCATCGTTAACCTCTGCTTCCTAATCCTCCTGGAGCTGTACAACAAACAATAAATTGCAAGATGAAACCAGACATCCAAAGTGGGAGAAGAGCTCTTCAAACCCTGGCCTCCATTCTCACGCTTAAGAGCTCCTTTGGGTTCACAAGCATCAGACTGAGCCCAGCCCGCTGCACCAGGGATGGCACACGTGTTGCTGCAGGCTCACCCCAGCTCAGGACCTCCTCCCTCACTGCCAGAAAAGCATTCTGCCTGTGACTCATGCCACCTCTCCCCAGCTTACCCTTCTCCAGTACCTTGCCTGCTGAGAATGACTCTGCCATCTTGGTTTGCATTTGTCAGGGCCGAGAGAAATCCTTCAACCTGCATCAGTGGAGAAGCAGCTCGGAGCTGCTCGATCTCAGCCTCCACAGGAGGATGGCTCGGGGGGGTACCTGCTGGCTTAGAAAGGAGAGGCAGGCAGCTCAGGTCACACTTCTGCAGACAGGGACTAAGCATGAAATACAAATGTGCCCTTTCCACAGGATCTGCATACAGCAGCAGTAAAAAAAGACTCAATAAAGGTCAGAGCCCAAAATCTGTCTCATTGCTGAATGGGGGAGGGGGTGGCAGGGCAGGGCAAAGATCTGCTGGCACCACCAAGCAGAGCTACCCACAGAAGCTCAGGTCACAGAGGCAGCAGGTCACAGCAGTGCAGAGCATGAATGCATGCAGTGTAATCTTGGAATCACATCATCATTTGACTTGGAAAGGATCTCAGGAGATCTAACCCTATGTACAGCTACCTGTGTCCCCTAGGCAGACGTATGACAAACCATCCTGGCAGGACAGCTTTTGCACACCGTTCTTCCTCAGATCTCCCCTCTTTCCTCACCCAAACAGAAGTAGGTTCCACATCCTCCCCTTGTCCACAGATGCATGAACAGAGCATGTCTGAACTCACCCTCTTTATCAGATCCCTGCTGGAGGGTCAGAAGAAAGCTCTGCAAGCCAGCCAAGTTCTGGTTCTTGTTGGTCTTCACACCTGTGGCAGGGCCTCCATATCGCTCCACAAACCCAAAAAGCTGCCAAGCAAAAGCCAAAAAGACTAAGCCTAGCAACAGCAGGAATCAGACATGACAAGAACAGGTTTGCTGGCCTGCCACTGATAAAGTTCCTTGGTAGGTGTTTGCTAGTCAGCCCAATCAGAATCCATCAGTACAGCCCTGAGCTGTCATCACTCCTCCATCCATTATTCAAAACCAAAACAAGTATCTGATGTTTGTTCCTTCAGGGCAGCAGAGCCCAGCAGGCTGGCAGGTTTGAGGCCAAGCAACACAGAATCAGCAACCCCTGCAATACTGTGCTACAACATGCTGTGTGCTGCTTCTCTGCACAAGCAAAAGCCAATCTGCCCATATGGTGCTTTTGCAAGAACCCTTTTGCCTACAGAGCAGGGTGGTGAAGACAGGCTCCCAGCCCAGCTGCTGCACCTTCTTCAGACTCAGTGTGTGAAACTGTGTGAAGACTGCTGCCCACAAAGGCCCAGGGCAGTACCTTCCTGCTGATGAGGCTCTTCTGGCAGTAACGCTGAACCTGGTGGAAGAAGACAGAACAAGGAACTGGAACTCAGTGTTCCTGCTCCCAGCACTTGCTGCTCTTGCTGTACTCCTGGGGAGGGATACACAGCTCTGTGAGCATGGCTGACAGATGACTGTCCCGTGCAAGAGCGTTGCTTCCGAAGTGCAAGCACGTGCTGAAGGTGCTGTGTTTAGAGGCTGGAGGGATGGGTTAGGTTACTGGAGCAGTACAGTTTCTTCATCTTCAGCCCTTCCAGCTTAGTTTTGCCTCTGCATTCCTAGATATTTAATTGCTTGCTTCCCTTTACCTTAAGATCATCCATCCAGCTTTAATGCAGTTATCCAGACAGCATCAGAAGAGATTTATACATTGGGGAGGTGAAGAGAATCTGCTAGAAAGCAGATTCTGCCATGTGGGCTTTGGCTCTACTCCCAGCTCTCATGATAACCCTGAACAAGTCACCACCATCTGCACCCTAGCAGAAGATTACACTTGCATTACCTTGAAGAGGTTGATATTGTCAATCTGGCTCTGAAACAGAAAGTCATTGATGGATTTTAGCACTGTCCCTAAACAAAAAAAAAAAGGGGAGTGGGGAAGGAGAAAAATTACTTCTTAGTTGCTGGGCCTGCAGCCCTTTACTGCCCATTCCCATGCTCCTGACTGATGGCTGCATGCCCGAGGCACTCACTCCATTCTCACCTGCTTGAGGAACAGCCTGACAGTTTGGATTTTGGTTCACATTACCTGTAAAACATGAAACCAATTCAAGGAAGGCTTACAATAGGTCTGCCTTAAAATAAAGCAGCTGAGCTGAAAGGGACACTACACCAGGACAAAATCCAAGCAGTAACCACACATCTGCAAAATGTAGCTACACAGATAGAACACCAGCTCCTGCTCCATTGTATGCCAAGTTTGCTGCTGCATCCTCAGAAACAGCACTTATGTTCCTTCTGCAGCAGGATGCAGCAGGCAGCGTGGGTACATTCAAACACTCACACTATGTAGTCACTGCTGCAAAGATGAAGGGACAAGGACTGCAATGCATTCCTCACCCCTCCTTAACGCAGCAGCTTCAAGCTGGGAGGCACAAAAGCTGGCAGGCAACTGTGAAGAGGACAAAACCTGAGGACAGTTCCCCACCCAGATCCTGAGAGCCAGAACAGTATTAAATGCTGCCACTCACCATGTTTTATGTCCTGGTATTTAACAGCCACCTCACATCTCACTTCTGCAGGCTCAGTTCTGAAGCTGTACAAAGACTGCATTCTCTAATGAAAGCCCTTACCTCAGTGTGGGGATGAGGGGAAGGAAGAGAGGGGGAAGAGAAGTGTGCTCTAGAGAGAATGACAGAGAGCACCCACAGAGAGAGGGGAACTGCTTCTATGAACTTTTTGCATCATCTGCTGCTCCTTCGACAATGAAGTGAGAGAGGAGTTCAGGCAGGCACCAGTCAATATCCCCATGTTAAAACAGTGAGAAATGGAAAGACATGGGCAACCACAGCCTCTGCAAAGAGGGAATGGGGACAATGCTAGCTCAAAGTCTATCAGCATCCACAGGTGTGCTTACCTCCCAGCACAGCCACAAACTGCTCCAGCATATACAGGATCTGCTTAATGTACATCAAGTTCTTTGCCTTCAAACGTTTCCTTGAAAAACAAGACAGGTATTAGGCCTCACAACAGCTTCAGGGACCAACTCAAGCAGCTGAGCTGCAGAAACAGGCACTTGAACTCCTTTCATTTGGGGGCAACAGAAACCAAGAATCATTTCTTCCAGGCTCGCTCTTCCTACTTGTGACAAGGCACAGCCCTCTGGAGATCCAGCCCAAATTCACCCCAGAGCATTCCCTCAAGCACCCCAGCACTGTACCTACCACCAGCATTCCTCTCACACAGCAACTACAATTTATTACAATGCCAGCGCTGCCTCAAGCCCCTGTTGCAATAATTCCCCACAGATTCAGTTGTTAGCACCGAGCACAATGATCAGCCACTGCAGGGATGACAGGATGCAAGACTTGGTACAAACCAAAGCCCACACAGAGCTTCCTTCTCAGACCTTCATGCCAGTGAGCACATGAAAGACTGAACTGACTGAAACTCTGCATCACAAAGTGATTAGAGGGAGGTACTGGGAAGGGAACTGAGACTATAAGGGAAAGCCAAAATGCTCAGGGCATCTCCCTTCTCACTGCTTAATACCAGCCTCAGGAGTCAGGCTTAGACATATTTCAGACAGAAATAACAAAGCAAGTGGCTTTTTATCTGCAAATAACCTTCCACCAGGGAAAAGCAAGAAAGGCTGTGCAGACATGAGAGAGTCCATGGCATCAACACCGCTGCTGTGCTGCTTTCCTGTGAGAGCCTCACCTGTATCGCTCCATGTACTGCGACAGCTGGGAGTGGGCACAGCACAGCTATGCGAACGACAAAAAGGAGCTGTTAGCAGAAAGGACTGAAGAGAAGGTGCACAGCTCACTTAGGATTAACAAACTGGGATGTGACTCACCTGAGAGCCACTGACTTCTGCACTATGGATACAGGTGATGGTGTCTATGAGGTTGTGGGCTTCGTCAATGATTACAACCTGGCCCTTCAGCTTGATCCCAGCAGCGCTCCTGGTAGGCTCATGCAAGAGCATCTGATAGGGCAGCACCACCAGCTAACAGGAGAAGCACACACTGCTGAATCTAACTCTCATCCTCAGAAACTCAGGGCACCCTCCCACCACATTTAAGGCCCATATGGAGAGGTCCCAGATGACTGGAAACTGGCCAATGTGGTCCCCATCCACAAGAAGGGATGGATGGAGGAACCTGGAAACTCCAGGCCTGGCAGCCTGACCTCAGTGCCAGGGAAGGTGATGGAGCAGATTATCCTGGGGGCAATAACTGCACACCTGAAGGATGGCCAAGGGCTCAGGTCCAGCCAACATGGATTTAGGAAGGGCAGGTCCTGCCTCTCCAACCTGATCTCCTATGACCAGGTGACCCGTATAGTGGCCGTGGGGCAGGCTGTGGATGTGGTCTACCTGGACTTCAGCAAGGCCTTTGACACTGTCCCCCACAGCAAACCGCTGGCCAAGCTGTCAGCTCGTGGCTTGGACAGCAGCACTCTGAGCTGGGTTAGGAACTGGCTGGAGGCTGAGCCCAGAGAGTGGTGGTGAATGGTGCCACAGCCAGCTGGCGGCCAGGAACCAGTGGTGTGCCCCAGGGATCAGTGCTGGGCCCCATCCTCTTTAACATCTTTATTGATGATCTGGATGAGGGGATTGAGTCAGTCATCAGCAAGTTTGCAGATGACACCAAGTTAGGAGCAGATGTTGGTCAGTTAGAGGGTAGAAAGGCTCTGCAGAGGGACCTCGCCAGGCTGGGCAGATGGGCAGAGGCCAACAGGATGGCATTCAACAAATCCAAGTGCCAGGTGCTGCACTTTGGCCCCATGCAGAGCTACAGGCTGGGGTCAGAGTGGCTGAGAGCTGCCAAACAGAGAGGGACCTGGGGGTGCTGATTAACAGCTGCCTAAACATGAGCCAGCAGTGTGCCCAGGTGGCCAAGAAAGCCAAGGGCATCCTGGCCTGTATTAGGAATAGTGTGGCCAGCAGGAGCAGGGAGGTCATTGTGCCCTGTACTCTGCATTGGTTAGGCCACACCTTGAGTCCTGTGTCCAGTTCTGGGCCCCTCAGTTTAGGAAGGACATTGAGACACTTGAAGGTGTCCAGAGAAGGGCAACAAGGCTGGGGAGAGGCCTTGAGCACAGCCCTGTGAGGAGAGGCTGAGGGAGCTGGGGTTGTTTAGCCTGGAGATGAGGAGGCTCAGGGGAGACCTCATTGCCCTCTACAACTACCTGAAAGGTGGTTGTAGCCAGGAAGGGGTTGGCCTCTTCTCCCAGGCAGCCAGCACCAGAACAAGAGGACACAGGCTCAAGCTGCGCCAGGGGAGGTTTAGACTCGAAGTGAGGAGAAAGTTCTTCACTGAGCGAGTCGTTTGTCATTGGGATGTGCTGCCCAGGCAGGTGGTGGAGTCCCCATCCCTGGAGGTGTTCAAGAGGGGATTGGATGTGGCACTTGGTGCCATGGTCTAGTCATGAGGTCTGTGGAGACAGGTTGGACTCGATGATCCTTGGGGTCTCTTCCAGCCTTAGTGATACTGTGATATTAGATGGCTTTGGGGAATTCAGTAGAGTTGCTTCCACTGCAGGAAAGGAAGAGACAGGAGCACTGGCTCAAGAGGGGCAGTGATGTAAGCTGAAGAGAAATTACTATGCTCCAGCCTACCAGCTCAAGTTACCTCCTAAATCTCCCCTAAAGCACTGAAAGCACCTCTTCTGATAGAGCCAAGCAAGGACTAAGAGCAGTGGCAAGAGTTAAGGTTACACTCATGTGCCAGTACTGCTTCAGAGTCGCTGAGCCCTCCAAGTAGTTCAGAATGCTGAGGCACGCTCGCAGCCTCCCTGTTAACTGCAAATGGGCATTCTCATTTTCCTTTGCTTCTTCAGCAAAACCACAGCTGAGAGCAACAGCTTGGGCACAAGCTCCCACAATACTGAGTAAAAGAACTGAAGAGAGCAGCAAGTTTGTTTATTCTGGCACTGGTACAATTTACGCAGCCCTTACCTGAGCAGCAGGAATGGCAAATCGACTCCCATAGTATGGGCAGGCTTTGGTCTCTCTCCCCAGAGCCACCAACTGCTCAATGTCCTTCACCTCCACGAGAAGTTCATCACGGAGAAACTGCATCTGCTCGTAGGAGTAGAAGGGGCACGTGGCGCGGCCGGCACGGCGCCTCTGCCCTGCCTGCTCCTCATCACTCTTCTTTTCTAACAGCAGAAGCCAAGAGAAAACCATGAGCAACACACACAACAGCCTAAAGCAAGCACTTTGCAAAACCTCCTGGGGTTTAAGGCAGGCGGATTTTTACCTATCATCTATCTTAAAAACATCCAGTAGTACCATTTCCAGTTCCCTGCTCTTGCCAGTTGTATTTAGCCACGTGTCATTTCCCAACATTCCTAGTACTGAGCTACAAAGAGAAGTACCCTTCCATTGCAGAAGTCCTGATCAATTTCAGACGCTCAGAAAATAAAGATCTTGGCATCTAAGCCTGAAGGTCAAGACAAGTAATAGTGCTGAGGATCTCTAGCTCTGCTCCTTTAAGTTGCCATTGCAAGCTCTTGCTAGAACTGATGGCAGTGCAGGCTGTCTCCAGACTGTGCTACCAGCTTTATCAGTGACTGCTTTCCCAGGCTGGAAGCGTTCCTACCGTGTTTGTTCTTTTGCATCTCCATGCAGCGGTCATTGATGACCTGGAGAGCCCCCAGGCGCCGCACCTCCTCATTCACACACAGGTTCTTGAACATGCAGAGAGAGGAAGCAGTAAGGGGTCAGTGAGAAGCTGAGTGCCCTCTGTACAGCCTTTGCTGTAAAACACGTTTTCTTTAAAGCAATCTTGGGTCAGATTCCAAACCAGCAAATCTGTCAGTTAGACATTGCCTATCCCAACTGCTACAAAAGTGCTCCAAACACATTGCAGAGAAGAAACATGAGAAAAGGTGCACCAAGATGGATCAGTGCTACACAACAGCTGGATGAGCACCAAGAGGAACACCTTCCCAGTGACTCAGACATCTGTACTACTCCACATCAGAAAAGGTCCAACAGATCTTTTGAGTTTACACCAAATGGGTGAGTGGCCAAAACACAGCTGGCAGAAGAATGTGCACCACACAGTTGTGCCACAACACATTGGCTCCTTTTGATTTACCATGAGAGATTCGCCAGTCCCAGAGACACCCCCTGTGGCATTGCATCCACACATCTCCTCCCAGTCTCTCACACTGTGTTAGCATGCACTCTGGGTGAACACCACCACCTACCTGCCTGGATGCCAAGGAGACCAGCCGTGTGTCTTTGCCAAAAGGACTCTTTTGCACCTCATGCACAAACTGAGACAGCTGGGAGTGAGTGCGGCTGCAGTAGTAGATCTACAACGAGGAAGAACAAAGGAGAGACAAGCACAACATGGAAGCTAACCCTCTACCTACAACCCATCCTGCAAGGAAGAAGTCAAGCACCTTAGCAGGGTGCTCAAGCCTTCAAAAGTGCAAGGGAAGGCACATCTGAGTGTCACAACTGCTGAGGCAAACAGCCTTATCTTTGCTTTCTCCTATGCATTTGCCTTCGCTTCTGTTTAATTTTCCAAGGTCCCTACAAAGACAGGGGCTTTCCATTGGAGAGTAACAAAAAACTGTTCCTTGCAGTGTTTCTACAGCAAGCCACAGCAAAAACTCAGCAGTGCTGGCAGAGCAAGCTGCTTAGGCAGCGAGTGTAGCCCAGAAGCAGAGGAGCACAGCAGAACTGGTTGCTACTATCAACAAACCTGTCAGCTCTTGGATGCTATGTCCTAAACCCCTCTGAAACACAACAAGGGTGCAAGGAAGCCAGAACTCTGCTCATTTCCACACTGTTCTATGAGGCAGCACTGTTCATTTTCCTCATCTCACCTTAGTGACATGCTCCTCTTCCAAATCATCATCATCGTCATCTTCAAGCCTAGGAAAAGAGAAAGTTCAAACAGTTTCTTTTCAGTAGATCATTGACAGTTCGAATCAGATGATGCTCTACTACAAGACAGAGGTCTCAAGAGAGATGTTTATGTCATCTCAAGAGTTTCACATCTTAACTCAGGAAGTAAAAGAAAAAAATCAACTTCTGAAGAATAGTGTCAGTGTGCAGTCAAGGCAAACCATGCTCATCAAGAGAAAAAGGTCTGCAGGGCTGTGTGTTAAATCTGAGGCTTCTAAGACCCGTGCATAACACATTCAGTGCTATTCTAATACTTGGAGAGCTTGTTTATTTTTCTAGTATTTCCCCTTCAGAGAAAATGTATCACCCTCAAGCTGTTGCATAAAGAAAAGCTTCAGGAAGATATTTAGCTGCCACAGATAGAGTTCATCGAAGGCAACAGCAGTTTAATATTTGATAAGCTAGATATAAATGCAGTAAAGTGTCTGCAGTTTTCAAGGCAGAAGGATCTGCCCAGATACTAATTAGTAAATTTGTATTTTAAATGTGTATTTGACTTCTCACACTGAAGTAAGGCTTCTGGCTTTTTGCAGAAAGCAAACATAGGAGAGGAAAAAAGTCTGCAAGGGTTTTTCCTGCTGAAGCTGGCTCTTCAGAAACATAAGCATCTCTCCTTTTAGAGTATCAAAAGATGCCAGTGCTGATTTGCAGGACTGAGAGCTTCCTCTGATGCCCTGAGTTCCATTTCATTTTTCCTCTGTGGGGAACTTGATCTCAAGTCATTCACTCAGCATCCAGAAGCATTCTTTGGGAAACTGGGTGTGTATAAAGGCAGGGCAATGCCACACATTTTAAGAAAGATGCTCTTTGTCAGGGAATACTTCAGGTCACTCCAATCAGCAGAACAAAAGCTTAAAAAATTAAACCCCCAAACCCCAACAACAAAACAAAACAAACAACAAAACAAACCCAAACACAAACCAAAACCACCAAACCCCCAGAACAAGCACTACCTTCCCTAGCTAGGATGAGGAAGAAACTTCAGATTCACACAATCACAAGCCAAAAATTATACAGAAAACATTTCCTTGGCATGGAACCCCCTCAGCTCCTGTCCTTACCCAGGTATCACTTTCTTGTCTTCATCGCTCTCATAGTCAGCAAGGATCAGCTCCTCCTCATTGTGATCCAGCTTCTCCAGCACATCCACTCCGGCTCCCTCTGACAGAACCTCCCTGCTGAGCTGCAGAAGTCGCCTTGTCTCATCCTCCTCAGCTCTCTGCAAGGAACACACAACCACATAATTTCTCATACAGCACGAGAGGCAGCAGGCACATTGCCTCATGCCAGACAGCTCAGAAGACAGCAGAGTCTCTCACACATCACACTGGGAATGGCTTGCTGGGTAAACCCCCAGTAGGACAAGCAAGTGCACCAAGGGTGCTTAAGGCTGTTCAACCCCACAGAATGCAGCTGTTGCCAAAGACTTGTCCACAAACATGTATCTGTGCAAAGGGCCCACTGAACTAACAGGCCCTGAAATGGCAATATTCACGTTATCATTTGCTTGAAGTGGTCCATGAAAGAAGTCTGCCTGAGAAAACACACGGTGTAAATAAACCCAGCCAAACATGCATATAAGTCATACACTCAGCCCACACTGAACTGAAAGCTAGGATAAGCTCAGCAGCTGTTTCAGAATGCAGAGCACCTCTCTTGCTGTTTTGTCTTGTGGCACAGTTCATACCCTAACACAGACCTACCCCTCCACAGAAATGCCCTTAAACTGATGAAGAATGGCTTTCTTATTAACTTTGTGTACTGGAAACAAAGTCTTCTGGTGTCAATGGTGGTTTTTTACTGTGGCATTATGAAGAAATGCAGTTAGTGAGCACTACAGAGGAGAGAAATCAGCTGCTTTTTCCAATCTCTGTAGCATTACTTTCATTTGCTTTCTTGCACTTAATTGTGCTTCTCATTTCACATGCTTTATCCTGTTTTAAGAGGCAAGAGTTCTTTGTTCCATTTATTTTTAATTTGTCATTCCTGCCATATGCTTTTGATGGGAGCTGACCAAAACATAATGCAGTACTTGAGACAGAGCACATTAGAAATGAATAGTCTGGTAGCCTAATAAACCTGCCTGTTTAGGGACCCAAAGCAGGTATTTCTAGGAAGCTGATTTATACCAATCAAAAGCTCTCAAAGCCAAGAGTACTGAGACCAGTCACCCATCTAAGGACAGCAAAAAATATCTATGAGCTTCATAGAAGTACATTTCTGAAGAACACAAGCACCTTTGCTATGGAAGTAAACAAAAAGTACTTCCCCCCCCCCCCCCCAGTGGTAAGCAAAGTACAACCAAAGTCTGACCTGGCTGTTTGGTTTTGGGGGGAGGGTGACTTCTGTTTGCATGACCTTAAATTTAATGACAGTTCTATAGATTTTATTCCAGAAGTAGAGTGTTCAAATATGCTCTTAAAACAGAGAGCTAAAAAAAGAGAGCAATCAAAATCCAAGTATTACAATTTTGAAACCAAAAGCAGAGGGCTGTAAGGCCATGGGAACCACCCCCTGCCCTTGGCTACCCACACACCAGCACTGCCACAGATAATTCTCTGTGCACTAACTGCTTGCCACAGCTGCATTTTAAAAAGAACATCTAACCGAAAACTCTGGATGGCAAATTTCAGCAGCCTAATGCAGACAGATGTGCTGGAGACTTGAGTGTGAAGTCGCCGGTACAAGCAAGCGTGAGCATGGCTGGAGGTGAGGGAAGCAGGAAGCCTGCTCCCCACAGGTGCCTCACCTTCCTCTTCACCCCGTATTTTAACTGCGCCGTATGGCGAAGCTGCTCCAGACGAGCTTCCCGCCTCTTCCTCTTCAGCTGCTCCTCCTAGATGAGGGGAGATTGAACAAAGGATGAAGTGTATCTACTCCTAAACCCTGAGGATCATTATTTTCCTATGCCCTGAGTACAGAAAAAAATTAACTCTGAAGCAAAGCTGTCACTACACAGCCCCTTCCTCCCAGTGCAGGCCTGTGCTATGCTGCTATCATCAGAGCAATGGAGTTCCTGTCTCACGCAATCTACACGGCAGTGCCTCATCCCTCCTAACCAAAACAAAGTCCTGTGAACAACAAAGGCCACGAGCCAAGTTTGCCTCATGTGTTCTTCCAGTCATCATCCAGGACATTAGCCTTTCTCTCACACCTTATTTTCCCCATCCTCTACATATGAGAGTTTCTCAACCTTCAGCCGGTCCACCACGTCTCGCGCTTCTTTCTTCTGCACAAACGCTGTGACCCAGTCCGGTTCCCCAGCAGTGTCTCTGCTGTCTGGGTGTCCTGGCTCCACCGAGGTCAGCTGTTTCTTCCCTTCCTGCCCGCTGTCCTCCAGCGCCAGAAGTCGCGCCTCCTCCTGATGCTTTTTCTCCTCAAAGTCTCGGAGCCAGGAGAGGGCCCCGCAGATAAGACTCAGCGACTTTCCCTGCCGTAGAAAATAAAATGCATGGGCCGGGGCAGGGCCGGGGCAGGGCCGGGGCAGGGCCGGGGCAGGGCCGGGGCAGGGCCGGGGCAGGGCCGGGGCAGGGCCGGGGCAGGGCCGGGGCAGGGCCGGGGCAGGGCCGGGAGCCGTCACCAACACCGCGGTGCCCCGCCACAGGATCCCCCGCTCGGTGCCAGCCCCTTCTGAGCGTCATCAGGCCCAGGCCTGGCCCCTTGCCCAGGGTACCACCCAGAGGAGCCCCCGTCCTGCCGCCGCGCCGCCTCACCGTGCCCGTGGGGCTCTCGAAGATCCCGACGCAGCCTGCCTCCAGCGCGCTGTACAGCGCCGCCATGAACCGCTCCTGGATGAGGTAGGGCGTGTAGGGGAACGGGAACCGGCCTCCCCCCAGGCCCGGACCGGGCTCCGTGCCGCCCGCAGGCCGCGCCTGCACCCCAGTGCCTGCCGCCGCCATCCCGCCCTGCACCTCGCTGCCGCCGCCGCGCTTCGAACCGAGCGCCGGAGACGCCCCGCCCCCTTCCCGTGACGCCCCGGTGACTGCCGGCGCCGAGCGGAAGGCCTGCGCCGTCCCGCGGGAGCGGTGAGGCCTGCGCGGCAGCGGCGGGCACGGAGCGGGCACGGAGCGGGCACGGAGCGGGCACGGAGCGGGCACGGAGCGGGCGAGCTGGGCGCTGCTGCGTGCAGAGCAGTGCGGGGGCGTCCAGCCACGGCGCCGTGCTGCGGCCCTCCCGCCCTCAGGAACTTGCTGGACCCCAGGGCCCAAGGAGTGGTGATGAACGGAGTGAAAGCCGGTCACAAGCGATGCGCCCCAGGCTCTAGTGCACTGACGTCTCTGCCAGTGATAGGGCTGAGCGTGGGTTTGCACATGACACCGAGCTGGGTGGCAGTGTCACCTGCTGGCGACTAGGAGCCTGGCCGGGCGAGGTCAATGGGCTGAGGTTCGGCAAGGCCATGCGCAGTGGGACGCAGGGGAGTCGCCATCCCCGGAGGCGTTTCAAAGGGCTCTAGATGTGGTGCTAGTGACATGATTTAGTGGTGGACTTCACAGGGCTAGGGTAACGGTTGGACTTGATCTTAAATACCTTTTCCAGCCTAAATGATTTTATGATTGTGTGACTTCTACATGACACCTAGAACAGACCCAAGTCTTCCATTCCTTCAGTCACTTCCGAGTATTGCTGGGCTGCCTCTGATAGCACCTTGTGCCTTTCCCTAAACATTTTCTCCTCTTCCCTTGCTGTCGGTGAAGCATCAGTGCCTGCATAGGTGCCTCTGGGCCAGCAGCCCTGTGGTGGATGTCTGCACACCTTCTCATTGGCCTTGGGCATGGAGAAGGCCAAGCCCCCTCCCCTTGCTGGTCAGGTTGCCCCTCACAGTTCCTTGCCTCAGCAAGCTCAGTGTGGGGCCAACCCCTCTACAATTTCACTCCCTTCATACAAAACAAAAAAAAAATGATTATACAGAGAGAAACGAAAAAAGGGGAAAAAAGTGTTTCTTTAGCATGGAGACACATAGGTGGTAATAACAGCAATGAAGAGGAGGTTTCTGTAAGACACGGTCAGTAGCATAGCAATAAATGCAAACGTAGTTAATTCCTAACTGTTACACTGAACTTGATATGCTTATACTTTACAAACAGGAGTGAGCTAGAGCAGGGTACTCTCTCATACCAAGCACTACAAAACTGCAGTCTCTGGACCACCAGTACCCCATGTATCAGTTCACACTAGGGCATCCAATGGGGAAATGGTCTTTGGTTAAAGCAGGTAAGGCCACATTTTCGCCCATGTTTTTGGTGATGTCCTGAGTTGGAAGATTCATAGAGTCATAGAATGATTTTGGATGGAAGGCCCCTCAAAGATTCAAACCCCCGGCCGTGTCATGGGCTGAGTTGAACCCGCTGCAGTTATCCAGTCATGCTGCAGTCATGCCTGCTTCCTGTTTTGCCTGCTGGTTCTGGGTTCTTGGGGGGTTGGCATTCTGCAGGCATGGCAGTGGAATGGGTGGGAGTTGGGTAGCTCTAGGTTTGGGTTTCTGTTCTATGCTGTTTGTTTTTTCCCTGTATTTTGCTGTGCTGCTTCTGCAAAAGGCTGAGCTAAGGTAATCAGGCATTGCATTATTAGATTAATTAGGTGATTAGCTGAGGTAATTGCACGTTGTGCTTCTGGTATTTTACATTACATTAAACTCTTTATCTCACCCCTAAGCTGTGTGTGTCACTCTTCCCCTCACTTTTGTGTTAGGGGAGCAGGCATGTTAGCCCTTGCGCTAAACCTTTACAGACATCTCCCACCAGCCCAGCTTGCTCAAGGCCTCATCCAACCTGGCCCTGAGCACCTCCAGAGAGTGGGCATCCACAACCCCCCAGGCAACCCACCCCAGCATCTCACCACCCTGTCAAGAATTTCTTCCTGATCTCCAGTCTAAATTTGCCCTCCTCAAGCTGCAGTTCCCTTCATTCCCTCTTGTCCTGTCACTCCCAGCCCTTGTCAAAAGTCCCTCCCCAGCTCTCCTGTAGCCCTCTTCAGGTACTGGAAGGCTGCTTTAAGGTCTCCCCAGAGCCTCCCTTTTTCCAGGCTGAACAGCCCCAACCCTCTCAGCCTGCCCCCATAGATGTTTCAAACCAGCAAGGACAAGTTTGGGAGAAGCTACCACAGACTAGTAATGGGCAGCATTCCCACTGGAAATGCCTGGGAATAGCCAGAGCAGTTTTGCATTACTCAGCTCTCGTGTCACTCAGGCTTTGCATGCAGAGCTAGGACTTACTGTCCCCTTTGAGATTTGGAAAAGAGCAAGGAAATACAAATAGGTTCAAGTCCAGCTCCAAACTCTTAGACTCAAGATTTGTAAGCACCTTGTGAAACACAGAGTAAACATACTACATTCATGAAAAATAAGGGGAAGTTCCTTAGACTACTCAGTGTCTAACGAGACAAAGTTTTGAGTCAGAACCAACCTGGAACTTTTTATTTTGGCCTTAGCTTTAGTTGAGAAGTTCTTTTACAAGCCTCATTCTCTGAGTTGTTATTTTACCACACACCCACTGTCCTTGATTCACCCAGAAAATGGTGCCTGTTCCTCTGGCTTTCAGTACACTTCCTAAACTCCCAGGGCTTAGCAATTAGGCTCAGCTCCCTGTTTCCAGATCTCCTCACAGTTTTTGTGCTGCTGGGGTTAAGCACCCAGCTGTGACACTAGTTTCCAGTCAGTCTCTTCCAACCATAATTCTTACCACTCACTTTTTCCAGGTAGCCCTAAGCACTGCTTCTGTTTCCTGCTGCAAACACCTGCTCCAGCCCTATGGCAGCAGTGAGAGGGAGCTGAGCGTTCTCCTCCCCACAGCACATCTGCAGTGCTGCTTTGCCGTGTGGATTCTCAGATGCACTGTGAGCGTCGAGCTCTTGCAGAAGCACTTCCCACACTCGCCGCACTCATAGGGCTTGGCTCCTGCATGGATCCTCAGGTGGGCACCAAGGGCTGAGCTGTGCCTGAATGTTTTCCCACACTGCTCACACTGGTAGGGTCTCTCCCCATGGTGGACCCTCAGGTGCATGCTGAGTGCCGAGCTCCGTCGGAAGCTGTCCCCACACTCCACACAGACGTGAAGCTGCTCCTCGGCATGCAGGCTCTGGTGCCTGGCCAGTGTGGAGCGGTCACTGCACCTCCGGCCACGCTCAACACACTGGTAGGGGCTGGGCAGGAGGCCACCACGGTAGGCAGGCAAGGCCTTTGCACCGTGGGTCCGGCGGTGTGTGGTGAGCGCTGAGCTCTGGCTGAAGCCCTTCCCACAGACGGGGCACTTGTAGGGCTTCTCGCCCGTATGTGTCCGCATGTGGGTCACCAGCGAGGAGCTCTGCCGGAAGCGCTTCCCACACCGGCTGCAGGCGTAGGGCTTCTCTCCCGTGTGGATCCGCTGGTGCCGAATGATGGCGGAGCTGTCCCGGAAACGCTTCCCACACTCCTGGCACTCGTGGGGCTTCTCTCCAGTGTGAACTCTCCGGTGTATGATCAGGGAGGAGCGGTCGCTGAAGCTTTTCTCACACCTAGGGCAGCTGAAGGGTTTCTCCCCCTTGTGGCTCCTCTGGTGGACAATGAGATGAGAGTTCTGGCTGAAGCTCTTCCCGCACTCGCTGCAGCGGTAGTGTCTCTCTCCCGTGTGGGTCCGCTGGTGCCTGATCACGTTGGACCTCTGGCTGAAGGTCTTCTGGCACTCGCTGCACTGGTAGGGCTTCTCCCCCGTGTGGATCCGCTGGTGTTTGACGAGGTCTGAGTTGCGGGTGAAACTCTTCCCACACTCGGAGCAGCTGAAGGGCTTCTCTGCCAGGTGGATCCTCTGGTGCTGGCTCAGATACGAGCTCCGGCTGAAGCTCTTCCTGCACTCAGGACACTCGTAGGTTTTCTCTCCTGTCTGCTGAACCCAAATGGCACTGTCCCTATATGTGGGTGGGTCTGGCTTGTCCCCAGCAAAGAGAACCTTGCTGATGTGAGCTCTACCACTGTCCTCATGCTCCCAGACTTCTGTCTCACAGGGAATTACCATTCCCTGGCTCTTTCCAAAAGATGTCTCCACTTCACTTTCTGATTCTAGCTCCTGCTTGCAGTCCTGTCTTTGATCAGCTTCCTCCAGGGTACTTCCTATGAGCATTCTGGAGGGGAATTGATGCAGCTCAGCTATCACAGGACTTCCCTTTGTGTCACTCATGGTCTTGTCACCTTCCAGAGTGAACAGAAGAACTAACAATGAACATGAGGTGAATGCAGCAGGAGTAACCCCTCAGGTTTAGTTTCAGGTGATCCGCAGATTTCAGCAGACACCACCACACCAAGTCCCAAAGTCGCTGTTTTTTTTAAACACTCAGGACTGAAAAACATTTGCAGTACAAATAAAGTTATAGCACTGGCCCAAGGCATGCACCTCAAGGCAGTGAAATAACCAATAAACCACTGGAAATAGTGTCAGGGTAAAGGAACAAAAAGCCACACTTTGGCTGGTTATGCCTCATAACCTTCTAAGTATAGTCTCTGTTGAGAAGTACACAGGATTTGGTTTTCTTCTGGATAGGGTCTTTTGGAAAGGGTATTAGATACTCCAGGAGTGGTTTTGATCTTTATCATACCCTGCATATGAACCTTCCTGAAAGCAGAATCCACATAATATGGGAACGGGAGGCAGGATGAGTAGACAGAGTACACACCACATTTTCAACATTCAGCTCCTCCCTTTCCAGACAGCCTCTACTATTCTCTCACCCTGTGAGCAATCTATTGTCTTGCTGTTTAGCTTCTTCTGGACACAAAACTGTTTCTCTTCATCCAGGAGGTTAAAACCAAGTCAGGGACTGCAGCTCCTGATTAGAGGAAAGAAAACAGATGTAGTAAATACCCATTGCAGCAGCAGAGCTATAGAGTGAGATTACAGGAGAATTATTTAGGAGACAAACACCACCTAGACCAAGAGAAAATCATACCCAGCAGCATGAGTCAGGCTCAGTCTGTTCTGCCACACACACCACTGTCTGGCTTCAGTAACTGGGGCCAGCTCATGGAGCATAGGCAGGGTCAGCTGCCTATGTGTGTGGTGTGTGGTGGAAAGCATATCCCTTCTGCTGTGCTCCCAGACCAAAAATGCCCCCTGCCGATTTTTGTGTAAGAAAAATATCAATTCCTCAAACCATTTTCTCTCCCTCACTCCTCTTTGTAGTGAACTAAATGGGACCATGATGCAGTTAATGCAGTTCTGTTCTGCAGTCAGAGGGAAAATGCTACCTTCACAGCTGGGCTGCTCTCTGCCTCTGTTTGGAGTCCTGTTTCTTGCCTTTACCAAAGGAGTATTGTGCTTGGTTGCTCTCAGTGGCCCAGTCGGCCACGTACAGGTTTGGGTGAAAGCAGAGATTTTGGTCTGCTCATATACTGTAGACAGTAGCAGTCCAAAGGCAGAATTTCCTATCCTATGTTCCAGATGGGTGTTTAGAGGTGAGCAGCAGAAGCCAGCCACACAGACCTGTTTATGCACGAACACCATGATTTAGCTTGGCCTGTTCTGACAGCCAGTGTGCAGTCCCCTTCTCAAGGATCTCTTTTCAGAGCAGAAGCATGCTGTGTGGGAGTGGGGATGGAAAATTAGGTCACCCAGTTAGCACTGCATTTGTGCAGTGGTATTTGTACAGAGGCATTCTGAGATGCTGAGGGCTCAGTGATGGCCTAGGAATGTACAGGTTACAGAAAGAAAATGCTTAAGGGCTGCAGATGTGATGCCAGCTCTGCAGTTTATGGTGCTGCCCTGTTTTGGTCAGATGGGATTCCCACCATAAGGCTAGGAACAACTTTACAACCACTCATGGCTGGCTGTTCCTAAGAAACACAAATGTTAAGCCACTATCTCTTTCTTACAAAATGAGAAACAAGCTGAGCTGGCTACTCAGTGGCACACCAGAGGAGAGTATCACAACAGAAGTGGGTTGCCAGGCCTGCCTGAGTGTAGAGGGAGGGGAAGATCTCCCCACCTGCCTAACACCATGGTGGTAAAAGAAGGCCCCTGAAAAAATGGAGAGCTAAGGTTTTGTTGGCTTTGAGTCAGCTAGCTTCTTCCTGCTCCTTGCCACCTCCTCCACAGTGAATTCAGTGGGCATCCCCCCTGGGGAAGAGGCTGTTTGCACTCCTCAGGCAGCAGCTGCAGGCTCTGATCCCATGTAAGAGGCAGGAAAGCTGAAGTCTCTTTTCCCAAGCTCCCCTCCTCCACCTGTGAGGCAGGGCCACTCTGCACACAAGCCTGACCCTGCTGAACCAGCCCTGCTGATTTTAGGAGGACAGAAATCTCTTGGTTTGGTCCCCTCCTGCTGCCATTCACGAGCTGCTGCAAACGCGTGGTCAACACGAACCCTAAAACGGTGAGTGAGCACCGAGAGAAGGCAGAGAGCAGATGAGGAAGGCACCTGGAGCTGTGCAGAGCCACAAGCAGGTTGTGCAATATGGCAGAAAGGCAGGCTGTGTGCTGGGTGGGAAACAGCTTTGCCTAAGCAAGATGTGAGCACCTGAGCACCAAACACGGATGAGGCACTGGTCTCCAGAGCAGCCATGTGGACAAAGCTGAGTCTCCCAGTTCCAGATTTCAATCTCCAGAGCTTTGGTGAAGGTCCCTCAGTCACATACTATCCCCAGCACACTGCACACTGCAGCTGGGAATGCCACTCTCTGGCCAGGAGTTCCACCAGCTCCTCAGGTCCCTCTGAGCTGCTCACCCTGCCAGCGCTGCCTGCCTGCCTCAGACACTGTGCGGGCACCAGAAACCCTGGTTCAATGACTGGATGAGCACGAAAACCACAGAGTTATCCCTGAGGATAAAGCTGACCATGGTTCCCAAGGACAGGCTGATAGATGGAAGTCCTGCACTAGCTCTGGACCTGATCACTGTGAGGAGACAGAGACTTAGGAGCTTGTAGGGAAGAGGAGGCCTAGCAGTCCCATGATAAGAAGACACCTGCTCATGAGCATCCTCTCTGACATTTAGTTGCATCCAGATGTGTCCCTGGGACCAGCCTCCTCTCACAGCTTGGGTCATGGGGATAACCAAAAGGCAGTGGCGTTTCTCACTGCAGTTCTGGGAGGCACCCAAATAGCAGGGGGTTTCCATGGAGGGATGTCAGTTGACAGTGAGGTTATTGCTGAGGGCTAGTGGGACCCCAGCACTGGAATTTATCACTGAGTCTGTCTATTTGCCTTTTCCTAGGTCACATATGCTCTGCACTGCCAGGAACAACTTTCTTCCCCAACTTCTGCACCTTTCCACCACAGTACTAGGAAAAAGTGCTTCATTAAGGTGAGTTACTTAGCTGTTCCTTGACGACCATGGTGTACCTTGGGCAACAGGCACAAGGAAGACTCCTGAAAATGAGGACGTGGGAAAACAAGAGGCCAAAACACAAGGAAGACAGTAAAAAGCCACAGGCAGCCCACCTTCCAGGGGCATTCAAATCACACTGACTAGGTTACATAGATCCACTTGGAAAAGAGATTTAGTAAAAGGTATTCTTCAAGAAAATGAACCCCTGAGAACCACCTCAGCTTTTATCTCCAGCTTCCATTCCCAACCAAGTTGAGACAAGGTTACAGGAGAAGAAAGAATGATTCATGCAGGCTAGAAGGGAAGTAAAGAGAAAGACAACTGTGAGTAACAAGAGATTTATGGGGGGACTTGATAAGGAAAGGAGAAGGCAGCTCCTGACACCCACTGCTTCTACAGAAGGATATTTTCTCTACAGAGGACTGCATGCCCAGGAGAGAGAAAAATCAAGCTGAGCAGCAAACAAGCCTTCAATGAAGTGCCCATGGGCAGTGATGGTGTGTTGTCCAACATCTTCAGTGTCCAGCCCCTTTTCCCCATGTCTCCCACAACTGCCCAGTCAGGCCACTCCAGCCCTAAAGTGGAAGTATCTGTCATAGCCAAAGAGGTGACAGCCAGTGGCCAGCAGCAAGGACAGCTGCCCACCAGTAACATCCAGGATCTCCTCCCGAGGCCACAAGATACTCCTGTGCAAAGTTTACTGCAGACACTTCAGCAGCTGTTGATGAAGGGGATGGAGTAGGTAAGGAAGACTTGCAAGCTGCTGCCGTGAAGCTACTGGTAGCCCTGAAGAATACAAGTGTGTCTCAGCAAGCAAGCAGCACTTGTCCAGGGCACTGCAATGTGAGCAGCCATTGTGACTCTTCTACATGGTGCTGAGTCAGATACACTGTCTGAGAGGGGACACAGAAAAAGATGGAGACAAGAGAAGGGAACCTCCTTCCTAGGCCTGAGGTTTCATCAAGGCTGGCAATGCCTTGCTAGGCCAGCAGTGTGGGAAACAAGGGGGAAATCCATCTTTTCCAAGTTCATGGGAAAACCCAGGCATGTGAAATGGTAGTGCTCAGGATTCAAAGAGAAAGGTTTATCCTTTTGGAAATAACTGTATTGAACAGCTACTGTCCTCTCCCAAGCACACCATTCACCCACTGGTGTTTAGTAGCTATGCATAAGCAAGGCAAGATGGGAAAACAATCATCTTTCCAACTTGAGACTGTGCCACCACCACCGCTTCTGTGTTGCTGGCAGAGAGATGGGGTCTGTTGTGTCAGCAAATGCATTCATTCAGGTGAGAGCGCTGGCCTTTCTTCATCAAATACTGGCGTTTCCACTCAGGAGCATTAGAGTCTCCTTTGGAGGTATGTGTGTGAACATACACACACACATATCAGGGCTGCTCTCTAAATTCAGGAGGGTCTTACCCTGCAAGGGAACTACTGCTCTGCAGTTCTCCTTGTATTAGTGTTCACACAGTTGCCATCTACTTCTGAAATGATGGTGTGAAACATACAGAACATTAAGAACCTCATATTAAGAACCTCCTCTTGTCTCTCTTTTATACTGGACATACCTGTAACTAAATCTATGTGAAGCTGTTAGGGCCAACACTTGCTGCCCAAAGTAGTGGGAACTCTTCAGGGACCAGCTCTGTTTTTCTAAATCTCCATTCAGAATGGGTTTAGAGCTACCTCAAACCTATGGAGACCACCACTAAAAGAATCCCCTATTCACTTCTCTTTCTGCATGCTTTCTTGCAATCTTTTCCACTGAGAACTATGAGAAGAAAGGAACCAAAGGCAGCTCTCCTCAAGGATGCACCAAGCAGCCACTTCCCCATGGAGAGGGTGGGGGATGCCTGTTAAGTGACACAACTCACAGGTGAGTGAAATGTAGGCTTGTCTCTATCCAAGGAAGTAAGTCGTTAGAAGAAGAGCTTCTTTGAAGAAGGCTCTCCATTTGTCCTGAGAAGCATCATCTTTCCTGAAGCTGAAGGTAGATCACAGGTGGGAAACGTGCAAAGCCTTGAACAAGAGTGTTGGCTTGCTTTCATGAAGGACTGTCCAGTGCACAGTCTTTATTGGGTGGGATCCCTGACCAAACGCAGGCTGCCCTGGCCTCACCCTTGCACACCAGATCGCTCTCTTCTCCCTAGAAAGGCCAAAGCTGCCAGATCCCTGCCTGTGGCACCAGGGCTTCAGGTCTCCTACAGCTGCGTGGGCAACGACAGCTCCTCCAGCCCCAGCGACAAGGCACCGCCAGGGGAGCTCTTGCAGCAGCCCTGCTTGTCGCGACCGCCCACCTGTAATCGGTACACGCCCGGGGCTGCCAGATTTGGTCTCAGCACACCAAGCAGATTTCCTCGTCAGATCGCTCCGATCGGGCCCTCCACGATGCAACAGCCCCCTGCCGCGGCCCCCGGGCAGGGGGGCTGTTGCACTCGTCGGCTGCTCTCCCTCCCACCGGCTAGGTGGGGGCAGCGGGGACCGAAGGCGGCGGAGCCGCTGCCTCCGCGGTGCCCGCCGGCTCCTCACCGGCCATGCTCACGTCCTGCGGGCGCGGTCCGCTGCCACCTGCCCGCCCGCCCGAGGGCTGCAGTACAGACGGATGCCCGAGCCCGTTACTCCCCCAGCCCGGCTCCCTCGGGCGCCTCAGCCATGTCGGTTTTGGCTCGGCAAAGCCCCGCGCCCCCAGCCCCTTACTTCGCGGAGCAGCGCTCGCCTGCCCCGGCGCCGCCTCGCTTTTGTTGCGGCGGCCGCAAAGGAGTCGCGCTCTCCCCGGCCGACTTACCGGGACCGGGGCCATGTGCGCGGCGCCGGGCAGAGGCCGAGACGGGGGCAGCTGCGGCGGCAGACGGAGGCCGAGACGGGGGCAGCTGCGGCGGCGGGCTCGAGGGAAGGGGGCGGGGGGCGGCGGCGCTGCGGGGCCGCTGTGCGAGGGGCGGCGCGGAGCGCTCGGCTGGGCTCGGCTCCGCTCGCTGCTGTTAACCCTCGGCAGCGTCTCCGCCGGAGCTGTCAGTGAGGGTTGGGGGGCCGAGCGGCTCTTGTGCTCCGCGAAGGACCGACCCCGGGAGGGACAATTCCTCTCACCGCCGCGCTAGAGGGCATCGGGGTAGCGTAGACCCTTCTAAGCCGAGGGGCTTAGGGGCCCTGGACGGGTAGCCAGGTCGCTGTCATCCGGGGCGCCCCAGCGTCCTTCGGGTGGACCTGGGAAGGCCTGCGAAGGGAGGTGGCTGAGCACAGGTGAAGAAGGAGCGGCAGCGGAGCGGGTTTGAATCCTGTCAGGTACACGAGATGCGGTGAGAGCGTCGGCAGCATCCGCGGTGAGAGCTCCCTTCACATCTAATACCAGTCCGGACATTTCTCTCTAGCTCCTTCCCCTGCACTGTGAGGCACCTGTGCCCAAAAAATGTGGAGTTTACCATCAGAGGACAGAACATGGCTTTTTTGAGCTGTATTAATTTCCCACTGCCATTATAACAAATAAAGTCTTGCAATATTTTATCTGAAGCTGAGGGCAAGGGCAATTAACTCCAGTTAAAAGTGTATCACACATCAGTCTTCACTGATTTTCTGTCTGCCTGAAGGTTAATGGCAGCAGCAACTGAATACATTATATCTCAATGGGGGAAAAGGGAAACATTACCCATTCAAATTTAAATGCCAAAGAACCTTGAATCAATGAGAAACCCTTATTTTGCTTCTGTGTGATTGTACAAAAGTGGCTGGATCAGTCTCCTTAGATCTAGCCATACAAGTCCTCACCCTCATTTCCTTTTTAATCTCGGTGGTAATAGGGTCACTACTTTCTAATTTCCTTGATGGCTGTGATCTTTGTCGCACACATCTTGAAAGCATGTTCCTTCAAGTACTTAAAAGCACCTTAGTTGTTAATTAAGAGGTGAAAAAGCCAAACCCACTATATATTAGAAAAGAATAAATAACTCTGAAAACTCAAACATGAAACCAACAATTCCCAATTCAGTGAGTCCAATTAAATTTCCTTTCTTTGCCAGTATTCTGAAACAGCTGTTGGAGTTTTTCAAAGCAGACTAAAGCTGAGTCAGTTGTTCCATCTCTCTCTGAAATTAACAGGGATTTTTGGCTAAAGTTGGCTACTGTTGGATGGAAATCTAAGTTATTTGTTTGCCCATTAGGCACAGACTTTCTTAGCAAACAAGATCTGACTAATTATGGATCTGTTACTCAAGAGGTTTCCAAACAACCCACAGATATGTGGAAGAAGCAACCAGAAACTCTTTTTTGGCAAGTAACCTTTGAAGCAAAAAAAGCATTAAAACACCCTGAAATACACAGTAAAAAGGTTGCCAAAGACCTTACTCTGCCCCTGGAACAATGCCTTGAGGCCTGGGAGAAAGTCAGGTTAATTTTCCCACAACCTTAATCAAGCTTGCTTTTCCTGACTTGCAGTTGTGTAACTGAGGAGTCTCATTGCTTTCACTAGCAATGGAACAGTAATTCCCTGACTTCTCCTACGAGGCATTTGTATTCCACTGCTCAGTGGCTGTGGATCCCTGATCACACAGGTTTCAGCAGCCAACTAGGCAGTAGTTCCTCTTAGAGAACACCTACACACGTGACTCTGAAGCCGTACATGTGGGAGAATATAGTGCTGAAGGCAGCAGTATTCACATGGAACTTAACCTGCAAAAGTGTTTCTGTCTTCTTTAATTTTAAGATAAGGGTGAGATGATGTGAGGCCAAGTCTTAAGGGCAAAGGTCCACCTAATCAAGCACGCTTTCTCTAGCAAGCAGTCACTGAGCTGTTGATGAGGAACACAGCACACAGGAACATGCTGTAGTTCTCCTAAAGGTGTTGCAGCAGAACGTTAAGTGCAAGAGGGCAGTAGGGAAGTGGGGAAAAAAAATTACCTTTAGCACTGCAACATAACTGCTCTAAAGCTAAGGAAGAGAAGCCACAGGTTGGAAGGAGAAATTGAATACTGAAGCTTCTTATCTAAGAGAGCAAAACCTCTATTTATCCTTGTAGCGCTCTGGTACAACACAGTGGCCACAGAGGTCATCTCTCAGGATTAGGAAAGGTACCTCAGGATACAGTGTGGTACAAATGGACATAGTTTCTTCTCTCTGTAGAGGTTCTGCAAAGTTAAGATCAGTCTCACACTTTCTTGCCTCAATATTGCATGAGCTGCTCTAGTGGTACATGAAAACAAGTGCTATAAACAAAGTCACCATTCAGACATGGGCAAAGAGGAGACAGCAAAGTGAACCTACATTTAAATCTGCTCCCAGTGGGACAGTAAGCAGACTTTTCTAGGACATTTTTACCTTATCACCGCACATTCTTACCTTGCACTGGACACAATCCAGGCTCAGCTCTTACCTGCTCCTTACAGAACTTGCCTATCCTCACTTATTCAGCACCAACACACCCCCCACCCCCGCTTCCCTCCAGCAGTGTCTTCTTGTAATGGGTTGGGGCAGGTCCCCTCCCCACCACAGGCAGAAATAACGACTCAGACAAACGGATTGCAAAAGTGATGAAAGTTTAAATAGAGAGCAGTGAATGTTACAGAAAACCCAAAGCGCAGTGACAAAGAAAGATCCCATCCCCACCTGAGGGTGCATGCAAAACCCCCAGGGCTCCTTCTTCCCCCTCCCTCTGCTGGGCTAGTCTCAGCTGGCCAGGCCTGAGACTGCCCATCCCCCTGTGGCCTTGGGCCCAGTCAGGCCCATGGCCGGGAGATCTCTCCCCCAGTTACCAAGTCTCGGAGAGGGAAGGAAAGAGGAAGTGCCAGACTCCGCACTGGATCTTATAGTGGTGCAAAGAATTATGGTAGGGAATACACAATTTCCTGTGTCCATCCCTCTGGGCTGGACTTCTGGACACAGGAAGTGAATGCACCAGGGGGCACCCAACTCAAACTACAACACTTCTCTTCATGGGAGAGCTGCATTGGTCCTTTTAACTGCATAGGCAGAGAGGTAGGAGTCCAGGGGAAGAAGGAGAAGCCAGAGGAAGTGAGATGATTGATGACTTTCTGTGAGAAGATGAGCTGACTACTGGGTGAGGGAAAGGCTGTGGATATTGTCTACCTAGACTTCCAAAAAGCCTCCATACCAGAAGAATGTTTTTTAGATCTGGTGGCTTTTCAAACAAATCTCAGATATCTTAATAGCATTGTGGCAATTTTAGGCTGTGCCTTTAAGGAAAAGGACAGCTACTGAAACACTCTAGCTGAACACTGGTGTAAAAAGGAAAACAAAGATGATTCTAAACGAATTTCATTGGTAGATCAGTGGGAAAGTAACTTTAAGGTTTTACTCTGAGTTCTGTCTGTTTCAGTCTCAGTCTGGACAGCTGCTGTCTTTCTTCTGTTCCTGGCAGTTCTGACCTTGGACTAATGAGATAGCAAGCTGATTCTTTTCTTCCCTTAATGTGGCCGTTTGATGCTGTGCCTTTAAGAAAGGGGCACACTGGCTAAATGTTTGTAAAATATTTTGGTATTCTAAACGAATTTCATTGGTAGGATTGTGGGAGGAGAGATTGGACCCAGGGGAGTTGGGAACTTTCTCTCAGTCTTCCTTCCTTCACTGTCCCTCTCGGCTGGATCTGCTTCTGGGCTTCTTGCCAAAAGATAAGAACTAACTCCCTGTGCATAGGCCTCCGCTTGCTGTACTAACTCCCTTTTCGTCTCTTCTTCTACCTCTTTTGGGGGAGAAGGGAGGTAGGGGGGTGAAGGGGGCACAGGGGGAAGCCCCCTCTCTGGGGGGTCTGGTTTCTGGTTGAGTTCATTTGATGTATATTCCTGTATATACTGTAAAATACCTGTATTTGTTGTGTTACATAGAATCCCTTTCCTTGTAAAATATAATCTCATTTCTCCGACTGGGTTTAGCCATGGTCTTTTTCTCAGTGGGGGAGGGAAAGCAGAGCCTTTCCTTTCAAACCACCACACTTAACAACGGCTTTGAACTAACAAAGATTCCCTTAATATCCATTTTTCTCTCTAATCCTTTTTGGGAAGGGGGAAAGGGGGGTTGGGGGGGGAACCCTCCTCCATCCGAGGGAGTTTTCTGTGTTACGTTCTTTGCTGTATATTTTTGTGTATGCTGTCAATACTGTACGTTGTGTGTATAGTCATTGCATTTCATTCTGCTTGTAAATACAGCCCTTTCCCATTTTGCTTCTCTGACTGAGTTAGCCGTGGTTTGTGTGGAGGGGGAGAATTGAACTTTTCTCACTACCACATAGCGTTTTTCAGCAGACTTTGCAATACAGGATATCTGTGACTAGATGTTACCTGATGGATTCTCACCATTCAGCCCTTGCAAATGGTTGAAACGCCTGTTCTTTGACCCACAGCTCACTACTCAGCCCCCTTCTGTGGTTCTCTGCCTGGCAAATTGATTTAGTTTTTAGTAAATTGATGTGCTGGAAATATGATAAAATATGAATATGATGTATTAAATATAAAAATGATGTTGCCGAGCCAATTGGAGCCAGGTTCGTTCGCCCGGTCGATGGGAGGTTAATGACACACCACAGGATGCTAATAAACGGCAGAGTAACAGTCTAGAGAAATCAGAACTGGGAACACAGAGGAGCAAACTGGAAACTTCTTATACACACAAAAGAATCAGCAGTGCTGCCTGGGCAGCGAAACGGAGCCCTGGGGTTCAGCATGGACCTAAGCAACAGGTGAACAAGCTATAACCCTTAGGAATAGGCAGTGAATCGGCGTGAGTTACAAACCGCCCAGCTGTTAACCACCAAAACCTTTGCGGGATGAAGCGGTGCTCTGAGTCCGTATTTGTAATCCAAAGGGCAGGAATAATCCAAAAGTAGTATCCAAAATCAGAGGAAGTGAGAGAGAGGGAGATGCTGCTGTGATGGACATCCAAGCACTATGCTGCTGGGACAAAAGAAGCTGATTGCCCTGAAGACAGGAACAAGTGGGTGCTTGTCAGGAAAAGAACAGAGAACATGTGGCTCTCAAAATCTTCCCCTATAAACTCCCCTTTTGCAAACTGAAGGGCTCAGTGGCACATTAGCTGTTCACATCCTGCCAATCAGTTACAAATGTTGTCTGGCAGGCAAACTGCATAGCCTCTGACACGTGCAGTTGCCCCTCTGAAACGTGAGGCTGGGGGTCCAGCTTCCACCCCTTCCAGACAGCCTTAACAGTGTCTTCTTGACCTCAATCCAGACCCTGCAAATGGGGAGGGAGGAGAAAGGGCAGTGTCTCAAACAGATTTAGCTGCTTGTTAATGCCTCTTCTGGGACACAAATGCAGACTCAGGGGGCATAGCAAGATGCTCAGTGCTAGATTCCCTAGAGCATGGCCACAGAGACAGTGATCCAACACTGCACTGTAGTCTCTGCCAGAAAAGCAAAGCTTTAATGTATCTATGCTTACTTCAAATTACAGCTGCAGTGTACATGAGTTCTATTCTTTGCTAGGTTGATGTGTTTAAGAAATAGCTCATTTAATGTTTTTTTCTTTCTCTCTGAGTTCTTACGAAGCTGCTCCATGTGCATAGCTTATGCTTGCTATATACATTTTTTCTATACCCATGTGAGGCTGCTGAATTCTCTTAACCATATCAGATTTCAGTGCTCTTTGCACTGCTGTTCTGCTACCTCTCAAGACTAGGCCATTCTTTACTCCAGTTTGAATTGGTAATGTGAGCTTTGCTGTGTGATTCCCTGACTCCTTTACAGTGACAGCCCTAATGCCTTTCTATAATCTCTCAGCTTTTACTGTGTCTCTGTAAATTCATTCCACGTTTCTGAGATCAAGCAATTCCCTTTTCTCATATTTATGTGCATTGTGTTTCTGGCTTCCTTTATCTTATAGAAGTCAGGATTTCAAACTTAATACTGGCTCTTTGTTTCCAGCAGCTATAAGAAACACAAAGAGTGTAAGACCAGGGCAAATACATATCTCTGTGCCTGTTGCTCAGATGTGCTCTCACTGCTCCTCTGAGAGAGGCAATGTCATCTTTACAGCCCTTCAGTCTCTTAGTCCCTGGAATGGGCAGGAAATTAATGACCTTCAGAATTTCTTCCTCGGGTCCTCTGTATGCATATACACAAGGTACAAATGTCCTTTTCCTTTTTTCTGAAGGCTGAGGTTCTTGTGTAAAGTCACAGGGGTTTAGACACAAGAGGACCAAAGGAAAACATAAGGTCACACAAGAAAAAAATAATTCCAAAAGGCATAAGCACTGCTTCTCTATCCCATCCCACCAGCTGCTGGTAACACAGCCCCTGCTTCAGGCAGGTCCTTCTGCAGCACATCACTTGGCACAGGGAAAGGCTGGTCCCATCAGAGGTTTACTGTGACTGCATGGGCTGAAGAAGACCAAATGGGAACATGCAGGACAGGGGAGGTGCAGAGGCTGCATCTAGATTGAGGTTGTTTCATGCGAACAACAGCTGTAAGCAGGGATTTACAACTGTACGTTGAGACACTTGTCACTTCATTTTTACTATGGAGTCAGACACGAGGCAGGCACCTTTCGGTAAAGGAGCAGTATGAATGCTATGGAGGTCAGCAGAGGCTGAGAGAAGCTCAGTCCTTGACTTGGCTGATGGAGAACACGCTGTTCTCAAGACCAAAGCCACAGGGTTACATATCTTACACATTCTAATGCGGACAGCTTACAACACCAAAAGCACCGCACTACAGGGTTACAGGAAAGTCTGTTTGAAAGACCAGTGAAAAACTTTGACTTTGGGGTCATAGAATCACAGACTCATGGAATCATCCAGGCAGGAAATGCCCTCTAAGATCATCCAGCTCAGCCACTTTGCCATTCCACCAAGTCTGTCACCACACCATGTCCCCAGGCACCACATCTAGATGGCTTTTAAACACATCCAGGGATGGTGACTCCACCACCTCCCTGGGCAGCTGTGCCAGTGCCTCACAGCCCTTTCTGTGAAAATATTTTTCCTAATGTCCAGCCTAACCCTTCCCTGGCACAGCTTGGGGCCATTCCCTCTCCTTCTGTCATTAGTTACTTGTGAGAAGAGCCCAGAGCCTACCGCTCTGCAGCCTCCTTTCAGGTAGCTGTAGAGAGTAATGAGGTCTCCCTTCAGCCTCCTTTTTTGCAGACTAAAGAGCCCCAGCTCCCTCAGCTGCTCCTCTCAGGCCTTGCTCTCCAGCCCCTCACCAGCTCAGGGCCCTTCTCTGTCCCGGCTCCAGCCCCTCAATGTCCTTCTTGTGCACAGGAGGTGCAGCCTCACCAGTGCTGAGTGCAGGGGAACAATCCCCTCCCTGCTCCTGCTGGACAGACTACTGCTGGCACAGCCCAGGATGCTGTTGGCCATCTTGGCCACCTGGGCACACTGCTGGCTCATATTCATCCTCCTGTCAGCCAGTGCCCCCAGGTCCTTTTCCTCCGCGCTGCTCTCCAACCACTCTTCCCCAAGCCTGTAGCTCACCATGGGGTTGTTGTGGCCCAGGTGCAGGACCTGGTACTTGGCCTTGTTGAAGCTCATACAGCTGACCTCAGCCCATTGGTCCAACCTATCCTGGTCCCTCTGTAGAGCCTCCCTTCCCTCCAGAAGATCAACGCTGCCACCTAATTGTGTGTCATCAGCACTTACTGAGGGTGCCTTGATCCCCTCATCCAAGTCATTGATACAGAAATTGAACAGGACTGGTCCCAGTACTGAAGAGAATGCTACTTGTGACTGGCCTCCAGGTGGATTGAACTCCAGTGACCACTACCCTCTGGGCTTGGTGCTTTACCCATCAGAGCTGTGCCCATCTAAGCCATGAGCAGCCAGTTCTTTTATGAGGATGCCATGAGAAACCATGGCAAAGGCCTTATGGAAGTCATCTGTGGTTCCTTCCTCTTAGGTCACTGTCTAACCAGCCAGGGTCCAAGCTGAGCCATACCCCCTGCTTGGGTTTGGGAGGCAGTATCCCAAGAATTGGTTTTCCTCAACCTGTATCTCAAAACCCCCAGTCATTCTATATGGCATTGCAGGTCTGAGAGATATTTCACCTGTGCGTCAGTTGACATTAATGTAATTATTTGCAGTGTAGATATTATTACAGTTGGGTGCAAGATAAACTTCATGTCCTGGCTGTTACAAGAACTATCCTAAAAGCACTTCCCATCCATCAGGAATTCCATCAATGATTTTTAAGATTGTGCATGGTAATTCTAAACCTGAACTCTCAGCAAGTTGAATGGTCAAGCTACCAGTTAGGCTCTTATTCTTAAAATATTCAATTAAGTCTCATGTAGAGCTTAGTGAGACAAATTATTTCACTAGCCCACGAGTATAACAAGTTCACAGGTATATTTGCTTAGATAACCTCTGTAAATCCCAAGGAGAAGTGGAAAGAATGATTTTATTCTTTTATTAACATGTTAGATGTGCCTTATACACAACATTGAGTCTGGGCTGAACAGAGAACCAGAAGTGGAAATGCCCAGAGCACAGCACTAAATATGTGAAGTCCACTGCACAAACAGTCAAAATCTGTGCCACAGTTTGATGTCTGTGATGCAGCCACTCCCTGGGAAATTGATGTCCCAGCTATGTAATTAAAACCACTGCCACAGATTTTGCAAGTTTACAGTCAGATTTTCCTTTTCCATACCAGTGTCAGGCTGTAAATTCTGAGTACCTCAGTCAGTGGGGAAAGGAAGAGGAGAATTTGTGCCCAGGTGTGTCCAGGATAAAAAAGGAAGCTGTGCCTTCCACAATTTGAGACATTCCATAGGAATTATAATTCCTTGGACTCTCCCTTTATTCAAATAAAGCCTGACAGTACTCCTCTGTCTCCACTGTGAACATTAACCTTCCTTGCAATCTTCAGCACTGTTTTCAGTAGTGAGGTGAACCTGCTGCATAGAGGCTTTCAAGGAGTCCTGTAAGAAATGCCTCTTCCTGCAGTGCACAAGATACTCCTGAGGCATTCAGCAGAACAGCTATGAAACATCTCTTCTGCCATAGATAAAAAACCTAGAGAAAGCTGGGAAGAAAGACAAAAAACTCTCTTGAGGGTGAAGAAGATGGTTAAAGATGGCTTTTTCCACTGTTGGTCTAAAGAGTGCACCAGGTCTAAAGAGTGTACCAAGTCTAAAGCAGATCTGTTCTGAATAAATCCCTTACAGACCAGCAAAGAGGTAAAAGCCTGCACATTGAGGTGTCTGTAATCAAAAAGACAGCAAAATTTAATGTTAGTTCAGTACACCTCCCATTAGTTCACCAGGAATATCTCTTATTACTTGTGAAAGGCCTGGAGCCCCTGGGCTACAAGGAGGGAATGAGGGAGCTGGGGGTGCTCAGTCTGGTGGAGGCTGAGTGAGACCTCATTGCTCTCTACAGCTCCCTGAAGGGAGGTTGAAGTGAGGAGGGGGCAGCCTCTGCTCCTTGGTGGCAAGAGACAGGAGCAGAGGAAATGGTTCCAAGCTTTGCCAGGGGAGGTTCAGGCTGGATGCTAGGAAATATTTCTTCCCAGAGAGGGTTCTCAGACACTGGAATGTTCTGCCCAGGGCAGTGCTGGAGCCACCATCCCTGGAGGTGTATAAGCAGTGTGTGGAGCTGGTGCTTAAGGACATGGTTTGGTGTTGAGCCTGCAGTGTTGGGTCGAGGGTTGGACTGGATGAGCTTGGAGGTCTCTTCCATCAGGATGCTTTTGTGATTCTGTGGTTATTTTTTGACTGGTCTGTTGCTCACTTAAGTGGGTTCTCCAAGCAAACAGAAGGACCTTAGACTCGGGGGCAGAGCCTCACCTCGAGGGCTGCCCTGCCTGGGAGGAGTGGGAGGTGGTGATTGCAAGTGCCGCAGAGGACCAGAGGAAAACTCACTCTATGCTCTTCTTATTTTGTCGCCCAGTAGAGGGAGGAAAGAGAGCAAAAATGGAGTCAGCCTTAGTTCTCTGAGGCTGAACAGCAATTCCCTTTCATACTGGCACCAGGACTTCACAGTCCCTGGGCCAGGTTTGCTCTGTCACAGCTATTGTAATGGATAAAACTGCAAGAGACTTAGTTACTCTTTTAGATATTATAACCACAATGAACATCCTTCTGGGTGGCCAAAACTGGAGTGAACCCAGCTGCAATGTGTCCTGACAGACGAGTTATGGACAGCTGGACTCAGCACAGCTTTCCATACACCTAGAATTGCATCTAATGCATTCAAATCTGTCTCATTTCAACTGTTTCCCCCTAGCAAGCCTGTAAAGTGGTCTAATGAAGCCACTCCAGGCATTCGACAGGGGTTTGGATTTCATGTTCACAGCTCAGTTTACAGGGTGCCAGAGCTGCAGGCAGCCAATGGGAGGCACCTGTCCCAGAGGAGGAAAAAGATTCTAGGGCAGGAGTTGGAGGGCTCGTTGATAGGGCTTTAAACTAGGTTCAATGAAGGGGAGGGGTTGTTAATCTCATCCTTGCCTGTAGCACATAGCAGGGCAGCTCCCCAGAGGCAAGGGGTTGGATGCTAGCCAGGGCTCTCAACTTGTTGCCCTGAGGCAAGCCAAGGATGAAGCACTGGGACACCCCAAAGGAATCAAGGGGGATTCACTTGAGAGGGTGGCACTGACAGCACAGCTGAAGTGCCTCTGTGCAAGTGCACACAGCCTGGGTAACAAACAGGATGAATTAAGGGCACTGTGCTGCTGGGATGCTATGACATAGTGGCTGTTACTGACACTTAGTGGGATGATTCCCAAGAGTGGAAGGTAGGGATGGATGGGTTCAAGCTCTTTAGGAAGGACAGGCAGGGCAGAAGGGGAGGAGGTGTTGCTCTCTATATCAGTGACCAGCTGGAATCAGTGGAACTCCACTTGGGGAGGGATGATGAGCTGGTTGAGAGTGTATGGGTGAAGATTAAGGGGAAGCCAGGGGAAGGTGATGTTACTGTAGGGGTCAGGTACAGGCCACCTGACCAGCAGAACCAAGCAGATGAGGCACTCCACAGGCAAACAGAAGTGGCTTCACATTCGTCCCTGGTCCTCATGGGGGATTTCAACCACCCTGACATCTGCTGGGGAGACAACACAGCCAGGTACCAGCATTCCAGGATGTTCCTGAAATGAATAGATGATAACTTCCTCCTCCAAATGGTAGAGGAACCAAGGAGAAAAGGCTGTGCTGGACCTTTTTCTCACCAGTAGGGAAGGGCTGGTGACCATTGTGAGGCTCAGGGATAACCTTGGCCCCAGTGATCATGAAGCAATAGAGTTTAAGATCCTCACTGCAACTAGGAGGATGTATCTCAAGCTTGCAACCCTGGGTTTTAGGCATCCAGACTTTGATCGCTTCAGGGATCTGCTGGCCAAAGTATCATGGGACAAAGCCCTTGAGGGAAGAGGTGCCCAGGACAGCTGGGCAGTGTTCAAGGATCACCTTCTCTGTGCCCTGGAGCAAAGTATACCCACAAAGAGGAAAGCAGGAAAGAATGCCAGGAGATGTGCCTGGATGAGCAAGGAGCTGCTGGACAGGCTGGCACACAAAAAGGAACTCTACAAGGAGTGGAAGAGAGGACAGCTGGAATGGGGGCATGTAAGGAAGCTTCCTGAGCAGCAAGAGCCAAAGCTCAGTTAGAGTTCAATCTAGCCAGGGAGAGCAGGGGGAACAGTAAACATTTCTATAGGTATAGTAATGGTGAAAAGAAGCCTGGAGAAGGTGTGGGTCCCCTCAGAAAGGAATCTGATGAGCTGGTGACAAGTGGCATGGAGAAGGCTGAGGTTCCCAGTGACTTCTTTACCTCAGTCTTCACTGGCGAGGGCTCCAGCTGCATGGAAGATAATGGCAGGGGCTGGAAGAAGGAACTGCCCATGGTGAGTGAAGATCAGGTTGTGACCATCTGAAGAATCTGAATGTGTTCAAGTACATGGGACCTGATGGGATGCACCCACAGGTGCTGAGGGAGCTGGGGAGGAGGTTGCTAAACCACTCTCTGTCATATTCCAAAAATCCTGGCAGTCTGGGGAAGTCCCCAGGGACTGGAAAAGGGGAAACATAACTCCATTTTCAGGAAGAGAAAGAGGGACAACCCAGGGAACTGTAGGCCAGGCAGTGTCACCCCTGTGCCCATAAGATCATGGAGCAGTTCCTCCTGCAGGCACTGCTGGGGCAGAAGAAGAACAAAGAGGTGATTGGGCACAATCAGCAGAGCTGCACCAAGGGCAAATCCTGCCTGGCAAACCTGGTGGCCTTCTATGACAAGGTCACAACATCAATAGATGAAGGTCAAGCAGCTGATGTCATCACCTGGACCTGAGCAAAGGCTTTGACACTGTCCTGCACCACATCCTGGTCTCCAGGCTGGTGCAGGATGGGTCCCATGGATGGAGCATTCAGTGCCTACAGAACTGGCTTGAGGGCTGCACCCAAAGGGTGGCTGTCAATAGTCCATGGCCAAGTGGAGGCCAGGGACAAGTGGAGTCCCTCAGGGATCAGTCCTGGGACCAGTCTGGTTTAACATCTTTGTTGGTGCCATGGACAGTGGCACTGAGTGCACCCTCAGCAGGTTTGCTGATGACACCAAGCTGTGTGGTGCAGCAGACGGCTGGAGGGAAGGATCCATCCAGAGGGACCTGGACAGGCTGCAGAGCTGGGCCCATGACAGCCTCAGGAGGTTCAACAAGACCAAGTGCAAGGTCCTGCAGCTGGCTCAGGGCAATCCCAGGCACTGATATAGGCTGGGCAAGGATTGGCTTGAGAGCAGCCCTGAACAAAAGGCCTTGGAGGTGCTGGGGGAGAAGAAGCTCAACGGGAGCCAGCAGTGAGCACTTGCAGCCCAGAGAGCCAAGCAGAACCTGGGCTGCAGCAAGAGAAGTGTGGCCAGCAGGGCCAGGGAGGGGATTCTGCCCCTCTGCTCCACTCTGCTGAGACCACAGCTGGAGCTCTGTGTCCAGTTCTGGAGCCCCTAGCACAGGAAGGTTTTGGAGGTGCTGGAAGGTGTCCAGAGAAGGGTCACGAGGATGAGCAGAGGGCTGGAGCTGCTCTGCTATGGAGATAGACTGAGAGAGTTCTATCTGGAGAAGAGAAGGCTCCAAGGAAACCTTCTTGTTGCCTTTCAGGATCTGAAGGGGGCTACAGGAAATTTGGGGAGTGACTTTTTAGGGTGTCAGGGAGTGATAGGACTGGGGGCAGGGATGGAAAAATATAGAAATGGGTAGATTCAGATTGGATGTTAGGAAGAATTTTTTCCCCATGAGAGCCTGGCACAGGTTGTCCAGGGAGGTGGTGGAAGCCTCCTGCCTGGAGGTTTTGAAGGCCAGGCTGGATGTGGCTGTGAGCAACCTGCTGTAGTGTGAGGTGTCCCTGGCCATGGCAGGGGGTTGGAACTGGCTGAGCCTTGAGGTCCCTTCCAACCCTGACAATTCTGTGCTTCTATGACTCAGGAGGATGTACTCTGGTCCCAAGTGAAGAGAAAGCACACCTGCCAGCAGCTACCCTTGAACTGCCTTCTGGGCTGGCATGGTGTAGGAGAGATCAGCCCCCAAGCCAGCACTAACCTACACACTGCTGTCAGCATTGGCTGCTGAGGGCAGGAGCACTGCTCCTCGCCCTGCTGATACACTGTCACTCAGCAGAGTAAGGACTTGCTGAGTGCTTTGCTCCTGTGCAGCCCCAGCAGAGTCGCAGAATCACAGCAACATTCAGGATTCGTGGGCAGCACGGAGTGCTCTTGGATACTCTGTCTCCAAAGGGCATGGTAAAGATTACAGTAAAGCAGCTCTCAATAACATCCTCTCAGAACTGCCAAGAGTAGCTGTGGGGATTTCTGAGGAGAGCCAGAGAGGAAGAAAAGTGCTGGGTAACAACAAATGATCCATCTGGGGACAATGAGGCCTAGAAATGTCTTGCTTTCACTGGGCCAGCTTCACAAAGGGTTTCCAGCCCACTTGTATGGTTCCAACCTGTGGCAGCCTCAAGCTGAGCTGAAGAGCCCAGGCTATAAACTTGACTGAAGACCTTAACCCCTGTGTCAGTGTGCTGCACTGACCCAGCGGGACAACCCTCTCAGTGTGCTAGAGGATGGCAAAAGACACTATTCAGAAAGAAATTGTAGTTTATGGGATAACAGAACCACAGAAACAGTCAGGTTGGAAAAGGCCCTCAGGAGCACCAAGTCCAACCCAGAGCCCTGCTCTACAAGGGTGTGACAGTTTTAGGCTGTGCCTTTAAGAAAGGGACAGTTACTGGAACACTCTGGCTGAATGTTTTGGTAGAATAATGAAAACAAAGGTAAGTCTAAACAAATTTCTTTGGTAGATTGGTAGAATGCAACTTTAAATGTTTCGCTTTAGTTCGGTTTGAATCTCAGTCAGTTCAGTCTGTCTGCTTCAGTCTCTCTGAGCAGCAGCTGTGTTCTGTCTGTGCTGGTGGGTGCTGGCCTTCAACTAACAGATAAGAAACTAATTCTTGCATAGGCTTTGAGCTAACAGAATTTCCTCCTTAATAATTACCTTTTTCTCTCTAACCTTTTCTGGGAAAAAAGGGAGGTAGGGGAAGAAGTGGGTACAGTTGTGTGGCCTCCCCAGAGCTGAGTGCCAGGGGACAATCCCCTCCCTGCTCCTGCTGGCCACAGCATTGCTGATCCCAGCCAGGATGCCTTTGGCTTTGGATGCCACCAGTTCTAACAGAGTTGCATTTGTATGATGCTTTTTCAAAAGCACAGGGAGTCTGGGGCCTCCCTGGGTCAGAGATGTTAGCAGAAGACTGCCTAGCCTGGTACAGCCCTCTGATTACTATCCCTTACTGGTGAAGCAGGTGGGAAGTGATGAGGCTGAAACCAGAAGTCTGAATGCAATCAAAAGGGACTTCAGGGCACTGGGGAGACTGGTTGAAGGATGTGGGGCACAGGTAGCTTTGTTGTCAATACCCTCAGTGTCAGGAAGGGATACTGAAAGGAACAGGACATGGTCTGTGATTAATAAGTGGCTCAGAGGTTCCTGCCACCAACAGAATGTTGTTTTTTTTCATCTTGGGGAACACCAGATCTGCCAGCAGCAGATGGAGTACATCTGTCTCAGAGGGGGTACAGGAGTTGGCAGGGCTCGTTGAAAGGGCTTTAAACTAGGCTCAAAGGGGGAGGGGGTTAAAAACAGGTGCACTAGAGATGAGCCTAAGGACAACCTTCAGTCTGCTGTTTCACTTGAGGTGGGAGATGGTGACAACTGTCTGTGGCAAGCGCCAGGAAGACACAGCAGGGTTGGAAGGATGGTGTGATAGTAAGGGCCTCCAGCCTGTTGCACTGAAGCATGCAGTGAACACTGCAGCAAAGGCAAAGTCTGACAGAGCTGAACCAGGTAACAGGAGACAAGAGAGTAGCTCCCATGAAGTGCCTTGGGGGAACAGTGGGGTACCCCTCTCAGAAGGTGACTGGGCCAGCTGCCCAGCTGAAGCCTCTACACCAATGCACACAGCATGAGGAGCAAACAGGAGGAGCTGGAAGCTGCCCTGCTACAGGAAAGCTACAACATGGTGGCAATTACAGAAACTTGGTGGGATGCATCCTGTGGGTGGAGTGTGGCTGTTGATGGCTACAAGCTGTTTGAAGGGGACAGGAGTTGAAGATGCCCCTGCTGACTGCAGAGGGGGCTGGAGTAGATGCCCTTTGGAGGTCTCTTCCAAACCATCCCATTCTATGATTCCATGATTAATTTATTGCTGATGGTTATTGATGGAGAAATACAGGAAAATCAGTTAGAGTTTGGTCTATTCACTTGGCTCTGGCCTGAGGAAGCCCCAAGGTGAACAGGATCCAGGCTGCACTGCTGCACCAATGCTGTTCTGGCACTGGACCATATGAGCTGCACTGGACATCTTTCATTAGTCCTTCTCCAGAACTCTACATTGGTGATTTTAATGGAGCTCTGCTCTCAAAACAGTATTTCTAGGAAGGCATCAATGGTGTTGAGCCCCTAGTGTAATTTTCAGAGCTGAATGTATGGCATGGGAAAGCCCTCAGTGACTCAGGTTCTGCATACAATTGTCTCATAAGCAGCCCTTTGGAAAAATCTTGCTCAGGCTTAAGCCTGCCTTTTGGTTGAGATGCCTGTGAAACTTCTGTCTGAGATTTGCAACTTGCTATGCACACTCAGGTACTCCACACAGCCTTTCCTAGAGTATGAAAGATGCACACCCTGTGGAAATCTTTCAGGAGAGAAATGGGAGAGAAAAATATGATGGAGATTCTCTCCTTCTTCTGCTATTTTACTGTAACACATTCCTCCCAGCTGAGTCTGACAGCCAATGAAGAAACATGTTGTGCATAGTTAAAACCTGTGAAACAGTCAAGGACCAAACAGATTTTCTTCAAAGATTAATGCAGACCTTAACTGAACACAGAGATGTGTCTACGTGGTGGCAGCAAGGGAAGAGAGCAAGGAAATGGCTACAGAAAGCCCAAAGATAAACCATAAAGGCCTGACCTGGAGCACTTCCTAGCTGAATGCTTGCATCTTCAAAATCAGGGCTGCGACCCAGTGTGCCAAATATCTGTGACAACCCTAACCCAGTCAGCAGGGCAAAGTCTGCAGAGCATGGCAGTGCCAAGCATATTGTCACCTGGCACTGCCTGGAACTGGAGCTGCTCTAAAGAGGGTAAGCAGATGTCTGAGCTTACAGCATGTCACGCCAGCAGCCATGATTTTTGTTCCTGTGCCTCACAGATTCCTTCAACACCCAGCAGCACCTAGAAGAGAGAAGCAGATTTCATCAGCTGGAGACAGAGCAGCAAGAGCAGGTAGATAGCAGCAGGAACTGGCAGGGCTTACCACTGTACCTCAGAGGTACAGGCACACTGCAATGTGCAGCCTGCCATCTGTGTCAGCAGTGTGGCATCTGCCTGCAAGGAGTCTCTAACTCTGGGAAATGAAAATTTCAGCTTTAAGGAAACCTACACCTCATTTGCCTTTAGTCAGGCAGGGTGGAAAAAAGATGTGAGGAGCTGCTTGGGCCCTCAGCCTCACATGGGAACCACAGGACAAAGGTGGTCCTTGTTGAAGCCAAACTGCACATCTTTCACACAAGCTGGCCTGAGAGCTGTTCCCCAGCTCCTTGCTGTGCACACACTCATCTTTCCTCTGCCAGGAAGATTGTTTCAGCCCTCACAGATCAGGAGTAAAGAAAAATGAGCTTCATGAAAGCAGATGCAGAAAAACCACCAAAACCCAAACCAAACAAACCCTCAAGCAACTAAACCATGGTTTCTATTCTGAGAAACAGCTGAGAGAACAGAGTCTGTAGCATCTTTGAAAAAGACAGTTCTGCTTTGCCTCTTGCAAGCCAGGTGGGTACCCCTTCGTGTGTTCCCAGGACACGAGGCAGCAGAAATGCAGCTCTCCTAAGGACTGGAGCCAAGTGCTGACATTAACAGTTAGGGTAGTTCTGTATCATGAGGACCCAAATCCCAGTTCAACTGTGATCTACAGTTCATTCAGCTGGATTCCTCTCCGTGGTCAGGAGCAGACAGTGAGGAAACAGCAGTGGCTGGGGACCCTGGAACACCTGTCATTGGTTGTCTTCACTGGTGACCCACTGCAACTCTTCAGGACCTACTTCTGCTCTCCACTTTACTGCTAGGACTAAATAGGTCACACTTCCAGATAAAACATCTGTGCCCTCCCCTTCTGGAAGCTGCTCTTTCCCTTGCAATTCTAAACATGGAGACTGCCATGATTTTAGAGCATGGTGAGCTCCTGCTGCCATACCTACACATACCAGTCCCCATTCTTGCCCTACAGCACACCCTCCTTGTGCCTCTTCTTTGGGATTATTCAGTGCACCCTGTGGTATCTCAGGTCTTCTGTCCTCTTCTGGGTACTAATTCTCATACACAAATGCAAATTAAATGTAGTTTAGGATTCATGCTGGCAACATGAAAGCAGCACATAGCTTGCCAGCAGCCTGCCGTTACACTTTGCAGTAGTGAATAGATACCTGCACATAATATGCTGATTTCCAGAAGGAAATTCACACTGCTTAAATCTAACACAACTGCACCTTGCTGGTCAGAGGCAAAGTCCAATCTAAGTCAGAGCAGACCTCTCTTGCACACCCATGGGGGTGATACAGGGCCAAAGCATCTCTATGAGATGCCTTTGACAAGGGAAAGAAGGGACTGGCAGCTTCAGACCATGCTTGGGACCACAGCAGAGAGACAAGAAGGCAGGCCATAGCTCAGTATAGGGCAAGGCAATTAACAACCATCTCCCTAGGTGTCATCAGTTTGAAAAGGCATTTTGAACAGAAGAGAAGCCAGTTCCTCCTGGCTTTGCTGAAGCCCCAGCCCATTTCCACTTTATATAACCCCCTTTTTGGACAGTGCCTGGAAGTTAGGCATTTCCTGAGCCAAAGGTCACTGCTCTCTCAAAAATCCCACGCTGGAACTCTTTGTGCTACCCTTGATACACATGAATTCCAGGAGCAGCTACTCAGCAATAGAGTTTTTCTGCTTTTTTTAACAGAAATATGGAATTTAATATGTTCCTTCAGGAACAGCACCCAAGCAGCTGTGAATTATTCATGAGCAGGCAGAGCCGGCTAATTTCCACATGGATTGCTCTGCAAAGGAAAGAGAGCACTTCCCAGAGCACAGACATGATCACGTCTGGTATAAAACAGCCTCCTGGTGAAGAGCTAAACAGTTTTAAAAGGTGTCAGAGAAACCATTTGGTGATAAAATTTCACAGAGCAATTTTGCCAGAGAAAAGGCATAAATAAAGAGGGCATGGTTTCTCCTCCAGCCTTCCTCACAAGTCAGCTGCACTCAGAGAGGTGCCACTGCTGAAGCTGAGCTGAGGACAATCGGAAAGCCTTGGCCAGCTGGTGTCAAACATTCAGCTGCACTCCTGCACTTCCATCAGAGAAGCAGCACTGATGTGACCAGTGCCACTGAAGGAAGGGAGAGCAGAGTACAGCAAGCATAGATAAAAGCTTGGGTGTGTCTTGAGAAGAAAAATAGCATCTGATGCTTATTTGTGTGTGGGTGCATCCATGCTGTACCCAGAGAAAACATACACATGAAGACCTGGCTCCTGCCAGGAAATCTGGACGCTGAAGTGCATCCTCTAGCTACTCCAACCCCAGCTTGTAGCGCTGCATGGGGTTGTTGCACATTGGCCACAACAGCCCCATGCAGTGCTACAGGCTGGGGTCAGAGTGGCTGGAGAGCAGCCAGGCAGAGAGGGACCTGGGGGTGCTGGTTGATAGTAGGCTGAACAAGAGCCAGCAGTGTGCCCAGGTGGCCAAGAAGGCCAGTGGCATCCTGGCCTGCATCAGGAACAGTGTGGCCAGCAGGAGCAGGGAAGTCATTGTGCCCTGTGCTCAGCACTGGTTAGGCCACACCTTGAGTCCTGTGTCCAGTTCTGGGCCCCTCAGTTTAGGAAAGATGTTGAGATGCTGGAAGGTGTCCAGAGAAGGGCAACAAAGCTGGGGAGGGGTCTGGAGCACAGCCCTGTGAGGAGAGGCTGAGGGAGCTGGGGTTGCTTAGCCTGGAGAAGAGAAGGCTCAGGGGAGACCTTCTTGGTCTCTCCAACTCCCTGAAGGGAGGTTGTAGCCAGGTGGGGGTTGGTCTCTTCTCCCAGGCAAGCAGAACCAGAACAAGAGGACACAGTCTCAAGCTGTGCCAGGGGAGGTTTAGGCTGGAGAGGAGGAGAAAGTTCTTCCCAGAGAGAGTTCTTGGCCATTGGAATGTGCTGCCCAGGGAGGTGGTGGAGTCACCGTCCCTGGAGGTGTTCAAGAGGGGATTGGATGTGGCACTTGGTGCCATGGTTTAGTTGTCATGAGGTGTTGGGTGACAGGTTGGACTTGATGATCTTTGAGGTCTTTTCCAACTTTGTTGATTCTATGATTCTATTTTATGATTGTATGATTCTCTGGCTATTTGCTTCAGGGACATACTGATCTGGTTTTCGTTGGTAAGATTTAGTTATGTCAGATGTTACAGATCTTCTAGGAGACCTTTCAGCCCATACACAAACATGACAGGCTGCTTGGAGCATTAAAAGGAAGAAATCTGAGCACAGCATTAAGTATGGACACTTCTAGGGAAAGAGCAATCAAAATTTTTTTTTTCTCTTAAAAAGAGAAACAGCAAAACCCCAAACACACCAACAAACAAACAGGAACATCTCACCACTCATCTTAAACCAACACTTACTAAACTAAAATAACTGCTTGTTTAATCAGCATCTGCTGCTTTCTTGCTAAAGTACTTTAGCAAAGAGGGAGAATATCCATTGAGTCCAGTGACACCAGATACCACCTCCACTGCAGTCTGCAGAACGTGTCTCTCTTACAGGACAATCAGCTTCTTGCAGTCACTGCTAATGGAAGGATATTTCTAGAAGCATCAGGATGTGCTGTCTTCCCCCAGGTACCTGAGACATTTTAAGGAGAAGCCTGTGTGGGACTTCATTTCCTTGTGTCACAAAAAGCATTCAAACACATCTGGCTAGTGCCAGGCAGGAGCCATCCCTGTGCTTTCAGACCTCAGTACACAAACCTCAGAGCCCATGGAATGAGAGAGCTTGGTAACCCTTTTGGTGAAGAAACCTTTCCTGATATTCAACCTAAACCTTCCCTGGTGCAACCTGAGGCTGTGTCCTCTGGTCCTATCACTTACTACTTGGGAGAAGAGACCAATATCTACCACACCACAACCTCCTTTCAGGTAGCCAAAGGGCACAGAAACATTACAACTGGTGCAGCATGCACTTATTGTACCCTCTGTAAGCAGAAAGCTGTGGGGTTTGTGCATGAGGTGTTTGTGAAGGGATGAGTCAGGAAGAGCGTTTGCAGGGTAGTAAAGCTCACATCCTGGAGAGCAGAGCTATTCCCCAAAAGGCAACGTTGTGTAGATTAACTTATGATCTGCTGTTGCTTCAAACAACTCTAGAACTAGAGAAGAGAACTCCTGAGGCTTCACGCTCTGATTATGCAGTTCCAGTTTCCCCCACTATTGTGTTCTTCCTTCTGCAGTACCTGAGCGCCTCTGCCTTCCAAAGGTGCAAATAATACTTGGTCCTGCTGTTCCATCTGTCCCAGGGTGTATGTTTAGAACACAAGCCCCAGGTGTGCTTGTGAAAAGGTGTGTGGGGGGGGAAATTCCTCAGTACAGAGTGCTGCCCCTCACACTGCACAGTGGCCTTCCTTCCTCTTATCAAACAAATGGTGCAAAAGGAGAACATGCAGCAGATCTCAAGGGGCAACACAAACAGCAGATATCCTCTACGTGTTCATTTCAATTCCAGCTTTGCAATGGAAGTCCAACCTATGTTATATGGTGGTGCTTTCCTTACCCAGGCAGTAGTTATCCTGATCATTTCTAGGTCAGTAAAGAAAAATTATCAGATAGATACTAATTGCTTCTCTTCACCTTTACCAAAAGCTTTCCTAACACTCTTCTCTCAGTGAAATTTAAGGTACAGAATTCCATGCATCAGGCCAAGGTTTTCTGGTGCCACTACATAATGCCCCTGAGCCTGGTTTCATCCAGCACCTCTACCAGTCTCCCTCAGGCCCCAGGGCTCTTCCTTCCCCACCCAGGGTTCACCTTGGGCCCCAGGGCTCTTCCTTCCCCCCATGGCTGGGCTGGCTCAGGCTGGTGTGGTGGATTGAGAGAGGGCCTATCTCTCCCTCCCCCACAGAGAAAGAAACCACAGCTAATCTCAGTTGGAGAAGCAAAACTATATTTACAAGCATATAACGAATGGAGGTTATATATAACACAGAATATACACTATTTTACAATATATACACAGAAATATACAGCAAAGAAAAATAACACAACAAAATTCCCTCCTCGAGGAGGGTTTCCCTCCCTGGAGCCTCCTCTCTCCCACCCTACCTCCCTTTTTTCCCAAAAAGGGGTTAGAGAGAGAAAGAAAGGCAGTTATTAAGGAAAAGAGATGTTATTAGGCTTCAAAAGCACATGCAGGATTGGTTGTGCTTATCTCAAGGTCAGCTCCGTCGAGTTTGCTGAGAAGCAGGCAGGCAGAGAAGCAGAAGAGGCTGGAACAGCAGAACAGGCTGAAACTCAGAAAAACTCCAACTTAAAGGCACAGCCTCAAACGGTCACATCTGGGCAGGCGCAGACTGCCTCTCTTGGCTCCTCTCTCCCAGGCTGTCAGGGCTGCCCTACCCCCATGCCTAGGCCATAGCCACACACTACAGACACCAGAGGACAAGAGAGGTGCTCCCAGACAGGGAAGGAAGAGGCAGGCAGTAACTTTGGGGCCAGCATGACAGGCATGCAGAGTTTCTGGGCAGGAACTCACTCTTTCCTGTGACCACCCCCTGGGCTGGACACTGGACAGCAGAGGTCTCAGCTCTGTGGCCCTCTCACAGGCACCCAGGCTCAAGTGGCTACAGCCACACACTGTGGGATGCAGCTTCCTCCCCACCTGTCTGGAACATCAGTAGTGGGTAATAGTCTGATGCCTGCACCCACCTGGGGAGCAGAAGCTCCCCATTGATGTCCTTGACTTGGGTTCCAGGAAGTCTACAGACTTCCCAGTGATGAGGGCTCTGATCCTGATCCCTCTTGATGCTGCTCTGGCCCCAGAGGCTGCTCCAGCCCAGCAGCAGCTGCATCACTTCTCACCTCCTGCTCTTTCTCCCTTGCCCAGGCCAGGACACTTGACTCCAGCAGCCTGGAGAAGATGGTGGAGGACCAGGCCAAGGTGGGGATGGCTCAGGGTGCAAGCTCAGCCTGACTGGGTGCCTTTCTGCTGTAGGCCTGCTCAGTGAGTGCAGGGCTTTTCTTGCAGACTGGGGCAGAGCGGCAGCCACCTCCTGTCCCTTGCAGCAGCCAAGGCAGAGGTGGTCCTGGGGCTGGTGAGCATGGGGAAGATAGGGGCAGGATGGCCTTCTCTGCTCCTCTGTCCCTTGTGCTGGGTGGGTGGGGCAGTGCTGGGAACCTGTTACACACCTGCCCTGGCACTTCTCCATGGCTCTTTGCTCTTCTCTCCTTGAAAGCTGTTGGGCCCCGAAGCACCAGGAGGGATTGCCATGGCTCCTTGGCTGGAGAGGGAGCTCAGCCACTGCAGCAGTGCCCAGGCCCTGGGCCATTGCCAGCGGTGGAGCTCTTTTTGGACAGACCCTGGCAGCTGTCTGCAGCCAGGAGGGCACCTTGGCCCCCCAAACAGGTGAGCAAGCTTGGCCAGGGTTTCCCCATCCTGCTGGCTCCACCTTCATGCTGCTGTTCCAGCACAGGGGCTTCAAGCAGGGCTGGGGCACAATGCAAGCTTCTCCTAACATTCCCCACCCCTAAGGTGCCCTGTGTCCTGCCCTGGCTGTGAAGCCATCTCCACATGCTTCTGTCCCCGGGGAAGTTCCCTGCCCCAGGGCCTGTCTGCAGCCAGCTCTGCTTCTCTGTGCCCTGCAGGACCTGCTGCCTTTGCTGAACAAGGCGGGGCCACCCATGGAGGGGACCTTCTGCCTGGCGGCCAGCAAAAGTGCATCCAGGCAGCTGTGGGAGGCCCTGGACAGTGAGCAGGAGGTCCCTCTGGAGAGCCAGCCCGCACACCTGCTGGCCGCCCTCTTGAAGCTGAAGCCTGCTGCCCCGGAGCCCAGCAGCTGCCAGCTCCATGGGTGGCCAAGCAACCACCTGCTGAGGAGCCAGAGTGCTGGGGATGCTGCCTGCACTGCTGGCAGCAGTATCCAGAGCCTCATGCGTAGCCCTTGGCATCATTGCCGGAGTTCCGGTGCAAGATCCCCTCGACAGCCCGAAAAACAGCCCTGCAGGAAGAGGAAGATGCTGCTGAGGGACACTGAAGAGCAACCCTGCAGCAAATTAGCGAGCGGCCAGAGAGGGACATCTCAGGAAGGGGCACCTGACACGAACCCTCAGGGCGTGGAGAGCAAGGAGCCAGGTGTGTACCAGGCTCTCATGTCCAAGTTTCACATTTCAAAAGTGCTGTTTTCTATTTTTGTTTTTCCCTTCCTTCTTTTCCTTTCCATTCCCTTCCCCATCAATTTTGGGCATTTTTGTGGCCAGAGCTCTATCCCACCAAGTCTCTAGAAGTATTCTCCAACAGAAGCCCACTTTAAGAAGTAATTAATCATTTAATGAGCCTTTATAGTCTCCCTCAAGTAGCTGTGTCCCAGCACACTACAAACCCTGAACATCAGCAGTGCCTTCCAAAGGGTAATTGCAATCTGATCACAAATTTACAGGTGGACACATGGAAAGGGGAAGAGGTTCAGAAGCCAGCTCTGCCACAAGCTTTATGGGATGAGACTGGGAATGTCAGCTCCCAAGAACTTGGAATAGAGGCTGCTATCTCACCAGCAAACACAGAGCTTGTCTGAGGTCACACCATCATCCAGCAAGAGGGCCAGGAATGGGCCTCACCTTCGCACAGTGTAGTTTTTGCCCCACACATACAGAAAAGCCTTCACTGCCTCAGCAAGGGCTTTGTGCAGGGAGGTTTCTGGCCAAAAGTCACCTTTGGTGCCACCTTCCTCTATCTGCAAGAGGCCCACACTGCAAATTCCCCTTGCCAGAGTCAACCCCCAGGCATCAGCACTGCGGGAACAGCCTCAGTTCTGCTGACACTCCAGGGCTATGGACACTGTCACTTGGTGACTTGCATCATCATTAGTCCTACAATGTGAGTGTCCAAAGTGAGGACACTGTTAGGTTGGGCATGGAGCAGGAGGCAGCTCCTGTCTCAGGCCACTTGTCCATCTACATGAGGCAGGTCAGGTGCAGCCAACCTTTTGCAGGTGGAAAACAGGAGCGAGCAGAGTGCCAAAGGCCTCCAGAAGCTTCCTCAAAGAAACCTCTCACAAAAGCAGGCCACAAACCTTTGCTGCTGGAAATGTATTGTGCCAAGGCTTGCCTGATCTCTGCATGCCACTGCTGTCACCTCGTGTGCCAGGGAGTGAAAGTGAGTGTGTTTGGAGACACAGCTGAGATGCTGGGCAGTAAAGAGTTTCTCATCTTGGTTCTACATCTTAACCAAGATGAAACAGAGGGGACCCTGGCCACCTTCTCCCAGCGCACACTAAGATTAGGAGTCGGTTTCAGGCCCTGTCACAGTGCTGCAGTCATCTTCTGCAGTGCTCTGGGCCATCTCTGTGTGTGCTGCCCTCAGGCTGTGCCAAGCTGAGAAATGTGTTGAACAACTTCTAATTCAAACAATCAGCTCATCAGCTCAAAAGACTCTGAATGCACAAGCACAGAGGAGCTGAAACCCTGACACCCTCTAGCCCAAGCCAATGCACTCACCCCCCTTTGGTCTTCTGGAAAAGAGAAACCACATCAAGAAGCTCCTGGGGAACACAAAGAGGTTTCCTTCACTAGTTCTGTTGACTGGAACATGTTCCCAGCTTGCTCCAGCTGTCAGCTACAGAAGCAAGCACAGAACTGGAAGAAGGCAACAGCTTCCAGGGAGAACTTTCCTAGAATGCCGCACACCTGGAAGGTATTAGCTCAGAGCAGCAGCTGACAGCTCCCACATCACCTCCATTTCTCCAAGGAAAAGGCCACATTGGGTGGCAGCTCTTGATGGGAATTTTCCAGCTGGTGAGTCAGACCACAGAGGACTTGGCTTTTTTTTTACCATTTCCATGACTAGAGACAAAAAAAGTGGGTTCCAAAGTGAATCAATCATAGAATATCTCTGGTTGGAAGGGACCCATAGTATCACTGAGTCCAACTCCCTTCTCCTTGCAGGGCTACCCAAAGCTAAACTATGCAGCTGAGAGCAGTGTCCAGAGTATTTTGAAGAACTGCACAGATGCCTCTCTGCAGCTGCCCCTTCTCATGGTGAATTCCTTGCTCTGCAGGACTGTTGGTCTCTCTGTGAGATCAGAGCAAGCTGTCTCAGCCCTTCTGGCCACCATGGTGGTGGTGTTAGCCCTGAAAACACCTTCCTTTTTTATGTGTTGGTGTTTTTTTCCCCAATAATCCCCTGAATCCAAAAGTGCTGATTCTGCTTTAAACACAACAAATAACTCCTGGGTTTGACTGCCTCATTCTTCACATGGTGCAACCAACACTGTAATGTCCCCCACTGCGGGCATCCTTTGGTATTCCTCCTTCACCTGCAGGCCTGAGCATGCACCATGGCTGGGGGTTCTTCCACAACAACTAAGAAGGTATCTCTGGACAAGAACTCAGACAGGACAGTTTCCTCCAAACACTCTTGTTCTCCAAACAGGTGACTCTGCTTTCCAAGAAACTGCTGACTTGTCCAAACCTCAGAGGCAAGCAGGAGCAGAAAGAGAGAAGTCCTAGGACAGGAGACAGAGAGCCTGTTGTTTCCCTGGCCCAGGGGAACTGAATGTAGTTGTAGACCCCTTGTAACAAGATGCCATTGGGTGACGAATGAAGGCACAAACCCTGTTGCCATATAGCAATGAGATTCCAGAAATGCAGAGAGCAGAGAACCTCAGAAATCTTCTCATAATTCCTTTATTGCTGTGTTGTATAATCCCTTGCAATACTTAGAGTCCCATTTACAGCAGCTGTCCCAGAAGCCCTTAACAGAGGAAGCAGCTAACAGAAGTCCTGAGCATATCCCTAGCAGCATCCCTGCACCGAAGCCCTAGCCAAGAAGCAGCAGCCACCCCTGCTGCCACAGCAGCTACTTCCCTTGGTAAATCAACTTGTCTGAGATGGACAAGGGATAGCAGTTTATTTTGAAAGGTGAGTAACAGTCATAGAAAGGACTGGGCACTAAACATGCATCCTAGGACAGCATCTCATGGGCACCTTTCAGGAACAGAATTTCTATTAGCACTACATCACCACAAGCTTTCCTGCAGTAAAAAGGAGAGTTTCTGAGTGCTCAGGTTTGAAGGATCTGCAGGAAGGTGACCTGGACCATAAACATTTACCCAGTTTAGACCACAACATTTTTGCTGAGGGGAAAAAAAAAAAATCACACAAAACCTCCTTGAAAGCTCCTGCTCAAACTAATAAAACTCTTTGGTTTGTGCCTGCAGGCAGAGATCCTGGTGTAGAATGTTAGTGACTTTGTATGGCACTTGTCATGACCTCAGATTAAAATACCAACCAGCTTGCTATGTCCATCAGTCAATGTCCAGCAGCCCTGGAAGAATGAGAAGAGAAAGGGGAGAGAAGGAGAAAGCAGTGTCAGCAGTGTCAGAGAGCTAAAGGAGGGCATGTTCTGGTGTCCCACCCACCCCAGCACTGCTATCCTGCTGCCTACGTCTTGTGCTGCCCCCACAACTGTAATTTATCCCCAGCAGACTGCACAGGCCTCATGGGAGAGGAGAGAGATTTCTGCTTGTAGTAGCCTAGCAAACAGTTCTTCCTCTGTGAAGCACAACAGCCAGAGAGGCTGCAGCGGTAGGAGTCCCAGCCCCATACCTGCTCCTGCAGCCATTCAATGCACTCTGGGGGCAGACCTGGGCCTGGGCATCCGTCCCTTTGCACGTCTGCTCTCCAGTGTCACACAAAACAGTCTCCCCTGTGCTTCAGGAGGAGTCTCTCTCCAGACAGTGCAGTTTGCAGTGGGGCCCTCTGAGGCTGGAAGATGTGCAGCTGGCAGGTGGAACCCAGCCCACCAGCCAGGAGCAGTAACAGGGTGGCAGTCAGCAGTGGGAAGTGTGCATTCCTATCATCCCTGTACCTCTCCCTTGTCTCTTGCAGGGGTCAGTAAAAGACCAGAAGGGTTTGGGTAAGGTCCTAAGAGCACAACACCAGTAATGAGAGCCTCTTGCAGTGCACAGATGAGCACCTTCAAGTTTTTTGACAGCATTCCCAAGTCCATCAGCACTCCATCAGCTTTCTCAGCTTAACCTCTAGCCAGCTAGTAGGGTGCTGCTTTGCCACTATCTGTGCTGGACTTTGGCCACAGGCTGCTCATATGGGATTCAGACAAGATCTGTGCCAGCTGCATTCAGGCACCAGGTCAGTGGTTACTTTGAATGAGGGAGTGGAACAGCTGTCTTCAGTTTGAAGATGGGGGAAGCAGTTTCTCCTCCACAGCCAACAAGCTGTCCTAAGGAGACACTGTCATTGGGAGGTATGTGCCCACTGTGCTGAGCAGAAGGGATGACATGGGCCAAGGGCCCCAGGCATTGAGACACCACAGAAGTGGTCTCATTTCTATAGAGTTCATTCCCCTTCACTTAACCTTTGCTTTGGCTTTGGCTTTCCTGAAGTGGCAGCCTGCCCACAGAAGCAGCAGCAGCCTGGCTCCTATCTATCTGATTCGTATGCTGCAGACAACACTGAGGGAGCAGGAGGAGTGTCTCCTGGCACTGCACCCAGCCTGAGCTGTCCCTGCCTGTCACGGGTCATAGGTGCTCTTTCCTGTCAGAGTAACCTCTGCTTATTACCAGCTCCTGTTTCCTATGGTCAAGCACCTTGAAGCAGTGCTGGCTTTCTCACTGCCTTGAGCAAGTTGTTGCCACAGACCTGCCTGTGCTGTACAGCAAATTCCCACTGACACCAGGCACAGCTTCCCTGCTCTTACTTCTGTCAGCTCCTTGCTTTTTTGCCTCCTAACTCCCTGCTTCATTTCCCTCCCTTCAAATATCTCATAATGAGACTGCAAGACAGATGATACTGAGCTTTAATCATGTACATGTTCCACTGCTGTACTCTCTGGCTGCCTCAGAGCACTATTTTAATGAGTCAGATCTGGCTTTCTCTTCACACCTTTGTCTGAGGCCACAGTACAGCCAGACTGAACAGCTTTTGAAGGCTTTTTCTAAGAAGATGAGAGAGAAGAGCCTCTGAAGAGGCACAGATCCTCAGGGTTGAGGGACAGCACTTTCCTCAGGCCAGTTTGCCCCAGGACCTCAATCCTTGAGTGCAGAAGCCTTCCATCATCAGTGTCCATAGCTAGGCAGTCCTTGGAAGCTCAGTGCTGTTCTTTCTGTGGATGCTGTTAAGTGAGACCCAGGTGTTCATAGCCTCCTTATTCAAAGCTCTGTGCCTTTACACTGCCTTTGTTTAGATCACATTCCCCCACTACTTAACAGTTGTCTTCTGTTCTTCCTCTTTCCTTCCCCTAGTCCTGCCTGACATTGCACACAGACTGGGAGGAGTAACTTCTCTGAGCTCTATCCAAGCTCTGCACTTTAGAGTATAAAATCTGAATTATACACTGCAGCAAAAGATTGCTCTAGAAAATTATGTGACTTAGACAAAGGGGATGGGCTACTGAAAAGCTTCTGCTTTAAACTTCAGCCCCTGGTATCTCAGACATTACTTTGCTACCAGCACAGAGGTTTGTGTTAGTGCTGTAGTTACCACTTTTTGTGGAGAAGAAATAAGAGCAGGTCTCCTGGGACACACATGCTCCTGTCTGACTCATTAACTCTAACAGCCACAGTACAGCTGTGATGGGCTGGGGAGGCAGGTAGAACAGAGGATCTTGGCTGTTACCTAGAAAAGATCTCTGCTCTGCACTTGCACCAGGCAAGTCTGCTTGTGGGAGCCTGACTGGTATACTCCAACACCAACAAGCACCAGACTTGTTCTGCACAGCTGTTTCCACCAAAGTCTCACAGCAGCCTGCAGGTGGGGTTGAAGCATTTGTACTGGAAAGAGCTGAGCATGTTTTGCTCTATTTCTTCCTTCAAAAGAACAGAAGTTGTCTGTGCATGCTACACTGAAAATTAAAGACCTCAGCAAACACCAGCTGAGGAACTTCCATCTTGAGGTCCAGGTGTGTACAGGCTGGCAAGATCTCCTGGGGAAGAAGCCCTTCAAAGGTTTTTCAGGGATTCTGCAGATGAGAAGCATTTCCTCACCCCCCCTTTTTTTTTTTTTAAGTAAAAATTCTCTTTGTGAAGTGTTTCCTTCACACTAAGTCTTCATTTCCCAAAATTAATTTGCTGAACTGTTCCAAACTGTCTCCAGTAACAGCAAATGAAACATAAGTAATCTGTATCCCATCACCACCAGGCTTTCACTGATCACAGGAGGTGTTAACATGAGGAAGGAAAGAAACAAAACTAGGAGTGAGCAGTGTTTTCTTTCCTCAGAACCTGGTAACACAGAGGATGAGTCTAAGAGCAAGAAAGGTTTCATGGAATACAAGTCCTTTAAAAGCTCGGCGTTGGTAGAGCTGCTTCAGAGAATCCTACTGAGACTATCAAAGGCTGGGGTTCAACACATACCCTATTTCCCCTCCTTCAGGTGTGCTCTGCAACATGACATGGGAGCTAACTCTTTTGTAACAGGCTCTCTCTGTCCCTGCTGTGTGCCGTGGGAAAAGGCACAGTCCTCTGCTAGGAGCCAGCTCTTGAGCAGAAGCTACTGCAGATGGATCCAACTGTCAGACTTTCTGCTTTCTGTATACAGGTTCCAGACAGTGGTTAGCAATCAGAGGTCAGTAACATTGCTCCCAATAAGCACCTGTTTTAAACAAAAGCAAGCCAACCCCAGCACAGTTTAAATGAACAGTCATTCCTCAGGGATATTTCTGTATTTGGCTTGGTGACAGAGGGATGTGCAGAGATAGAAGGACAACCACCTAGCCTGGGGTGCCTTAGGTTAACTTGCAGCAGCTTTGGATACATTAGAACACAGGAGAATATCTGAAGTGATCTCAAACAGTAGATTTAGGTTTTGTAGAGAAGAACGGAAAGAGGAATACAGAGAACAGCTAAGTCAGCATCTCTTTTCGACAGGTTTCTAGCAGGGAATGAGCACAGTAATTAAATCACTGCTCATGCATTTAGCCATCAGCACTCAAGCAGGTCTCCATAATGGCCATTTTTCTTCAGAACAGATAGATTCTTATTTTATTTTATTTTCTAATATAACAGACATTCTTCAGGTCCTAGTTTTCCACCCACACCTCAAAATCATAGCACACTGATCAGGTGATGTTTCCAAAGCAAAGTGAAGAGAAAGGAAGGCTTTTACAGCTGCATCAGTCCTGGAGAAGGTCACTGCTGCCACTGAACCTCAGGATTTTGCAGGATAGAGGGGAGGTTGTCACGGAAGTTGCCTGCAAAATAGCCCAGAATGGGATGGGAACTTTCTGCTTTCCCATTCTTCTCCTGGGGGCTGCACAGCACAGTCTATTGAAATGCAGTGTCAGGAAAGATTTCCCTTTCTGAAAGCCTCTTAAGACAAAATCTTGATGTCACTCAGCTTTGAGATCATGCACCAGACTAATGGCATGGCAGGAAAATAACTTGCTATACTTGTAAGTGGAGTGGGGGCCTTCCTCAAATGGACAAGTAGCTGAAGACATCCATTTTAACCACTACTAGGGACCAGTGACAAGGGCCTGGACTGCTCTGGTAAGAAGAAATCCCAGCTCTGACAAGAAACTCAGGCTCCTTTGTGCCAGATACTGTATAACACTCCCAAGGCTGCAAGTCACCTGTTCTCTGGGAAACAGAGCACAGAACTGAGACCTGGTGCTGAGGAAGCCAAATGCTTTAAACATTTAAGTTTCCAGCCTATGCTTTCCCTTCCATATACAGAAGATACTTGCACAGCCCCACTTCCCCAGCAATATCCTACTGAGCAATATCCTGGTGCTGAGAGAGCTGGCAGATGAGCTGGCCAAGCCGCTCTCCAACATTTTTCTCCAGTCCTGGCTCACTGGAGAGGTCCCAGATGACTGAAACTGGCCAATGTGGTGCCCACCCACAAGAAGGGACGGATGGAGGAACCTGGAAACTACAGACCAGTCAGCCTGACCTCAGTGCCAGGGAAAGTGATGGAGCAGATTATCCTGGCGGCAATAACTGCGCACCTGAAGGATGGCCAAGGGCTCAGGTCCAGCCAACATGGATTTAGGAAGGGCAGGTCCTGCCTGACCAACCTGATCTCCTTCTATGATCAGGTGACCCGTCTGGTGGATGTGGGGAGGCCTGTGGATGTAGTCTATCTGGACTTCAGCAAGGCCTTTGACACCGTCCCCCACAGTAAACTGCTGGCTAAGCTGTCAGCTCGTGGTTTGGACCACAACACTCTGTGCTGGGTTAGGAACTGGCTGGAGGGCCGAGCCCAGAGAGTGGTGGTGAATGGTGCCACATCCGGCTGGCAGCCAGTCACCAGTGGCGTCCCCCAGGGATCAGTGCTGGGCCCCATCCTCTTTAACATCTTCATTGATGATATGGATGAGGGGGTTGAGTCAGTCATCAGCAAGTTTGCAGATGACACCAAGTTGGGAACAGATGTTAGTCAGTTAGAGGGTAGAAAGGCTCTGCAGAGGGACCTTGACCGACTGGACAGATGGGCAGAGTCCAATGGGATGGCATTTAATAAGTCTAAGTGCCGGGTGCTGCACTTTGGCCACGGCAACCCCATGCAGAGCTACAGGCTGGGGTCAGAGTGGCTGGAGAGCTGCCAAACGGAGAGGGACCTGGGGGTGCTGATTGACACCCGCCTAAACATGAGCCAGCAGTGTGCCCAGGTGGCCAAGAAGGCCAATGGCATCCTGGCCTGTATTAGGAATAGTGTGGCCAGCAGGAGCAGGGAGGTCATTGTGCCCCTGTACTCTGCATTGGTTAGGCCACACCTTGAGTCCTGTGTCCAGTTCTGGGCCCCTCAGTTTAGGAAGGACATCGAGACACTTGAACGTGTCCAGAGAAGGGCAACAAGGCTGGTGAGAGGCCTTCAGCACAAGCCCTATGAGGAGAGGCTGAGGGAGCTGGGATTGTTTAGCCTGGAGAAGAGAAGGATCAGAGGTGACCTCATTGCCCTCTACAACTACCTGAAGGGTGGTTGTAGACAGGAGGGGGTTGGTCTCTTCTCCCAGGCAACCAGCACCAGAACAAGGGGACACAGTCTCAAGTTGTGTCAGGGGAGGTTTAGACTCGAGGTGAGGAAAAAGTTCTTCACTGAGCGAGTCGTTCGTCATTGGGATGTGCTGCCCAGGGAGGTGGTGGAGTCGCCGTCCCTGGAGGTGTTCAAGGGGAGATTGGACGTGGCGCTTGGTGCTATGATCTAGTTGTGAGGTCTGTTGGAACAGGTTGGACTTGATGATCCTTGGGGTCTCTTCCAACCTTAGTTACTGTGATACTGTGATACTGTGATAACCAAGCTCCTTAGTCAAGTGGGTAGGTGTGAGGGTTTAACTCACCTACATCAACAAAAGCTTGGCTGAACTCAGCCTGGGAAGCGACATGGAAAGCTGTATTTTACAAAGCTACAATGCAATGCAATGAATATGTGCAGAGTATACAGCAGTTACAATATTATGCAGGTTTTTACAAAAAGAAAACAGCACACAAATCCTCCTTGGGCAGGAGGACACTACCCCGCTCCCCTCAACCTCTCCCTCCCTTTTCCCTCTGGTTAATTAGAAGAAAAGAGGAGAGATGTTAGCGGAATTTCAGTTAGTTCAAAAGCGTGGTTAGAAAGTCAGTAATGCTTATCTCAAGGTTGTTAGATAACTGACATGCCAGCAGCCACAAGGAAGAGAGCAGAATGTAAGGTCATAAAACTACATCCCACTCATCTACCAATGAAATTCCTTTAGAATTCTCTCTTGTTTTCCTTTTTGCACTCAACTATTCAGCTAGAGAACTTGCAGCTATCTTTCTTAAAGGCACAGCCTGAAACTATCACAGTAGGTACCTCCTCTAGCTCAGCAGTGCACTAAGAAGCTTCCCTTCCCTTTACCACATCGCTCTGGCCTGCTGCCTTGTCCTTGGCACACAGCTTCAGACACACACAGCAAGTTGTCATGCTGCAAGATCACACCTGAGGCAGGCTATACAGAGCTAGATAGCCTCACTTTGTTTTGAGGTGCAGCCATTATTAGGACTTCATATACAACATGTTTGATTGTAAAAGTACTTCTAGGAAGGGAAAAATACTGAGCTATCTGAAGTAGCTCCAAGTACTATCAAAAATCCCTCCTGGATCATGGCAGTGTGCCATAGAAAACTCTATTGTCTGTCTGCCATGGAAACTTAGTTCAGCACCTGTTTCTCTGCCCCCAGCACTAAGGTGTGCTCTCTCACCAGGTAACATTTTGGTTAGTCCAGACTCTTTATATGCCATTGGTTGGCCATGACAGTTAGAAAGATTCCTTTCAGACCACAAGGCCAGGACTTCAAGGCAAACAACGGCTTTTAATGGGGCTAGAATCTTCCAATGGCAGCTGCAGCACAAAGAACAAAGTCACAATGGCAGCATATTTCACAATTGGCTTTTAATTCCTAGGGATAGCTTCCAAACGGTGAGCAAAGGCAAGAGGGATTGTAGTACTCATTAACAAGAGGAAAAGAAAAAATAAAGATGGGACACTGCTGCAGATATATTTTGGTTATATTATCCATTACCTCTGAAGGTAAGTTTTCAAACAGTTTAGAAGTCTGTGCTATTGCCCTGTGAATTAAAAGTTCTCTCTTACCCTAAGCACAAAAAGGGAGGAAGAAAAGGAAGCAGATAAAAGTGCCAAAGGATTTTCAGGGACGCGATTGAGTGTTGCTGTTGTTAACCCCTCAGTTACACCACACTCATGCCTCTGGCATGCTTCACAGTGAAAGCTTTGCCCAGTGTTGTCAGATTTGTTTTCCATCGGCTGGAAAGAAGGTGCCAGCACCCTCCAGCTTTCTCAGTCTCTTTGAGGAACTTGCCCAGTTTTCTAACATCCACCAAAGTGGATTAATGAAAAATAACATCACAGAGACTTGCAGACTTTGTGTGGGAGCTACAGCAGCCAGAATAACTCAGGTGCTCATCTGGTGGCATTTGTGTACCTCATGGAGTACACCAGTGACTACATCGCCACTTTCTGTTCTGTAAGGATGACATCTGTGCATCACAGCTACTCCAAGATCACCTTCTTGGACTTTTTGGGGGCACTGCCAAATTTTTTTTTGCTCTGTAAAGAATTAGAAGGAAACCCATTCATTTCAGCTTTAGTATTAAGTTTTAAATGGACTTTCCCCAAGCACTAAGGCAATTTAGAGGACACAGTCTCAGGCTGTGCCAGGGGAGGTTTAGGCTGGATGTTAGGAAGAAATTTTCGCAGACAGAGAGATTGGCCATGGGAATGTGCTGCCCAGGGAGGTGGTGGAGTCACCATCCCTGGAGGTGTTTAGGAAGAGCCTGGATGGGGCACTTGGTGCCATAGTTTAGTTGATTATGTGGTGTTGGGTGATAGGTTGGACTCAATGAGCTCAAAGGTCTTTTCCAACCTGGTTAATTCTATTCCATTCCATTCCATTCCGTTCCGTTCCATTCCATTCCATTCTGTTATTTCCACATGACATATCACCCCCATCTGAAGAGCAGAACCTTGAGATACTAATTGTAGAAGTTCATCTGGAATAAAAGATGTCTTCAATTAGACGACAAGTCAATTAGGAAAGCCACATTCCTATTCTACTAGGCCAGACCTTGTTCATCATAACCCTCACTTTAGTTGTGTTTCAAGCTTCAACACTTCACATATCAGTCATCTTTGCCCAGGCTAGAGCTTCAGAGTCATGTGCTTGGAGAATAACTGTCTGTAAGGTGTCTGGAAATCCCACAGAGGCATTCTGAACACAAGTGCATCCTTGAAGATTCAGTCAGACAGGTCTGTTCATCTCTAGAGAGAAGCAGTTGTATGCTTGACTGCACAGTGAGCACTCGGTGTCAAGTGTTCAATGATGAAGGCAGCAGGGCCAGTGGAGCAAAGCACCATTGTCACCACAGGTCTAGGTCTATGGAGAGCCACAGGAGACTGCACAGTACCACACAGCACAACTAGAACCAAAACTTGGCGGGGGGGGGGACACACACATAATTTGAGAAATGTAGGCAGAATCATAGAGTGGTTTGGATTGGAAAGGACCTTAAAGATCATAGAATCATAGAATGGTCAAGGTTGGAAGGGACCTTTGAAGATTATCCAGTCCAACTGGCCTGCCAAAGCAGGATCACCCAGGGCAGAACACAGAGGAACACATCCAGGCAGGTTTTGAAAGGAGACTCCACAACTTCTCTGGGAAGCCTGCTCCAAGGCTCTGTCACCCACACAGTAAAGAGGTTTTTCCTGATAGATCATCTTGTTCCAACTCCTCAGCCATGGTCAAGGGAGACCTTCCACTAGATCAGGTTGTTCAGAGCCCCATCCAAGCTGGCCCTGAACACTTCCAGTGAGGGGGCATACACAATTGCTCTGGGCAACTTTTTTCAGTGTCTCACCACCCTCACAGTTGAGGAACAAAAAATAATCACACAAGTTACTGTGTGGAATGGCAGAAACATGAGGAACTATTCACATTTGAGAGGTGTTCAGCACCAGTAATGTGGTTGCTAGGCAGTCACCTGCTGATGAGGTGGCAGACAGCACCTCCAGTTCATGACCTGCAAGAAGTGCCTACTGCGGGCCAGCAAGGATTTGTTCGGTTCCTTGTCTTGTATCAGCTGTCCCAAGCTCACTTATGAGGCCAGGCACTTTGTTTGCTTTGTGTCTTCTAGACAACTGCTGGACTGATGGGATGTAATGTGGGGGACTGTGATGTACCTGTGAACCCTCGGAAGAGCTCTGGTGAGAAAACATCTCTGTGCTCCCATGAGAATCTGGAAACTCCCTGGACAGAATGAGTGGGAAGGAGAAACTGCAAGATAAGATGTGAGGCCACCTGGACTAGCTGAACAAGTAACTATGGCAATGCTATCCTGACCCATGAGAATCTTGAGAAAAGTTCATTAACCAATTGCAGGCAGCCACACTAACAGTACACACAATACATGAGTTGTGTGCTGGAATAACTCAGTCGCTTTTTTGGCCTTCTAGATGCTCTGCTTGTGTTTGATTCTTGTCGCGCAGACCCTCACCTTATCCATACCCCGACCCCTATACAGCGACAATGTCATTTTTGCCATTACTCCATCTCCACTGATAGCTGTTAGGCATGCTGAATTGTTTTAGCTTATTTTCTGCCTCTCTGAATTTTCCATTCTCTTTCTCATCTGTAACACCATCGTGAAAGAAAATAAAGTTATCAGGAGTAGCCAACATGGATTTACTAAGGGGAAACCTTGTTTGACTAACCTGATATCCATAACATAGCTCAAGAAGTGTGGGCTAGGTGATTGGGCTGCGAGGTGGATTGCAAACTGGCTCAACAGCAGAGCTCAGAGGGTTGTGCTCAGTGGCACAGAGCCACCGCTGTAGCTGGCAGTGTACCCCAGGGATCAGTGCTGGGTCCAGTTCTATTTAGTATCTTCATTAACAACCTAGGTGAGGGGACAAAGTAGATCCTCAGCAAGTTTGCTGATGATGCAAAGCTAGAAGGGGTGGCTGACAGCCCTGAAGGTTGTGCTGCTATCCAGTGAGGTCTGGACAGACTGAGAGCTGGGGGAAGGTGAACCTCATGAAGTTCAGCAGGCACAAGTGTAGAGCCCTGCAGCTGGGGAGGAATAACAGCAAGCACCAGGACAGGTTAGGGGCTGCCCTGCTGGAAAGCAGCTCCATGGAGAAAGACCTTGGAGTGCTGCTGGACAGCAAGTTCTGCATGGGACAGCAATGTGCCCTGGTGGCCAAGAGAGACAATGGGATCCTGGGGTGCAGCAAGAAAAGTGTGGCCAGCAGGGCTGGGGAAGTTCTTCTCCCCCTCTGCTCTGCCCTGCTGAGACCACACCTGGAGTACTGTGTCCAGTTTGGGGCTCCCCAGTTCAAGAGAGACAGAGACCTGCTGGAGAGACCAACAGAGAGCCACAAGGATATCTCTGCTATAAAGAAACATCTCTGCTATAAAGAAAGACTGAGAGCCCTGGGGCTGTTTAGTCCAGAGAGATCCCCTCTGAAGGGGATCTGATTGATGTCTATCAGTATCTGAGGGGTGGGTGCTAAGAGGAAGGGGCCAGGCTCTTTTCAGTGGCACCCAGGAATAGTAGGTACAAGCTGGAATCCAGGAAGTTCCACCTCAACACGAGGAGAAACTTCTTTACAGTGAAGGTCACAGAGCCCTGGAGCAGGCTGCCCAGAGAGGTGGTGGAATCTCCTTCTCTGGAGCCTTTCAAGGTCAGCCTGGATGTGCTCCTGTGTAACTTCCCCAGGTGATCCTACTCTGGCAGGGGGTTGGACCCCATGATTATAGAGGTTCCTTCCAACCCCTAATATTCTGTGATCCTAAAGTTCTAGCTCACATTGACACTAAAGCCTGAGTCAGTTTTAGGTTCATCAGATAAAAATAATTTGGTTTAGAGTCAGGCACCCACTGAACTTCTGTTGTTCACTGACTGTAGAGAAGGAGGAGAAAAAAAAAAGGCAAAGAGTCTGTTTCAATCTGTTGGCTTATAAATAGACACAGGAATCCAGCTCAATATACACAGCCTTGAAAACCTGCCAGCCATAACACAAGCTATTGCATAGCAGTGAGTCTGTGCTGGAGGATGCTCCAGGGAGCTATCCATTAGCCTCCTGCTCAGGGAAAAGTTTGACTGATGGCCCATTTCTGACAGTATTTTCCTCTCCCCTGAATATAAATAGTTACGACAGCTAAAGTGTTATTCTCAGCTGTAGTACACAGACTTTTAGTATTTTTTTGTGTGCTTTTTAAAGTAAGTTCTTGGAGGAAAATAGCTGTGGAATGCTCTAATGGCTCCTTAACACAGCCTCTCTCCTCCTGCCTTTCACTCCCAACTCACAGTTGTCTGCTTAAAGTTTAGATTTGGTAAGTGGATGGTTTTGGTTTTTGCTTTGTGTTTGTTTGGGTTTTTTAATGAAAAAATATTCCTAGCATGTTCCATTACCCTTAAAGTCTTTGTCTGGAAGCATAATTTCTGTGTTTGGTAACTGAAGGGTATTCTTGTTCAAGAGTTGGGGTAAAAATAGCTTATTTCCCCCTTAGGAGAGCTACAATGATCATGCACATAGCCCTCATTTACACCCAGACAAAAGTAAAATTAGAGCTCTTGTCTCAAACATTAGCTATCACCACTGGTGTGATACAAGAGGATGAGGGTCTACACAGAACACCACTTATCAAAAAGCTTCCTCCAGAGCCATCACTCAGCAGTGAAAATATTTGGTGCGCACATACACCAGAATCACCAGAATCACCCACAGGATTTCCAAAGCCTGAGGTGAATTTCCCCACCATGCTTTGGCTATCAAGATACTAGTGTGGATACCTACCCAGGAGAAATGTTTCTGTGTAACTAGTTTATAACTTCTGTAATCACAGTAAATTAAACCTCAATGGAGGCAGAAGAAAGGGGGGTGAGGAAGGAGAAGAAAAAAAACCACATTGAACATCTGGAAAGAATGCTGCGAGAAGTAAAATCTTCCCAGGTCTGAGCTCCTTCAGCACACCCAATAAACCCTCTGCAAACTCCAGCCTTCAGGAGCTTTCCCCTGCTCCTTTCCTATTAATTCCCATTTACATTTTGGGCCAACGAGCTCCAGTTAATTCCTTTAGCTTTCAAGCTGCTGACACTTTGCTTTGCTGTCCCTACCAGCCCCTTGCAAGCCCTACGATGAAGCATTCCTTACTCACCTTTTCCTGCTCTTCAGAGCGGTTTACAAAGACATTGTACTTCTTGATTATCTTTTCCAGCCTGTTCAGTGTGTTTGTTTTCTGCCTGTAGAGAGCCAGACCAACCTCTGGATGCCTTCTAAACCTTTTTCAGAATAACCATGTGCAGAAGGAAGAACAAGTAAATCAAACACCTACACCACATAAAAGCAGCGAATGGGTTCCTCAAGTTTCTACAGCAAAGCATGTTTGATTCTTCGCCCCTTCAGACACTGGCACATTGGTTTGTAGTTTTCATGGCTACAAATCTGGTCCAGTGACCCCACAATATTTCAGTGATGGTAGCTAAATTAAAGCCCATCACTTGTGTACATAAAGGCATAGGTGTTCTCCCTTCTGTCCCAAGACTTCCACACAGTGAAGACAGAAATTGATTTTCCTTCTCTATAAAAATGTTTATACACTACACATCTTGTACAGCAGCCAAGAAAGTTGGCACTTGACTTGCCATTTTAAACAAATGCAGAAGTTACTTCCCTGCATCTTATCTTGGCTACCTTTCCCCCTTTCCCCTGCTCTGTGTACAGAGGCTTTAAAGCAGGAAAGAAAAGCACTCCCTCTATGCATTGTGAAAGCCCCTGCTTCCTGCCATGCTGCACTTCCAACCAGAGGTTACCTCACTGCACAGTGTGTGGCACATGTGCACACATGCAGGCCTCTACAAACTTACACTTTCCAGTAAACAACTCTAAACCTCTCACCTTCATTGGAATTTAGCTTTCTTTTAATTCTGTGGCTGTGCTGATCTAGACCAGCATCTCAGAGCCTGGGTTACACGTCAGCAGGGTCAGGGTGAGGAAGGCAATGCCTCCTACATAGAAGATAATATGTTGTCTGGTACCAAAAGTCACAACTGTTTCCCAGATACTAGTACTTCAGTGTGATTCCTTCCACTGGCAAAGAATGACCATTGTTGCATCTCACATCATCGAGGGCATGGAGGAGGGCAACGTCAAAAAAGAAGCTGCCAGTAGAGGAGGTCACAAGTCACTTGCATCAACAAGCCTGCAGGAGAGTTTGGAGAATAAGTGTGATGGAGAGTGACTGAAGGAGCTGGGGATGGTTAGTGTGAAACAGAGGAGGATGAGGGGAGACCTCCTGGCTCCCTACAGCTACCTGAAAGGAGGTTGTGGAGAGGTTGTTGCTGGTTTCTTCTCACAGGTAATTAGTGATAGAACAAGAGGGAACATAGAATACATAGAATACATAGAATAAACCAGGTTGAAAGAGACCTTCAAGATCACCGTGTCCAACCCATCAACCAATCAAACACCACCCAAACAACTAACCCACGGCACCAAGCACCCCATCAAGTCTCCTCCTGAAAACCTCCAGTGATGGCGACTCCACCACCTCCCCAGGCAGCCCATCCCAATGGGCAATCACTCTTTCTGTATAGAACTTATTCCTAACATCTAGCCTGAACCTCCCCTGGCGCAGCCTGAGACTGTGTCCTCTAAACATGGTTAGATGCCACGAAGTAGGTGGCAGTGCCTTAACCGTATGCGTGTTGTATAGGCCACAAGGGCCTCTTCCATCCTTATCAAGGGGAGTGCTAACCTTCTCTCCTTTCATACAACACGACAACAGCCTCAAGCTGCAGCAGGGCAGGGTTAGACTGGAAAGTAGGAAGAATTTTTTCCCAGCAAGCGTGGTCAGGCCTTGAAATGTGCTGCCCAGGGAGGTGGTGGAGTCCCCAAGCCTGGATGTGTGATTGGTGATTTGGATGTGGTGCTTGGGGCTATGGTTTAGGGGTGACCCTTTGTGGTGGTGAGAGAAAGTTCAGTTCTCACACACACACACAAAGAAACCACAGCTAACTCAGTCGGAGAAGCAAAAATGAATAAGCTATATTTACAAGCAGGATGAAGTGCAGATGATTATATACACAATATCCAGTATTTACAATATATACAGAAATATACAGCAAAGAACGTAACACAGAAGACCTTTCCCTCCTCCAGCCAGGAGGGTCCCCCCAACTGTACCCACTTCTTCCCCTACCTCCCTTTTTTCCCAGAAAAGGTTAGAGAGAAAAAGGTAATTATTAAGGAGGAAATTCTGTTAGCTCAAAGCCTATGCAAGAATTAGTTTCTTATCTGTTAGTTGAAGGCCAGCACCCACCAGCACAGACAGAACACAGCTGCTGCTCAGAGAGACTGAAGCAGACAGACTGAACTGACTGAGATTCAAACCGAACTAAAGCGAAACATTTAAAGTTGCATTCTACCAATCTACCAAAGAAATTTGTTTAGACTTACCTTTGTTTTCATTATTCTACCAAAACATTCAGCCAGAGTGTTCCAGTAACTGTCCCTTTCTTAAAGGCACAGCCTAAAACTGTCACACCCTTGTAGAGCAGGGCTCTGGGTTGGACTTGGTGCTCCTGAGGGCCTTTTCCAACCTGACTGTTTCTGTGGTTCTGTTATCCCATAAACTACAATTTCTTTCTGAATAGTGTCTTTTGCCATCCTCTAGCACACTGAGAGGGTTGTCCCGCTGGGTCAGTGCAGCACACTGACACAGGGGTTAAGGTCTTCAGTCAAGTTTATAGCCTGGGCTCTTCAGCTCAGCTTGAGGCTGCCACAGGTTGGAACCATACAAGTGGGCTGGAAACCCTTTGTGAAGCTGGCCCAGTGAAAGCAAGACATTTCTAGGCCTCATTGTCCCCAGATGGATCATTTGTTGTTACCCAGCACTTTTCTTCCTCTCTGGCTCTCCTCAGAAATCCCCACAGCTACTCTTGGCAGTTCTGAGAGGATGTTATTGAGAGCTGCTTTACTGTAATCTTTACCATGCCCTTTGGAGACAGAGTATCCAAGAGCACTCCGTGCTGCCCACGAATCCTGACTAGGAAGGAGCAGAGATAACCCCCCGAGGCTCTTCCAACTCCACTTCTGATGCACTTTCTGTGGATAAATGTGCACTTCAGTGATAAAAACATTAAAAAAGAGACAGAGCTTTCTACACAGCCAGCCAGTTGAAGATTGAAGACAGTTGAGCAGGCCAATGAGGTTAGTGGGAAATGGTTTTCCAATATTTAGTTGTGCTTTGCGGGATTTGGGTGGGGGTTTTGTTGGTGCTTTGGGGTTTTTTGGTTTTGTTTGGGGTTGGGGTTGGGTTTTGTGTTTGGTTGGTTTTGTTTAGGTTTGTTTGGGTTTTGTTTTGGTTTTTTTACTATTTCCTCTGTTCCCCAGTGTTGCTGGACTTGTTGGAAGTTGGAAAGCCCTGATAAGCAAGAGTAGTGGAAACACATACATTTAGCTGGCCAAAATGATTTGACCGCATAAAAGCTACATAGGCCAGACTTAAATATATATATATTGTTTAGAACTTGTTCCTATCAGCTTTTTACTCAGTCTAGCACACAGGCTGTTACAAGCCTGCAGCAGTTCTCAGAGTCACCAAGCCAGTCCTGCCACTTTAGTCTCAGAGACACAGCAGACTCAAGCTAGGCAGCATAGAAGAGTGAGCTGCCAGACCTAGAGGAAAGCAGACTTGTTTGCAGATCTGCTCTGTGCTGTGCCTAGAAAACAGGTATACAGGTGGGACAAGCACCTGAGCTAGCAGGCCTACCAACCTCAACTCATTATTGAGGAAGAAACACATGAATTTTGTTATGCCTGACTTTGTGCCCTTGGCCAGCATTACAAATCACTGTGCTTTTGTCTGTGAACTCTCTGGCTCTCCAGAAGCACAGGAGAACAGAATTAGCCTGCAGTTGCATGCACACAGTGCAGTCAGATTGAACACTTGTTAAGTAAGAGACCAAATCAACTGGGAAACACTTAGAAACATCATAGGGGTTGTAACAGAGCAGAAGAGAAAACAAAGTGACTGCTGAGAACTGTTTTCCCTATAGTACCATGTCAGGGTTGTTTGCCTCCAAAGGCAGCAATTTGTAAAGTCCAACCCTGCACAGAGCAGCAACAGTTCTGTTGAAGAGTGCTTCCTCCCACACCAGTGCTGAGGAGCCTGCTGCTCAGATCAGATCCTGACACCACACTGTAGCTCTGCATCCCTGTACAGGATGTTAAGAGCACAGAGGGGGAGCACCGAGCCTTCTGCTGGCTAGAAATCCTTGCAGCACAGGAGGGAGATGAGGTACACGTGCCTCTGGAGGAAGGTGCTGCAGTGTGAATAGCACTGCACAGCAGTGCCTGAGAGGACACAACAGGGGAGCATGACTCACAGTGGAAGAGAGCTCAGCTGAGTCCTGGGGAAAGTACTCCTCCCCCAGGAAAGCTGGCCTGAAACAAACCCAATCCTCTTCCACCACAGTGGGCAGATTTACAGTAGATATTAGGAAGAAATTCTTTCAAGTGAGGGTGGTGAGGCACTGGAATAGGCTGCCCAGGGAGATTGTAGATGCCCTCTCCTGGAGGTGTTCAAGGCCAAGATGGATGAGGCCTTGAGCAACCTTGGCTGGTGGGAGGTGTCCCTGCCCACGGCAGTGAGTTAATCAGAGAGCTTTGCACAAGGGCAAGGCAAGGGCTTCTGCACACACTCAGCACTGCCAGAGGACGTGGGCCCTGTGCTGAAGGACAGCAGAGACCAGCATTGCAGCACGGGAACAGCAGTCTGGAACAGGGTAAAGCCCAGAAGGCTGAGCCACAGGAGCTCATCTCTAAGTTCATTGTAAAAATAGGTTTTGATTTCAGGGTGACACTCCAGTGCAGGGCACTACAGCACCACATGCTCACCATGACTGCGCTCATCCACTGTGAGCAGCTCAGCTGAGACAAGCCTGCTCCAGGATGGGCAAAAGCCTGCTGTGTGTTTCCAACCCCTGCTAAATAGCCCTGGAGCTGCTGTGCTAATGATGCTCCCACGGGCACTGGCTGTGCTGCACTTCCCTGAGGTTCTCTCCTCATGTCCCCATGTCCCTTTGCTTATTGCTTTGGGGGACCTGTTTTTATGTCAGTGGCCTTGGAGCACCAGCAAGGATGCCAAAGGGAAGCAGAAGAAAGCACACACTGCATGGCAACACCCTGGCTACAGCACAAGCCTGGAAGCAGAGCTGGTAGCACATCCCCTCCAGAAGAGACTGCTTTTTAAAGCCATGAGCTTCTTCCAATTGTCTGAGGAACCAGTGTCACCCAGTATCTCAGGGGTACTGAAGCCTTTGCATCAGTCTTCCTCCAATACACTCACAGTATCAGATGTGGAGAACTCTGTCAATGGTTAGTAGGCAGAAGTAGGCACATCAGTAAGACAGGATTGATGGCTGTGCTTTAAAAGCAGCAGTAAGTTGCAAGACTACCTCACACAAACCCACAGCTTTGGCTATGCTAAGTGTCTGTGTAAGTGTTATGGGTTTAAGTACCACAGAGTGCAGTCCTCCAGGAGCTAGACAGCCCAGGATGTGGACCAGAAAGTGTAATCTATGTTATTTCATTCCCATAAGCCTGCAACCACCAGCAGAAAGTGCAAGAGGGCTCTAGCACTAGAGTTGGCAGGGCTCATTGGGAAGGCTTTAAACTAAGTCTGAAGGGGGTGGGTGAGGAAACCAGTCTCTCTGGAGAGGAGAGAGAGGGACATAAACTAGAGTTAGATGAGAAATCAGCAGCCCAGCTGAAGTGCAGGTACACCAATGCATGCAGTATGGGTAACAAACAAGAGGGACTGGGAGTCTCGGTTCACCAGTGTGGTGGTTTGAGCCTTAGCTGGGGCTTAAAAGCTCAGATTGGGGCAAGGCTGAGAATCCTTCCCCCATTTCCATCCTCCCCTTTCCCAATGGGGGGGGGAAAGGGAGGGGAGCAAATCCACCAAAAAATAATTTGGGTTCAGCTTGGAAGTAGAGAGGCAAAGAATTTTTCTTTAAACAGTATATATATATATGTATGTATATATGTATGTGTGTATGTATATATGTATGTGTGTATGTGTGTATGTATGTGTGTGTGTGTGTATGTATGTGTGTGTGTATGTATGTATGTGTGTATGTATATATGTATGTGTGTATGTGTGTATGTATGTGTGTGTGTGTGTATGTATGTGTGTATGTATATATGTATATATGTGTGTATGTATATATGTGTGTGTATGTCTATATGTAGGTGTGTGTATGTCTATATGTATGTGTGCATGTGTGTATGTATATATGTATGTGTGTATGTCTATATGTATGTATGTATGGATATATGTGTGTGTGTATGTGTGTATGTATATATGTATGTGTGTGTGTATGTGTGTATGTGTGTATGTATATATGTATGTGTGTGTGTATGTGTGTATGTATATATGTAGGTGTGTGTGTGTGTATATATGTGTGTATGTATATATGTAGGTGTGTGTGTATGTATGTGTGTATGTGTGTGTGTATGTATATATGTGTGTATGTGTGTATGTATGTGTGTATGTATGTGTGTATGTATATATGTGTGTATGTGTGTATGTATGTGTGTATGTATGTGTGTATGTATATATGTGTGTATGTGTGTATGTATGTGTGTATGTGTGTATGTATGTGTGTATATCTATCTATATATTTCTGTAACAATGACAGGCAGGGTTCACAAGGGTAGGGAACAAGGATGGGTGGGAGGAGGAAAGAAAAAAAAAAGAGATACAGAGCCAGTCCTTTGCAAAGTGTGGCAGCAGCAGGGAAGACAGGGGAGCAGCAAGCAGCAACTCTTTCGTCCCCACTGGGCAAGGATGGGGCGGGGGGGAAGTGGCACAGACCAAGTCATTTTCCCAGGGGAGAAAACACCCTCCAGGGAGGGCAGAAAAACTCTCTTTTTTTTCAGGATGGGCCTAGCCCACCACAACCAGGAAGACTCTGATGTAGTTGCCATGACAGAAACATGGTGGGATGATTCACATGATTGGAGCACTGCACTGGGGGGTTACAGGCTCTTTAGGAGAGACAGGTGAGGGAGAAGAGGAGGAGGGGTGGCCCTGGATATTAGGGAATCTCTTGATGCCTCAGAACTTGAGGTAGAGGATGAAAGGACTGAGTGCCTGTGGGTTAAAATCAGAGGGCAGCCTAACAAATCTGACATCCTGGTTGGAGTCTGTTACAGACCACCCAGCCAGGATGATGATGAATTATTCTACAAACAACTGGAGGCTGTCTCAAGATCATCAGATCTTGTCCTTGTGGGTGACTTCAACCTGCCAGATATCTGCTGGGAACTTAATTCAGCAGAGAGGAGGCAGTCCAGAAGATTCCTGGAGCGAATGGAGGACTGCTTCCTGACGCAGCTGTTAAGTGAGCCTAGCAGGGGCCAGGCTCTGCTTGACCTGCTGCTCTCCAATAGGGAAGGGCTGGTGGGGGATGTGACCGTGGGAGGCTGCCTAGGGTGCAGTGACCACGAGATAGTGAAGTCTTCAATATGCAGGGAGGAACAATTAGAGAACCCTCCCTTCACACTTCTGGAGGGCAGACTTCAGCTTGTTCAAGCAACTAACCTGGAGAGTCCCCTGGGGAGCAGCCCTTGAGAACAAAACGGGTCCAGGATGGTTGGACCTACTTCAAGGCTCTTGAAGGCACAGGAACAGAGAGGTGAGCTGAGAGAAAGGCTCTGGGCCTGGATGACCAAGCAGCTCTTGAAGGAATGAAGGGAAAAAAGGAGGAAATATCTCCTTTGGAAAGGGGGGAGGCAACTTGTGATACATTTAAGGATGCTGTTATATCGTGTAGGAGAAAAAAAGAGAGAGGCAAAAGCCCAGTTAGAATTCAAGCTGAGCACTGCTGTGAGAGACAATAAAAAGCATTTTATAACTATAGTAATGCTAAAAAAAGGGCAAGAAGAACCTCCACTCCTTGTGGGACCTGGAGGAGAACACTGTAACCAAAGATGAGGAAAAGGCTGAGGTTCTAAGTACCTTCTTTGCCTCTGTTTTCAGCAGTGAGGTAGGAGGACTCCAGGATAACTGCCCTCCTGAACTGGTAGATGGGGTCAGGGAGCAGTGTAGTGTCCCTGAAATCCATGAGGAAGTAGCTTGGGACTTGCTGAGCCATTTGGATCCCCACAAGTCCATGGGAGCAGATGGGATCCATCCTAGGGTGCTGAGAGAGCTGGCAGATGAGCTGCCAAGCCACTCTCCTTCATTTACCACTGGTCCTGGCTCACTGGAGAGGTCCCAGAGGACTGGAAGCTGCCAAGGTGATGCCCATCCACAAAAAGGGCTGGTTGGATGAGCCAGGGAATTCCAGGCCTGTCAGTCTGACCTCAGTGCCAGGCAAGGTTATGGAACAGTCATCCTGAGTGCAATCACACAGCACTTAGAGGATGGCCAAGGGATCAGGCCCAGCCAGCATGGATTTAGGAAGGGCAGGTCCTGCCTGACTGTTATGAAGGGACTGCACAAGAAAATGTCTAAGTTTCTTGTGAGAGTTGTTTTATCACAAAAGGAGAAGCAAAGGAAAGAGCGACGTGCCAGGCTGCAGACTGCCCTGCAACACACTGCCAGTCTCTGCCAAAAAGCACCTTACAATTACCATCTTTTCTTTCTATAGCTACACCATCTCCATCTGCATGCTTATGCTTAATAGAAGGCAGGGATATGATCATGATGTCTACCAAATTCCTGGGCTGCGTGAGCATGTGTCTTCCTTATGGTAAGGGTCGTTCGGGGGTTGCAGATGAAGCAGGGGAGCCTTTCTCCTGTATCTTTTCTCACACAGGCACAGCTGTTCAGGACTTATCTAAGGTCAACATTCTGCAGTCCTGAGAAAGTTGGCATTTATCATCTCTTTGAAACCGAAACAGTCTGAACATTTACCCTCTGCTCTCAGAACAAGCCAACCGTCCTGAAATTGTGTTTTGTAACACAAATCACAAACCACTATTGCACTGCTAACACTGACCAGCCTGATCTCCTTCCATGCCCAGCTGACTGCCTGGTGGATGTGGGGCAGGCTGTGGATGTAGTTGGCGTGGACTGCAGCAAGGCCTTTGACACTGTCCCCCACAGCAACCTCCTGGCCAAGCTGTCAGCCCATGGCTTGGACAGCAGCTCTCTGAGCTGGGTTAAGAACTGGCTGGAGGCTGAGCCCAGAGAGTGGTGGTGAATGGTGCCACAGCCAGCTGGCAGCCAGGCACCAGTGGTGTGCCCCAGGGATCAGTGCTGGGCCCCAGCCTGTTCAATATCTTTATCAATCTTGAAAAACTTCCTACTGCACCAGGTCAGCTGGCAACAGATGGAGCACATCTGTCCCAGAGGAGGGGAAAGATCAGAGTGTGCAAGAATGGCCTATCCCCCAAAGGGAAAAAGATTCTAGGAAGGGAACTGGCAGCTCTCATAGATAGGGCTTTAAACTAGATTCGAAGGGGAAGGGGCTGAAACCAGTCCCCCCAGGCAGGAGTCTGGGGGTGATAAGCTAGAGCCAGAGGTGAAACCAGCAGCCCAGCTGCAGTGCATGTACACTAATGCACGAAGTAGGGGCAACAAACAAGAGGAGCTGGAAGCCTTGCTGCAGCAGGAAAGTTATGATGCAGTTGCCATCACAGAGACATGGTGGGACGACTCACATGGCTGGAGCACTGCAATTGACAGCTACAGGCTCTTCAGGAGAGACAGGCAAGGAAGAAGGGGTGGAGGGGTGGCCCTGTCCATCAGGGAGGCACTAGATGCCATTGAGCTGGAGATCAGGGATTATCAGGTGGAGTGCCTGTGGGTGAGAATTAGAGGGAAGACCAGCAGGGCAGACAACCTGGTTGGAGTCTGTTGTAGACCACCCAACCAGGAGGAAGATGTTGATGAGTCATTCTATAGGCAGCTTAAGGCTGTCTCAGCATCACCTGAAGGGGGCTACAGGAAAGCTGGGGAGGGACTTTTGAGGGTGTCAGGGAGTGATAGGACTGGGGGGAATGGGGAAAAAACCTAGAAAGGGGTAGATTGAGGTTGGATGTTAGGAAGAAGTTCTTTCCCATGAGGCTGGTGAGACACTGGAATGAGGCACTTGGTGCCATGGTCTAATTGATTAGTTAGGGTTGGGTAATCAGTTGGACTTGATGATCTTGGAGGTCTCTTCCAACCTGGTTGATTCTGTGTAGATTCTCTACCTGACCTTGTCCTCATGGGCGACTTCAACCTGCCTGACATCTGCTGGGATCTCAACACAGCAGCAAGGAGACAGTTGAGGAGGTTCTTAGAGTGCATGGAGGACAGCTTCTTATCCCAGGTGCTGCGTGAGCCTACCAGGGGCAAGGCTCTGCTTGACCTCCTCTTCACCACCAGGGCAGGGCTGGTGGGGATGTGGTGGTCAGAGGGTGTTTAGGGGCCAGTGACCAGGAGAGAACTGAATTGTCAGTACTCAGCCAAGCTAAGAGGGGCAGCAAGAAGACCTCCACTCTGGACTGCCGGAGGGCAGACTGCAGGTTGTTCAAGGAACTAACTCAGAAGGTTCCTTGGGAAACAGCCCTTAGAAACAAAGGGGTCCAGGAGAGCTGGACCTGCTTCCAGGAAGAACTCTTGAAGGCTCAGAACAGGCTGTGCCAATGTGCCGGAAGATGAGCCCCGGGGCAGACAGCCTGGATGGGTGATGAGCTTCTGAAGGAACTAAGGGGCAAAAAGAGGGTGTATCATCTTTGGAAGGAAGGGGAGGCAACCCATGGAATGGTTAAGGATGTAGCTAGGTCTTGTAGGAAGAAAATTAGGGAGGCAAAAGCACATTTGGAGCTTAGACTGGCCTCTGCTGTGAAGGACAACAAAAAGTCCTACTATAAATACATTAATAGCAAGAGGAGGGCAGGGACAACCTCCACTCCTTGGTGGACATGGAGGGGAACATTGTAACAAAGGATAAGGAAAAGGCAGAGGTACTTAACACCTTCTTTGCCTCAATTTTTACTAGCAGGACAGAATGTCTTCCAGACAGCTGGGCTGCAGAGCTGGCAGATGGAGCCAGGGAGCAGTATAGTTCCCCTGTGTTCCAGGAGGAGGTGGTTAGAGATCTCCTCAGCCGCTTGGATCCCCACAAGTCCATGGGAGCAGATGGGATCCATCCTAGGGTGCTGAGAGAGCTGGCAGATGAGCTGCCAAGCCACTCTCCATCATTTTTCAGCAGTCCTGGCTCACTGGAGAGGTCCCAGAGGACTGGAAGCTGCCAACATGGTGCCCAGCCACAAGAAGGGCCGGTTGGATGAGCCAGGGAATTCCAGGCCTGTCAGCCTGACCTCAGTGCCAGGCAAGGTTATGGAACAATCATCCTGAGTGCAGTCACACAGCACTTAGAGGATGGCCAAGGGATCAGGCCCAGCCAGCATGGATTCAGGAAGGGCAGGTCCTGCCTGACCAACCTGATCTCCTTCCATGCCCAGCTGACTGCCTGGTGGATGTGGGGCAGGCTGTGGATGGAGTCTGCCTGGACCTCAGCAAGGCCTTTGACACTGTCCCCCACAGCAACCTCCTGGCCAAGCTGTCAGCCCATGGCTTGGACAGCAGCTCTCTGAGCTGGGTTAGGAACTGGCTGGAGGCTGAGCCCAGAGAGTGGTGGTGAATGGTGCCACATCCAGCTGGCAGCCAGGCACTAGTGGTGTGCCCCAGGGATCAGTGCTGGGCCCTGTGCTCTTTAACATCTTTATTGATGATCTGGATGAGGGCATTGAGTCCATCATCAGTAAATTTGCTGATGACACCAAGCTGGGGGCAGGAGTTGATCTGCTGGAGGGAAGAGAGGCTCTGCAGAGGGACCTGGACAGGCTGGACAGATGGGCAGAGTCCAAGGGCAGGAGATTGAACACATCCAAGTGCCAGGTTCTGCACATTGGCCACAGCAACCCCAGGCAGTGCTACAGGCTGGGGTCAGAGTGGCTGGAGAACAGCCAGGCAGAGAGGGACCTGGGGGTGCTGGTTGATAGTAGGCTGAACATGAGCCTGCAGTGTGCCCAGGCAGCCAGGAGGACCATTGGCATCCTGGCCTGCATCAGGAACAGTGTGGCCAGCAGGAGCAGGGAGGTCATTGTGCCCCTGTACACTGCACTGGTTAGGCCACACCTTGAGTCCTGTGTCCAGTTCTGGGCCACTCAGTTTAGGAAGGAGGTTGACTTGCTGGAAGGTGTCCAGAGAAGGGCAACAAAGTTGGTGAGGGGCTTGGAGCACAGCCCTGTGAGGAGAGGCTGTCGGAGCTGGGGTTGCTTAGCCTGGAGAAGAGGAGACTCAGGGGTGACCTTATTGCTCTCTACAACTACCTGAAGGGAGGTTATAGACAGGCAGAGGTTGGTCTCTTCTCCCAGGCAACCAGCACCAGAACAAGAGGACACAGTCTCAGGCTGCATCAGGGGAGGTTTAGGCTGGAGGTTAGGAGGAAGTTTTACACAGAGAGAGTGATTACCCATTGGAATGGGCTGCCCAGGGAGGTGGTGGAGTCGCCATCACTGGAGGTGTTCAGGAGGAGACTTGATGGGGTGCTTGGTGCCATGGTTTAGTTGGTTGGGTGGTGTTGGATGATAGGTTGGACACGATGATCTTGAAGGTCTCTTCCAACCTGGTTTATTCTAGTCTACTCCTATTCTATTCTATTCTATTCTATTCTATTCTATTCTATTCTAGTCTAGTCTATTCTATTCTATTCTATTCTATTCTATTCTATTCTATTGATGATCTGGAGGAGGGAATGGAGTCCATCATCAGTAAGTTTGCAGATGACACCAAGCTGGGGGCAGGAGTTGGTCTTTTAGAGGGTTGGAGAGCTCTGCAGAGGGACCTTGCCAGGCTGGACAGACGGGCAGAGTCCAAGGGCAGGAGATTGAACACATCCAAGTGCCAGGTTCTACACATAGGCCACAGCAACCCCAGGCAGTGCTACAGGCTGGGGTCAGAGTGGCTGAGAGCAGCCAGGTGGAGAGGGACCTGGGGGTGCTGGTTTATAGTAGGCTGAATAAGAGCCAGCAGTGTGCCCAGGTGGCCAAGAAGGCCAATGGCATCCTGGTCTGCATCAGGAACAGTGTGGCCAGCAGGAGCAGGGAAGTCATTGTGCCCTGTGCTCAGCACTGGTTAGGCCACACTTTGAGTCCTGTGTCCAGTTCTGGGCCCCTCAGTTTAGGAAAGATGTTGAGCTGCTGGAAGGTGTCCAGAGAAGGGCAACAAAGCTGGGGAGGGGTCTGGAGCACAGCCCTGTGAGGAGAGGCTGAGGGAGCTGGGGTTGCTTAGCCTGGAGAAGAGGAGGCTCAGGGGAGACCTTCTTGCTCTCTACAGCTCCCTGAAGGGATGTTGTAGCCAGGTGGGGGTTGGTCTCTTCTCCCAGGCAAGCAGCACCAGAACAAGAGGACACAGTCTCAAGCTGTGCCAGGGGAGGTTTAGGCTGGAGATGAGGAGAGAGTTCTTCCCAGAGAGAGTTGTTGGCCATTGGGATGTGCTGCCCAGGGAGGTGGTGGAGTCCCCATCACTGGAGGTGCTCAAGAGGGGATTGGATGTGGCACTTGGAGCCATGGTTTAGTAGTCATGAGGTGTTGGGTGCTAGGTTGGACTTGATGATCTCTGAGGTCTTTTCCAACCTATGGAAAGATGCTTATGGATTCTGTGATTCTATGATACTCACACCAACAGGCCAGCTTTGCTTGCATCAGAAATAAACGTAACAGTAACCTGGTCTAGCTGCCAGCACATGGGCTGGGAGGACTTCCCTGCAGGATTCGGCTGAGGGAGACCAGGTGTTGGTTCTAAGGGTGGGCTGAGCATACATATATTCAGGCAGATCTCACAGTGGCTCATGGGGCTAGATCCCATCAAGAAGGTCTTGTTTTACTCTGAGTGAAAGCCAAAAGGCTTTCAGCACCTACCAAAATATTTAGAAGCAGCACAGAGAGACTGAGGAGCTGGGACTTCATCCAAAATAACCAGATACTCCTAGAGGAGTACCTGCACAATGGAGGACTGACATTGCTGCCAACACAGAGCCATCACCCCAAAGCTGGAGTGCAGAGGCAGCCACTGTCTGCCGAAGATGTTTATTCTCTGTGGTTCAGTACTAAGTGTGCCTTCCAAAGGGACAACAGGCCACATCTCTTGGTCTCATCTGCACAGTTACCTAGCAACCTGAGTGTTTGTCGCACCATATAGCTAATTTTGAACCAAGGAAGAGCCAACCTTTGTGTCTCCAACTCATGTGACAGTTGCTGGCTATGCTCACACACTGGGAAGCTGCTGAGGCATGCCTCAGCTAAGCCAGGCTGAGCTCTGCTGCCCAGAGTCTGCAGATGTGAAGCATGGGAGACAAGGCAGAGGGGACACAGAATTATTACAGTTGAAAGATATTAGTGAGACACACATCACACTGCATTAGATGCCAGCACACATGTGAACGTGTCCCTCAGTCCCTGCTGCCCTGCTCCATTCAGATGCTCTCTCCAGCTCTTCAAATTCGTAGTGCAAAACACAAAAGGCTTCTCCAAAGCCAGCTGTGTTTGCTGCTCTTCTTGACAATCATGGTAAGATTATATCCAGTAACTCTCACTTCTCCAAGGCACCCAGACTTACCAGTCAGCCTCCTTCCACACCACATAGTCACAGTCACATCCAGCTAGGTACTCTACATCTAACAGTGGAGAGTATCAAGATGACTTTGCCCTTCAGCACTCTCATATTCCAGGTGCACAGGCTGGAAGCAAGCAACAGTCAAGGCATACGTCTGCATGGCTGAGTTTGGCCCTCATCAGTCTCACCACAGGTGAGGAGTCACCAGTGACTGCTTTCCTGCAGGCATGCCCCAGAAGCTGACAACTGATATCACCAGCTCCATCCCTTATCTTTTATCACTTCCCATTTCATTTATCATTTCATATGCAGACTGTCCTGAATTACCCTGCTTTTGGCAGCGGGGGTGGACTTGATGACCTCTGGAGGTCCCTCCCAACCTCTAACATCCTGTGATTCTGGGGAGAAAGTCACCAATAGCAGAGGATTGCTGTGAATTGCTCAGCACTAGGTGGGGACTGACACTTCCTTACAGCAACTCTAGTTTTGTGCTGTGCAACAGACACACCAACAGCCCAGTCCATCTCATTCCCCTGCCTCCTGCAGGAACTGAAAGGTTCTTTGTGTCAGCTGACATCAATATGGTCAGACCAAAGGATAAAGGGGACAACAGATCTCTAGCCAGCCACAGCTTTTGTGGGAGCATGGCTTGTACAGAATCTCCATTACAAACAGATTTGTGCCTTCTGCCTTCCCTCGCATGTTATCCTGCCCAGCAAGTGTAGCTGGGGATTTGCATTGCAGGGAACACACAGCCAATGCCATCTGGCTACTGCTGAGAGTGTTGCCCAGGCCAGTGGTGGTCAGGGCTTCTGAGCCCTGGCAAACACTTCAGTGGGTGCATGTTGTAGTTTGAGCTGGGTGCCCCCCTGGTGCATTCACTTCCTGTGTCCAGAAGTCCAGCCCAGAGGGATGGACACAGGAAATTGTGTATTTCCTACCATAATTCTTTGCACCACTATAAGATCCAGTGCGGAGTCTGGCACTTCCTCTTTCCTTCCCTCTCCGAGACTTGGTAACTGGGGGAGAGATCTCCCGGCCATGGGCCTGATTGGGCCCAAGGCCACAGGGGGATGGGCAGTCTCAGGCCTGGCCAGCTGAGACTAGCCCAGCAGAGGGAGGGGGAAGAAGGAGCCCTGGGGGTTTTGCATGCACCCTCAGGTGGGGATGGGATCTTTCTTTGTCACTGCGCTTTGGGTGTTCTGTAACATTCACTGCTTTCTATTTAAACTTTCATCACTTTTGCAATCCGTTTGTCTGAGTGTTTTATTCCTGCCCGTGGTGGGGAGGGGACCTGTCCCAACCCATTATAGTGCCCTGAGGAAAATTCAATGTTTGGGCTTCTACAGCCACACTACAGTTACCTGGTGCCAGGGTAATGATCCTCTAGAGCCTAGGGGTGACAAATGCAGCCACTCTTGCCAACGAGCGGGACACCTTGGGAACTGCACTCCCCTGGCACAGGGAGAGGGCTTGGCACAAGAGCCCAGGAGAGACAGGGTTGTATGGGGTATTGCAGTCCAGGCATTGCTGGTCAAGGCACAGGCTATGGCACTCCAGTTGTTTCAGCCAGATAGTGCTTGGCATGCAGTTGAGAGCAGCCTCGGATGGCAGCACACAGTCTCTTTCCTAAAGCCAAACTTCCAGGAGCTGTCCCACCAGTGCAGTAGGCATTCATGCAGCTTGGCCACTCCAGGCTCATTTTTAATGAAGCACCACTTTTGTGTTGGCTCCAGGGCTCCTTCTTCCCCCTCCCTCTGCTGGGCTAGTCTCAGCTGGCCAGGCCTGAGACTGCCCATCCTCCTGTGGCCTTGGGCCCAATCAGGCCCATGGCCGGGAGATCTCTCCCCCAGTTACCAAGTCTCGGAGAGGGAAGGAAAGAGCCCTGGGGGTTTTGGATGCACCCTCAGGTGGGGATGGGATCTTTCTTTGTCACTGCGCTTTGGGTTTTCTGTAACATTCACTGCTTTCTATTTAAACTTTCATCACTTTTGCAATCCGTTTGTCTGAGTCGTTATTTCTGCCTGTGGTGGGGAGGGGATCTGCCCCAACCCATTACATTTTGGCGACCAACGTGGGGCCGGGTAATTAAGTAATTAAGTTGATTTATTGCTTGTCTCAGCCGGAGAAACGAAATGAAGGTGCTCTGGGTTTTAGAACGTTTATTTTTCTCGGTCTGTGGCATGCTGGTCTACCGGTACTGCATCGGGTTGATGTTAGACCAGATAGGTAAATATTTAATGCGTAAAATCTATTTGTGGTTTATGCATAGGATCCAGCTGTTGTATAAACACTGTTTGGGTTTTTTTCGGCTCACTAATTACGGCAATAGAATGTCTTCCACTTTGCCGATCGAGATAAGGGAGTGTAACGCTTCAGGAGGTCAAAGATTAACTTTAAGTGCTGTCTGGGATCTTAAGGTGATTTATTTGACGGGTGTAATCCTGCTGTTGCTGATAATTAATGTCTATCTGCTGTGGGCTCTATATATAGAGAAAAAGGTTTCTTGACCATGTTTTGTGATTAAACAAAAATCTAGGAAGTGTAGGCGTTCCTCTAAATCTGCCCCAGAGTCCTCGAGTGACGAGGAAGGGGCTGCGTCAGTTAGAAAAATAGCAAAACCTATTGGCAAAGCAGCCTTAAATGCTCCACTCTATGACTTTGGCAAGCAGCCAGGGGCGGCTCCCATTCCCAAGATGGCGACCGGTAGTGAGGCAAGGTCATTTCCGTCCACCATGACAGGACCGGAAGGGGCCCCCACGGTGGCTGGTTTAGATCAGGACCTGTCAGCTTCTATCAGGATGGCTGTAAATTCAAACACAGCTCCAGTTAAACAAGTAGCAGTCTTAAAGACCAGAGGTGGAAAGGCCAAAGCTGATCCAGGAGCTAGTGGAACTAATGGAGGAGAAGAGCAGGAGACTGATCCTGGTGAGGGAACCTCTGCTAGGAAAGTGCCTGCTGGAGATGAAGAGAAGATTTGTCTTAGAGATATAGCTGAGTTATTGAGATCATCACAGGATGGAGATGCAGCTAAGACTGCAGCTGGCAGTGGCGCTTTTCAGCTTAAAGAGGTCCTTAGGAGAGTGACAGCAGGATTATGGGGACAAAAGTTTCAGGAAGATGTGATAGATGGAGAGCAAGATGACATCACCGAATGCTCGTCACCGAGGGAGGAGATTCGCAATGTCCGCAAAGATTACCTCAGAGCAGATAAGGAACCCATCCTATCTTGGCTTGCTAGGTGTTATGATACAGGTGCTCCAGCTCTAATAGTTGGAGACAAGTCAGCAGCTCAGCTAGGAACTCTCTCAAAGGATAATGGAATAGATAGACATCTAGCCAGGATTCTCGGTAAGGTTAATCTGTGGATACGCCTTTTAATGGCGGTTTCCCTGAGATACCCTTCCCGAGATGATCTTCCATGGAATCCTAAGCCCTGGACTACCATAGATGAGGGAATTAAGCGTCTGAGAGAGTTTGCCATTAGAGAGATACTCTATGGTGACCATGATACTCTGAATCCTGACGATATCCCTGTGGCAGCTGGTCTTGCTAAAAAGCTCATCAAACTTGCTCCTTCCAATTATGCAAACATTTTGGCAAGCAGAATTGTGGCAAGAAATTATGGTGGAGATCCTTCTACGGTTGGCCAATTCACTGATCAACTAAGACAATTGGATGATAGCATGACACGGGTTTCTTTGGTTTCAGCCATTAAAGCTCTGTCTAGTGAGATAAAGGATTGCATGAGAGAGCTGAAGGATGAAATCAAAGATTCCATATGCCAATTGGCACAAAGAGATGATTCCAATTCTTCCTCCAGGTGGGTGCAGGTTTCAGCTGTGAGGAATAGACATCCTCCAAGGAGGTCATTCCAAAACAGGCCAAACCAAAACAGACCACCAAGGCAATCACGTAGGACCATTTGGATAACTCTGCGTGATCAGTTTGGTGAGAACATGAACAGGTGGGATGGTCAACCGACTTCTAATCTTTTCAGGAGACTGAGGGAACTGCAAAGTAGCAGAACCCAGGGTAGCAATACCAGAAGGGTAGCTGTTACTTCCACAGTTCCCCAGGACAACAATGACAGCTCCAACAGTGACTCCAGTTCTAACACTGCACAGTGTGCTCGTTGCACCTGTGGAAATGTTCCCCACAATTAGGGGTGCCCTGCCTCCCGCCACGGGGAGGAGAGGGATAATGGAGATAACAGAATCTATTGGGATGTGTACATCCAGTGGCCTGGCACTTCACAATTTCGGAAGTACAGGGCCTTGGTTGACACAGGAGCTCAGTGCACCATATTGCCATCAAATTATCAGGGATCAGAGTCCATAACTATTCTGGGAGTCACTGGTGGATCTCAAGAGTTAAGTAAGGTAGAGGTTCAGTGAACCGAGCTGGACCGGCACATTCAGATCTGCTACGGAGAGTAGAAGGTGATAGAGTTCCTGTTGTTAGAGAAAAGAATCTGTTAGGTAAAACTGTTTGGGTATTTTCGCCCTCAGGAGAGGCTAAACCTGTCTGAGGGGTGGTTTCAGCAGAAGGTCCGGGTCACACTTATTGGGTAATGCAGGAGAATGGTCAAATTCAGTGTATTCCACAAAGAAATTTAACTTTAGCTGAAAGAGTTTAATTTCCGACTGTTGTACAGCTACAACGCGCCCAAAGGAAGAATCCCTGAGGAATCTACAGTGCACGAACCCTGAGAACCCTGAGAGCCCTGAGTCAACTGAGAGTCCCTGTGTTCCTGTTTGCCTTTTCTTCACTTCGTCTGCGGAAAGACAAGCCGGTTTCCATTTTCTTATTTCTTGACTTTTTTGGACTTATGAATTGTCTACATCTGAGTATAGCCGGAACGGACTATAAACTTTACTCACGAACTGTAAATATTGTTTCTGATTGGATGGACAGTGCGAACGACCAATGAAATTGTTTAGAAGGGGTGGACAAAAGAGGAGGCACACTCTGGGAGGAGGGCCAGCCAGGGAAGCTGGACAAGAGGTGAGATATTTTCATGATGTGTGTACACAGTCAGAAAAACATAACTTTAGATTCCATCCAGTAGGCTTATTATTGTTAATGGAATATAACTGGGAGTCACAAAATGAAGTAACAAGTGCAACAGTTTGGAATGTTGTCAGCTGACTTTACCCAAAGTTCATTTCTTCAAAGCTGTCATACCTAAGTGTCCTGAGCCACATACCCTAAGCAAGTAAAAATCGCCATGAAAGATCTTGTCTCTGAAGTGCACTGGCCCAGCATGCAGTCTTGGCTTTGATCTGAAACACACTGAGAGGAGACAGAGCTCTCTCACGTGGCTTTTGGCACTACCTGTGCCTTAGAACACAGACAATGAGCAGAGGGGAAGTGTGACAGGGATGGCTGGGGCTGGTTAAGCTTCCCTGAGCCGTGCAGCTTGAGATCAATTCATGGCAATCCAATTTATGTTTTCTAGAGAAACCTCACCAGTCCTGGCCCAGCAGGGAATCTCAAAGATGTGGGACACATGAAAAATGGAAACCAACTGCATCTTCTCATACCAGCAGTCTGCTTCTCCAGGATACGCAGTTGTGGGAGAGCAGTAGCATCGAGCTTCTGGCTCCTTTGCTGAGGACAGTAGCACTTCCTCCACTCCCATCAGCTGGCCCTGTGTCTCTATAAGCTAAACATCATTCTGATAATCACTCCTGTACAAGGTGTTTCTCATACCACATTGGACGAGAGTGCTTCTCCTAAGCCAAGACTGGAATGAGTTCAGCTCCCAGCCAGGCAATGCCATGGTCATGATTTAGTACATTCTTGCCTGGCAAGAGCCTGGAATAACTCACTGGAGTCACCAGGAGACCAAGTCTGGATACCAAATGTTACCAACTCCAGCTTTGAAGAACTACTGCAGCACTCCTGGCTGCTCCATTCAGCCCAGCCTCTCTTTCTCTCCCTTTTACAGCATTTTGCCATATTCCCAGGGTACTCTCCAGCCTCAGAGCAAGCTCAGTGACAAAATCAGGCACAATTTTCTAAGCCATTGACCTGGACTAAGCTCTCCCTAGCCCTTGCTGCTGAGTAGCTTTCCATGGAGAGACTGCAGTGATTACCAGTGAAGTAGAAAATAAATAGACTCCATCAGGGAGGTAAATGATGGAGAAAGCATCATTCCCTTAGGTGGGGAAAGAAATAACATTAGCAACAGCAGAAGGACCAGCATCATACTGGAGCAGAGTGGGACAGATGCAATCCCACCTGGACAGATATTTTTAGCGCTAGTTTCATTAGCAGGAGAAAATCACTCTGAAGATCACTGTTCTTCTGCCCAACTTGGCCTTCCTAGCCTGCCCTGTGCTGATTTCCCTTTCTTGCCTATAAGCATCCCTAGGAAAGACATTTTTACATGGATATGGGAGCAGGCCAGACAGGGAGTTATAAATGCATTTGCCACTGCAAGAGGATGTGCAAGAAAGATTTGAGAATGTGCTGGTACTCATCGGTCTCATAGACACCTTTCCTACCCACATGCCCAAAGTCCAGCTACAAGCTCAGAGGGACCAAGGTATTGTTCTTTCTTGCACTCCAAGGGACCACACTGCAGCTGAGCAGCCTGCACAGGGAACAGCTCACTTGCCACAGCAGCCATGGAGAGAGCCATGGTGAGCAGTACCTACATGAAGAGTTGCAGAGTTGCAGCAAGGAGAGCCACAACTCAATTGCCAGGGGCAAGCACACCCAGCCCCGGCAGGATCTGTGAAAACTGACTAGCTACATTCACTCGTTTGGGACCTTACCAGAGCAGGTAACAGCAGTGCCTGCTTCTGCAGCTGCCAGCCTGGAGCAGGCCTCCCCACAGCCCCCACACAGGTCTCACCACATGGAGCAAGAAGGGATACCAGCCACAAGACAAGCCCTGCTTCCACCAGGACTCAGGGAAAGGACCCAGAGCTGGAACCTAGGCTGTGCTGTGTTCTCTTGCACATGAGAAACAACTTTCCTCTTCTCCCCAGCTAAAAAGCCTCTCTCACAGATGCAGGTAAGGCTGCGGGGCTCCAGCTCAGGTGGATTCAGAGGCTCTCAATCTATGTTGCTGTAGGTCATTGGCTCCATGCTCCTTACAGGGACAATGCCAAGACCTGTTTAACATCTTTGTCAGTGACACACATTGGCACTGAGTGCACTCTCAGCAAGCCTGAGGATGACACCAAGCTGTGTGGTCTATTTGACACACTGAAGGGACTTTTTACAAGGACTTGTAGTGATAGGATGAGAGGAAATGGCTTTAAGCTTGAGGAGAGGAGATTGAGACTGTAGATGAGGAAGAAATTCTTTAGAGTGAGGGTGGAGAGACATTGGAACAGGCTGCCCAGAGAGGTCACGGATGCCCCTTCCCTGGCAGTGCTCCAGGCCAGGCTGGATGAGGCCTCAAGCAGCCTGGGCTAGTGGGAGGTGTCCCACTGTGGCAGGGAGCTTGAAACTAGATATCTTCAAGGTCACTTCCAACCCAAACCATGCTATGAACCCATGAATCCAGTGCCCTCCCTCACCATTGCCATCAGCCACAAACTGCCTCAGCCCTTTCAGTTTGACACAAATCTCATTGCTTTTGCAGAGGGTTAGCACAGGCAGCCAAGTCCAGCTAAGTTCCTTGCCCTGCAGTCTCTCCTCACCCATGCTGGTCATGAGGAGAGCTTTTATGAGGTCTGGTAAGGTTCTTCTCAGAGAACACCAAGAGTGCTGTATGAAACCTCCCCCAGTTTCTCACCTGTGAAGCAATACATGGGGCTTACGGAAAGCCTTAAGTAGCTGCCACAGGGATGGAAATTGTTTGACCACTTTTTCATTGAGAGTTATCCGTGATTAGGGGACTTGAGCATCGCCCCTGTGAAGAGAGACTGAGAGCCCTGGGGCCATTTAGTCTGGAGAAGACTGAGGGGGGATCAATGTTTATCAGTATCTGAGGGGTGGCTGTCAGGTGGAGGGGGCCAAGCTCTGTTTGGTGGTGTACAGCAGTAAGACAAGGACCAATGGATACAAACTTGAAGAGAGAAGGTTTCAGCTCAAGATGAGGAGAAACTTCTTTACAGTGACGGCAACAGAGCCCTGGAGCAGGCTGCCCAGAGAGGTTGTGGAGTGTCCTTCTCTGGAGACCTTCCAAACCCACCTGGATGCATTCCTGTGCAGACCGCCCTGGGTGATACTGCCCTGGCAGGGGGGTTGGACTCAATGATCTCTGGAGGTGCCTTCCAACCTCTAATGTTCTGTGATTCTGTGATCCATGTAACAAACTCCATTAAGAAACCCTGCACTGCTGGGATCAAGAACAACTTCATGGTGTATGGGCTGACTTCAAAGCAAGATGCAATTCCATTACAGGCTGCAGAGGTTTTTAGGCACACCAAGATGGCAGAATACCACCATAGCTTCCACTCAGGGCTTTCAATTCTCTTTCAGGCCCATTTTCAAAGGAGGCATTTATCATCATCACAATCCCCTGAGTTGAACCCAAGGCACAGCAGCATGCAGGAGCATCTGTGAACATCTGCCAGGATGAAAGGAATTAGAACAAAAATGACTCCCCCTTTCTGTGCTGCTTTTCTCTATGCACTCTGCAGACAAGTTTCTTTGACACATTTCCCACAGATCTATAAAGCATGACATGAAAAGCTTGTGCCAGTGTAACATATCCAATCATTAAAACCATGTAAGCACCAGCCCTCATCCTTTCTAATGATCCTGTTCCAATCTATTTATGTCACCAGACTCAAATTGGGCTGCCTTGTTGCTCCTACATGAGCAATCACTGCGATACTTTGGGCAGTGAAACATGAAGTGGAGTAAGAAACTTTGTCATTTCTACCTCCAGAAGAATTTGTTCACAGTTGGTGCTAAGGACCAGGCTGAGCCCTTAGCCAAGAGAACACAACCAGACACAGCACTTTTCTTACTTTTTATATAAAATAGACACACATTTTCTCTTGCAAAGAGTTTGAGCATAACTCCTGTATGTGAAATCTGAACCCCACAGTGAAAAAAGCAAATTCCTGTAGCACTGACATACATCCAGCTGCTGCAAAGTGTGAAGTGATTGGTAAGAGATTTCTAGTCCATGGACTGTTTTCTTCTGGGTTGTTTTGTTTTGTTTTGTTTTGGGTTTTTTCCCTTCAAGATATGCACAACTGATTAAAAAATAAAATTAAACACCTAGATAAGAATCATACGAACCAAAGGCAATGCAAAGCAGCTCCTGCACGAGAGGAACACGCAGCATGACATCCACGCCAGGCAGAGCTTTCTACAGTAGTGCAGTTGTAGAAGCCGTAACTTTTACAGAGGATACCACTGGGGGTATTTTCTAGAAGAATAAGTTTTCAGCAAGTCAGTACAAAGATGGCAATGAACTTTTCCACACAGTCACTGAGGCTACCTGAAGCAGCTTTGCCACATGGAAATATCAGGGGGTGCCAAGTGCCTTTTTTCACTCTTTCTTTTTCTCTTTTTTGCTACTGGGTTTAACCGTACACAAAAGCAGAGTGGTGCATCTTGAAACTGCTGCAAGAGGCTTGAGCTTGAGGGGAAAAGGTCTTTAAGGGCTAATATTTTCCAGAGATTCTGCATAGAAATTAGCACTTGGTCAGCTTACTCACATACAGGTTGATGAGACTTAGGCATATCCCAACCATTTCACTGAGCTGGCAGAAGAGTACAGCCAAGGCTCGTACAACTGGGTTCTAAATAGCCCAACTATTAACATTAGAGTGACACCATCTTCCTCGACCAAATGCTGTATGCCAAATGTTGACCTGGTTTCTCTAACTGTTGAGAAGATTTCATAGCTTTTAGATAGTTTTAGGAGTGTACAGCCTCCCCTGAAAGTTAGGCTCTTTCATTTTGTGTATTTTTTTTTCACTTAGACATCTTCCATTCATGTGCATTCATGCTCACACCCCCTGTCCTCAGCCAGGGCTCTGGAATTAAGGCCATTTGCACTGCTGCATTCACTTACTGTTGGGCCAAACCAAGTTACCTATGCATTTGTAGGAAAATCTACTCCAAGGAGATTATGAGAGGGGGGGAATGCCCCCCACTGAGTTATCCGGAAGGATGGAAAAGGAATGGAAGCAATGAAAGCTGGATTTTAATAAATAACCCAAAAGTAATAATCTGAAAATATAATATAGGGAGGAAGGGGAAAGCAACACAACAGTGTTTTCCATTCAGGATTAAAATGCACAGTGAGTACAGGGGAGTCCTGTCTAACCAGCTCCACTCTAGTCCTGGAGAGCACTGCGGTTTAGCCAAGGCAGCTTGCAGAGAGAATGCGCTCGGCCCACACCCAACGGAGCTCCAGTCAGTTATTGATTTGCAGTCATGCAGAGCGCTGGAGCTGGCAGACAACAATGTATTTACAGCTCATTATTTTAGAAGCTGTGCAATGCTAGAGGACACTAATCATCTCTTATGCTTAATTAAGGTAATATCCAGTTTTCCAGCAGGTAAGCCACTCAATTTATCTTCTACACTGCATTTCATTTTGGTGGAGGTAACTCATTTCATATCATGCTCCATTCTTCCTCTTCGTCTGCAATAAACCTTTCTCAAGACTACTGCCCTGAACAAACACAGTGTTTCAGCATGGCTGCCAGTGTGACATGGAGTCAGCTTCAAACTTCACAACGGTTGAACTGTTTTGGCAGCTTACGGTCTGAGCCGTTCCCCAAACATACTGGGGAATGCACAGCTGGGTGGCTCAGGAAAGCAGGGTTCATTGCTGAGCTGAGAAACCCAGCTCCAAAATGCAGACTCAGCCCTTCAGCATACAATTGTAATCTGGTTCAGGTGAGGCTAAACTCCATGGATATGTTACCTGCAGAATGCAAGCGAGTGGCTGAACATACTCCATGCTTTCCAGCCAAACCACCTCCCTCACTGGGAGGATGCTCTCATCTTTCTAGGTTACTCTGCAAGTAAGACTGTTGCAAAACCAGTAATCCTTCTCCTGGACCTGGGAGGGGGAAAACCAAAGCTTCAAGGTGTGCCCTGGTTTTAGGAGGTCAGGATAGCTTTGATCAGGTTGTAGGATGAGTATGAGACAATAACTTCTACCAGGTCTCTCAGGAATGACAAACTAAGATTTAAGCCAAAGCTAAAACCACAAACCTAAGTCTTCCCCCTCACAAAGCATTGCTATAAAAAATACAACTTCTGTATCTGAAAAAAATATGTTTTGTTTGCCACAATTTAAAGCTGTGGGGCTTGTAGAATATATAGTATTTATTTAATATAACTTTCTGAGGCAAAGTTTATAGCTGATACATATTTTTAAATTAGACATTTCTCCCCCCACCCATGCTTCAGCCACACTCTGCAGATGTCTCCTCTGCAGGGGGCTTTGCATGGCACTGCTCTGCCAACCACAACATGTGCCTCCATGCAGTGGTGCTGCAGGCAGCCTGCTAGCCTGGCCACACGAGTCTCTGGTGAAGCTGCCCCAAAGGCAGGCTCACCTTGGAGAGAGGCAGACAGCTTTATGGTCTAGGTACCTCTGAACACCCTGGCAATGAACCATCTACAACTTTGAAGTGCATGGTGGGAAACTGACTGCTCTCAGAGGTCATTCAAGATTTGTTTTCCCCAACCCGTGGGACTCTGCTGGCATCACCTGATCTTGTCCCAGCCTTCTTGGCAGTGCCCAGCCTGTGTTAAACTGCTCCATGCAGAGCATCCAGCATACCACCTGCACTGAGGACCTGCAGAAACATGGTCAGCAAGTCCATGAGCATAAGAGACATGCGAAAGTGGTTGCTGACCCAGCTGGCACCTGGGTTAGTTGGTGCTGGCTGGGTCACTGCCACGCAGGCTTTTCCTACCATGCTACAAAGGCATCACATTCCTCATCTGAACTGTCCCTTACTCATAATGGCAAACCCTGTGCCTCTTTGGCAGAGACTGTCCACAATCAAGCTCACATAGAACAACTCTCACAGCAGCTTCCCACTGCAAAGAGGAACAAACTGCTGACCTACTCTGACGTCTAAATCGTGGCAGTGAGCATGGTGGCACCGGTGCCCTCTGAACTGGTACAAACCATGGTGGAGGCAGTAGCAGTGCTGGTTTTCCAGGGACCAGTACGTTCCAGTGTGCCCTGAAGCATCGCTGGAGGAGTTTCTCAAGCACACCTTGGTGGTACTGTGTTTTCCTAACTTCAGGTAACACAAGTCACAATGCCCAGCTAGGCAGCCAGCTGTGAAGGATACCACCCAATTTGTATAACACAGAGAAAATATATTAATCATTTGATTATTATAAGTTAAATAAATACAGCTCAAAAATAAAAGCCCCAACTCTGAAAAGAATTTTTTTTTCCCACTTTAGTATTTAAAAATAGAGATTTATGACTGATCAGCTATAGTTAATTTTCTGTATCTTTTTTGGGAGGGCACGAGAACACTCGGACAAAGTGTTTTGTGAGCGTCATCACCATGGTGCATGGGCCTTGCCCCTGTACACACACACAAAAGCCTCCTTAGTACCTTTCCAGGCTAGGAATCTTCCCTAATCTCTCTGTGGCTCTACTTTACCTCCTATATTGACCAGACCCATTGTTTGGTTGCTTATGGGGACTGGGAGGAGGGACAGGCAATCCTAGAGCTTCCCATTGCCTTAGGACGCTTCCTTTTTCTATTTATTTTTTTTCCGGAGTAGTCATAATTTGGCCTGCAGGGGAAGGGCAAAGGTTAAAGCCTGACCCTGAATTACTACTATCTTACAAGTAAAACATTCAGGTGAGGTTTTCCTGCAAAGGATCATTTGTTCTACTTGTAGAATCATCCTTCCAGGGTGATACTCAGACACCGTTTTCCCTTTCTTTAGAATCATTTCCAAGTCACATTTAGAGCTGTAAGAGTGGCCACCACTTCTTCAACGTCAACCCCTTGAAACCTTCTTATGTGACTGTTATGTGACCACTTCCTGGCTCAGATGGACCTGTCAGCACTTCAACAAAGCCCATCAGTGGTACTTAATGTGGATGAGGTGAGCTTGTGCTGGGTAACAGGAAGTACTACTTCAGCCCTGCCACAATGGATGAGTGCTTTGTCTCCACGGTTTCCCCAGTGACAACCAAGATATTGAAGGTACACATCCCACCCATAATCCTGGTGTGATCAAAATGGGTTCAGCCTAAACATAAATCTTGATTAAAGGGAAGTATTCCATCATTCTCCAGCATGTGCAACAGGCACTGAGTGTCTCCTGTAATGTCAGTCAAACATAAGCATGCATTCAAAATTTGCCTCCTGTAGTCAAGTCCTATCAAAGCTCCTTCAGCATCCCTTGGAGCAAGAGGCTTCCACTATACTTGTCTCCAAGGGATATGGGCTTCTTTCCACTGGTGACTGAATGCTATGTTTGGTCTTTCTCCTGGATCTCCTGAAATCGTTTCTCCAAGCGGTCCAGTTTGGCCAGATTCTCCTTCAGCAGCTTGCTGTTTGGAACCAGCTGTAAAGCTTTCTCATAGTAGCCACGGGCAGTGACGTAGCTCCCCTGCAAAGAAAATGAGCGATAGACCTCATTCACATTCTTTGACATAGAAAGTTCATTCAAAGAACAACGAAGAAAAAAGAGTTTATAAAGCTTGATGTTGTTAGGTGATGGGAATACTTCACTATGAAACAGAACACCAAGTGCCATCAGCCCAAATGGGACCAAACACACACGGCAGCAAGAAGCAGACTTACAGTTTCTGTTATGCTGTACCACAAGAGTTGATTCCACTCAGAAACAGGAGTGCTTGAGGGTATCACACAATGTGACTCCCTAAGGCCCAAATCATAATCATATGCTGAAGTATTCAAGAAGATATGCAACCACAGGGCAAGCTGTTTCCTCAGAGTTCATAAAGATGTCTAATGCAGCACTCTGCATCTTTATTAATAATTAATTTGCTAGAGAGGAAAGTCAACTTGCAGTGACACTTGTCTAAGGTAGGTCAACAAGTGTCCGAGTTTGGGCTGGGTGCCCTCTGCTACAGGGGTGTTTCCTGTGTCCAGAAGCCCAGCCCAGTGCATGGACACAGGAAATTAGGTATTTCTACCATGATCCCCTGCACCACTATAAATTTACGGCGGGGTCTGGGCACTTCCTCTTTGCCTTCCTCTCCGACACCTGGTAACTGGGGGAGATGTTTCCCGGCCACGGGCCTGGCTAGGCCCAAGGCCACGGGGGGATGGGCAGTCTCAGGTGTGGCCAGCTGAGACTAGCCTAGCAGTGGGGGGAGGGGAGGAAAGAGCCCTGGTGGGGGGTTGGGTGTACCCCCAGGTGGGGATGGGACGTTCTTGGGTATGTTCTGGGATTTCTCTCTCTTTTGTCACGGTGCTTGTGGTCCTCTGCAAACTTTCATTGTTATTTTTTATTGTTTTTCCTATATAAACTTTCCATCACTTTTGCAATCTGTTTGAGTTGTTATTTCTGCCCGTGGTGGGGAGGGGGTCTGCCCCAACCCATTACAACAACTGAAGCAAGAAAACTTTATTAATGGTTTTGTTGTTAATAACCTTTGTTAAAAGTTGTTCCTTGCAGCCCACCCTCAAGATGAGATTTCTATTACAGGAAACATATTTCCCAGCAACCTGGCTAAGAGATTCTAACTGGGGTGGACAGATTTTCCTTCCTTTTGGAAAAATACGTTGAGCACACCCACTACTCACAAACCTGCAGCCCTTCGCAGTCTCTTAGCAGAGATTACTGCCTCTGCCTTTGACAGCTTACAGAAAACCAAACTGTCCTACCTTGATGTGCTCAATGCCTCCCATGTTCATCCAAGCTTGTGCTTGGTCTGGGTTGAGCTCCACAGCCCGTTTATAGCTCTGCAGGAAGAGGAAGCATTTTTAGTTTAAGAGTCTGACTCTTTAGACAAAAACAGTGCTGGAGGTGAAAGAGAAATAAAGTTTCCTTTCCTTCTGAATCCATTTAAAATAGTTCCCCTCATAGTTCAGGTTCCCCTCATATGCAGTGCATGAGATGAATTTCAGTTTCTTTACAGCAGAGGCAACACAATGAACTGCTCCACTGTGGAGCAGAGCTCAAGTTTTCCTGCCCACAGCACCATATAAGAAGCTGCACCCCTCTCCCTGCTACCCTGCACCACTGGAGACTCCTGCACACCAAGGTAATTTCCTTGGGTAAGGGTCTGCCTACCAGAAGCCATGTGTGGGCTGCAATACACCCTTTCGACAAGGCTTTGATTGGGAGGTGCAGCACACTGCAGCACAGCCACTTGCATGGAGGTTTCACAGGGGCCTGAGGGCAGTGCCATCCCTCCCCACCGCTTCTGCTGCTCTGTGTGGGAGAAGCAACAAAGACCTTCTGAAGTCTATCAAACAGCACTGGTTTTATGGTGTCACAACAGGAAAGGATTCAAATCATCTGTAAGGATATGACAATATTCAGAGCTGTGCCAATAATATTTAATGACAACATAATTTTTAAGCTATTAAGCTTCTCAGCTATTAGGTAATGAGATGAGATATGACAACAGGGGGCTCTCACAGGTTGCCAAGCTTCCAGCTGAGTCACCTGGAGATGGTCATCACCAGCAAGAGGGACTGGGGCTGGAGGACCATTGATCTGGTCAATGAGAAAAAGCCTAGGCTCCTCCACAATCTCACCACAACTCTGTACTTAACCTCTCAGATCAGGCATCTTTATTTCCACACAAAAATGAGGAAAGAAGTTGCAACTAAGTCTGGCAAAGTTAGCTACCCCCAAACTTTAACTGTACCACTGGTGAACTACTAAGGTCCAAAGCTGGAGTGTGTGCACCAGAGAGTATTAGATGCAATCAGTCAACTCTATCTTTTAATCTATAAAACTATGCATAGGGCTTTGAGAAATCATACCTCAAAAGCCTTGTCAAGGAGATTCTGTTCCCTTAGCTGGTTTCCTTTAGTGAAAAAGAGCTCTGATATGACTTTGGGATCCTTTGGTTTCAGCTGAAGAGCTTTCTCTGTAGCTTCAAGTGCCTGTGAAAAAGCAAGAGGACACTGTAACTGTATTCTGTGCCTTTCCACTTCTCATATTCTCCTCCCACCACAACAGTCATCTTCCTTCTTCCCTTGTTTGTCCCACATCATTAACACACATGGAAATTAGGTTTTTAGATGCCTATGGCTGTGGAGCTGCTTAGGTTCAGTCCCAGTATCCAGACAAAGAGAAGTGTGGGAGTGGAAAAAAATAAATCTCCTGGATTTATGGCATGTGATGTGTCTCTGCAGAGAGGGAGTGTAAAATCAAGGCTGAGCTCTGGGTGCGAGCCCGCAGGACAAGGGTACCCCATGAGCACAGTACCTTGCCATAGTGCTCCTCCTTGCTGTAGATGGCTGCCAGGAGGCGGTAGCACTCCAGGCACTCCAGGTCCTCGCTGAGGATATGGTTTGTCATCTTCTCAGCCTCCTTTGTCTGCCCCATAACTGCTAAAACCTGTGCCTGTGGAGCCACATGATCAAGGGTTATGACCTTAGAGAGCTCAGCCCTCCTACATGCACAGTGCTGTGCCCAGGGGCTGCTGCTGCTCTTTTGTGGCCCTGCCCTGGGCAGGCTGCCCCCACTCACCAGAGCCAGTCGGATCTCTCTGTTGGAAGGCTGCAGGGCTGCTGCCTCCCTGTAAACCTGCAAGGCCTCTTCATAGCGCGCGGTGTTGTAATACAGAGCCCCCAGCGCGGACAGGATCTCAGCCTTCCGCGACACCTTCAGCGCCCTGCAATTTAGGAATGTGAGATGCTTCCAGGTAGTGTGGCCATGAAAGCAGGAGAGTGAGCTGTGTCTTGTGCTAGGATAGAGCAGTGGAGCTCTGCACTCTGCTCATTCCACCCTGGGCAGTACTCATGTAAGGTGCCAGCGAGGGCTGAGCGTGCCCACAGCAGCAATCCCTCTGCCTAAGGACTGGGCTGTCTGTGCACACCAGTATGCAGCAGGGCTGGGGATGGCTGATTGTAAGGAACTTGGGGGATGTGAGCAAAAATCTGGATGTCAAAAAGGAAGCAAAAAAAAACCCACCCAGCTCACCCTGCCGCATACTGGGAGTCAGATGTTGCCTACTGGCACATGCTGGGAAGGGCCAGAGCTCCAGAGGGTGCCAAGATTTGTTGTTGGGGTGTGCAGCACTCACAGACCAGCTTCAGTCAAGGTGGGAGTCATGCTAACAACCTGCTGACGCCACAAAATAACCTCTTGACTTTATCACTAGATCATCATCCCCAGCCAAAAGCAGCAATATGTCCATCCTGGGGTCTTGGGAATGCTCTAGGGAAGTCAACACTGCCTGAGTCTGTGCTGCCTCTCCAAGCCCCAAACTCAGCCAAACAAAGACAAATCTGGTTTTGAATGGTTGGGGAAGAAAGGGAGAAAAACCCAAACATGGAAATTTCTGTCTTCCATCCTAAATTCTTACCTCTTATACCATGCTTCAGCCTCCTTGTTCTGCCCCAGGGAGCGGTAAAGCCTGCCCAGGTTCACCATGGCCACGTGGTGAGCAGGGCTCAGGCGGATGGCCTGCTTGTAGTGAGACATGGCTCGCTCGGGAGCCCCTGCGGAGGAGAGCAACTGTTGAACTGGCGCCTCAGAAAAACCCTGTCAGGAATTCAGCACACAGCAGTGCTCTGGATTTCTTTCAGCTATGTGTGTGTGTGAGCCAGTTTGATATAGAAATCCTGCCTCAGCCTTTCTAGAGATTAAAAACTTGCTGTCTAAATGAAGATTTAAGCTCCAGTATCTGGAGATGACCTGGAGGAGTAGATTTTCTTAGAGGCAAGTTTTTACAAGCCAGGGGTAGGATCGCCAGAAGAATGCTGACTGAAAGCACTCTCCTACCATGCTGCCAGGGGGAGACAGCCTTGTGCTGAGGACAAAGTCAACCCCAGAAAGTGGGCTGGGGCATGTGTTTCATCTCCTGGTAGGGCTTCCATCCTTCCACACTGGCCCACTGGAGAGCTGGGCAATGAAGACACAGAGAACAAGCCACCCTGTGTTCCCTACAGTCCCACAAGATTTGCAGATTGTTTCAGTTCTTTGCAAACAGAGGCTACTCCTTCCCCCTTGCTGTGCTGCCCTGCTCAGTCTCTGTGCATTGCTCAACAGGACAGGGAGCAGATGCTATCAGCCTCGGGTCAAAAAATCCCAGGGCAGAGGTGCCCAGGTGCCTATTTTGGAGTGCCCAGGCACTATATCTGTGCTTCAGAGAAGCCATCGGGTGGCGCTGCTCCACTGTGTGAAAACATCTGCCAGTGCCAGGCCTGCAGCCCCTGACCTAACTGAGCACCACAGAACCCAGCAGCAGGCAAAAGCAAGGCACCAGGCACTGCCCCCAAAGCCTGAGCTTCTGTTGCTGCTTGTTTTCATGATGGTTCTCCTCAGGAAGGATCTTGCAGTGCTTCCCTCAGGCTTTCCTTTCCTGCTGAACACATGAAGGGGCAGAGGCAGCTGCAGCACCTTGGCAGTGTGAGTGCTGCTTTTGCAACCTCAGCGTTTGGTTAAGGGCTTTGCATACTCCGGACCACACACTCTCCTGATGAAAACCGAGACAGAGCTGTGTCCATCCAGCTTGGTTTTCCAGAGGCTGTCTATACAACATCACAGTAACACTGACACTTGTTAGGGTCTCCTTTACAGAAGAGCAGAGGGACCTCTGCAGAGAGATTTAGAAGCACTTAAGATACATCCAAGGTCAACAACATGTCTTTCAGGGGAGGACTTTTCAAAAGACCCAGCAGAAGCCTCACCTCCCACTGCAAAGCAGGCAGATGTTTTTGAGAATCAGATCTGCAAAACGTCTTGGCAAGTAGCTGTGCATGCAGCTCAGTTTGTCAGTCAGCCAGTGCCTCCCCTGCTCAACACACAGGGGGTAGGCACACTGCTAAAGGAGACACACCGAGCAGACACTGTGACCACTGCAGAGCTGCCTAGGCCACGGCTTCCCAGCGCTGACTCTCACTGGAGTCTTGTTGCACAAAATCCTGCAAGTAATTGGCACAGCGCTTCAGAGCATCACCTCCTGCCTGCAGGGGAGCAGCACAGCCTGGAACACGCTCACCACCAGCCAGCTCTTTCACACCCTGGCTGACCTCCAGAAGGGTTATTTACACATCATGCCTGAAGTATGAAACCTCAGTGATTTTTTCTTTTCTTGTTGTTTGTGTGTAGGGAAGTGTAAGAGTAAACCAGGAAGAGTGAGTTTTGGCTTGGCAGGATACCCAAGTGTGCTGCACTAGAACTGAATCCCAGTTTCTGGCAGGAATGAGGCAGTTTACCTGGGTTGGGAAGCAAAGATGAGTGCAACGTCAGGGTGAAAGTGCTGAGGTATTTTTATTATTTATAAGCTTGAATTTTTCCAGGGCACAAATTCAGAACCTCAACCTCTGCCACTAAAGCCACAATGTCTTTTTGACTATGAGTACTCAGTTTTGGCTTCATATTTGTTTCAGACTGGCACTACATAAGAGTGATGGCTGAGCATCAGCTCAGAGGCTGGACATCCAGCTGCAGACTGATGGGACATCATCATCCTGACTTCCTAAGCACCACTGGAGCCAGGCACCATGTGAAAGGGGCAGAATGGGTAGCATCTATATACTTTAAGCCTATATTTAATCACTGAATCTCAGTTCTGTTCTGGAGCGACTGGAGCAAGACATAAATTTGATTTCCACTTGTCACCTGTCAAACTTGGCCCTGCTTATAAAGCTGTCAATAAAAGGCAGCAGTTACAATGGCATTTTTTGTTGAATTTGTTATGTGGATGCCAGGAAATGCCTGGGTCCCACAAAGTTATACGGAAACCAGGAGCCCAGAAAAGAAAGGCATTAGATGCCATTAAGGAGCTCCTGCAAAATCAGTTCTCATCATAGAATCTTAGGTTCTGTTTCCACAGATGATTGTGGTTTAAAAGCCACGTTTGTTTTTATAGCGGTGACACTACAGAGCTGCTTTGTCACAGCGCAGAGCTGCAAGTGCTCCAAAGACCATAATGATCCACTTATGTGCCTGGAATTTGGTTTAATGTGGCCATACTTTGCTGGAGAACCAGCAGTATTGTCAGGGTGCTGCCCAGCTCAAATTGAAGAGGAAAACTGCCTGTGCAAGATGGGGAGAAACGCTGAAGTGAGTCTCTGGGCCGAGTGCCACCACCGCACAGTGCTCGCATTGATCACACAGCTCTGTGCGCTCTGCCGTCTCAGCAGCGCAGGGATATTTATTGCCAAGCTATGGTGGAGGCACTGCTATTGCTCTGGAAGCTTTTGACACCCCTTTAGATGTGTAGTGCTGTATAAAACAAATCCAAGCAAGTCAAGCAGAGAGCAAAGTCCCCTGTGCTTTCTCACTTACCAATATCAACCAAGAAAACACCATAGTTGTTATGCAGATCAGAGCTCTCTGGACAGTTCTCTATGCCAGCCTTGTAGACCTCCTCTGCTTCCTTCAGTTGTTCCTTAAAAGACACAGATTGCTTAGCCATGGCAGAAAGAGTATCAGTACCCCTTGATGCACATCCATGTTTTGTGACCATTCCCTGACTGCATGGGGAGCTTGGGGAGCCAGCCCACCCCATCCTCAGGGAGGCCAAAACTTAACCCCATGACATGGACACCATGTAGCTGCTGTCTGGCACCCCAGAGGAATTTAGACAGCTTTCCTCTGCATAGGGGGATGCATAGATGTGTATCTGCAACTGGAGCTACCTGTAAAACAAAAATAACAGCTGGAAAAGGCAGCTCCTGTTCAACATCAACAAGCCGCAGCTGGGTGGAGTTGGGTCTGTGAGGAATAGCTGTCAGCTGGGAGCTCATCTGTTTCAAATTATTGTTCCAGTGAGCCTCTCACTAGCTAACATGTCCCTTCTGGAGCTCCATTATTCGTTCCCCAAGCAGTGGGGAAAATGTAAGGAAGACAAGCTTGGTGTGTCTGATGGCTGGGGGGTAGGGAGCTTCTGCAGGGGTTGAGGGAAGCTGGAGGAGGCTGGGGCACAATGACAAAGTGGCACCACACCACTCAGCCTTCCTTGCATTTGGCATAGATTTCAAGGCTTGCTGGTGTGAGCATTTCTAGAAAAAGCTGGCTCTGCTTAGCCTGAGCTCTGGGCAGCCTGGCCCTGACACAAACATGAGGTGTCTTGTTTGAATGAAATGACAACTTCATAAGGTTCCCATTTCCCTCCAGTCAGCCAGTGCACAATCACTGCCAGCATGCTCACTAGCAAGAATTATCAGAGTTTTCCTCACTCCCTAACTTCAGAGCTTTGCTGCTGGGTATATTTATGGAAGGAAGCCCTGACCAGCAGAAACCAGCACAGCACAGAGGAGTGTCACCATCAAAAAGCTTTTCTCAGTTTTTTCCCTTCCATGGAGTGGCACAGCCTTACAGAGACAACCTCCACAACTTTTAATGATGCTCCTAAGTGAAAACAGTCACCCAGGTCTCTGCCAAGGAAGACCTGGAGCTGGCAAGGCAAATCTGCTTGGGAGATGAATCCATGTTGAAATAAGAGGTTGGGTCCATTCCCAGCTACATATTCTCCTCAAGTCCTGCAAATCCCAGAGCCTCTGGGGCTTTTGCTCTGTAGCTGCTTAGATGTATGGACTCCATTCTCACCTCCTGTTTCAGCACTAGAGAGCTGGAATCAATCACACTGGGTGAGCCTAGCTTGCTGAAAGCACAGGGTTTGCCCCGGGTAAGTGCTTTCACATTTATTTGATAAAGGTCAGCCAGCAGGGTGTGATTAAACAGAAACATGCCTTTCAAATGTGCTTAAGTTTGGACATTTTTGATCAATACATGGGAATTTGATACCATTATCCTGTGGGAAAAGTGTAGTGATCATCAGAATGGCTAAAATGAAGAGCTGTTTCTTGAGAGAGCATCTGTGTCCCTGAGATGTAAACAAGCATATCTTCAAACTTTTCTGCATTAACTTCTTTTCCTCTGCTTTTAACTTTCAGTCAAGGAATGTGTGCAGCTCTGTCAGTTTCCTTCATTTTATTTACCAATCATAAACCTGTTCACTCACCAATATCCAGCACTTACAGCATTTTTATCATGGTTTCATCACTTTGTTGGCACCTAATGTCCTGACCCTGCATGCCTCAGGATCAGCACAGTCTGGGATGATTTCCCTAACAAAAGATTTGCATTAAGCACAATCAGAAGTTGGGAAGGGTGGGACCAGCTTTTTGTGCAAGAGCTTTCTCTCTCACAGCCTTTCCCCTTCTTGGGAGAAATGCTGCTATTTCACAAAGACTTGATACTCATTCACACTTAGTAATGCCGCTCCCAGACCTTCATGGAACACTCAGCAGCCTCACAAAATTCAGAAGATAGGCTTAAAAAATGTGCAAGATATTTTGGTGATATTGGGGAAAAAAGTAATTATCTCAGTTAAATTCCTGGGGGTTTAAATCTGCCTTTTTTATGGCTTGGTTTTCCAGTCTGGTTATGCCTGCACAGGCTCTTCTCTGCAGCTAAGTGCATTAAAGGTTTCTTTTTCGTAGTGCAGGCTCATACTGCCACACACAGAAAAATCACTTGAAGCCAGAAACTCAGGCCTGGAAAGAGCTATCAAATAGCACAAGATGGTTGATGAAGCCACAAGAGCTGAGATGAAGGTGCAGCAGAGTAATTCCTGAGGAACCAGTGTTACAGGAGTGCTGTGGAAGTGGTGAACAAACACAGCTTATTCCTGGTATTTGCACCAGTGCAGTGATCATGGAAAACAAGGAAAACAATATGCTGCCAGCAAGTTCCAATGCCAAGCAGTCAGAGCAGAGAAGAAGGGCAAGCATTTATGAAAGGCACAAACAAGCCAGACTGTTTTATACAACGTTGTGGGGTTTTCCCATATCAGCCTTGGCTTCTGAGTGAGCTGTCAAAGAGAGAAAAGGGCAGTTACATGAGTTAGGGGCCAGTTCCTGGTGCATTAGACAGTCCTCTTAGGAACAGGCTTTTTTACAGGTTTATGAGAAGCCTTATTTCAGATTCATTGCCTTCAAGGCAGGGGGGAACACCTTGTGCAGGAGAGACTAAGGCACAGGAGAGACTAAGCACTGTTTCACTGAGCCATGTCCACCTGTATCACCTGCTTTCTTAGTGCAAATTAGGAGTAGCAGCAACCTGTTATGGGCACAGTCACCTCATGTGAGTTATTTTAACATGCCACTCAGCCCCTTTCTGTCCCCTGCCAGCAAGAGGAAACCATTTGTACTCTCTTCCCCAAAGCTCCCCAGTGATGCTGTCCATGCAGCAGACTGCATATTGCCAAGCATTCACAGATGCCCCTGCAGGTATGAGACAGACTCTGGGTCACAAGGAGACAGAAAAAACATCTTGTAACTTTTAGTCATTTTTAATGCTATTGCTTGAACAAAGAGGAGAACCCAAACCCAAAACATGGAGTCCTGTTATCAGACTTTGGGAAGATGTCAAAACTTCTGCTTGTACCCCTCTGGGAAGCATATATTAGTGTGGTTCTGCAGCCCACATACCAGGACAGCCCCTGCTGCTGTCACTAGGATTGGTAGGAGAGGCAGGAGCTGCACAATTAAGCAGTCATCTTCTTTGGCTGAGCCATGAGAAGGTGTTGAAAGCCTGCAGGCAATCCTTATTTTCTGAGGAAACTGGTACCACCTTTTTTCCCTACCACTTACTCAGGCCCCAGGAGGATGAACAGTCTATACAGAAGAGCAGATGAATGATTGCTGGACCTACCTACAACACTTTCTATAGGCGGAAGGCCTCAGGATTTTGTAACGGTTCCATAGCTCTGCTGACCTTACAATCAGTGGTTCTAACTAATAATTCCATGTAATATTAAAAAGCAGGTGTTACTGCAGAGAACTCAATTGCTGTACTTGCAGGAGACCCTTCACTGACAGGCTTACTCAAAACACAGTTCCCATTCAACAAATGGGAACTTCCACTTCATGAACTGTATCTCTAGGTATGTGCAGCTGATACTGATAACATTAAAATACGTGAAAGTCACTTAGAGGGAAGACAAAACAACAGATCTTTCAGTAGGCCATATGTACCAGAGGGGAGTTCTGCAGAGTGCCTACATCATTAAAAAGCATAAAGCACAAGAAGAGCTCTCCTTACAGCTTTGCCGGAATGTATCCACTTCCCTTACAGAGATTTCACTAACCAGATTCATGGAGGACAGTGAGAGGTGATTCTCTTTTGTGCTGTCTGTATTTGCATTTGCCACACCTTTTAAGAAAGCTTTAGCACCCCTTGTTATGGAACAGTTAGAGCTGAAACTTAGGGAAGAAGAAAAAATCAACTTTCAACAGGTTTATGGAGGTGTGCTGGAGCTGTGTAGTTATGAAGACCTTGTCATCCACTCCTGTAGCCCCAGGCTGAGGCCACTGCTGCAAGTGTGAAGAAAAGCAGGGCTTGGTGGTCTCGATATGGACACCCACACTTCATGGCTTGTTCTGAACTCAAGCATTCTGTACCTCAATTTCCCTTTTCCTCTGCTGGGACAACATATCATCTCACAAGGAACTTGTAGTAATAACTAGAGTGAGTAGGGAGAGGTCTGAGTAATGAGCATGGGGAACAAGCCTGAGAGGAAATGAGTAATGCTGCCTCCATAGCACAGCCTGGGCCATGTGCAGTAAATGAGGCCTGAGGGCACATCATGAACACAGGTTAAATAAAATACAGAACAGCTGCTTATTAAAAGCAACATAAAGCCAGGGAGCCTTCCCACCTCCTGTACGCCATCATCTGCCATTGTAATTAAGGGCCATATTCTGATGTATGCATGCAAGGGACAGGATTCAGGTTGCAGAGGCCACCTGGCTTCTGACATTGGCTGCCCTTGGAGTGATTTATTCTGCAGTCTCAAGGTTATCTAGGTAGGTGTGTGCCTGAGGGGGCAGTGCCTGCCTGTTCTGCTGTCACAACATTCAAGGTGTGATGGATTATGACTTTGCCATAGATGCAGGGAGCTGCAGAGACGGTATTTACTCACAGATCCAGCATTGGTTTAATTCAGAGCTATATCACATGGGAGTAATTACTCACTGGCAATGAGGTGTCTCCAACCCTGAAAAAGTCATCTCTAAAGCAGCCTGAGAGCTCTCTGCAGACAACCATAGAGCCACGTCTGCCATCACATGTGTGCAAGGCAAGGGCTCTCCTTTGGGATGCTGGAGGTGAGAACACCGCCATGGGGCATTGCTGAATGGCTGCAGCAGCAGGGCATAAACTATGTGTGAAAGGAGGAGAGCTCCTGCCATGCCCATTACCTGTTCAGCCAGCAGTGAGGCCAGGCTTGAGTAAGCATCTGCAAACTCTGGGCCATACTTAATGGAGTCTCGCAGTAAGATGATAGCTTCCTCCTTCTTCCCTTGAGATCTGCAGGACAAAGAAGAAGGGGGGAAAAAGGAAGAAATGTTCCTGTGAGGACATATTTAGGTCATCCCACTGATTAACTACTTTAAAGAGACCTGAATGTCCCTGGCTTGACCTTTTCACACAAACTTAATGATTCCCTCATTCCTCTCCTCTCCACAGCACCTCCTTGGTCCACTGCTGTTTCCGTTCCTTGTTCTCAGGAGCTGGGAGGACACAGGCTGTAATGAACTTGCTGTTTGCCCTGCTCCTATAGTGACTGTCCCAGGGAAGACAAAACACATCCAACACAGTGCATCCTTCAATGCCACATACTCAAGAGCAAGAAGGATTTTATTTTGGCTGTCAGGCAAGCAGTACAGGCCATGCTCTGTCTGCTGAGTCACAACCACCAGATTGGATAAACCTCTCCCGTCCCACTGTCCATCTCTCAGTGCATCTCTTTACATCAAATATGTCAATTTCTGCCTCATCAATACCATCAGGAGCTAAAGATATATGAAGAACAAGATAGCAAAACTGTCTCCAGGCATAAAATAGTGTAATACTGTGAAGAAGAATGGCATAAGACCCTCCCAGAAATATCCACTGTCCCGCTGGAGCCAGCCCAGCCCCGAGCACACGTGGCATCCCTGCCAGCAACCAGCCCTGCCTGGCGCATCAGCGTGCCCCCAAAAGCCTCAATGGCTAATACACAGCAGAAGCAGCAGCACGCCCTGCTTGGGTGGAATCAGCTGTGAGCAATTAATTCATCGCCTCCTTGGCTTACCAGTTCTTGTTGCATCTCTACCGCTGTGGTCAAGCTCCCGGGGATTCTCTTTCCCTGTTATTCCTCCTATTTTGCTTAAAATTGTTAAACATTGTTAGAGTTGCCTAAATTCTGCTCATTCCCACTGTAAACATGTATTCTATCCATACAGCAAACCTATAGCATATTTTTTGGCAATTTTCCATATTAATAAAGGTTATTAATATTTTTATTAATGTCTGTATTTGCCATATCTTAATTATAAATTCATTAAATTCCATAACCCTTAGTTAAATTAATACTTTGGAATTACAGTACTGCTGAGATCAATCTGCTTGGTATGTCTGTCCTTATCAAGTCACTAGGCTGTTGGTCAGATCCTAAGGATTACGAGCAGAGACGGCTAAGAGATGGCTGTGCTGAACGAGTCACTTTCTATTCCCAGCTAGTTCCTTTTGCCTTTGCTGTGCATTTATTGTTATGCAAACGGAGCTTTCCTGAATGAAAACCTGAGGATGTAGATTTGTTTGAGGTACAGTTTCTGCAGGATCACTCTCTATTTCTTTCCTTGGAAAAATGAGAAGGTTTCATGAACAAACATCTAAGGATATTTGGCTGGACAGGAACAACATTTTCCTTCTGTTGAGTGTATGAAGAATAGGAACAACAGGGCACGCAAAAAGAAGCAAAGGGCTCTGGGATACAGAAAGGATTTTAACACCTTGGTGCTTTGGCCTTAGATTTCATCTGGGTGACGTGGTCAAGTAAACAGATCCTGTTTATAAGGTGCAAATTTCAGCTGATAATATATGTGGCTTTGCAGACTTTTTGCCTCTCCAGTTGTGTAACTAGGAGAATATTTTGCCCTTGCGTTAAGCTAAGTAAAAGCAGTTGTGCAGTCTCTTTTTCTTCTGCCGGTGGTGTTCTCCATACACTACATGAAGGAAGGGAAAACAAATGCAGAAGGACTGTGCTCCTACAGTAATTAAAGACTAGCTAGCTTGACAGTGGATAAAAATTCTGGGTCCCTTGGCTGGAGTTTCAGGACGCATTTTTCTCAATCCAAACCAGATGATACTTCATAAAGGTAGTGATGTTTGGCAAGAAGAAAAGAAAAAAAACAGAAAAAAAGTAGGAAATGGCAGCTACAGAAAGAAAAGGATTACGTGATCCACTCAGCAGCAGTATGGGCTCCCATTAATCATAAGCATGCACTCTGGCCATGGGCAGCCCTCTTAATTACTCTTTATTTCCAAAATGGTCTCTTTTTAAAAGAATTTGATCCAAGAACAGTGTCTGTCTCCTGAAAGTGGGGACAGAGAGGGAAAGATTATGGCAACTTTTTATGTGTCAGACAGAATTGTATTAAAAAAAGCAAATCCAGTCAGAGAGCTCAGGCCTGCAAGACACCAAATGCTCTGGCCAAGCACTTAAAGGCAATACTTAGCTTTTATGTATGCAAGTTGAAAATTAATTACTGGCTGAAGTACTTTCCTGGATCAAGGCCAATGCTTTGCAGCATGGAGGATGTTGCTTATGTAAATCCCATGCAATCTGGGAGAGCACAGGGCACTGGCAGAACAGCCTGATACAGCAATTTACTGTGAACTGGGGATCTGCAGCAGGAAAGGCCAGGTCATGTGTACCTTTGCTATGACAGAGGGGAGCAAATTCAACCAGTGTGATCAGTCTGTGATCACTTCATCCAAGTTTTCCCCAAATTACCTTTGCCTTACAATGACCTCTCCTGACCCCCTTTTCCACTGAAGCCCCCAACCTCCCCTCCATAATGGTGTGTCCGAGCCAAGAGCAAGGAACAGCTCTTTCCACTGGAAGCAGCACTTCCATAGTTTCACAAGTTGGAGCAGCATGAGGTTAAACCACTCTGCAGAAGTCTGGTGATGCACAGAGCTCTGTGTGGGCTGTCAGCACTGGAGCAAACGTCAATTTCAAAAGAAAGAGTAGCCTAGAAATTAGTGCCAGAAAAGACCTTTACACTGTCAATGTAAGTTTTATTTTGTGCAGTTAGTCTGCACTAAAGTCAGAAGCACAGTACTCTACAAGGGCTCCACAACTGCTCTGAGCATCTCATCTTGATTTCACACCATAATCAAAGGGGACTTGCAGTATCTAACTCTGCCTGTCTGAAAGGAAGCCTCTGACCCTGCTCAACTCCCTGGTTTGAAACTGATGCAGCTATTTTAGATGCACTCATTTGCCATTCATCCATATTATGTGAATGATGCCAAAGAGGAAGAATAGGCAATACCCTGCAAGGGGTGGGGGGTGATGCTTTTCAGAGGGACCAGGTCTGATGGGAGCCTCATGAAGTTCAACAAAAGACAATACAAATACTGCACTGAGAGCAGGATAACCCCATGCACAAGCACAGGCTGGGGGAGGACTGGGGTTCTGGTGGACAGCAAGTCCATGGGCCAGTGATGTACTCTACACTGCAAAGAAGGCCAACAATGGAGCCAGAGAAGTGATCCTTCTCTTTTATATGAGACTTCCAAGCCCACATATGGAGCAACATCTGACCATGCTTAGTGCAAGAAAAGCATGGACTTAGTGGAGGGAACCCAGAGAAGATCTTAAATTTTACTACACATAACATCTATCTGATGTTTTTCAACATTTTCAGGGAGTTCCACAGGCCTGTGGGAGCACGTTCACCGGCAGAGGTACCCAGAAGCCCATGTCAGAGAGGGCAGACAGTCCTCCTTCCTAGCCAGGCTTGCTCAGCTTGGACTAAATTATGGGAACAAACCCACAGGATGTGTTGTTCTGCATCCAGAAGTGAATCATCTTTTGAATAAACTGAAGTTGTCAGTGGACATTGTTTCTAGGTATTTCCCCATGAAACTGAAGCTGCAACATTCTCAGAGCATGTAAGGGATACTCACAAGAGGCCACGCACTCAATCTGGAGTTGCCTTAGCATCGCAAGTGAGTTCTCTCCCATTCTTCCCGCAACAGAAAGGCGACATAAATATTGACTCTGAGTGGTCCTACTCTTTTGTTTCTTGTCTCTTTATGGAACATCCCACAATCTACACAACTGTCAGGTATTCTGGACCTTACTTAACTCTGTTTTTCAAGATCAGTCTATACTGAGGAGTTAAATATTCATATAATAGGAAGCTTCAAAAGAAAACACAATAAAGCAGTATCAGGCTGCTCCATGTCACTGATCACAGACCACAAGGGCAGAGAAAGAGATTTATCACTCTTAGGTAAGCCATCTTTTGGGTCTATTTTAAACAAGAAATCTGTTGGCATGGTTTAATTATCTAATCTCCAATATTTACATTAGGCAAGAAAATGTTGACATACAACTTTATTTTAGGATATGTAAACAAAACCAGAGGCTTATTCAGCCATTATCCTGCAATGTTTCCTGAGACCATTCATCTTCTGGCACATAGCTAGCTGTCTTCATTATGTGCAAACAGAAATGGAAATAGCCTTTTTCATCTAGAACTTCCTTAGAACAAAACACTGAAGATTCCACCCTGTGGTCCTCACAACAGACTTTTACTCAAGCTTAAATCACAAGCAATGGATGCTTAAACAGAGAGCTTATTTACAGGCAATAATGAGAGGCAGATTCCCACATGGGTATAGCCAACCCATCCTGCAAAAATCCTGGAGTTTCCCTCTCAGCACTCTGGAGAAGGTGAAAACTAATATCCACCATCAGAGTAACATGTTATGAGCAGGGATGGGTATAAGGAATTCAGAACATTTCAGCTGGGAATTCCCTGTGCCAAGTGGTTTGTTATGTGTCTCAGTGCAAACAGTGCTGTTCCTGGACATGCTGTAAGTATTGCTGATCTGGCTCTTCGTTCCCTGTGCACTGAAGCCTCTGCATAGAGGACAGAAAATATTTTTATGGCCTTGACCATTTATCCTCTCTCTGCCATGTGTTTAAAAATCAAAACACTCTTCACAATATCTCATAGCACAGCCAGAAATAATATCTGCCGCTAATATTCTGTGGATTTCCGTTTATTGCCTAGATGATGCTAGCACTGTAGAACACTGGGTGCCCTGTATACACATCTATGAAGGGATAAATTGGAGATCCAGGCAAAAATAACATAAAGAAAAAGCTGCAGGAAGGAAGAGTTTGAAATCTCTGCCTCGTTCCTGTCTGGTCATCTCAGAAGACACCTCATGACCCACCATGGCTGATAACCTCTGCTAAACTGATGGATGATCCAGGGAAGGTCATGGCAAAGGCATGTGCACTAGTGCTTTACAGATGTGCTAATCCCTCCACCATGAACTCCACCTTTTTTTCAGCAGATTTTTGAAAGATGAACAGGAAGATAAGGAACCCCAGTTCCCATTATAATTAATATTATTGGTCTGTGGAGATGCACCAGGCTGGTTTGAAAATCTTAAAAGTCTGGAAAATGGGAGCAAATGGTGTGGAAAAAGGGCAGATGGAACCTGAGTGCTTCCCTTTAATGACACAGCACAAGCAGGACATCTTTTAACATACTGCAATAGATGGCCCCACAGATGGGTGCAGAGCACACACAGACCAACAGGACACACAAACATGACATACTGCACACAAAGCCAGCAGCAGTTCTGAGATGTTTTTCCACATCTGCTTTTTGCTTTGCCAGTGCAACAAATCCAGTTTCTCCCTATCTGCTGGGGCACAAGAGCCCATCAACAGGCCAGACTTAAGCATCCCAGTGCTGTTCTGGGTTATGTCCTTTTGTATGAGGAAAAGGCAGAGGTACTTAACACCTTCTTTGCCTCAATTTTTACTAGCAGGACAGAATGTCTTCTAGACAGCTGGGCTGCAGAGCTGGCAGATGGAGCCAGGGAGCAGTATAGTTCCCCTGTGTTCCAGGAGGAGGTGGTTAGAGATCTCAGCCGCTTGGATCCCCACGAGTCCATGGGAGCAGATGGGATCCATCCTAGGGTGCTGAGAGAGCTGGCAGATGAGCTGCCAAGCCACTCTCCTTCATTTACCACTGGTCCTGGCTCACTGGAGAGGTCCCAGAGGACTGGAAGCTGCCAAGGTGATGCCCAGCCACAAGAAGGGTCAGTTGGATAAGCCAGGGAATTCCAGGCCTGTCAGCCTGACCTCAGTGCCAGGCAAGGTTATGGAACAGTCATCTTGAGTGCAGTCACACAGCACTTAGAGGATGGCCAAGGGATCAGGCCCAGTCAGCATGGATTTAGGCAGGGCAGGTCCTGCCTGACCAACCTGATCTCCTTCCATGCCCAGGTGACTGCCTGGTGGATGTGGGGCAGGCTGTGGATGTAGTCTGCCTGGACTTCAGCAAGGCCTTCGACACTGTCCCCCACAGCAACCTCCTGGCCAAGCTGTCAGCCCATGGCTTGGACAGGAGCACTCTGAGCTGGGTTAGGAACTGGCTGGAGGCTGAGCCCAGAGGGTGGTGGTGAATGGTGCCACAGCCAGCTGGCAGGCAGGCACCAGTGGTGTCCCCCAGGGATCAGTGCTGGGCCCCATGCCGTTCAGTATCTTTACTGATGATCTGGAGGAGGGGATGGAGTTCATCATCAGTAAGTTTGCAGATGACACCAAGCTGGGGGCAGGAGTTGGTCTGTTAGAGGGTTGGAGAGCTCTGCAGAGGGACCTTGACAGGCTGGACAGATGGGCAGAGTCCAAGGGCAGGAGATTGAACACATCCAAGTGCCAGGTTCTGCACATTGGCCACAACAACCCCATGCAGAGCTACAGGCTGGGGTCAGAGTGGCTGGAGAGCAGCCAGGCAGAAAGGCACCTGGGGGTACTGGTTTATAGTAGGCTGAATAAGAGCCTGCAGTGTGCCCAAGCGGCCAAAAGGGCCAATGGCATCTTGGCCTGCATCAGGAACAGTGTGGCCAGCAGGAGCAGGGAGGTCATTGTGCCCTGTGCTCAGCACTGGTCAGGCCACACCTTGAGTCCTGTGTCCAGTTCTGGACCCCTCAGATTAGGAAAGATGTTGAGATGCTGGAAGGTGTCCAGAGAAGGGCAACAAAGCTGGGGAGGGGGCTGGTGGAGTCACCATCCCTGGAGGTGTTTAGGAAGAGCCTGGATGAGGCACTTGGTGCCATGGGTTAGTTGATTAGATGGTGCTGGCTGATAGGTTGGACTCGATGATCTAAAAGGTTTTTTCCAACCTGGTTAATTCTATTTGGGGTTTTAGTTTGGTTGTTTGTTTTTAAATCACAGAGGATAATAACGAAGGCAAACATCAATTAAAAGGACAATACATATTTTTAACAGCATTGTCACTGAAGACTAATTTCAAACTCAATTGCTCCTGTAACAAGACTGTCCTTACCATTCTCCTTTCTTCTTAGTATTTCCAGTAAAGCTCTCCCCTAGGTTCTATTTAATAATTTCTCAGCTGACATCAGGTTTACTTGTAATATTATTCTGACAACTTCTCTACTACTGAATGGAATAGGCAAAGCTTCAGTTATACACTTAACATCTGTCACACAAACTCACACTGAAAATAGTATTTCAGAACCAGAGGGATCAAGTTTGTTCTAATCAGACAGTGCCACTTGAAAACCAGTCTGACACTGAAGCCTGATTCGCTCTGAAAGACTTAGCAGAGACCTGTTCCCAACAAAACAGGCTAAGTTCCTATCAGTAAAGATGTGTTCTTACTGCTGCAGCTTACGCAGTTCTGTCAGCAAGTAACACACCATCCACATAAAAAACAAGGGGATTTGCTGCTGCAAAATAGACATGTATTTATTTTGAATTGTACTCCTAGCAGATCTCATCATACTGACAAAGCTTCTTGTGTAGGTTTAAGTTCAGTCTTGAGATATGGTTAGCCAAGTTAATTTGCATGATTATGATTGCCTGCTATTCTCCTTGCTGAAGGCTGGCACTCTAAATAACAGTAAGTGAAATTATGGCTGATGAACTTGTTTTCCTGCTCAGAGAATAGCTGTATCGGGATGCAAGCCAGCTTCTCCTTCAAACCCAGACCCACCCTCTTAACAGGATGAAGCTTCTGTTGCTCTGAGCATCTCAGAGTTAGGTGCTTATTCCTACACTATGCATCAACCTTCCACGCAGCTAATGAGAATTGGGAACTTGCAGAGAGGCATTGCTTGGGTCCGTGTGATCTATTATATCTGCATCAGATGCCTGTCTTTGAACAACATGGCTTGCTCTATTGGAGATCTCTGAGATGGGAGTCTTAGGTGACTAGTTTGGGTTAGGCACTTCATTTTTTGATGCCTGACTTGGAGCAAGTTAATTCCCTCCAGCTGAAACACAACTGTATACAGTGTCTGAAGTGATGTGGTAGATAGAATAAGGCTATCAAAGTAAGGCTCACCTTTGTGGCAGCACACCTGGCCATCAATAAAAAGTAATGGCACTCTTTCATCAATTGGCAGAAAAGAACCTAATTTGTTGATGTGTGCAGAGAGAACAGGAATTCCCTTGGTGCCAGTTCCACACTCAACTTACTTGAGCAGATTACCGAGGTTGAAGAGTGCACGGTTGTGCTGAGGGTTTAACTGCAGGGCCTGTCTGTAGTAGTCCTTTGCCTCCACCACATCTTTGGTCAACGTCCCCAGGTTGTTGAGGGCACTTGCATGACGAGGGTACAGCCTAGGAAAAATGAAACATCAAGCCACAGACACTCATTAACTGACAAATAAAGCTGAGGTCACCAGCGCTGCCACCACTGCTGGCTCTCCATAAAAGGGAAGCAGTCAGCTAGGAAATGCTGTTTGCCCTTCGTTTGTTGCAGGTTCTATTGGGATCCTGAGGAACATTTTCAGTTCCCAAAGAGATTGCAAATCAGACCTTCTCCTACAGCCCTTGTATAACTTCAAGCAAAAGAGAACACTGAATATCTTGCAAAGCCTGTTTTACCCTCCAAGCAAAAGGCAAAGTGACTAAAGCAGCTTGAATATCTTTCTTTAAAATGTTTTTCTAACAAGCAAGAATTGCTTTGTCACACTGCTCAAACTGCAGGGGAAGCAGACACCACTGGTAACTAATCCAAGATGCTTCATGTAACTAAGCAAAAGAAGACCCAGAAGCTCTTTTTCCACTCAAGCCTAGCAGACAAGGATGGCAAAGCCACATAGATGGGGACAGATCATTCAAACATGCAGCCACATGGTAGTGGATACCACTCATAGTAACTAACGACTGCAGACTCTGCCAGCATCCCTGCCATGGACATCCTGTATGCCAGAGGTAACCATACCTCCTGCTGCAAGCCCTCAGGTGCATTGCCCAGTGTCTCCATTTGCCCATACCACTGCATTCCCTCCCCAAGGGATTTTTGAAGAGTCCCCTAACGGATCTTTTTGCAGAGTAGCAAAGAGTAGAGAATTCATGGTGAGATTGCAGTTGGCACAGAAATGGTATCACTGAAGCCACCCAGTGAGTCTGAAGCATTTTGGGATGTGAGAGGCTGCCTGTGTTTGAAGAAGCATCAGCAAAAACTAGGCAGTGATGAGAGGATACTGTTCAGTCTTGCCTTGGCCCTAAAATCCACTCGGTATCAAGGCTAAGCTTTCCTAGATGAAGCAGGCTGGAAGAAGCACTTTCCACAGCAACATCATGGGAGGACAATCAATGGGAGCAACACTAATGGAAAAGACCAAGCTTGCTTGCTTGTCAGCACTTGGAACACAGCTGTGTGTGATACCTTGACCAGGATCATGAGCGCAGACCATCCTGTCTAACTTAGGGCAAATGACTGAGTACTCAGTCTTGTTTCCCATTTCTTCTATGGGATTTTCATACTGTTTTGGGCCAAAAAAATGGTCTGGGAGTTAAATTTTTGAGGCTTTTTTTTTTCCCCAGTTGCCTATGATGAAAGCTGTGCAATACTTCTGTCAGTACTCACACATAAAGCCATCTCTAGCATCTGACATGATGTTGCTTGAGTTATGAGTGGGCAAAAGTATGTCAGACTTGGGGAAGTCAGAAACTGATGAACATTCACAGCCCTGAGCCTGATGATGGCTTTGCTCTCAAACTTTCAGAAATTAATTCTGTTCTTGGCCTCTAGTGCTCCCATGACATTTTAGGCCCAGGAGATTTGTTTGCACCAGTTTGGGAGAGGAATGAAAATTCAAGATTAAAAAAGAGAGCTGATTTCACCTTTAAATCACACAGTTCAGACCAGCAGCTCCATAAATACACTTCCAAGCTCAGCACCGAAGCCTCTCAACAGCACATCGAAGGATGCAAGCACATCTTCCATGTATCCTGGGCTCTATTGCTTGTGTTTTATGTTTATTCACTACATCTCATTACCTTTTCCAAGAAACACAAATGGAAAACCAGAAACTCAGCTAGCACTGTGTGTTCAGCTCAAACCCACTTAGCATCTGTCCTAAAGAAGTTCCAGCATTTGTAGTTTTATGTACCTGAAGAAACATTAAGTGACAAATCTGAGTGCAGTCAGAGAGGGTACTACTGGTGTTGGGCTTTGTCATTAGGGTTCAGTTGTTACAGTTTTATTTTGACTATTACTTTATTATGGTGGTAGAGCAAGAAGTCACTCAAATGAGTTCAGCAGAGAACATTACCAAGCCCTAGGAGAGCACCACCTCTAGTAAACTATCAGAGCCTGAGCCTGTGCCCAAGACCATCCACACTTACACTGTTAACATGATAGCTAACAGTTCCATACCACCCTCAAACAGTACCCCAAGTGGTCAGGTTAACATGGGGGCTCAGCCACTGTCTCAGAGGACACAAACATGGAAACTTGCAGGTCAGTTTATGGGAGTGGCCTCAGGGCTGGAGATTGGGACGCAGGCTCTTTTTCCATTAACACGGATGATGACTAAAGGACCAATGGTCTTACGCTGCTCTCTCTTCATGCATACCCACTGCTGTTAGTGACAGCTTCCTGGGGATAAAAGCACAGAAGAACAGTGTCTCATGGATAGATTTGCATAGCAGTGCAAAACTTGACTGCAGGTAACTGAAGCAACCTCTACTCAAGAACTCTCAAAAACATTTATGCAAAACTTCCAGGTCCAGCATTTTCAAATAGCTTTGGTTTTCGCTCTCTGTGATCTACTATTTTAACAAATAGTCACATGTATACATAGAGGTTTTTCATTGTTATGTTATCACAGTATCACAGCAGGTTTTCATAACTTTCGGAGTTGGTCCCAATGATTCCTCACTTAATACTTTGCTTTTTTTTTTTGACCTTAAGCTCTCTGATGCAAAGATTGTCTCCTCCTCGCATCGATTTATTTATTGGAAGGGTCAGAAAAGCACCACCAGGATGAGGAGGTCTCCAGTTAACTTGAAGTCTCCTCATGATAACACTCAGAAATCAGATCTTGTTTTACAAGTAGCCAGGACACTGAAAGAAGCACAGCTGCCTGTCTGGACACACGTGGAGCTGCATTTTCCTTGCCACCACCACTGATAATGATAAGAGTCTGCAGGCAATATCCTTCTTGCTATGCATCTGATTAGGCAAAAATTCCTCTAGGCTTCACCTAATCAAGTGCAAGCACTGCATTATTTATGAAAGAAAGCTGAATTTCATTGCATTTATTCTGCAAGAAGCAGCCCATGTAAAAAAAAAAAATACTAGTTTCTCCTTTCTTTTGGAAATAATTTTCTTTAACCCCCTCCATGAACAGGTAATTGTAACTCTTGAAATGTCAAAATTACTTTTAGAAAAAGAAACCCATGCCATAAAAACATCTTTGAAATCAGCCTGGGATAAGACAAGCGGGATGGTTCCTTGTTGCAGAATGAATAATTCAAATGATTCCTCCAGTGCTGTAGCTCAATGGTCAGAATCAATTTCAGCAGCTTTCCCTTCAACTGGTACAGGTATACCCTGCACAAGGACTCCTGCTAGTAATTATTCTCACTTACTTTGGGCTAGCAAAATTCCCTCTAATACCACCAAGCAAAAGTCACATTGACTTGCACAGTTTCATAAGCAGATAGCAGGCATAAGCCACACTCGGTCACCAAAACACTGAGGAGCATTTGTTTTGTTTTTAATTTGATGCTGCTGTTACCTGAAACATAAGGGTTTAAAAAATAGAAATAAAAATGTAGAGGTTTTGTTTGGCAACATATCTGAACCACAAGACAATTCCAGAAAAAAGAGAAAGGGAGGGAATTTGTTGTCATGGCTACAACATACAATCCACCAAGAATTTTAATTCTTTTAACTCAGTTCTAGAGAGACCTCTCAAATAACTGGCAAGCTTTGCTTGCAGTCCTGCCTTTAAGCAGCCCTTGGCCTGGTGCCAGGAGCATTCAAGAAGCAAAAGGCATCTGCCTGACCGCTCCCCCCTTATGTGGCTTTTGCACAGCCGTGCCTGCGCGAGGGCAGAGAGCAACAGGGATGGGGCCAGGCCGACGTGCAATTACCCACGGGAACTACCACAAGCAGCCCGGGAAAAGCTGCACCACCAGCAGCCCCCACAGCCACCACATGGGACAAGAGGTTATTAAAAACAGGACAGAGCCATCTCTCAAAGCTGGGACAGCCCCAAGATGTTGCACACCAGGGTGACTCTCCTTGATGTCCCAGCCTAGTGCCGTGTCCCTTGCCACCCGCCAAGCATCAATGACAAACCCAATGGAAGCACATTCCCAGTGACTTACACAAAAGTTCTTAAAGCTGTTATAAAAGCTGTAAGGCACACTGGTCATCATCAGCCTAACAGCCACATCAGTGGCAGCAGCAGAATAAAAACACCTGCCTGCATCACCTGGCACAACATTCAAAGGGACCCCAAGCACATCAGTTTCTGATAGAAAATCAAATCAGCACACTGGGGAGATCTAGCATGCTTGGGTTTTGTTAATGCATCTTTTGATTAAAGAATGCATTTGAGCTTAGAACTCGCAAGGAATGCTCCACCTTTGAAGCAGGTTTGATGAATTACCACTGCTGCAGTGCTGTGAGATAAAGGTTGTGCTGCCTCTCTCCTAGTGAAAGGAAAAGAGGGGCTGAAGAGCCCTGGGACAGGCCTACTCTCAATGGTCCTCCATGCCATAGGATGCCTACTTACTACAGGCTCTCAGCTCTCCCAGTGCCTGCACAACCCCACTTCAATACTCAACATCCATGAGGCTCACTCCAGCCAGAGTCAGGTCTTAATTACCCCAGCCCAATTAGTTGCTGGCAGCATGGCAACTTGTTTTTAATGCATGTTTTGCCCCGTTCCAACACGTTTTATTGGCATAATTTTGCTAACAAAAGAATGCTACATGACTAATGCTTCATCTGTGCCAATGTTTTATACTGCCCATTCTATATTTACTTTGGGATACTAGTTCAAGCCAGTTTTTCAATTGCAGCATTATATCACATGCATTGCCACATTTTTACATAATTCTCAATAAAGCTTTGTGTCAGCTTGAATTAAACCTTGACTTGATGGAATTTAAAGCCCAGGCATCCTGCAGGAAACAATCCTGCACTGGTAACATCTCAGGCCATGGCCTCACAACAGCATGGTAACCTGCTTCGAGAGCTGCTCTACATAGAGTCAATCATAGAATGTCTTGGGTTGGAAGGGACCTCAGAGATCATCTCCTCCAACCTCCCTGCAGGGACACCTCTCAACTAGACTTGGTTGCTGAAGGCCTCATCCAGCCAGGCCTTGAACACCTCCAGGGAGGGAGTCATCCACAACCTCTCAGAGAAACCCATTTCAGAGTCTCACCACCCTTGTGCTGCAGAACTTCTTCCGACGATCCAGTCTAAACCTTCTCTCCCTCAAACCATTACTCCTTGTCCCCCTCAAGTAAAGTCCCTCTGCAGCCTTCCTGCAGGATCCCTTCAGGTACTGGAAGGCAGCTCTAAGGTCCCCCCCAGAGTCTTCTCTTCTCCAGGCTGAACACCCCCAGCTCCCTTAGCCTATCCTCATAGTAGAGGTGCTCCAGCCCTTGGATCACCTTTGTGGTCCTCCTCTGGACTTGCTCCAGTGAGTCTATGTCCTTGTTATGATGGGGACACCAGAACTGAATGCAGTATTGGAGGTGGGGTCTCACAAGAACAGAGTAAAGAAAAATCACATCTTTTGGCCTGGCCCCACTTCTCTGGATGCAGCCCAGGACACAGTCACCTCTGGGGCTGCCAGCTCATGTTGAGTTTCTCATTGATCAACACCCCCAAGTCTTTTTCTTCAGGGATACTCCAAACCCACTCTGCACCCAGCCTGCATTTTCACTTGGAGTTGGCCCAACCCAGATGCAGGACCTTACCCTTTGACTTGTTGAACCTCATACACAGGCCCACTTCTCAAGACTGTCAAGATCCTTCTGGATGGATCCCTTCCCTCAAGTAAGTCTACCACACCTTACAGCTTGGTGTCATTGGCAAACTTGCTGAGGGTGCACTCAGTGCCACTGCCTGTGTCACTGACAAAGATGTAAAAGTGCACTGGACCTGGAACAGACCCCTGAGGAACTCCACTGGTTTCTGCCTGGACATCAAGCTGTTGATCACAACTCTCTGAGCACGACCACATAGCCAGTTCCTTACTCACTGAGTGGTTATCCATCAAGTCCATGTCTCTCCACCTTAGAGACAAGCATGCCTTGAGGACAGTGTCACACGCCTTGCACAAGTTTGGGCAGATGACCTCAGTTGCTCTTTCCACATCTGCCAGAGCTGTAGCTCTTGTCATAGTATCATAGTAGTATCATAGTATCAGTCAGGGTTGGAAGGGACCACAAGGATCATCTAGTTCCAACCCCCCTGCCATGGGCAGGGACACCCCACACTAGATCAGCCTGGCCAGAGCCTCATCCAGCCTGGGCTTAAACACCTCCAGGGATGGGGCCCCAATCACCTCCCTGGACAACCCATTCCAGGGCTTCACCACTCTCATGGGGAAGAACTTCCTCCTCACCTCCAGCCTGAATCTCCCCACCTCCAGCTTAATTCCATTCCCCCTAGTCCTATCACTCCCTGAGATCCTGAGCAGTCCCTCCCCAGCCTTCTTGTAGCCCCCTTCAGATACTGGAAGGCCACAATAAGGTCACCTCAGAACCTTCTTTTCTCCAGACTTAACAGCCCCAACTCCTTCAGTCTGTCCTCATAGGAGAGGTGCTCCAGCCCTCTGCTCATCCCCATGGCCCTTCTCTGGACACCTTCCAGCACCTCCAGATCCTTCTTGTAATAGGGGCTCCAGAACTGGAGGCAGTACTCCAGGTGGGGTCTCACCAGAGCTGAGTAGAGGGGGAGAATCCCCTCCCTTGCCCTGCTGGCCACACTTCTCTTGCTGCAGCCCAGGCTCTGCTTGGCTTTCCAGGCTGCAAGTGCACACTGAGAGCTCATATTGAGCCTCTCCTCCCCCAGCACCCCCAAGTCCCTCTCCTCAGGGCTGCTTTCCAGCCAGTCCCTGCCCAGCCTGGATTTGTGCCTGGGATTGCGTCGACCCAGCTGCAGGACCCTGCCCTTGGTCTTGTTGAAGCTCCTGAGGTTGGCTTGTGCCCACCTCTCCAGCCTGTCCAGGTCCCTCTGGATGGATCCTTCCCTCCATCTGTCTGCTACACCACACAGCTTGGTGTCATCAGCAAACTTGCTGAGGGTGAAGAAGAAGGCCACCAGAGCTGCCAGGCAGGATTTGCTCTTAGTGAGGCCATGCTGGCTGTCACCTGTCACCTCGTCATTTCCTTGCCACAGTTACCAGGAGGATCTGTTCCATGATCTCCCCTGGCACAGAGGCGAGCTGACCGGTCTGTACTTCCCTGGCTTTCTTTTGCTCATATTTTAAAACTGGGGGTTATGTTTCCCCTTTTCCAGGCTGTGGGAACTTTGCCTGACTGCCAGGACCTCTCAAATATGAGGCCAGTGGCCTAGTAATCTCAGTTGCCAGTTCCTCAAGGACCCACGGATGTATCTCATCAGGTCCCATGGACTTGAGCAGCTCCAGGTTTCTAGGTGTTCCCAGACCTGATCCGCTCCTACTGTGGGTGGTTCTTCACCCTCCCAGAGTCAGCCATTGCCCTCTGTGACGTGGGTGGTGACCAAGGAAGACGTGATGTGGAGACATGTAGGTCTCAGAGACAGATGTTGTGTCTTTCTCAGAAAGACATCTGATTTGAAGCTTTTTAATCCCTTTGATAGGAGACACGATCATGCGACGTTAAGCAGCAGTTGGTTTCTCTTCAAGAGTTTTAACAGTTACATCAATACCTCCTCAGAGGTAACACCCTTCAGCTTGACAGAAGGTTTGAGGCAGGCTGGGAATTTTTTTTATAGATTCCCCCCTTTTTATTTAAAAAAAAAAAGAGGTAAATTCTGTTGAAGGTCAGGCAGTGAGAGATCTAACACTTCTGGGTTCCTTTGAAAGCCTCAGGCATAATCTTCTCCAGTGAAAGCATGACAAAGCAGCCAGACTGCTGGCCCAGCACTGGCTGAAATGTCACACTCACTTCCACATACTCAGCTATGATAGGGTCCAGCTCAGGGCTCGACACATGCTAGAAACAAGGCAGGGAGCTTGCTCCAGCATGGTGCCAGGGATCTCAGAGTATCCCTGAGCAGCTCTGTAGTCCCATTAGTGTCTTCACTCGTGTTGTATGGACCTCCTCAGATCCTGATGGAGGCATCACGGTATCACAGTATAACCAAGGTTGGAAGAGACCCCAAGGATCATCAAGTCCAACCTGTCTCCACAGACCTCATGACTAGACCATGGCACCAAGTGCCACATCCAATCCCCTCTTGAACACCTCCAGGGATGGTGACTCCACCACCTCCCTGGGCAGCACATCCCAATGACGAACAACTCTCTCAGTGAAGAACTTTCTCCTCACCTCCAGCCTAAACCTCCCCTGGCACAGCTTGAGACTGTGTCCCCTTGTTCTGGTGCTGGTTGCCTGGGAGAAGAGACCAACTCCTTCCTGGCTACAACCTCCTTTCAGGTAGTTGTAGAGGGCAATGAGGTCTCCCCTGAGCCTCCTCTTCTCCAGGCTAAGCAACCCCAGCTCCCTCAGCTTCTCCTCACAGGGCTGTGCTCAAGGCCTCTCCCCAGCCTTGTTGCCCTTCTCTGGACACCTTCAAGTCTCTCAATGTCCTTCCTAAACTGAGGGGCCCAGAACTGGACACAGTACTCAAGGTGTGGCCTAACCAATGCAGAGTACAGGGGCACAATGACCTCCCTGCTCCTGCTGGCCACACTGTTCCTAATATAGGCCAGGATGCCATTGGCCCTCTTGGCCACCTGGGCACACTGCTGGCTCATGTTTAGGCGGCTGTCAATCAGCACCCCCAGGTCCCTCTCTGTTTGGTAGCTCTCAGCCACTCTGACCCCAGCCTGTAGCTCTGCATGGGGTTGCTGTGGCCAAAGTGCAGCACCTGGCACCTGGATTTGTTGAATGCCATCCTGTTGGCCTCTGCCCATCTGTCCAGTCAGTCGAGGTCCCTCTGCAGAGCCTTTCTACCCTCTGACTGACCAACATCTGCTCCCAGCTTGGTGTCATCTGCAAACTTGCTGATGACTGACTCAATCCCCTCATCCATATCATCAATGAAGATGTTAAAGAGGATGGGGCCCAGCACTGATCCCTGGGGCACACCACTGGTGCCTGGCTGCCAGCTGGCTGTGGCACCATTCACCACCGCTCTGGGCTCAGCCTCCAGCCAGTTCCTAACCCAGCTCAGAGAGCTGCTGTCCAAGCCATGAGCTGACAGCTTGGCCAGCAGTTTGCTGTGGGGGACAGTGTCAAAGGCCTTGCTGAAGTCCAGGCAGACCACATCCACAGGCCTCCCCATGTCCACCAGACAGTCACCTGATCATAGGAGGAGACCAGGTTGGAGAGGCAGGACCTGCCCTTCCTAAATCCATGCTGGCTGGACCTGAGCCCTTGGCCATCCTTCAGGTGCAGTTATTGCCCCCAGGATAATCTGCTCCATCACTTTCCCTGGCACTGAGGTCAGGCTGCCAGGCCTGGAGTTTCCATGTTCCTCCATCTGTCCATCTGTGTTCAGCTTCAGTTCCAGCTGGGCCTTTGCCTCTTTAATTTTATTCCTACATAATCTAACAGCTTCCTTGAACATACCTGGAGAAGCCTTCCCCTCCTTCCAGAGTTGACACAGCCTCTTTTTTCCCCTTCAATCCTCCAGGAGCTGCTTGCTCATCCAGGCCCAGAGCCTTCCCCTGGGCTCACCTTTCAGCACATGGGCACTGCCAGTTCCTGTGCCTTCAAGAGCTCCTGCTTGAAGCAGCTCCAACCCTCCTGGACCCCTCGGTTCTTGAGGGTTGGTACCCAGGGAACTTTGTGAATAAGTTTCTTAAAGAGGCTGAAGTTTGCCCTCCTGCAGTCCAAGGTGAAGGTTCTGTTGATGCTCCTCCCTATCTCCTTGCAGATTGAAGACTTCACTATCTCGTGGTCACTGCACCCTGGGCAGCCTCCCACAGTCACCTCTCCCCCCAGCCCTTCCCTATTGGAGAGCAGCAGGTCAAGCAGAGCCTGGCCCCTGCTAGGCTCACTTAACAGCTGCAGCAGGAAGCAGTCCTCCATTCGCTCCAGGAATCTTCTGGACTGCCTTCTCTCTGCTGAATTAAGTTCCCAGCAGATATTTGGCAGGTTGAAGTCACCCACAAGGACAAGATCTGATGATCTTGAGACAGCCTCCAGTTGCTTATAGAATAATTCATCAGCCTCCTCATCCTGGCTGGGTGGTCTGTAACAGACTCCAACCAGGATGTCAGATTTGTTAGGCTGCCCTCTGATTTTAACCCACAGGCTCTCAATTCCCTCATCTGCCACCTCAAGCTCTGTGGCAGAGAGTGACTCCCTAATATACAAAGCCACCCCTCCTCCTCTTCTCCCTCACCTATCCCTCCTAAAGAGCCTGTAACCCCCCAGTGCAGCACTCCAATTGTGCCTGTTGTCCCACCAAGTTTCTGAGGTGGTGAGGTCCTGCTCAAGAAGTCAGTGGAGGTGTATGCCCAATCACCAGTGCCTACAACTATTTCGGACAACTACCCAGGGTGTCCTACCCCTTCTGCTGCTGCAGGTGGTGGGGGGAGAGGGTTAGATGCCTTGGGTACCCTTGGCTCACCTCAAATGTCTTCTACCTTCCAGCACACAGAAGTCATCCACATTTTGGTACTGAGCACCTATAACATGGACCCTGACAGACAGTGCTCTCTCTGCCATGCTTCCCATGTGGCCCAGAACAACTGTCTGTCAGGGTTTCCACCCCCAGTGATAAAGCTCTCCTGCCCCACGCTACTGCCTCTCCATTCCTTGCACAAGGTCTCTGCTGCAATGACAGCCTCCAGCTACAGTCAGTGACCATCAGAGCATGAGGCTGATCTGGAACCTCCAGAGGTCCATTCAGTATGAACAGTAAGTACTGAATTGCAGGCAGGAATCACTGGAAGGAATTAAAGTCCTGGCTATCCAGCTTCCCCCTGGTCCAGCACCCAGCCAGCAGGAACAGCAGCCCACATGCACCCTGACACCAGCAAACCCTTTCACAAATGTGAGCATCCAAGCACAGCACATCAAGAAGCACATCATTTAGAAAACAAACCTATAGCACATCAAACAATACTACAATTTATGAATTTTCATTACATTTTCAAACTTGGGGAGAGTAGAAACTTAAGAGTTAGACCCATGGAAAAAAAAAGGGGATTTAAAGTCAAAACAATGCCGCTGCTAAATGCAAATGAGTAAAAGCCTTCCTGCTAAACTCCCGTGCTCCCTGCAGCGCTGAGACAACATGAGATTATCAAACTGGGCTGCCTGCTTGTGCTGTCACATAAAGAATTCATGCAGGATCCATCTAAGTCCTGAAAATCCCAGGCATCACTCACACCCAGGACGGGACTCACCATGCACAACACATCCAGCTCACAGGGAGAACAGTGCAGACGCCCCGGAAGAGCCCGCCAGAGGGCACCACTGCCAGCAGGGGGGCAAGTCCCTCAGCATGAGGGGATGAAGTAAGCACACCAGCCTCTCGTAAGCAGATGGGCTGAAAGACGCCTGCCATCTCCTCAGCTTTACAGTGGCTGGAGGAAGCTCTGCAGCCCCACACTGCCATCCACAACCACAGCTGTCTCTGAGATGCCTGGGGCTTGCCTCAGATTCAGTGTACATCAGAGCAGCCTCATTCCATCAACACCCAAGTTGCTCAAACGGGACATTCGTATGTCTGGGGATGAGTGGAGTGCCTCAACTACTCTGCCAAACCTTCACAAAAAGCCTCAAGGTTATCCTTGAGAGATGTGAGCTGGGGAACAACTTTTCTGCTGACCCTTGGTATGGAGCAGAGAAGACAAGTCTCTGATGATTTAACAGAACAGCAATCAGTGCTAGCTGGTCATTCCTTGAGCAAAGTTTTCATAAGGACAAAGACAGCAGGCTAGGGAAAAGGAAATGCCTCGAGTGTGTAACATCCACTAACACAGAGTATCATATGAAGTCTCCATGAAGATGCTTCATCAAATGCTTAATCAGAAGGCTTGCTCCAAGGGCCTGACCTAAGCAACATTTAAGTGTCAGAAGAACACTCATGGTTTCAGGAGCAAATGCAGCCCGGGCAGTCACAGCAAAGCAGTGTTGTACATTTTTTGACTCACTGTAAAAACAGGCTAACAAATGGTGCTGGTATTTTAATTCTTTCCAGAAATAAATCACAGATGGTATCCAAGGCCACCTGCAGTTGATGCTGAGAGGCATTTTCAAGGCACACACACACAGACACACACACACACACATATAAAGGGCTGTATGAACACAATTTTTTTACTGCATGGAGAGTGCAATTTAACTGAATTTAAACAACCCAAGGTACTGTTGATTTAAGATACATAAAAACTCAGCAGGAAGGTGTGTGGGAAAGCTTAGCAAGAGACCTGAATGTCCCTTACAGCATGAAGGCTTTACTTCTAAAGTGGAGTGAGGAGAGAGAGCAGCCTGCTTCCTCCTTCTCTAGCCACTGCAGTCATGTTATGAACCAATTGTAGTCTCTCAGTGAAGGACATGGATATAGGCCCCTTACTGCCTCCTCCTGCCTCCCCCCTCCATCTAGCTCGCATTTGAGATCCAAGTATACACAAGCATGGCCTTGTGACACTTCTTGCTGCCACACACCAGCATTCCCAGTTTCCATGCCATGAGCAGTGCCCTAGGTTCTATTATTTGCAAGCTCTGCAGGAGCCAGACCACACATGGCACAGCACCACCCAGTGCTTTCATACTAGTTCATCTGCCTCCTGGCCCACTCTTGCTTCTCTTTCAAGGCTGAGCACCAGAGCATCTCCCTCAGCTGCAAAGAATGCCAGACAGAGGGTTCCTCCTTGCCGCCAAAGGCTCCCTTCTCTGCAAGATGCCACAAGGGATAACGGAGGTTTCTGCACAGCAGGCTGGTACCCCTCAGTCACCAGGGCTTGCAGGGAAACTCAATGGAAGCTGGTGGCTGTGAACATGTTGATGGACATGTAGAGACACACTGCATACCTGTGTGCACTCCCATATGTGCACACCAGTGCATGGATGTACAGAAACTCAGTGTTCCCCACATCCTGGATGCTTCCTGCAGGACTCTGATGTTGGCTGTTACACTGCTGGCAATAGTCAGCTCAGACAATTGCCCATTCCTTCCTTAGGAAAGAGCAGTTCCTCAGAGAGCAGCTCTGGGTTGCTCCAAAGCCCCTGATGCTTGCAGGGACACCCTGAGTCTCTCTCTCTCCTTCCAGCCTTACTGTTTGTGTTTCCTTCTTTCCAGTACTTTTCTTCTTTTTCAGTTTGCCAATCTCAGGTCATTCCTGTGACTTTCATCCAGCCAAAATCAGTTATGAAGAAATATTTCAGCTATGATTTGACCATTTTGTATCATTTGATGGTCACATTATCTGCCTTCACATAAAGATAACTCTTTATCCTCCACTATTAATTTAAACAAAATACTCTAGTTACATCTTTTTAATTAGGGACACAACTCTGCTTTTATATCTGAAAGTACAAGGTGAGTTTTCAGATGCTTTTTGCCAGACACAGAAATGTAGCTTGAATATCACAGAAGTGTTATTAGCACCCAACTCTAGCAATAAACCCTGGAACCTCCTTCAGCCCCACCTGCTGCTGCTCACACTGATCCATGGGAAGCACGGCCCTGGCAACAACAGTGGAGATAGGGAGTAAGACAAAGCCACTGAGAAGTAAAATCCTGAATGACTGCAATTGTAGCAGGGAAGGTGATTTCCCTGTCCCCCCTCCATTGTTAAAAGGGTTATTAAAGACATAACAAATCTTCATCAAATGGGTATTAAGGCTGTGCTGATTTTCTCTGTGTGTGGCAGCTCATGTGTGCTCCTGAGGAGTGATAAAAGTCTCAAGAGCAATGTCAAGCAAAGAAGGCTGGGGTGAAGCAGGATAAAAGCTTGGTGACTATCAACGGCAGCAAGAACGTCTTCATTAGCACACTGGAGGTGTTCTTCACATTTGCATGAGGTGGCACAGCCTCATACCCTCACACACAGGAGAATGGTGAGACAAGTCTTGTTTCAGAAATTCCTAGCAACAGCCACCAATCTGCAACAGAAGCAAGAATGTTAACATCAGCTTTCAGAGCAGTCACGGTCAGCTCACACCTCAGATGGAGTATTTCTGGCCCCAAGTATCTCTGGGGGGCACTACTGTGGGTCAGGCAAAGCAGTGAAGCAGCCTAACCCAGCACTGTGTTTTTCTTGCTTCCCTGAAGGTAAGCTGAAAGGTTTATATCCCATTGCTACAATGAAAGGTTTATATCCCATTGCTACAACTGCAGAACACCAGCTCTCCATCAGGTAACTCATCTTGCACCTCCAAAGCTTCCCTTCCCCTTTTAGGAACCTAACATACTGGAGGAGATTTTCCTATGTACATAGAACATTTTTCCTTTTCAGTCTCCCTCTCTCCCATTCAAATGCTGTTCTCAGTCTTTGCATTTCACTTCAGTTTTAATTTCTCCTGCTCCTGGACAGCATTGATTATATTCCACTCATTACCTAAGCCTAAGTCAGGGTGATGTGTCACTGGCCCCTGAGCTGAGGAATGATTTTTTTGACAGGCCACCTGCAACAGCATCAACAGGTGGCAGTTGGGATGAGTTGCTGAGTTAGCCTTGGAATCCTGCCCTGTGATATTCTGTCTCTTCCATCATTTACCTGCCCTCAAGCTAACAGAGATACACCAACACGTGCCAGCAGAGGATCCTGCCTGGCTGCTTTTGGAAGCAGGTATGGGAACAGCCATTAAAGCTTCAGGGATCAACTTCCCAGGATTCAGTCTCTATGCAACCTGTGTGCATTTCAACATCCTTTCCCACAGCTATAGCTACATCATCTCCTGCCTACCTCAAAGGAGCAAGGGCTTGCTTCACTGGACATGGCACCCGGCCCTTCTGGCGGAGCAGCAGTGCACAGGACAGCATCATGTTGCTGGTGGCCAGGCAGCCAAGTGTGGGCTGACAGGAGCACTGCTGTTAGCAAACAGTTAGGTTCACTCACCAGAGATCAAGCAGACTTAAACTGCAATTTGGCACAAGTGTTAGAAGCGAGCTGGAATGATGGATGAACCATCATCCACTGCCCCAGATGAAGTTGCTACAGGATGATGATGATCTCCCTCTACTGCCTCCCAGCAGCTCTCTCCTGGGCAGCAGCAGTCCACATCCTTATCGATTCGATTTCCTTATTAAACCCCTTATTGATCTGCTCATTGTGCACTAGGCAGATAGAACATTTTGATCTCCTGTACTTCTGACAGCATTGCCTGGACTGTGAAGCCTCGTGAGTTGCTTGTGTTTCCTGTGATCTGGAGAGTGTGGATCCACCTAGACTCACATGGAGAGCAGATACCAGTGAGGGATACCCGAGGGAGATCAGGGAAGCTTCTTGTACCAGCAGCTGAGCTGCTGGTCTGCCCACTCCCTGATATGGAGATGAATGGAGTGAAGGGTGAGTCAGCTTCCCAGTTGTTCTTCTGTTTTCCGCTCAAGCCAGTATCCAAAAATACCCTGGACCATCAAAATCTGATCAGGGTATTACATCTACTACTTCCTTCTCTTTAATTGTAGAGTCTACAACCAGAGCAGAGAGTGCACAGTTGGAGTCTGTGAGGATGGGTAAACACCTTGGACATGAAATCTCTTCTCATCTGCAATACCTGTCTAGAGTCTCGCACTGTATCGATCATCACGCTGCCTGTCCCTCACCCATCACCTTCTCCACCACTTCAATGCATCCATCACACACAGGCAACCAGTGGAAGCTGCAAGGCCTACACACAACCCCAGGCACTGCAGGAGTATATCTGAAGGCAAAACATGGGGTGTAATTCTCAGCAGGAGCACACACTGCACTTCTTACACCGTTTTATTGCACAGGCCCCGAATAATGTCCCTATGACAGAGGTGGGAAGAAGGGGTAAAAAATAAGAGAAGCAGAAGTGCAAAGAGACAAGGTGGCTGGACACAGCCAACAGGTCTAGACAGAGCCAACAGGTAGTTGGAAAGAGTGAACTCCTGGTCTGTGCTGCCAGGTCAGATTGCAAAGGTGTGTGATGGGGACAGAGACTCCCTTTTCAGAAGTGCCAGCTAACCCTGCAGTCACTGAAGCAAGTGGAGCACTAGCACCGGTGCCCCTGAGACACCAAGCCAGCTGTGTCGGTCTGGTTCCAAGCCCAAATAAGGCTTTGGATGCTCTATAAACAATACCAGCAGCACAGAACATGCTAGCCAATAAAGCTGAGGAAACGTTTGCAGTCATTTCTCAGGACAGAGCCTTTCATAATTTAAATAGTGCAGAGCAGAAGGCAGCATCACAGCTGCAGTAAATGGGTGATGCTGAGTTGGAAGAGCAAAATCTTTTCTCAGTGAATCCCATTTACACCAGCAGAAGCAACGTCAGGAGGAGCAGCTATGTTACCCTGTGTACTAGCACGTGGATAATTTTTCTTAGTCTGTCTTCTTTTCTAACTTACCATGGGCTTTAGTGGTAAGCTGGAGAAAGCTCAGAGACTAGCTACAGGAACAACTGGAGGACTGCCAAAACACTGCCAAATCAGCAGCTACATGAGGGGGTTGTGTCAAGCAGCAGGTTAAGGGAGGAGTTGATCGCTCTCTGGAAAATGGATTTTTGATAATGGGATCTTGAAGCATTGCAGCATTTGAAGGTGTAAACAAACCCAGTAGCTGGAAGCTGATGTTAAACAAATCAGACTAAAAGTACAAGAGGGCATTTTCAAAAGCTTATCTTTCAGTATAATTTACTAATGGTTGTGCTGGGTTTGCCATTCCTGGAAACATTAAAAAACAGGATGAAGGTTTTTCCAAATTACTGCCTAAATGCCCAGCACAGAAAAATAGAATGGGAGGCTGCTCAGGCTGCACCTTTAACCGGGTTCAGTGACAAGGAACTCCTGTCCTCCCAGCTTAAACCTGCATAGGTTACGAGCCCTTGGAGAGCCTGTGTTATAACCCTGTCAGCTGGCCAGAAGACAAAACACACACCTCATTTCTTCAGCTTCCCACACCACATGCCAGGAAAGAACATTTCTTGCACCTCCTGAAGTGTGCCATGGAGCTCAGCTCTGCCTTTTCTGTCCACCAGAGCCACTCCTCGCCACGTCTGTCCTTCCCATGCCTGTTATTCCCAAAGACATTATGTGTACGCTCTATCTTTTCTTTCCCTTGCCAGCCCCTCCCACCCTTTTCCCTGAGATGCTTGTCACTTCTCCCAGTCTTCTAGGACCAGAAAGGAGAGGTTTGGGGAACTGGGGAGACCTGCTGGCTTCACCAAGTGCTGACTGGGCAGTGGGGAGCAGCAGAGGCCTCAGCTGAGCTACAATAACAGCACCGGCAGGAGCAGCAAGCAAAGGGATGCTGCTTGCAGGACATGACTCCATCCACACGTGACACATGGTCAGGAAGGTCCACAGAAGATGTCCCACATTACAGACCAACCCTGAGCCCAGATTTACCATGTGTCTATGGGCCAGGTAATTCAGCCTCTTGCTCAGCTTTCCCCTGATAATGACATTTACCCTGTTACTGCACAAGAGCATTTTCAGAATCAATTAATTTAGTGTTCATGCAAAGCCCTGTGGACAGAGCCTCAATACAGGTAGTAAGTACTACTATTATTACTGCACTTCAGATGGCTACAGCACTGGCATTTCCCAGCCATGCACCATTAACAATTTACTAAGATAAATGGCCCAGGAACCAGAAAATGCATTTATGACAACTACCTCCTGCTTACCAGCATACATTCAGCTGCATAAATGACACCTCATTGCTCTCTCTGTAGCTATGGTAACATTTCTATTTCATATATCAAAGTGTGCACACACACACCCCACAGACACATGGACCTGGAGGGAAATGAGGCAGTCGCATTTAAAGACACAGCAACATCAAGCCAGCAAACTTTTCACAGCCTCTAAAAGCAAAGCTGCCTACTCCCCCACCCTGGGAGCCAGAGATGAGAAGAAGGCAATTCGTCCCATGCCTGCTGGGTAAGGGCCAGGCTGCATCATGCAGGTGGAGCACCCCCAGGCCCTCAAGGGACTTACTTGAGAGCAGTTTTGTAGTGGTAGATTGCCTCAACATTACGGCCCTGGTCCTTCAGAAAATTGGCGTAGTTGTAGTGCACCTTGGCATTGTGGGGCAGAGTCTTCACTCCTGAGCTGTGAAGAGGAACAGAAGCAGGATGGTGTTAATGGCAGGTTACTCTGCCTCCCTAAGGTCCACCTTCTTCTCATGATCCCTTTTTTCTGAGAAGCTTGCTTGGATTTTGAGCACCTTGTCACCTGCTGAGCCCTTGTCCAACACAACTCCTGTTGCAACCTCAAGCTTGCCCCATGCACTGGCACACCATGTGCCCCAGGCAGACATAAACAAGAGGCAGCAATTCAGCTCATCCTGGTCACTGTCTCTGCAGGCACCCCTAGCACAAACACCCCAATACTCTCTGTGGGCCAATGCTGTTGCATTTCAAAAGGTGAATTATTAAATTCAAAGGCTAATATTTAGATGGAAAGCACCTTAGTACTCTCTACAACACAGCCATAACAGGCTCCTGCTTAAATTTTGTTTCATGAAGCACCTTATGAAAACCTTGATTTAAATCTGTCAGCTCCAGATAGCAGACAGAAGGTATTGCTCCCACAGGCAGCAGCCACCAGAGGGGATGCAGAGCATGCTCCGAGTCCTGACCGAGCACCTATGCACTGCTGAGTGCTGAGCAGAGCGTGGCCAGGAGGGGAGGGCTAATGGGACTCCGGCCCTTAGCCGGTGAGCAGCAGGCTCCGGTGTTACAACACACCGCTGACACATGCGGCTGCCCAGTCACACCACCACTCCCCTCTGCCTCCCCTGCCTTGTGTATATTGGATTCAACATCCACGGTGAGGCCACAAAAGGCGAAGAGTAAGCATATGTTTATTTACTTGAGAGCACAGAAAGCAAGGTACACCTTGCACAGCTAGAGGAAATGCCATTTCAAGGTTAAAGAGAGAAAGAAAAGGAACAGGAGCACATACAACATAGAAACATTTGCCCTGCAAGACTCCAGATAAGTCAGTACTCTGTTTAACGTGAGAATCCTTTCCAGCACATGAAGAGGGCCTCTCTGAGGGAATGGGAAATAAGGACAGATGAATCTGTTTATGTAGAAGCAGACAAAGCACTGTTTCTTGCTCACAAGTAGATTCCTGCTAGATGTCTCTTTTCTTTGCCATTATCTCTGACCCTCCTCCCTCCAGGTGGGAAAAGTGAAGATTAGGAAATTCCCAGATCTTGTTGCTTTGCCTTGTCTCTCTCTTCTGTTTAACTTTGGGGGGCATGGAAGTTAATCATAATGAGATGGGGTTGCACACAGCCTCTGCAGTAGGGTGCACTGCCTCTCCCCCATGGGGAAAATGCAGCCACAGCTGCAGATACCCTTTGCTGAGAATTGTAAAACATTGCTGAAGAACTGTAGTGGTAAATAGGATTCTTTGTAGTTATCTGTAGCCAAGTGGTCCCAAGCATTGCTAATGCCTGCTTGAGAAAGCTTTGCCTTACAGAGTTCTGCACAACACAGCCACAGTTTGCCTACTGACACGAAAAATAGACCTCACATCTGGCCTCATCATCATCAGGTACTTCCACATTGCTTACTGGGAGCACTACAGGAATAAGACATTTTGTGACTAATCATGGAATTAAATCAGTTAATTGATGCTATTCTTAAGAGAATGATTTTCTGTATTAGTTTTCACAAAGATATGCTGCAGCAGCAGCAAGTAATATGTGGGACTGCTGCAGCTGTGTTCATTTCCATTGGCCTTGGGAGCTATTAACTATACACTTACAACCTCTGGGCATTACTGGAATATTAAGTCTTATACAGGGAGGTTTCATTACATTGGTGCTACTGTTACAGGCAGAGACAAGGACAGGCACTCAAAACTGCTGCTCTCTGAGCTATGTGCAGAGAGTTGCTGGCTCTGCTACAGCCCCTGCAGAAACACAGCAAACAGAGTTAAGGGTGAGGAGCACATCACACACACACCCCAGCTCTCAGGGACACGGTTAGAACAAAGAGATGCATATGCTTAAATATTTTAACTCTGGGCCATTTCCCTTTAAGCAGAATTTATTATGAATCCTTACTTGAATCCATCACTAATAAGGCTTCTTTCATCTGTGTGCTTCTGCTGGAGGTGGATGCCATAGGGCAGGCAGAAATCAGCTGGAGTTCTTACACTGCTCTCTTCTGCATCCCACTGCTGGTGCACCCTGACCTCTTTATTTTCCGGGAACTGTGGGGGTGTTTCACTTTGCAAGTGCACACAGCGATAATCCGGGCTGCTTGGAATCTCTGTGCTCTGGGAGGCAGCAGCAAATACAGCCATGGATGGGAAGGGGATTTTTTTAGGTGAGTTTAGGCAAACACTCCTGCTAATTGCTTCTTGACCAGCCAGAACACTCTGCTCCTTGACAGAGGAAATAACGTCCATAACCAAAGCCAAGCAGGAAAGGGTGGAGTATAAATAACAAAGTGGAACACAATGTTTTTCCATTCTGCTTTCTGCAAGCCCCCAGACTTTCACAATTTCGATCTGATTTTCCAATATGCTTTTCCAAACTCCTATTTCCCTCTTCCCCAGCACACACTTGCCCTTCTGAAAACCTACTGCACTGAGCTGGCTCTGGTCAGAAACAAGCCTGCCAAGATTGAACATCACCTCTCTAAAGGATTTCCCTCCTTTGTGACTTCTATGACAGCAATAGGCAACAGAAATGGGAAATAAGCAATAGGCAAAGCCCTTTTACATAACAATTCCTCTCCGTGGCACAACTAAAGGCCTACTAGCCATAAACCTGATAAATGAAATGCCAGTGGCATTTTCCAACCTCAAATGCCAGCATTACTCATTTCCCACTTCATTTGGGAAAAGTCTCCTGCTCTGTAGAGGAACCGGGTGCAGGGCAGAGGCTTCCCCGATTTTCCATATGAAAAGTGCTCAGTTTAGAAGGAAAGGAGGCCACTCCTGCCTCAGCAGGTGCCCGGGGAGACGGGTGGGGCCGCCTTGGGAATCGTTAGCATTGACAAAACCGCACAGCAGCCAACGCCACCTCTGGGGCTGGGCTGCTTTTCGCAAATGACTGAAGTCAGCAGACCTGGCTTGGGAGACAACACTGCTAAGAAGGAAGTGCCACTTTTATACTGTTCCTTTGCTGGGTACCACTGGGTTTGCAGGCACTGTCACAAACGTGGGCAGTCCTGCAGATGCTTTCCAGGAGCAGCAGGAAATGTGGGAGCTTGACAAACCTTGGACAGGTCAGTACAGAGGATGCACAGGTTAGCCCACAGCCCTCACTTCCTCCTCCTTATGGGTTCAGTCATTAAACTGTAGCTGGAGCCCATGAAGCCTGACCTCCTGACCTGTGCATTCGCTCTGTGGGGCAGTTCCTTAAATATTTAACAACAAAGCCCTCTCAGCCCACCTGCAGACAAAATGTGTGGGGCTTCTCTTGGAACACTATACCTCAAACATTTAGACCTCTGTATAGTTAGCCACTTTTTGTGGTTCATTTGCTTCTCATGTAGTCCTTGCACTTATGCTTGTGCATCTATGAAGGGTGCATTAGATCTTCAGACGCACTGCTTCTTTCAGCCAGCATCCTGGTGGGACAGCTGAAAAACTGGCTCCTGGGCTGAAGACTAAGAGTCAGGAAGCCCCAAAGATGGCAACAGTGATATCAAAGCAGGGTAAGGCCTGAGAAGGGGTCAAAATGTGGTATAAGCACAGAATTGGTAACAGGCTGAGTATACTAACATCTCACTGACCAGCATAGCAAGTGTGTATAACAGAATAGGTCTCAGCCAAGGGAATTGAGACAGATCAGCCCTGAAAAAAACACTTTCAAGAAAGTGGATGAATGGAAAGTTGAGCTAAAGTGAAAAAGGAGGGGAAAAGAGGTAATTAATTAAAGCAGCAGCTGGAGGAGGAAGAATAAAGAACTAGGAAGAGGAGTGAGGATTCTCTCAGCACACACTGGTTAAAATAAAAATCCAACAAACAGACACTACTGAGTAGGTTGTTTTATGTCTCTTTTCCCACATCTATAGATTTGCTCTGTTTCCTTATTATTTTTCCTCATACCTCTTTACTGTTCCTTCTCTTCCTCCTGCTCTGTCCTTTCTAATTTGTTGCTGCTGCACATGCCTTCATCCATTTCTCCCTCCTCTCACCATCAGCCTGTATACAGCCTCCTCCTCTTGCTCCAGAAAGGTCTCCCAGTCATGGCATGACATTATCTTCTTGCTATACTATTCTTCTTTTGCATTGCCTTCCCATCAAGAAGAAGACTCCTATTATACCACAGACTCACAAGAGATATATAACATCTATCAAAGAAGATCTTGAAAGGACAACAGAAAGGCAAACAGCATAGGAAAGCAGGTTATGAGAAATGAAAGTCACCCTTTCAAAAGTAAACGTCAGAGCTACTGAAGGAAAAAGGAGAAAGAGTACAAACTTCAGCAAGTTAAACATAAACCCTAATTAGGCAGACCAAAAGAGATTTAAGGAAAAACTTGCCAAAGCCATCAATGGAACACATCAGATATAGGAAACCTGCCAAATATCCCCTCAGGCAAACAGACGGTGCAAGTCTAAAAGCAGTGCTGGAAGAAGAAAAGGCCACTGCAGAAAAGCTAAATGGATTACCTGCACCAGTGCTCACTACAGGGGAACCGAGGCTGCCACACAGGATCCTCTCCTTTACAGGGTAAAGTCTAAAACACTGCCTCAAGTGGCAGTAAATGAGGTTTTACAATAAATCAATATGAACAGCAGTAAATCCATTGTATCTGGTAGTAAGCATCCAAAGAAAATCAGTCATGAAGCTGCTATTAGCTGCAGTATCCTATCATTTAACTGAGGCTGCCACTGGAGAAATGAGCAGAGTTGCATATATCAATGGTGTGCACTTCAATGTTCAAAAGGCTCTGGATAAAATCCTTGACTAAAGACTTCAGTTTCTTAAATGGAGCAAGTGAGAAGGTCCTGTCCTGAATCAATACTCAGCTGAAAGGCAGCAAGCGAAGAGCATGATTATGTGGACAGTTTTCACAATCAGAGAAGACTGCAAGCAGGGTCCCCATGAGACATGCAGTGGTATTCAAGCTGCTTCACATGTTCACAAAGGACCTTGAAAAGGCAGCAAACAGGGAGGCAACACATTTGCTGATGACTCCAACATGAATCACATTGCAAGAATTAAAGCAGACTGCAAAAGACTGCAGGAGGATCTCACGGTATTGAGGGTAGGGCAGAAGATGGCAGATGAAATGCAGTTCTGCTACAGGCACGAGTATCTGAGAGTGTGTACCCATACTCCAAGTCTGCATAAATCTGCACCCAGGCTGATGTCTGTACAGCAGATGTTTCTCCTTGAGGAAGTATCCTCTCACAACAGGTACACCAGAAGGCCAATAGAAGATGGCTTGCATTAGAACCAGCGTGGTCAGCGGGACAAGAGACTGGGGTGATTACCCCCCTGTACTCGGCACCTCAAACACTGCGTGCAGTTTTGGGCTCCTTACTACATGAAGGACAGGGAGACGCTGGAGTGTGTCCAAAGGAGGGTAGCGAAACTGATGAAGGGTCTCATAGTGAAAGTCCTACAAGGAGTAACTGAGAGAATTGGGGTTCTTCAGCCTACAGGAAAGGAGGCTGGAGCGAGGTGGGTGGCACTCTCTACAACTCCCTGAAAGGAGGCTGGAGCAAGGTGGGTGTTAGTCTCTTCTCCCATGCAACAAGAAACAAAGACAAAGGGAAATGGCCTCAAGTTGAGCCAGGTGAGGTTTTAATTGGATATCGGGAAAAAAATCCTTCAGCAAAGAGTTGCAAAGCATTGGAACAGGCTGCCCAGAGAAGTGGTTGAGTAATCATTCCTGGAGGTACTTAAAAGACCTGTAGTTGTGGTGCTTAGTGACATGGTTTAGCAGGGGACTTGGCAGGGCTAGGTTAACAGTGGAATCTATAACCATAAAGGTCTTTTCCAACCTAAAGAATTCTATGACTCTATCTTTGAGTTTGGGTGGATAGTGCTGTGAAAATATCACCCAGTGCTTATGAGAGGTCACAAAAGGCAAGTGGAAGATCAGGAATTAGTAGAAGAGAACATAAAACAGAAACCCATCCTGCTTTACTGTAGGTCTTGAAAGGTGACTCTGGTCTCTGCAAAGTGACAGATTAGAGTTTGAAAGCATCCAGCAAAGACTGACAAGCAGGATCACAAATGCAGAACAGCTCCATGTGAGAAGAGTTCAAAATCAGCAGACTCCAGTGTGAAAACAATTACCTTGGGTGAGGGCATAGAGTAAAGGTGTGGAAGGTAGAGGATAAATGAGCTGATGGTTACTCACTACTCAGCACACTGAACTAGGGAACACCAGACAAGGTGATCAGGCAGAAGGGACACAGTGCACAGAAGGGCAGTCTTAGAATGCATGCTGTGTAATTTAACAGCAGAGCCCAGTGCACAGGATGCTGTAGAAGCCAAAAGTATAAAAAGATTTGAAAGAGCAGTTAGAGACATTAACAGAGGAAAGTCCATCAATGGCTATTAAAAGCAAAAAATTCCAAGTAACACCTGCCCAACTAAGCAGACATAACCTTATCCTTCTCTTCTGCAACAGACCCCTTGGCAACTCATATGACCTCAAGAGTGCTTCTTAGGAGGAGGAAATATCCTCCCATCATCCACTCCAGCTAGATTTCATCATTCTTAAACACAGGTGACCAGAGCTTACATAATGATAGCAGATGATGTCTAGAATAGAACAGAGTAGAATAGACCAGGTTGGAAGAGACCTTCAAGATCATCGTGTCCAACCTATCAACTAATTCAACACCACCTAATCAACTAACCCATGGCACCAAGCACCCTATCAAGTCTCCTCCTGAACACCTCCAATGATGGTGACTCCACCACCACCCTGGGCAGCCCATTCCAGTGGGCAATCACTCTCTCTGTGTAGAACTTCTTCCTAACCTCCAGCCTAAACCTCCCCTGGTGCAGCCTGAGACTGTGTCCTCTTGTTCTGGTACTGGCTGCCTGGGAGAACAACATCCGTCTGTCTACAACCTCCCTTCAGGTAGTTGTAGAGAGCAATGAGGTCACCCCTGAGTCTCCTCTTCTCCAGGCTAAGCAACCCCAGCTCCCTCAGCCTCTCCTCACAGGGCTGTGCTCCAAGCCCCTCACCAACTTTGTTGCCCTTCTCTGGATACGCTCCAGCAAGTCAACATCCTTCCTATATGCAGTGCAGCATATGGAATTGCCATCTTCCCACTCCCCTATCATCAAGAGAGTCATCCAAGTTGGTAAGGCATCCAGCTTTCCTCTGACTGGCCACAATTAGACAGAAGAGCTTGGACTAGAGGTGTACTTCATGGGGATTGCTGTGCAAACCCAGACCAGTCACCATGGCTGCTCTTTCCACTACAAACACCGTTTCAGGGGGACAGACAAGGAATCATCTCAGAGGGAAGAAACTCATTCCAGATTTAAAAAATAAAATCCCACTAACAGAGCTCCAGCCACTTCAGTAGCTTTTACTGAAGTCCAGAGGACACCAAACCCAATTTCATGCTCTTCAGTGCTGTGTAAGATAAAGTTTGCTCTGGCCAATAAGTTAGAAAACCAAGCGAAGCAACCCATGTGCCATCACCTGCATCTCTGCAAGTACCTCACAATTAGACAACTGCTGAACGCAGCTGGAGGCAAATACAATATATTTGCTAGCAAAACACAAAATGAAACAGTCTGCTTCAGTGCAAAAAAAATACATAAATGAAGTTGTAAAGAAAGACATTTGGCAAAGAGTAATCAAATGAAATGAAACACAGTACATTAAGTCTGGTACTTCATGGCATCTCAGTTTTGTCATTAAGGACATCGAGAAAGAAAATTCAATATATGCCATAGCATTCCTCTGCTGTTCCAAAGGGCTGCACAGGGAGCATTTGCTATGCCTTTCAGAAGGCATTATTGGCAGATCCACAGAACTGCAGTTATTTAAAACCAGTGTGTCTTAAAAAAGCAATTGCCTGAACCAAAGTTTGCACATAAGCACATAAAGTGCTGACACCAGCTTTGCACTGTTGCCAGACAACAGAAAGTGGGTGTTTTTCAGAATGATCAAAATGGAAGGACTTGTGCTAAAGAGAACTGTGGCATGGAACATTTTAAACAACACAAGCACGCAAGGATTCTCCTTGGTCATTCATACCTGAAAAGGGACTCTCGTGACAGCCAGATTTCATTCTGTCTCACGGTCTTCCAGGAAAAGAGCAGCAGCAGTAAAGCAAAGAGGGTCGGAACAGTAATTCTCCACTTATTGAACCATGTAGACAATTTTTTGAGACCATGGACAAAAAGAATGCAGTACCCCATGCTGGAGGAAAACAAAAGAAAACCAAAAAAAGAAACAGAAAAGGAAAAGGAACCAAAAGTTATATTCCAGTACTCTGGTTTATATGCAAGACCGTTCAGTATTGCATTTATTACACAATTACAGAGGTTTGGGATTAATTATATTTTCCAGGCTACCAAACACCAATTCCACAGCAGTTTTCCTCAAGTCACTACATAATTTCCAAATTAATCTAAATGACAGAGAGAGATGCCAACAATACAGTAGCATACACAATACCACCCAGCATAATGTTAGCTTACACCAGCACGCAGAAGACAGCTGCTCTGCTGCGCAGCAAGCTATGAAAGCACATGTAATAACAGCAATACTGAGCAGGACTGCAGCAGCCTGGCTGTGCAAACCATTGTAACAGAGGGAAGTCTCTGAACAGCCCCAGTCGTGGCTGCTGTTAATTCTAGTTTACAAATTCTGAAGCCGAGGAGGGAGAGCAAGTGTTGCAGCCAGTGCTTGCAGCAGGAGTTGGTGGCAGAAGACATGTCAAAAGGCAGGAGTGCCTGTGTGGGTCTTCCACATGTACATCAAGGCCAGCCCATCTTCTAAGGCCTGGTCCAGAACAGCTAAGATGTGCAAGAAGAACTTCCTTGCTGCCCTTCATGAAACCACATATGGCCTTCTCCAGCGCTCAGCTTCTTGGCACTGTCATGGCTGCCTGCAGCACGTAACTACTGAGGCATCTTCTGTGAAGCAAAAATCATTCTGAAGTCTTACTCCTGTATAACTTTAAATCACTTCAGTAATTATCTACCTTAATTCAAGTGTTAATTCTTCCAGTGATGTCCCTCTGCACTGGAAATGAAGTGCTTTTGGTTGCTGTACTTAGTACACCACTCGTTCTACTTGGCATCTTGAAAAACGAATTCAGTTCCTACTGCTCAAGGAATCTCATTAGCTTATCTGTAACTCTCCAGTGCAGTTATTTAGCACCAGATTTAGTCATAGGCTTAAAAGCTATCTTAGTCCAGGTGGCTACCTGTGAAGGAAAAAATGGGAGCCGAAGGATCTGGAATAAGGCTTTGGGAACACCAGTACATGGGGACAAATGGGGAACAAAGGGCAGCTCTCCCCAGACACCACCACAGGTTGCCTGTATCAAGAATAGCATGACACACAGGACCAGAGCAATGATTGTCCCACTGTACTCAATACTGGTGAGACCACACCTTGAACCCTGGGGTCAGTTTTGGTGTCCTCACTCCAAGAAGTACATTGAGGTGCCAGAGAGGGTCCAGAGAAGAGCAACAAAGGTGGTCTGGAGAACAGGGCTGGTGAGGAGCAGCTGAGGAAGCTGGGGGTGTTTAGTCTAGAGAAAAGGGGGCTGAGAGGAGACCTCATTGCTTTCTTCAGCTCCATGGAAGCGACAAGAGGAAATGGCCTCAAGTTGCAGCAGGGGAGGTTTAGATTGCATATGGAATAGGCTGCCCAGAGAAGTGCTTGAATCCCCATCCCTGGAGATGTTTAAAATGACATAAATTATATGCTTTAGAGTTAGGTCATGGTTGGACTTGATGATGTTAAAGGTCTTTTCCACCTGAAACCATTCTATGCTTGAAGTCTGGATGGAGGTAGACAGTTCACTGCATCTGTCCACAATCCAGCTGGAGATATACAGGCTCTTCTGGTTTGTGCTGAGATATCTGAGCAACTTCCTGGTAAGACTACTATGAGGTAAGAAAAACTAAGTATGCAGTTCCCTTGTCAGAGATGACTTTGCAAGTAAGCATGTGATGTGGCAAAAGTCAGACTGGAAATGGAAAAAAACAAACTCTCCCATCCTTGAGGAATTGTGAGTGTGCTTCTTAGCCCAGTTTCTGTCAGATTGGAGGGCTGGGCACGTTGCCATTGCCTGAGCTTCCTAAGGATGGAGAGCACCAGTAATTACTGCTTTGTGCTTCTGGAACTTTCCTCTTACCTGATTCATGGCAACAAAGCGATTTGCTCTGCTGACAGGGGACAGGCAAACGAGGTACCTAAGCTATAGTAAAGGGCTCTACCCAAAACACAGGGGAGTATGCAATGGAAACCAAAGTGCACAGACAGGAGAGTAACCAAAAGGCAGGCTTCACAGCCACACCCAGCAAGGCTACAGGATTCATCAGCAGGTATGAATACACAGGGGAATGTGTTCCCAGGTAGCGCTGGGATGGGGATCATGTAGCTGATGCACCAGAATCACAAACCACAGAGCTGCAAAGGGTGAGCTTAAAGGAGTGATGCTGAAGAGGGCAGGAGGGCTGAAGCATGATTTACACTTTAATAAGAGATAATTGTGACAACACTAGGACTGAGTTGTTGTGCCACAGTTACAGCCAGCCAGCCTACAGACAATGTACCTGTGCTACAAAACGTGAGAGAACCCAAAAGGAGAGGATCAGGAAGCATGAAGAAGATAAATGCTTCTATTTTCAAGGGCCTGGTAAGTTGGCTCAAAACCCCTGACCATTTCCTGTCACAGATCATCAAGGGGTGGATGGGACGCACTGTGGTTATCCTGTTGGGGACCTTTCAGTGCAGGTGCCAGGTGGAGGCACATCTTTTTGCAGGGATTTTTTTATGCCATGGTGATTTCAAGCCCATGCCCTGGCTGAGGGTGGATGTCACATTCCTGGCTGCAGGTTGTTAGCAGGCCAAGGACTCCCAAAGCACAGAAAGCCCTCCCATCTGCTTTGCCACCAGGAAAGCAGCTGCTTTTGTGATTTCATGCTATGAATTCTTTGCAAAACAATGCCCTGAAATATCTCCAAAGCTATTATCCTTTGTAATTTTTGCATCTTGCTTTACATTTCTACCTTAAAGCCAAGTAAGTATGGTGAAATCGGGGCAAATCTTGACCCCTCCTCCAGATTCTGTGGTCTGCTCTAAACGAGTAAGTGTCCACACCAATGCTTCAGTATCTGTCAAAATAATGCATTTATATTGCTATTGTTTCCTAGTCCCCAAACCACATATCCCTCACACCTTACAACACACTTGTTTTGCCCTAGACTCAACAGTCCCACTACAGAGATTAGCTTTAGCGCTGGGACCATGAAGTTCTGAACCAGCAGAGCACTAAGCTTGCTACAATGGAGTTACTGCAGCAAAATGCCCCGACCTGGAGAGCCTCCCTGCAGTGCTTCACACCTGAGATGCACATTCATCCTGTTTCCCTTGATCCTGACTTCACCAGGCTGCCCTGAGTTGTAGTGAGTCAGTAGCAGCCCAAGCAGTGCTACTATGGTAGGAATAGCCCATAGAGGTGACACTACACTTCTCTGGTGAAAGCAGCTTACCAGGTGACTCTAAGACATTTTCATTGCGCTCAGCTCTGCCATGACCCTGCCATCACCTGCAAACACATGCAACAGTCCAAGTACATTAGCTTTTCTTCTCCATCAGGACTTCCATAGCAAACATTAGTACTCTCATGTATTTACAGAACAGAAATGAAAATGCCTCAAAAGCATCTTTCATCATTTAGCACTTGAAAAAATCACCTTAGCTACTACATTCCAGATACCTGCATAGCTGTCTGCTTATACATGGAGCCTGCAGGATTGTGGAACCTCTCCCTTATGAGGAGAGGCTGAGGGCTCTTTAGCTTGGAGAGGAGGAGCCTGAGGGGTGACCTCATTTATATTTGTAAAGATGTGCAGGGTGAGTGCACAGAGGATGGAGCCAGGTCTGCTGGGTGATGCCCAGTGACAGCACAAGGGGCAGTGGTGGATGTTGAGGCATAGGAAGTTCCATGGAAACAGGAGGAAAGATTTTGTCACTTTGAGGGTGACAGAACCCTGGAACTGGCTGCCCAGGGGGGTTGTGGAGTCTCCCTCTCTGGAGATATTCAAAACCTGCCTGGATGTGCTCCTGTGTGATCTGCTCTAGGTGCTCCTGCTCTGGCAGGGGGGCTGGACTGGATGAGGTCCCTGCCAGACCCTGTGATTGTGGGTTTGGTTTTGTTTGTGGTTTTGGTTTGGGGTTTTTTGTTGTTGTTTGTTTGGGGTTGGTTTGTTAGTTATTTTTTGCTAATTCCAGCACTTCATAGAGAGGGGAAGGCAGGGTCCCTGCCAGATTCTGTGATTGTGGGTTTGGTTTTGTTTGTGGTTTTGGTTTGGGGTTTTTGTTGTTGTTTGATTGGGGTGGTCTGTTAGTTATTTTTTGCTAATTCCAGCACTTCATAGAGAGAAGAAGGCAGGGAACTATTTCTCCTGAAGGATTTTTCTCTTGGTACTGTCATCCCCTGTCCCACTAGCACTTTTCTAAAATACTTTGTAGCCAAAACAAAACAATGGGGAACAAGCAAAATCCCAACCTCACTACTATTTTAAGTCCATTTCTCACTGGATTACTGTAAAACTGCTAAGCTTTTTTTTCTTCTTCTTTTTATTCTGTAGGATAAGCAGCAGCTTGCTGCCAAAAGGCTTCCCCACTGTGAAAAATCCATGCCAGCTTTGTTCCTAGAGCCATATGCAAAGCTGGACCTGAGGAACAGCCCAACAGGTTAACATGGCAGTAGTTTTCCCACGGGCTTACAACGAGCACATTGATGACTGAAGTACCTGTGGCTTCAGAAATTCACTGACTCTGCAGGAGAACTCAGCACACAGCCCAACAGGCCAACATTTTCTCAGTTCCTCACATTTGTAGCTCCCGCTGCACTAAAGTGTCACCTTAGGAACACTCAGAACTGCAGTGAGGGCAGGGCAGCGCTCGGCAGGCAAACCCTCGGCACCACTGGACACAAGTTTATGGCAGACTGCACGCAGGCAGCTGTGCAATGCCAGACTTTCATCTGCAATATCTGTGGTTTATTAATACCCTTCTACCTGCAAGGAAGTGAAGTGAGAGGAGGTACAAGCAGATGGCAATGAGGTGGCATACAGATCTCATTTCCCACAGTGCACTAAGCGTGTTACCTGATTAAAACAAGAGCCAAACAGCAGATACTGCTCGGGTAATTACAACACAACTTCAGCCTTTCCTTTGGCCATTATGGCTCCTCTCCCAAGACAAGGCCATTACTGACTATGCTTACATGCAGCTCCTCTGCCTTTGTTGACCAGGATTCCCACTTTTAAGTAAACCAGGAACGACTTTGCTGCATTTGGTTCTTGGCAGTGGCATCTAATCAAAGACACACTAGTACCGCCCAGAACTATCAGGACTTCTTCTATAGCAGTCTGCCTGCATCAGAAACCATCTCATCTCCTCCAGAAATTGTTTGGAGACCTACTGCTGCAGAAAGCTCCTGAAAACCAAGGAATATTCCCATCGCAGCCCTTATTGTATTTCCCCAGTTGCACCTTTCCACAGCACAGGTTTCCACTCCATGCATGGAGCAAGCAGGCAGAGCAGCCTGAGCGCTGCAGCTCTGAGGCACCAAGCCACACACCAGTGCGGCAGCCCCAGCCTGTTCTAACTCAGCCAGGCAGGGCTGTAAGCTCAGGAGTTAAAAAGCATGGGAGAAACTATGCAGAAAAGATGCCTGCCTCACACTTTGTAATGGTTATCTTGGGCATGTCAAATCTTGTGAAGTAGGAGGGTTTGTTTATTTGTTGTTTAGTATTGTTTGCTTGTTTAATCTCACCTACATGCATGTAAACTTGCAGTAAATCCACTAAGTTAATCTCAGAACTCAGCCAAAATAAGAATCCAGATGCATAAACACGTATCAGTCAGGAAAGGAGTTGCCTATGAGCAACTTGCATAGGTATGGAAGAAACACTACCCTGTTCAAAGGCTGCTAATGCAACAGAAAGGATTCTCTCAAAACTATACTGAGACCAGAAAATGTGCTTGGCTTTGACATTTCACCCCAGAGGCTTTTTCTGGGCTGCAAACCTCCATCTTGATTTCCAGCACTTATTTAAGATGCCTCACTTTCCCTCCATAACTGACCCTCACATTCAGGCTGCTCCCAAGCAAGTTTAACCCCTGCCTGCAGGACCCTAAGTGCATACCGTGCTGCTGTCTTGCAGAGTGTGGGGAGCTCAGCCTTAAGAAAAATGGTGTTTGCAGCCAGGTCCAAATGCTGAATACAAACATTTGATTCTGTTTTAGTTCCCCACAACCTCCCTAGCTCAAATCCCCTACATCTGTTACCTGGCATGATATGCCCACTCCTATTTCCTGACCAAGCCACACCAGCTCTGCAGCCTGGGCTGAGGAAACACACTGAGAGGAAAAGTCAACGTCAGCTGAAATGCAGCTTGCAGGCAGAGCTGTTGCTGCAGGGGACAAAAGGCACTCCATCCCCATTACACTCATCGGCTGTGCTCTCACTTCTCTAATAGGGAGTAATTGATTGCAAAAAGCATTCTTGGCATGCCATGTAGGCGGCTCATGCCTCACTACACAGCAATCAGATACCGAAAGATACTGGGAAAGAAAAAAAAAAGCATGGCCAGAGTGTCTCTTTCTACCTCGAAAAAGCACTCTCAGGCATGGAGCTCCAGCCATGAGCAGTGATGGCAGGGTGCTGTTTCATGAAAAATACCAAGTTTTCCAAGTCTGGGCCTGTTTTGGGCCATGATAAAACCTGCACTTAAAATAAAATAGTGTTCTCATTTAGAAAGAAATTATATTTGTAGTGTTAGCTTACACCCAGGTCACCCATTACAGCCAGACTCTCAGAAGTGACCTGGATCACCTGCATTCAAGCTGCTGCAGCAGGTCAGGCTGAGAGCTGAGGATGCTGTAGATGCAGGCCTCTGAAAGGCTTTGACTTTGGGGTCCTCAAAATTCCCCAGCTATCAAAGCCCCAGTGTTGATCTGGAACAGCCACACTTCCAACCAGTCCAAATTTATTTCCAGATGTTTTGAGACATTTACTTTGTCCTGCCAAGCTCACTGCCAGGTGAAGGTTTTTCCCTCGCAGTTGGTGCAAGGCTAGCCTAAATTCAGCAAGTTGCAGGGTGGCTAATTTGATAGGAATGCAGACATGGACCTAGACCACGTCTGGATCATACTGCCACCACTGAGCGATGCACCAGGATGTAGATCCAGCACCACACATCTGGGAAAAATGTTGTGTGGCAGATGGAACTTTATGTTCCAATTCTCAGACAATTTGTCCTCAAAGAGGCAGTTCTGGGACACATAACTAAAATGGGTAAACTAAAATGTCGTATTTTCTATGGGGGAATGTTGTATCAGAATCTTCTCAACCAGTTAGGACTGCAAGGTAAAACCCTGTTGGAACAGTTATGGTTTTGCGCTAAATGTCCAAGGGGAAAGAAGATGTGGGATGTGTTTCTGTCACACAGCCAGCCAGCAGCATTCACTATGCAGCTCTGCTTCTTCACCTGTACTGAGTTGGGGGACAAAGGGAAAGTGTTGTTCAAATTGCCTTTCCCCAGTAAGATGACATGGATTTAGTTACTGGAGATTTGTAAAGACTTCAAGACAACCATCAAGGTGTAATATTAAAAACTAAATGTACTGGAAAAAAAGGAGCTTCATAGCTCAGAAATATCAGTGTGACAGTCAAGTGACTGGCAGCATACTTGTTACTGAGTCTGCTGAATAAAATCTGACATTTTCACAGCATTAAGAGGTCTTTTCCTGAAATAAGGTGTGCAAGTTGCAATACACCAGAAACACTGGCAGAATACAGCTAATTTGGAAAGTACCTTAAGAGTTAGTGTTAGGCTTTGTCCTTGCCTCTAAACGAAAAGCTATGCAGGCCTGTATTAAAGACACTTAGACATGATCAGCTAAGTCATCAAAATCATTTACTGCCACTAGCAATGTGGTCCTCTAGGCAGAACATTAGAGAAAATGCAGGAACTGAGTGATTTTGCTAACCTCTGAATAGCTGTTTAACATTTGGACACATTTCCCCTCCTTCCAATAAGTCATGTGATAAACAAATTAACTTCATTACACTGAGTCCAAGATTTAACCTCCAACAAATTCCTGTCTCAAATATTTACAGGCAACACAGAAACTTTTCAGGCTCTGGATTAGGACATGCATTATGGAAAGAAAACATTTTCTAAATGAAAAATCCAATATAATTCCCTAAATCTTCTGTGCTTTACTGGGGAAGGTTCTGCATACTACTGTTTTAAGTAAAGTAATTTAAGTAATTTAACTGAAGTGCTGTAACAATTTCTGAAATTCTGGAATAGGGACACAATTTCCAGTTCTGTTCCATTGCAAGTCTCCAAAAAGTTCATCTAGGAAACTATTTCCTATGACATTTCACAAGGCATCTTCTTAGGGTCACCATAGTCCCTTGTAATTAAGAGTTCCCCTTTTAACTGACATGAAGGCATTCCACAAGATTACATCAATTTAAGTTTTTTCTACTTTTTACAAGCAGTATCTTTGCAAATCTGTATTATTTTAAAGAGCAGGACAAATGCATTTGAAGGCTTTCCCTTTACCTAAAAAAAAATCCCAACAAACTCAAATATCTTTCCAGCAAAGCCATTAATGCTGATACTCCACTCAAATGTGGCTATTTCCTGAATCACTCACACGTGGCCAAAACACAAAGAGTTTCTCAAATGCATATTTTAAAGGTAGCTAAAATAACACAAGACTGCAGTCCAGCCCAAATGCACCATGAGCTAATATTTTTCAGCTTTGCAGAACCATTTCAGGTCTTATTCCTATACATTTACTGCTTCTTGTCAAAATACACAGCATTAGCATCTCAGCCCTCCCTGCCTACATTAATGACAATGGATGCTTTGATTTCTCCTTAAAGCATTTAACAGGGGTCGACAAGCCTTCAGAAGCTCTGAGCTTGTCTGGACATGTATCTGGAAGATGGCTGCTTTGAGTGTTTAGCCCTTTCAGAAGCAGTTAATTCTCATTACTTAAGGAAAACTCTTTCTGTTCCTTTCCTAATGGCAGAGTGGAGTTGTTTACAAACATTTAGCCAGTGTGCCCCTTTCTTAAAGGCACAGCTCAAACGGCCACATATCCCTACTGAATAGATGAGGAAACAGAAGAGTTGCTTGCCTCATATGAGGTCCCAGCTTTCTCCCCTCCATTCTGCAGACCACTGCTCAAATCGACATCCTGGAGCAGGGACATCAGCATGGTAAAGAGGAACCAGGCTGGGACTGGGGTCTGGCCCAGTGCCATCATACAATGTCCTCCCAGTGTCCTGAGGTCTGTGGCTGAATGACAGGGAATATAATCCCGTTCACTCCTGACCTTCAGCTTCTTCACGGCCTTCACCAGAATCAAGTAAGGCATTGAAATCACAGGGCTTTTAAGGAAATGGAACATGTAGGGTTCCATATCCAAATCCAAAGTGAATTGAGGATTTAACAGAAAAGTAGGGGAAAAGCTTAGTTATGGTGCTGAAGTGAGGTTGCAGAGCTGATAAACTGGCTCCATGGGGTCAACGGGACTGTCACTGCTGACTTCACTGGGGTTAGGGTTTGTCTCCAACTGAAAAAAGAAGCTTCTTTTGTAAATCATATGATCCCTCATGGGATCTGATCTAATACTGACAGAATTCTGAATAGGAACTCAGCCTCTGGTGAAACTGAAACTTCAAATACTGTTAAAGAAAGGGGCAGCAAAGGAACTGAAAACACACCACCACAGCTGGTCTTTAGGAAACTTAAGATAATCTGAAGAGTATCACGTGTTCCCAGAAAACGGAAGCACCAGTAAGTACCATCCTTAAGCGGCTGCCTTGTAAGCAAAGGGGACTTCTGCTCAGGGATATTGAGCTTCATAACAATTACAGAAGATTCCACTAGGTAACAGGTTGGGTTTGTGTGCTCTGTTTTTTCCAACTAAAAAAACCCCAAAGTTACTACTGTAACACTGATTGGAATGAGTGCATTAGCACAGAGAAGCAAAACTGTGCTCTGTGCAAAGGCAAAGCCTCACACAGTCCCCGCTCTGCTGCAGCACAGGGAAAGCTTTACCATGGTGTGCTAAGCTCCTGAAATGTACGGGTGCACTTTTTTCCTGGCTGCTGGCTTTGTGGTAGATTTGGAGATAAAAAACTGAGGCGAATGCCATCCTTATGTGCAAGTCATCTTCTAGTATTGACAACTGGGGTTGCAGCATCAGCTCTTTATATAGCGAGGATCTGGTGAAAAAAGATAACAGCAACCTGTAACTGCCTGTGCTGCTGGGCAATACTAACTGCACTCTGCAACACTGCAATGGACACCACAAATAAAAATGGTGCAGGTACCACTGGTCTACCTATTGCTTTCAGCACATTGGAGGTCCACCACATAGCAATATTTGGCTAATCTGTTCGTTCATGAGCGGTTGTGAAAGCAACTGTCCAGCTACAGTACAGCAGCCCAGCAGAGATATCAAGGTAGAAGCGAAACATGAGGAAAACACAGAAATTACTTTGGTAAAAATGGTCTGATCCCATGAGGAGAGAGCAACCCCAGCTCTCCTGGTACACCAGTAAGGCAGCTGCATGGCCTGAGAGTCTGTATTGCCACTCAAGCTTCTGCATGGTGAAGGGCAACACAGAGGAAGCACTGCTGCTGAAGTACAGGCAAAGTGGTCATGGCTCAGAGCAACACCATACAGCTGGTCTGGATTTTCAAACAATTAGGCTGTCTGCAGTGTTCGAAGCAGCATTAGCAGACAGGCAGTAAGCACAACAGCATTCACATTCTGAAGAGAGAAAAACCCACAGTGATTTAAGTCTTTCACTGATTCATCTCGTTGTGAGGTGAATCACTGTGACGCCTCTTTGAAAAACTGTAGCCTGTAGTGTTGAACCCTGGCAACCACCCCCAAGATAAATATTCTCCCCTCAAAAAAGTATTCTCATCTAAGGGACAAGAAAATAACAATATTAACATTGAAAGTTAAAAGACAATAAATTGCTTTCCAATGAATTTTTTGCAAGGTGAACAATGACTATTAAAAATTCCTGATTTAATCAAATAAATATTTGTAACCCCCAAATATTTCTGTTTTGGTAAAATCAAGTAAAGAAAACATTCAAGCATTCTGACTTAGACCCCTCTTCCCTGAGGGAGTTAAGCCCAGCCATATAACTAGATGTTGAGTGAGAGGCTTATTTCTTTTTTTCTTTCCATTTAGAACATCTTTTACATAAATCCTTGGGTCCTTACTTTGACTGAAAAGAAAATGCTTGACACTTTGCCCAGGTAACTACCGAGTGACAGTGAATTAGGACTTCAGGCTGTGACACACTTATCTGTAAATACCAATGAAAGGCTTGAAACACCTTCCAGAATAATCCCAAAATCACAGATCACTGAATTCTCTCCATCACTGAAGGGCTTTTGTCTAAATGAATTGAATGATAACTGCTGACTGACTTTTAGAGAAGGAATGGCAACACAGAACCCTGCTAAAGGCTGTTCTAAATAAAAAGCACCAACCCCTCTTAAAGCCATCATTATTAACCTGCCACACTCTCAAGAGGAAAAACCAACAAATCACATATTGTTTTTGTTCTGCTACACTTATGAATGTTCTTGGAAGTCTCCTCACCATTCACACTTGGAGGATGTAAAAGAGTAACTAAGTAATTGGTAACTCAGAGCCAAGAGCTCATCTCTCTCCAGATCCTTTGTCTGGGAAATGTCTAACTCTCCCTTAAACTGCCAGGGTTTGCCTTCCCTTTTCATGCCAGCTGCCTGACAGCCCGGGGCAAGAGCAAAACCCAAATATTGCAAAACAGGACGTGAGTGATCTGAGCAAAGTAGGAGATCCAGGGACTCAAGAACAGACTCACTCCTTTTAATCCTTCTGCCTCAGTTTTCATGTCTGAAAAAATGTAGGTTATGTATTTGCAAAGCCCTCAGGAGATAAAAAGCATCATGCAAACTACATGCACACACGTTAAGGCTGATTAATTGTCGCTGCACATATCTTTTGTTCTTCTTCATTGCCCCTCCTCTCACTGTATCAACAGTCTCATCTGGAGGAGGACTAGGAACTGCTGATGGATGAAGTATTTTCTGCAGTAGCTCTTTTGCGATTCAGAAACACAGCCACTCAATGCAGCCCTGCGTTCAGCTGACTTTCCGTAACAGCTTTGCTCTTTCACATGTTTCTTCATTTTCTGTTACACAAATTTAAAGCAATCTGATTTCCAAATTAATTTGAAATGATGCAAGATCAAGGGTATCAACTGCAAAATAAGAGACAACTTTCACTCACTATACTTTCAGGAATACTCTCAGCAAACAAAAGCAGGGCTAATGATGTGAGCAGATCAGCATCATGTCAGTTCATAGCCCGTGTTAGAAGCTTTTAACAAATATCCCAGCTGTGCAGAGCCTGGGTTTTACATCCATGGGCAGCCCTTTTGTGACAGTGCTTATACAAATGATCAGAATATGCAAGCAGCTTTGCAAAAGATGCAAAATGTGTTTTCCTCAGGATTTTTTGGTCCACATTTTCTGAGGAATATAACTGAAACATTTTGTGGAATACAACTATTGTTTCATGTCTCGTAAAGTAATCCAGAGAGAAACTGACTAGCTATGCTTTGTCAAGAGCTTCACAATGGCAGATGCTGACCCTACACACCCAAGGGTAGAATTGGGCTTTCCGAATTTGCAGCATCCAAGAACAACCATTTATGCTCATGGCTGGAGCAAACTACACTGGTTCCAGTCGTCCATGTCCAGGAAGGTTGCAGAGTCTTCCTCCATGGAGATATTCAGAAGCTGTCTTTATGCATTTTGACAGTCCCAGGCAATGTGAAATGGTTTGGTGCACCTTGGATCAATGTCCTCTGACTGCAGCTTCTGGTCTGGATACTGTGGAGATGTCAGAAGAAACATCTCAAAGTTGTCCTTGAGTAAATGCAATTGGAAGCATTCAGACTACTGAAGTGACAATTGTTAAGAGTATGGAAGCTGATGAAAATCCTAGGGTAAAGCCTGGGGGATGCAGAAGTGGCTGGATTTTCCTCATCCTCTTCATCAGTGGCAATTCCTCTGCTTTTGGCTATGTATGCAGTCAATCACCTAATGGGGCATGCACGTTATTTCACAAGTGAAGCCAGCAGCTTTTAAAGACAGCAGTAGTCACCTCTGTTTTTACTGACCGAGTAATGCAGTGGGAAAGCTGAGCAGTACCACAACAAAACCACAGCAGGTTAACTCTTCAGTTGCTGTCCTTAATAAAGACAGGAGAATTTAAATTAAGAATTTAACAATGTGGTACCAAGAGAAAGAGTCTTAGAGAACACTCCACAAGAAACAACAGCTCCTCTCTGTATTGAGCTGTTTCACGTACACTAACAAGCCCTATGAGGAGAGATTGAGGGAGCTGGGGTTGCTTAGCCTGGAGAAGAGGAGACTCAGGGGTGACCTTATTGCTCTCTACAACTACCTGAAGGGAGGTTGTAGTGAGGCAGAGGTTGGTCTCTTCTCCCAGGCAACCAGTACCAGAACAAGAGGACACAGTCTCAGGCTGCATCAGGGGAGGTTTAGGCTGGAGGTTAGGAGGAAGTTTTACACAGAGAGAGTGATTGCCCACTGGAATGGGCTGCCTGAGGAGGTGGTGGGGTCGCCGTCGCTGGGGGTGTTCAGGGCGAGGCTTGACAGGATGCTTGGTTGCATGGTTTAGTTGATTGGGTAGTGTTGGATGATAGGTTGGACATGATCTCGAAGGTCTCTTCCAACCTGGTTAATTCTATTCTATTCTATTCTAAAAAAAGTCTGTGTAAAATATCAGGATTTGGGGTAGCTTTGCTTCTATAAGCAATGTGCTCTCAACTAACTGTAAAATCTCTCATGCTATCACACCAAAACTCAAAGGCAGAGAACACACTGACTAGCAAAATAATGTTTGAAATATTGCAAAAGGGAAGAAGCAATCATGTTTGCTTGTAGAAAATAGGATGGTGGTCTCATCAGAAAGGAATTCAATTGCAGTGGTTTGAATTGCAATAGTTACCTCGGCATGTAAAGGACTCGCTCTGCCACCACAAATCCCACCCTGAAGAACAGGTTGCTGGCTGGGATGAATGGGAAAACCAGGAACAACAAGCCAACCAAAACTTCTTTGTGTTCCAGTTTCTGCAATAACACAAGATTAAACAATATCAACTAAAAGAGTCCAACTAACTTTCCCCTTTCAAGATTCTTATTCATAAAAGCAGCAACTTAGATTAACGCTTGATATGCTTTGCACTGAAAAGTAATTATTGCAAGGCACTGTTCTTCAATGTTTACACAGTTTGTGCTGCTGATACACACACAAGACACAGTGCCAGCTCCACTGTATACCACTCTCTTGAGATGGCGTAGGTAGTGCTTACAGCGATGCCCCGTCTTGGTAATACAGAAGTATAGAACAGTGTGAACGTAGACATTAGCATGTCTGCCACAGCCTGGCTGTACATAAACAAACAAATGCATCTCATACACACAGACTGAATGTTTAGAACTGCAAAAAAGCTGTTCAGTCACATTTTGTGTAAAGAAAACTAGCCCGAAATGGCACAGGAATGCAGTCATTTTGTCCCTATTGAGATAGCATTAACAGTGAAATGATCCTTCTGCACAAGGTCTCCATGCTTACACAGAGTTAGAAAATCAAGATGTGCTGTATGTTAAAATTCAGGTCTTTTATCTGAGCTCAGTTAATGTCCCTTCACTTATCTCCCAACCCACATTAAAGTTGGTTTCTCTTTGAGGAGCAACTGAATTGCCAGACGCATTTCCAAACAGCTGTGCTCTGCACAGTTGGCACAAGCATCTCAAGGTGCTGCCATCAGCAGCCACCATCCCTGCCACAGAGAGGCTCAAACCATCCTGAACAAGTCAAGTCTCAGATTTAGTTCCACCCCAAAAGAGTAAATTGCTTTCCGTTGATGATCTCAAAGAATGACATCAGGCTATATAGCATCAGGCCTGTTACACCACCCAGGCAGACACCTATGCTTTCCTGCCCTGTGATACTGCTGCCTCCTCCCCTCTGCAAGCCATGGGGAGATGATTTGTCATGCTTTGAAACAGATGCAGCAAGAATCACAAAATGGATGCAGCACTTCCAAATCGTTGGAGGCAATTTCTCAACTTTGGAGAGCAAATGGACTTCTCTTTACTGGACTGATCTAAATTTAGAAATGTTGAAGAAGAGGAATGATGCTCAGTCATTGATATGAGGCTAAGCAGTTCAACCTCTCATGCGTTTGCACCACCAGCTGCCACTGGCCTGGTCTGCGGCTGAAATGCAAAGTCTCAGCATAAAAATATTTATCCTACTCGGTGGGAAACACAGGGAATATTGCCTATGGGTACCAAATGGGACATGCCAGGAGGCTCTGAAGTCACTTTAGAGGAGCTGAGCCACAGGATCACCAAAAGTACACCTAACTCAAAGAGGAATATGAGGCATAGAGATAAGCAGACTCTGAAGACATCTCCAGACTTCTTTACTGACAACTGCTTTAAACATCACCTCAGTTAACTACCTCTATTATCCACTTTTAGTGTCTTGGAATCACAGTTACTAGTGTCTTCTTGCAGTCACAACAGCATCTAAAATGTATTATTCCCAGAGACAAATCTGACAACAATACATAAAGCTGATGAGCAGAGCTTATTTTAACTTACCATTACCATAGAAAAATGAATGCTAAAAATAATAATCATTTTTTTAAAGGCATTAAGAGTGACAGCTCAACTCTGAAAGCAAATTATCAGTTCCAGGTCAGCTCCAGCTTCCCTCCCACATATGTCTGGACATACAGTCCATTTTTCTCCCGCCATTTGACATTCCCCTTCCACTTTGTCTTGCCTAGTTGTGGTACCCATCTGCTGACACCACTGTAACCAAGGAGTTTACAACAAAGACCCAGATGCACAAGAAGCTATGTTGAGCCAAATAGAGTGTGCTGCTAATGTAGAAAATGTTCTCAGACCCCAGGAAAAACTGCTTTCAAATGAACCAGCTATTTCTCCAGTTGCTGTTCATTAAATCACTAATTGGGAAATGAACCCCTAGTTGGGGGTTGGGACATTGAGACACTTGAACGTGTCCAGAGAAGGGCAACAAGGCTGGGGAGGGGCCTTGAGCACAGCCCTGTGAGGAGAGGCTGAGGGAGTTGGGTTGCTTAGCCTGGAGAAGAGGAGGCTCAGGGGAGACCTCATTGCCCTCTACAACTACCTGAAAGGTGGTTGTAGCCAGGAAGGAGTTGGTCTCTTCTCCCAGGCAAGCAGCACCAGAACAAGAGGACACAGTCTCAAGCTGTGCCAGGGGAAGTTTAGGCTCGAGGTGAGGAGAAAGTTCTTCACCGAGAGAGTCATTCGTCATTGGGATGTGCTGCCTGGGGAGGTGGTGGAGTCACCATCCCTGGAGGTGTTCAAGAGGGGACTGGATGTGGCACTTGGTGCCATGGTCTAGTCATGAGGTCTGTGGTGACAGGTTGGACTCGATGATCCTCGAGATCTCTTCCAACCTTGGCGATACTGTGACACTGTGTTGACATCTCTAAGAAGAATACAGTGTTGTTAAAGGCTGCAGCACTGCAGATAAGCAAAGGAAACCAAATGCTGTATAAAGACAAATAAAACCTGTACATCAAACGGGAAAGAGGAAAGCGTGGCAGTTAGCTCAGCTGAAGGAGGTCCTTTCTCCTTTCACAGTAAGTCACAGCTCTTGCTTAATGTCACTGAGGGCTGTCAGCTCAGCCCCTTAGGCAGGGGTTGGAGATGGGAATCCAGCACTCACAAACCAGCCTCATGGAGCAGCACAGATCTCTGTGGCACTACTTAGTTCTGGTTCTGAAATCAGAAAGGTTTTGCATCTGGCAGTGCCATTTTTAAAGGCGGCAGAAGACCTTGTGAAGAGCTGGTCCTGGAAAGCCAGGCTTGGGCTGATGTGCTACATGTGGTCCTGCCTGTGAGCTGGCAGGTCAAACTGCTGACTTCATGCTGCACTCGCTCCAGAGCTCACTTCAGGTTTCTCTTCTCTATCCAGTCATTAACTTTTCCAAAATCTTTGCTGGCACTTGTGCATTTGACACCTTGGCCCTGTGGCTGGGTCCTGCCCAGAAGGAAAGCCTGGGGAAAGTGCCTGAGCAGGAAGTGCAGGTGGGGTTTCTGGTCATCTGAAACTCATCTGGGACCATTAACAGCAGGGTCTGGATGCAGACTCTGCTGCAAGCAATTCCTAAATCACTGCCTGTCCATAGTTTGGAATTTATACTGGAGGAAAAAAAAATTGCCTGTTCATAACCAGATCTTATTTCTCACTTCCTTAAATAGTTTATACTGACTAATTAAATACTGAGCAAAACCTAACTCAAGAGTTGCACGTTCTTGTCTCCAAGCCAGGTGAGGGCTGGAGGCACAGCAGAGCTATCTGTCCCTGACTTCCCAGCAAGTGACATCTGCTCACCTAGGCACCTCAGAGAAAACAGGAAAAATGGACACAAATCCAACCACAGTGTGTTGAAAGGATTGTGTGTGCCACAGGTGATAACCACAGATGCCTAAAAGCAAACAGCAGAAGTCCCATATCACATTATATTCTCCCATAGCTTTATCCTTATCAAAACTTCATTAGTAGGTTCATCTTTTAGTCCCCTTCCCATGGAAGCCCTAATAGATATATAAATCAGTAGACAAGCAAGACAGTATGGTGCAAGAATACCAGGGACTGGGACTGTAGGGCTACAGAAAGTGTGCAGCAGGATCTTCACAGGATCACAGGATGTTAGGGGTTGGAAGGGACCTTCAAAGATCAAGTCCAACCCCTGCCAGAGCACAACCATAGAATCCAGCACAGGTCACACAGGAACATGTCCAGATGGGTCTTGAAAGTCTCCAGAGAAGGAGACTCCACAACCTCTGGGCAGCCTGTTCCAGGGCTCTGTGAACCTCACAGTGAAGAATTTCCTCCTCATGTTGAAGAGGAACCTCCTGTGCTGGAGTTTCCATCCATTGCCCCTTGTCCTATCACAGGGTGCAACTGAGCAGAGCCTGTCCCCTCCCTCATGACCCCCAGGCCTCAGATATTTATAAACATTTATTAAATTCACTCTCAGTCTTCTCCTCTCCAGACTAAACAGCCCCAGGGCTCTCAGCCTCTCCTCACCAGGCAGTGCTGCAGTCCCTTCAGCATCCTTGTAGCCTCCATTGGACTCACTCCAGCAGATCCCTGACACTCCTGAACTGGGGAGCACAGAACTGGACACAACATTATAGGTGAGGTCTCCCCAGGTCAGAGTAGAGGGGAAGGAGAACCTACCTGGATCTGCTGGATGCCTCCTAATACTCCCCAGGATCCCCTTGGCCTTCTTGGCCACCAGGGCACATTGCTGTCCCATGCAGAACTTGTTAGCCACCAGCACTCCCAGGTCCTTCTCCACAGGGCTGCTCTCCAGCAGATCCCCTCCCAGCCTGTCCTGCTGCAGTTTGTTCTTCCTGCCCAGGTGCAAGACTCTGCCCTTGTCCTTCTTGACCCTCATTAGGTTCCTGTCTGCCAGCTCTCAGTCTGTCCAGGTCTCACTGAATGGCCACACAGCCTTCAAGCATATCAGCCAAGCCTCCCAGTTCGGTATCATCAGCAAACCTGCTGAGCAGACACTGCCCCCTCATCTTCCATCCAGACAAGGCACAGGAGATGCCCTTCACCAGTTTTTTAAATTAAAACCCCAATCTGTTGCTTGCTACATTTTTCAGGGGAGAAAAAAAAATAATATTGGGATCATTTATTTTGTTTCACTGCTCTGGTCATATGAGCCCATTGAAGAAATGTCTGAGCTAAAGGTGGCAGAATCAGGTGCCTGAAGCAGTAGTAAAAGCTTTTAAAAAGCTGGTAAGAGCCCACCTGGAGTCCTATGTTAACTTTGCAGCCCTCAACACAAGAAGGACATGGAACCATTAGAGCAGGTCCAGAGGAGTCCACAAAGATGATCAGAGGGCTGGAGAACCTCCTGTGAAGATAGACCAAGAGAGCTGGGGCTCTTCAGCCTGGAGAAGAGAAGGGTCCAGGAAGACTTTACTGCAGCCTTCCAGTACCTGAAGGGGGCTACAGGAAAGCTGCAGAGGAACTGTTTACAAGGGCTTGTAGTAACAGGATGAGGTAAATTGGCTTCAAACTGGATTTAGATAAGGTATTAGAAAGAAATTCTTCCCCATGAAGGTGGTAAGGCACTGGCAAAGGCTGCCCAGAGAAGGCTTCAAGCCTGGAAGTGCTGAAAGCCAAATGAGAAACCTGGTCTAGCGGTGTCCCTGCTGATAGCAGGGGGGTGGAACTAGATGATTTTTAAGGTCCCTTCCAACCCAAACTATTCCATGATCCTAAAGAGTGGTAAAAAAGCTAGGACCAGAACTTCTAGATCCCTTTGTTCCTTTTACAGAGAGAGGCCTTTCCTGTTACAGACAGCGCTTTCCTTGGGAAACATAGCACTTGGCTTCCCATCTCTCACAGAGGTCAGGGTGGGGAAAGCACCCTTGAACTACTCAGAGTGATTCCTGTTAAAGGTAGGTTGATTCTATGAGAGTCTCTCTGGTGAGACCACAGCTGGAGCTCTGTGCCCAATTCTGGAGCCTCTGTTCCAGGAAGGATCTGGAGGTGCTGCAAGGTGTCCAGAGAAGGGCCACGAGGATGAGCAGAGGGCTGGAGCTGCTCTGCTGTGAGGACAGACTGAGGGAGTTGGGGTTGTGCAGTCTGGAGAAGAGAAGTCTCCCAGGAGACCTTCTTGTGGCCTTCCAATATCTGAAGGGGGCTCCAAGAAAGCTGGGGAGGGACTTTTGAGGGTGTCAGGGAGGGATAGGACTGGGGGGAATGGAGCAAAACTAGAAGTGGGGAGATTCAGCTGGGATGTTAGGAAGAAGTTGTTGCCCATGAGGGTGGTGAGAGCCTGGCACAGGTTGCCCAGGGAGGTGGTGGAAGCCTCATCCCTGGAGGTTTTGAAGGCCAGGCTGGATGTGGCTGTGAGCAACCTGCTGTAGTGTGAGGTGTCCCTGCCCATGGCAGGGGGGTTGGAACTGAGGTCCCTTCCAACCCTAACAATTCTATGATTCTATGACTCCCTATAGCTGATATTTTGGGGGTGAGTGGTGCAAATTAGTCTGCCTCTACTTAGAATTAGGCCATCATTACACTGTAATAAAACCCAAACCAAAAGGAAACAAACCAAAACACAAACCAAACCAACAAATGAAACCAATAAAGATGCCATTTTTTTTTAATCTGCTATCTTTCATAGACCTAGCAAAGAACTAAAGAACACTACTTCTCCCAAAGGCAAGGCAAAAAATTGTCACAATAACTCCAATAAAATAGCCAAGAATCAGTCCAAGGCCAAATACTACCAACACAGCAATAAATCATCAAAAAATGGTTCCTTGTCAATCTGGGCAAAAAGGAAGAATATCTTGAGTTTACAACTGAAAAGGATCCTCCCATATTGCACTTAATACACATTACTGAGCTACACATAAGTATTTCCTGACTACTGTTAAGTCACAAGGCTTCTACAAGCCAGAGCTTACTAAGTATGAACAGAGGAGGTGTGCAGACTTTTTCCATGTATATGCCATGAACTATGGACTTGCACAAGCCCACTTACATTTCCTGGTTTTCCCATTTAGAAAGCATCATCTGAGGTACCAGATCCTTTAAGTCTCACATTGTGATGGCAGGACTTATGTTCACATTCCCTGGCACCTCCACTGCCAAATGGAGCGAAGAGGACAACCTTCATCCCAGCTGGACAAAGTCACACCTCAGGGTAGACAGCAGCTGAGGAAACAAGTCCAAACAAATTGTACCTTGAAATGTTTTTTCTTCCTTCCATTAACTGTTTTTTTTGAGGATAAGGCAAGTGTCACCTCTCCACCAATAGCTCCATGGAGTAGACTTTCTTCCTACCTCAAGCATAAATTACCCTCTGCCAACTAGCTCTGGATGGTCCACTGCCGCCAGTGAGATGTTATGCTTGGAACATCCGACTGCAAGCACAGAAAAGCTGGCATCCAGGAAAGCTGCTAGTGCATGGCTTTATAGAAATAATGATTGCTGTCACACGTTCTTGGATGCACGCAGGCCTAGGAGGTAAGTGCATTACCCATCAAAGAGACACAGAGTTCCAAGGAGCTACATTACTGTCTGTAGAGCACAGAGAGAGGACACTTCTTGTTTACTCCTAACATCCATTTGTGCAGTCTCCCAGTGCAGACTGCACACGAACTTAATTAATGTTTTCTTCTTGCAGCAGTCACTTGTGAAGCCACAAGCAGCTCAGCAGCATGACTCCTCACCAGCCTGCATCAGGTCACTGGCAGCATCTCACCTGGCAAAAGGTCAGGATCTGTACAAATCTACTCTTGCACTTTCCACATGTATGTCATTAAAGCTAAAAGGAGCATGTTGGAGCATGTCAAATTCACTCTGCATTCATGCATAAGGTGATAAAAAGCAAACTTAAACTAAACAGGAATCAACCCTAGGGATTCATCCCTTCACAGGAGAAAGAAACTCCTATCTGCTGAATGCAAAGCTCACAGAATCAAGCAAGCACTGGGTGCTCCCAAGTCCCCGTCTCACTGGAGCAAGCACAGACACATCATGGCAGAACTGTACCATACTCCATGGACCTTCTGCACAGTCTTCTTTAGATCATCAGCAGAAATCAGAATGGGACATATACATCTTTGTGTTCTGTGGCCAAACAGGAGGGCACCGTGGAGCTGTGGCTATTTTGCTCTGCTGCCAAAAGTCAGGTGCCAACAGATGGTCTGAAAACCTCAAACACTTGGTAAAGAAAAGGTAGCTGCCTAGCTTCAATTCTGGCTCAAACACCCAGCTTAATCATCTTACTCATACAGAGCCACAAATTCCATAACCACTGCCATTTATCAAGAGATTTATTATTTCATCTCATAACCCCCCCAAAAAAACCCACCCAAACCAAACACAAAACTAAAAGTCCAGTATCTTCAATAGCACCAGCTGCTTGAATGCCAGGCTTAGCAACTCACTGTGTTCCTAAAATAACTGTTTTCCTTGGTGATCAGCTAGTCCTGATAACATCACCCACAGTTACTAATGATTGGAAAGAAGCAGAATTTATTCTTCACAGACAGTCCAAAGCTATGGAGATTTCCAACACCATTTTGATTGTTCCTTCTGACTGCTTCTTAACCACTTGACACATTGTACCTACTTCCAGCATTTGTTAGCAGCAGAAACTACTTTCCAGTTCACCAGCAGCAGCTTCTACACAGGAACTGGTGGACAGTTGAATGACACAAGTCAGAAACTGAGTCAATCCCCTTGAAAGTAATCACTGACTTCCTAACCCAGGATTATCTGAAGAGAAATCCTTGGCACGTATCTCAGAAGACCCTGACTTGCCATTTCCAGTCATGGCCACAAGGTAAAGCAGCCTATTTTTCAGAAAAACTGTTAAGTGCCTACAAATTTTATTTTCTTCACTAAATGCTCAACAGCTCTGGATATCAGGCTTCCAACCACAGAATGAAAGACTAAGTAGTCAGTTCCCAATCCTATAATACACAGCAGGGCTCAGAAGTATATTCCACTGATATTTCACTTTTTATTTTAGTATACTAAAGTAAAATTTTGGTATCTACTACTTTCTTTTCCCCTGTAGACCTGTTACCCAGCCATTCAGCTGTGTGTTTATGGTCTTTCTGTATTGGGTTGAACTGAGCTGGAGTTAATTCTCCTCACAGTATTGTTCTAGTGCTGTGGTGGTTTTTTTTGCAGCAGTAGTTGATAACACAGCAGTGTTTTGGCTACAGCTAAATCCAGTATTCAAGCTGTGTCCTTTCAACGTTTCCCTGCCCCAGGAGTACATTGAGGGGTGGGCAAAATCTTGGGAGGGGACACAGCTGAGCCAGCTGACTCAGACTGGCCAAAGAGATATTCCATACCATATGACATCAGCTCAGGTATAAATAGGAAGTGAAAGAAGGAAGTGGGGGATTCGTCTGTGGCGTTTATCCTCCCAAGGAACTACCAAGCTTAGAGAGCCGTGCTGCACGAGCCCGACCACCATCCTGCTGATGGGAAGTAGAGACTAATCTCTCTCTCTCTGCTTTCTTTGCTTCTGCGTGGTCTATTGCTGTTTGCTTATTGGTGTTATTAAATTGCTCCTATCTTATCCCCGGCTTCTGTTAGATTTTCTTTCCCTTCTTCCCCTCTTCACTTAAGAGGAGAAGTGATAGAGCGGCTTGGTGGGTATCTGGCCTCCAGGCCAGGGCCAAACCACCACACTTTCTTAACCAAGTTTCTAAAATTCCCTGAAGACATAAACTCATTTTCCCAGTCCTTAATCTCTGCAAACTCTAATTCCACTTGACAAGCTGATTAAGCAGGAAGCAAGAGCACATGCATCTTTGGAAGAGATGTGGAACATTCCAAATTGCTCCAGGCACTGGAATTGACCTTGTGGTTCTTCTCCCCTCTTCCCTTTCAATCCATGACAGCAGGCTGATACACCACGCAGGGGAAAAAGGTAAAAACAGAATGGAACAAACCAAAAACCAAAGAAACAACCCAAAAGGTAAATTTTAAATACATGTGCACTGCTTGCAGTATGTAAAAGCATGATCTTTGGAAAAGCAACTCTGTTCATGCTGAATTTGCTGCAAAGAGACAACATGCAACAAGAGAGTCCTAATGAACATGTCTCGAGAGTTGGGCAGCCCAATGTTTAACTAAGCCCAAGAATAGAATAGAATAGAATAGGATAGGATAGGATAGGATAGGATAGAATAGAATAGAATAGGATAGGATAGGATAGAATAGAATAGAATAGAATAGGATAGGATAGGATAGGATAGGATAGAATAGAATAGAATAGGATAGGATAGGATAGAATAGAATAGAATAGAATAGGATAGGATAGGATAGGATAGGATACGATAGAATAGAATAGGATAGGATAGGATAGAATAGGATAGGATAGGATAGGATAGGATAGAATAGAATAGAATAGAATAGAATAGACCAGGTTGGAAGAGACCTTCAAGATCATCGCATCTAACCCATCATCCAATACCACCTAATCAACTAAACCATGGCACCAAGCACCCTATCAAGTCTCCTCCTGAACACCTCCAATGATGGCGACTCCACCACCTCCCTGGGCAGCACATTCTAAGGGGCAGTCACTCTCTCTGTATAGAACTTCTTCCTAACATCCAGCCTAAACCTCCCCTGGTGCAGCTTGAGACTGTGTCCTCTTGTTCTGGTGCTGGTTGCCTGGGAGAAGAGACCAACCTCCACTTGTCTACAACCCCCTTCAGGTAGTTGTAGACAGCAATAAGGTCACCCCTGAGTCTCCTCTTCTCCAGGCTAAGCAACCCCAGCTCCCTCAGCCTCTCCTCACAGGGCTGTGTTCCAAGCCCCTCACCAACTTTGTTGCCCTTCTCTGGACACCTTCCAGCAAGTCAACCTCCTTCCTAAACTGAGGGGCCCAGAACTGGACACAGGACTCAAGGTGTGGCCTAACCAGTGCAGTGTACAGGGGCAGAATAACCTCCCTGCTCCTGCTGGCCACACTGTTCCTGATGCAGGCCAGGATGCCATTGGCCTGCTTGGCTGCCTGGGCACACTACAGGCTCAAGTTCAGCCTACCATCGACCAGCACCCCCAGGTCCCTCTCTGCCTGGCTGTTCTCCAGCCACTCTGACCCCAGTCTGTAGCACTGCCTGGGGTTGTTGTGGCCAATGTGCAGAACCTAGCACTTGGATGTGTTCAATCTCATGCCCTTGGACTCTGCCCATCTGCCCAGCCTGTCAAGGTCCCTCTGCAGAGCCTCTCTACCCTCCAGCAGATCAACTCCTGCCCCCAGCTTGGTGTCATCAGCAAATTTACTGATGATGGACTCAATGCCCTCATCCAGATCATCAATAAAGATGTTAAAGAGCACAGGGCCCAGCACTGATCCCTGGGGCACACCACTAGTGCCTGGCTGCCAGCTGGATGTGGCAGCATTCACCACCACTCTCTGGGCTCAGCCTCCAGCCAGTTCCTAACCAGGCTCAGAGAGCTGCTGTCCAAGCCATGGGCTGACAGCTTGGCCAGGAGGTTGCTGTGGGGGACAGTGTCAAAGACCTTGCTGAGGTCCAGGCAGACTCCATCCACAGCCTGCCCCACATCCACCAGGCAGTCCCCTGGGCATGGAAGGAGATCAGGTTGGTCAGGCAGGACCTGCCCTTCCTAAATCCATGCTGGCTGGGCCTGATCCCTTGGCCATCCTCTAAGTGCTGTGTGCTTGCACTCAAGATGACTGTTCCATAATCATGCCTGTCGCTATGGTCAGGCTGACAGGCCTGTAATTCCCTGGCTCATCCAACCGGCCCTTCTTGTGGATGGGCATCACCTTGGCAGCTTTCTGTCACCTGGGACCTCTCCAGTGAGCCAGGACTGCTGAAAAATGATGGAGAGTGGCTTGGAGCTCATCTGCCAGCTCTCTCAGCACCCTAAGATGGATCCCGTCTGCTCCCATGGACTTGTGGGGATCCAAGCGGCTGAGGAGATCTCTAACCACCTCCTCCTGGAACACAGGGGAACTATACTGCTCCCTGGCTCCATCTGCCAGCTCTGCAGCCCAGCAGTCCTGCAGACAACCTGTCCTGCTAGTAAAAATTGAGGCAAAGAAGGTGTTAAGTACCTCTGCCTTTTCCTCATCCTTTGTTACAATGTTCTCCTCCGTGTCCACCAAGGAGTGGAGGTTGTCCTTGCCCTCCTCTTGCTATTAATGTATTTACAGTAGGACTTTTTGTTGTCCTTCACAGCAGAGGCCAGTCTAAGCTCCAAATGTGCTTTTGCCTCCCTAATTTTCTTCCTACAAGACCTAGCAACATCCTTAAACATTCCATGGGTTGCCTCCCCTTTCTTCCAAAGATGATACACCCTCTTTTTTTCCCTTAGTTCCTTCAGAAGCTCATCACCCAGCTCTCCTGGACCCCTTTGTTCTTGAGGGCTGTTTCCCAAGGAACCTTCTGAGTTAGTTCCTTGAGCAACCTGAAGTCTGCCCTCCAGCAGTCCAGAGTGGAGGTCTTCTTGCTGCGCCTCTTAGCTTGGCTGAGTACTGAAAATTCAATTCTCTCCTGGTCACTGGCCCCTAAACACCCTCTGACCACCACATCCCCACCAGCCCTTCCCTGTTGGTGAAGAGGAGGTCAAGCAGAGCCTTGCCCCTGGTAGGCTCATGCAGCACCTGGGATAAGAAGCTGTCCTCCATGCACTCTAAGAAGCTCCTGGACTGCCTCCTCTCTGCTGTGTTGAGATCCCACAGATGTCAGGCAGGTTGAAGTCGCCCATGAGGACAAGGTCAGCTGATGCTGAGACAGCTTTAAGCTGCCTATAGAATGCTTCATCAACATCTTCCTCCTGGTTGGGTGGTCTATAACAGAGTCCAACCAGGATGTCAGCCCTGCTGGTCATCCCTCTAATTCTTACCCACAAGCACTCAACCTGATGATCCCTGATCTCCATCTCAATGGCATCTAGTGCCTCCCTGATGTGCAGGGCCACCCCTCCACCCCTTCTTCCTTGCCTGTCTCTCCTGAAGAGCCTGTAGCCATCAATTGCAGCACTCCAGTCATGTGAGTCATCCCACCATGACTCTGTGATGGCAACTGCATCATAACTTTCCTGCTGCAGCAAGGCTTCCAGCTCCTCTTGTTTGTTGCCCCTACTTTGTGCATTAGTGTACATGCACTTCAGCTGGGCTGCTGGTTTCACCTCTGGCTCCAGCTTACCACCCTGAGACTCTTGTCTGGGAGGACTGGTTTCAGCCCCTTCCCCCTTCGAATCTAGTTTAAAGCCCTATCTATGAGAGCTGCCAATTCCCTTCCTAGAATCTTTTTCCCTTTGGGGGAGAGGCCATTCTCGTACACTCTGATCTTTCCCCTCCTCCAGGAGAGATGTGCTCCATCTGTTGCCAGCTGACCTGGTGCAGTAGGAAGTTCTCCAAGATAGAAAACCCCAAAATTCTTTTGGTTGCACCAGCCTCTAAGCCACTTGTTGACTATAACTGCTGACCTGTTCCTTCTTGTATTCCCTCCTGCAACTAAGGGTATTGATGAAAAAATTATTTGTGCACTTGACCCCTCAACGAGATCCCCCAGGGCCTTGAAGTAATTTTTGATAACCCTGGGAGTTCTGGTTGCAACATCATCATTCCCTAACTGCATAACTAGTTAAGGATAGTAGTCAGAGGGCTGCATCAGACTAGGCAGCCTTGTGGTAGCATCACTAACTTGAGCAGACACAATGAGCATCATTATCTTCTCCAGCTGTAAATTTCTTCGTCCTCATTCCACCTACACTCTCTTACTCAGTCCTACTATTGTGCCACTTTGAAACCTTTCAGCTCTGAGTGTGCCATGAAGGATTAATTCCAATACAAAGAAGAAAATACCAGAAACAAAGAGATTATCTTTTGTGATTGTTTGAGGCTGTGCCTTTAAGAAAGGGACAGTGCCAGGACACTATGGCTGAATGTTTTTATGAATACTGATACTCTAAACGAATTTCATTGGCAGATTGGTAGAATGTAGCTTTAAGTTTTAGTGCAGCTGGAACTTCCCTGGAACGCCGCTCCGTTCCCCACCGTGGCCCCAGCCCCACCGCCGGCGCCTCCACTCGGGGCCGAAGCCCCAACTGCAGGCCCAGGACCGGGCCCAGCTGCGGGGGCCGCTGCCGCCACCGCCATGTTGTGGAGGGGGAAGCGGAGCCGCATGGTGGCAGTGGCGCAGGGCCCGGCCAAAAGCGGCGAGGAGCGGCTGAAGGGAAGTTCCAGCTGCACTAAAACTTAAAGCTACATTCTACCAATCCACCAATGAAATTCATTTAGAGTATCAATATTTACAAAAACATTCAGCCATAGTGTCCTAGCACTGTCCCTTTCTTAAAGGCACAGCCTCAAATGGTCACAATCTTTGAAAAGACAGCAATACAGTGTGAGTACCCTGAAAAAGCCAGAACTCTGCCCCTGCAAAAATTACCTTCCTAGGGTAACTCCTGCAGGAGTGAAAAGACAATGAATGAGATCTTTTGTGGTAAGCCAAATCAGAACTACTGCAGCGGAGGCTGTGTTTGCTCAGAGTACCACACTCCAAACCTGTTCATTTAAAAAAACCCAACACCTTAGGCAAAAGGTATTTTGACAGGTTTTGTTTGCCTGTGTAATTCAGGTGGGCAATCGCAATCAGACAGACTGAGGAAGGTTTCTTCTTCTGCTTGTTTGTCAGCTGGCACAGCAAGTACCCTGGGGAGGCTTTTGTGTTTCTTCCAGCCCCACCAGGGATCTACAGCTGATCTGCTTGCTGCACTCCACAGACCAGAAACATGGCTGGCAAGGCACACAGGGCCCTGAATGGGTTCCCCTCTGTCGTGGGTTGGGAGACCAATTCTCCCACCACAGGCAAAGAAAGACTCAGACAAACAGGTTGAAAAAATGGTGGAAAGTTTAAATAGAAAAACAATGGAAGTTTTACAGAAAACCACAAGCATCGTGACAAAGAGAGTGAGATCCCAGAAGGTACCCAAGAACGTCCCATCCCCACCTGGGAGTACACCCAAACCCACCACCCCCAGGGCTCTTCCCCCAGAACCCAGCCTTGGGCCTGGGCAGGCCCAAGGGAGGCAGCTCATGCCACTTTACCTAGGCAACAGCAAGGGAGGAAAGAGAGGGAGAGGACCCCTGCACAGATGTGTTATAGAGGAGCAGGGAATTATGGGTGAAATACCTGGCTTCCTGTGACCACCCACTGGGCAGGGCCCCCTTTTGGAACATCTCAAGTGTGGCCTATGCAGTGGCATCCAGGTCGGCACTCAGCCTAAGCCACCACACCCTCCTTCCTCCAGCCTTCACTAAACAGTCTTTCTGGCTTATTACTCTCTCCCTGCAGCAAACATTAACAACTGAAGCAGCACAGAAAAACTTCAGTGCAAAGGATTAAGAACATCAGTCCTGACCTTCTCTCTGTGTGGAAGGAATTCAAGAGGGCCCTCAGGAAAATGAAAGCAGGATTTATTTTAAATGGACCTTTATGAAAACAATTGTGGTTTCCAGCTCATCAGATAGACTGTTGATAAACAGTATTATTCACCTCACTGTGCCTTTGAAGCAGGTACTGTTCTGTAAATGTTGTGGCATACGAATGTTGCTAGGCATACTTTCCAACTGTGCTGATACTACTGTAGAATATTATAAAAGCCATTTGTTCCCCAGAAAGGTCCATAAGACGCAATTTATTAATGGAATGCCAAACCTGAGAAGCGAGGCAAAGGTCTTAGTAGGCAGGGCATTCCAGGATACACATAATGAGTGCCAGCAAAGCCAACAGAAACGTGCACACAAAGATTAGACACAAATGCCTCTCCTTGATGGTATTAAACATTGTCAACTAAGTAAGACATATACTCTGTGAGTGACTGAGGAATATGCCCTAAATGGTATTCCTACATAAAACCCACCAGATAAGTGGCAACATGATGCCAATTACAGCACAAATTAAAGACATCGTTATTTGGTATAAAATACCTTGTCTTGGATAAGAAGCAGCAGGCAGAGAAATGCAGAGACAGCAGTAACCGTGTCACATGCAGCAGCAGCAAAGCATGTTCTTTAAAATTATATATCCTAAAAGACACTAGAGATTGATTTTTCCTTATTTGATTGGGTTATTTTTGCGTAGAATTCCCCCTCAGACATGAGCAAACTGTTGCACATCGTTACATGTTCCTGCTGAAAAAGTAGAAGGTGCTGCAAATGACCCTAAGGTACCTCCTAGTGTTGCTCCTGAGTATAAACACAAGATGAGGGCCAAGCATTATGGAGTGCAATGAGTTCCCCCAGATTAGTCAGGTGCAAATGCTACTGTTTCAAATTAACTTTCCAGATCACTTTGGTCTGAGTTACCACATCACACACAAATGAGTCTTCCCACTATCAGTCTTCCATGTATTAGGTTCCGCACAGAAAAGAGGATCTAATCCATCCTGTGCTCTGAATATAGGTTCGCAGCTACAGCTACAGGATAAGCTGCATTTTAATTGTGCTGCTAATCAAGCAATGACCTAACAATGCTACGCAGAGCGGTGCTTCAAAAAAGCTTCAAGGGGCTTCCCTTTCCTACTCATTTAATGCCTATGGTGTGTCACGGACATAACTGTCATCCTGATGACGCGCCAAGAATTGTTGTCCTCTCTCTAGTTCACCAGGTGCTCACTATTTCTTCCAGCACAAGAAGGCAGTACTACAGGACCTTGTTGGGTAGGCTACTGGACTTTTGAAGCATCACACATTATTTCTCTGGCCTAGTCACTAGCATGCTTGGCAACCCAAAAGAGAGCACTTCATCTGTTTCACTGGTACCTTTGTAGTCTATCTAGTTGTGGTGGGTTAATGCCCTTTTCTGAAAACAAAACAAACAAAGCAGGGTGGAGGGCTTGCAGGTACTTTACCCTCCCTGCAGGGCGTTTTCCCCTGGGAAGCTGAGTCTGTTCCACACCCTGCTCCCTGCCCAGCTAGGGTTTAAAGAGCAGGACATTGTAGCTGTTGGCTTTCCTTTTGGCTCCTGCCTCTGCTGGATGAGAGCCATTGCAGCTGCCCTCCTGCTCCTCTGCCACGTGGTTGGACCTGATCCTTCTCCCTGCTGCCTCCTCGCCTCCTCAGAGAGAGACTGGTTTTGTATTATTCTTTTTTTTGGTCCCACTCCCATCCATCCTTGTTCCTTGCCCTTGTGAACCTTTCCTGTTGTTGTTATATATATATATATATATATATATATATATGTTTAAAGACAACTCTCGACTCCAAATTATTGTTTGGTGGATTTGCTCCTTCCTTTTTTCCCCTCTCTGTTGGGAGGAAGGAGGGGGGAATGGGGGAGAGATTCTCAGCCTTGCCCCCATCTGAGCTCTTAACTCTCAGTTAAGGCTCAAACCACTACACTAGTCCCAAAGCTGGAAGGCAGGCCATGTCTCTTCCCTTCCAGCTGAGGCTATCATTGAAAATAAACAAATCTCATCCTCTTTTCCCAATTACTGTTTCTCTGGGATGCAGGCATTTGCAACAGGATCCCAAGCCTTTGTCACACCCTTGATGCTGACCAGATTGGGTGAGGAAGTTCACCACAGAGAGCTGAGCAGAGCCTGAGGATTTTGAGTCTAACTGGTGCCTCGGCTGAAACTCGCAGAGCATGCTGCGCAGCAGAGCAGTGAAATACCAAGTCTTAAAGGGTTTCAGAGAGCTGCTTAATTATGGACACTAGATCAAACTGATCAGCTGTATTGATTCCATTCTCCGTCGTCTCTAAATCTGGTGCCCCACATTGGAGAATGGAATCAATACAGCTGATCAGTATAATCTAGTATTGTGCCTTTATTGCTTCAGTATTGTTCGATTATAATGCAAGCATAGTACAGAGCAGACAGACTAGTAGAGCTGACAGGCTAGTAAGTAGTGCATAGAAGAAGTACTTAGCAGAAGTGCGCAGTAAGAAAACCTTTACAATTTATATCAACTCGGAGGGCATTGCTGGCATGGCTTCATTGGCCCCTCACGAGTGACCACATACTATTAGTATAGATTATTGGTTAAACTAGTAATAACAGGCAAGATTGTTGATGCACGTGTGTGTCCTGTTATTCTGAGATAACTCTCTGTGTTTATAGCTACCGGTGTCCTGCTTTGGTTACACGGTGCAGGCACAGCACTATTCTGCTATGCTGCTAGCTACTTCTGCACCCATGCTGGACATGGCCTACCACCATGTCAGGCTCTAGGCCTACACTGCCAGATTGCTCACACTGCTTATTGCAACCATTACCATAATGGACTGCACGGTTGCAACGTTAGTCACTATGAAAAAAGTCTTGGCCACAGATGACAGCAAGGTCCTTCACTCCCTGTCATGGATTGAGTCGAACCTGCTGCTGTTACACACACCATGCTGCAGTCATGCAAGCTTCAAAAATGCAAGTGCTGGCTGGGGCTTGAAGTTCAGATTGCAACATGGGAAGCTTCCTGTTCTGGTTGCTGCTTCTGGGTTCCAGCTTCTTAGGTGTTGTCTTTCCGATAGGATAGCAGTGGGGCAAGAAGGGATGGGGAGCATCTTCTGGCTTGGGCTTTTAGATCTCCTCTGTAGCATGGCAGTGAGTCAGGTGGGAGTGGGGTAGCCTCACTGAGTTTGGCTTTCTGGTTTATGCTGTTTTTTCCCTGTATTTCCTGCATTTCTTCTGCCAATAGGCTAAAGGAATTGTGCATTTTGTACCATGTTTATCTGATTTTGCACGGTAAATCTATTATTATCTCACTTTTTTGGTTTCTCAATCCCAACTTTTTATGTGTAACTTTGCCTTCACTCCTGTGTAGGGTTAACCTGCTGGTTCAGTTTGACCCAGTTTGTTCTGATTTAAACCACCACACTCCCACAGTGGGAGGTACACCAAGGAGAAGGCCTTTTCTTTACAGCTGTCAGTCCTCCTGAGGATGGATATTAATTGTCACATGTGATAAGGATGGCTGCAGCAAATGATGAGTATAGCTGTGCACCTAAACCCTGCAGAGCAGCAGGTCCTTCCTGGGGATCTGCTCACTGGGAGATCATGCTTTCACCAATAAGCAAGAGGGATTAGGACTATGAATTGAAGGAATTAAATGGAAAGCAATTTTTCAAATTGCTTTCTCATTATGTAAGAGGAAGAACAGTGAAAGTGCACAAGAAGGATGAGGATGGAGGCTTCTCTCTCCCAACATTGATGAACTGGAGAGCTGCCTTCTCTGTTTCTGCAGTTTTCAGCATAAAACTGATGAACATCTAGTAAAAGACAAGCTCCAAGCAAAGCACTGTGTCTTTTCCTTCTGAGATATAGTAACATTCACAAAATGAAAGGGAACAAGAAAGCTTCGTGCCTTAGACGTCCTTTATCTGCACTACACATACATGCCAGCAGGGTTACTACCCTAATCACACGTGGCAACAAATTAACCTTTTGTAAAATTCAGTGACAACAAAGGCAGAAATCCAATCCCTGCACTCTCTAATTACAGGCCATGCAATATATTCTGTGAGTCTCTGGTGAGCTTGTTTTGTGGATATGTAGAGGCACATACACATCGTGCCACTGAAAATCAGTTCAGTGTTCACTGCACAAATGTCTTCACTTCTGCCAAAATTATTTCCCATGTTTCCATTCTCCAAGCCACAGAAAGGGCAAGTGTCAGTGCCAATGGAGATGAACAAGAGGTTTTGTCCTCTCCTAACCATGCACACACTCAAACAGAAGGCACACGAACTGCATGCTGCTTTGCTCTAAAACCATCCCTTAGGAAATTGCAAGCTATTGCTTCCTGCTTAGACTCTGCAATGGCAAAGGAGAGGGAAATGGCTGCTAAGACAGTTTGTTGTCCGCTTCAAAAAAAAAGCGGAACATCTTACACTTCATTAAGTATGAAAAATCAACTGATGCATCTCATGCTGCCTACAAGGTGCAAAACATGAGAAACAGCCTGTCTGGGGCTTGACTGAAAGAAGGTCCTTCTTGGGGGAAGCAAAGTAATACAAAAGGTCACTGCTGTTGTATCTGGAAAGACACTTTCTTAAGAGCCTTATACTGTGCCTGCAGTTCACATGTCCCAAACTGCCCTCTCCTTGCTGTAGGAGGATATTCTTGACAGTGTCCAAAGCCACACAGGATAATATATTTCCAGGAAATGTGCCTCTTCCTATTGTTTGATTTCCTCAGTAGTTCACATTACTCAGCACAACACAGCCATCTTCATACCACTTAACAGCAGTGTCACAATTGTTACAGGAGTCATTAAAAACAAAACAGAAAATAGCTTCAGAAATTTAGAAGTGGAGCATTTCAGCTACCTCTAGGTGTACCTAGGGCTGGGGCAAGCATGGCCAAGTTGACTCCCAGGAATCATTACCAGTTCTACATCCACAGTGGGTTTGCAGGGATGCTGCAAGCAAGAGTCCGATTAGAACACTTTGTCAAAAGCAGGTGATGGGTCTGGCTTTTCCTGAGTTAGATGCAAAAGTAGATCACTTCAGATTCAATTTATTCCATGTTTGGAGTTAAAGGAAAAACACAAAGGAATCTACAAGCATCCAGTAAGTACATTCCAGGAGAATGAAACTCCTATTGCTTAATGCAACATTAACAGTGGCTAAGACCAAAGCAGTGAACTTATTCACACAAAAAACTTGGAATTTGCAGTTTCGCATCAAACAGTGGAATGTGAATTCCAGACGGAATCAGGCTGCCTTCCAGGAAAAAAGCCCCAAACAAATCAAAACAAAAAGATGGTGAAATCTAGACATTTAGTGCACAAGGTGTTTTGAAAGATTTCCTTTCACACTTTGAGAAACAATTCAGTTACTCCAAGGAATCTTTCTGGATTATAATATTTCTAAAATCATTTCTAAATAACACAAAATTACTTTGGATAATCATGAAAGATTTTTTTCCCCAGCAAATCAAAAACATTAATCTTACAGAGGACCAAATTTGACAACAAGAGAAGAAATGAAAAGCAATTGAAACTTCAAAGAACACAGGATGTTTGCGGAGGGTTCGGTATTGGGTTAATGAGAATTTTTTCATTAACTGCACTGTAAGCAGGGCCAGGGCTAATACAAACTCTTCTAGCAGTGAGTATTGAAAGCAAGAGCAATACAAGATGATGTACAACCCACTGGTAGAACAAATGAATACCTAACAGGGTGCTTTCACCATATAGCATCTGTCATTGTATAATCTAAATTAATGACTCTGCACTCTCAAAATGTTTGGTTCATTTTTTGTGTCTTATCAGGAAACACAGGGAAGAGTACCAGGGCAGACTGATGCATGGACATGACCTGCACATTTTGGCCTAACATAGGTATTAAAAACCGGTCACTCCCTTACTATGCTTTTTAGTGATAGGTGTGTTTAAGGAAGAGAATCTTCTGTGCTACTCAAAAAACTATTGTCAACAGCTTTCCTAAAGAAGCTTCTGCAATACAAGTGAAGGAGAATCCCTCATGTGGATCCTAGAACCACACTTATCATCCACATAAAAATCTCTTCCACCTAAGTGCATAGCTGATCTCTGGATAAGTCTAGTCTCTTTTTTTTCTGCAATTAGAGTGGCTCTGAAATGCTGAATTGTGAAGTACTGCATTAGTTATTCCAAATAGCCCTTTCCAGAATGTTTCAGATTTCCAACATTCCATTATTTTGCTGATGGGAAATCTCATCAGGAGATAGCCAATGCTTAGATTTCAGATGCATAGCAAAGATATGAATATAATAATTGATTTCATTTTGAAATGTCTCTGCAGGTGACAGTTCCCAGTCCTGTTTGAAGAAAGTGACAAAGAGACTAATGACTACGGGAGAGGCAGATATGCTTAATAATTTCAGTGGGATTGGGTCATTGACAGTAATTGAATGCAGGACTCTAGGGCAAGTTTTTTGCCCTCAAATCAGACCCATTAGAGACTGAGACATTCAGCTAGAGGGGTATTTTCACCTACAAAGCTTGCCTGTATTTGTTATGTATGATATGGTGCTTTTGAGAGGAAACCTTGCGCTTGCTGACCATGTCCTCTGAAGTCTGGGAAACCAATGACTTCAAACAAAATGTTGTATTCTGCATGTCTTCTACTGTTACCTTGAATGCAGCTATGCAGTGTAGGCTGAGTAATGTCATCACCAGCACCAGGGACACTGTGGCTAAGTTCCTCACATCCCAGATGGACTCGATCAAAGGGATGCTGCCAACCTGCCAGTCATAGCACAGAGTGATCGGTGCCAGCAGAAGCCACACATTGAAGGCCAGAAGATAGGAATAAGTTAGAAACCTGCAAAAAGAAAACAGGTAATATAATCCATGGAGTGCCTGCCAACACAGCCCTTTGGCAATTCCCACGTGCTGCATGGGAAGGCAGCAGACAGAGGCAATAGCATGCCTCTCTGTCAACAAAGAGACGCTAACATAGGCAAGAGGCACTTCAGCAGATCATTTCAAGAAACAACACAAGATCAGCAGTATTTGTGTGTTTTCTGCGCACCAGCCTTTGGAAGAACAACAGACCTTCTCTCCTACTTGCCCCAAAATGCATCCCCCTCAAACCACATTTACAAAGTTCAAATAATTCTGCAAGCAAGAGGCTAGAGATATGGCAGCAATCATGAAGTCCAACAAGCAAAGTAGTGGCAACCTTAGTACAGACAAACCCTTTCTTTGGTCACAAATGGAAAAATCCACATTGTACAGATCACCAGACAGAAAATACTCAACAAGAAATACAACTCTATTCTGTACTGTATAGGATTTCTTCCACCTTAGCCTGCTTTGGCTGCTGTTATCACAGCCAGTTGCCATGGAGGCTTAGCAGATTTATTAAAATGATAACATAGGATGCCCAAGAGATGACAAGACATGTAGAAAGAGGGTTGTTTCACTCACTACTTACAAGAATACCTCTCTGGGGGCAAAATGCAGCCCCTTACAGCAGTATTTACAATGTCACATTATATTCGTGGCAGAAGGGGTAAGACACTGATGCTAAATGTGACTCCAGCCACATTTTAAAATGTTTTAGCTATTTGCTTCCATCTCCCCATTTTCTTCCCCATTCTCCATCCTCAGGTAGTAAACAAGGGGAAAAGTGAGAAAAAAATGCACCTTTATACTTAACAGAGACAGTGATTAAAAGCCAGTTTCTATTTAAGAAAGCAAACCTCAAACCCAATCTAATTTTACTCAAAGTTTTACAAGTTTGATTGTTCACTATTTCCACAGAAACAAACACATCTCTTCTAGTCACTAAGCCAATCTTTCCTGTCCCACATTACAGAGAAACACAGTGAAACAAAACCAAGTGGACATTCACCATTCCAAGGCACTCCTTTGTGGTGGGACATGTGGCGTTTATTTACAACTACTTTACTTAACATCCACATGGAGATCCATTTCTAGATTCACTTTTGAAAGCAAAAACATGTCCATTTACATCAATCTGAGTAATGGCATGGCATGGAGTACTGCTACAGACAGACAGGATTTTCACAAGTGTTAACTTTTGCACTTGATGCCTTAGGAAAGCCTAGTTCTTGGAGGGAGTGTGCTTTAATTCCCTGGCAGATGAACATTTTCAATAAGCACTGCAATATCCCGGGAAGTTTGCATACAAGCCACAACACACAGCAGAAATCCTCCCCTACTTAATTCAGACTTAGGCTTCCTACCTACTGCCAGGTAGAAATGAATTAGACAACATCTGAAATCTTTGCAACTGCAGCATTGCAGTTAAAAACAGACTAGCTGCTTTCCTGCATCTTCACTGACAAGGCAGGAACTGCTACATCCTGACGCGGTGCAGAGTACACAAATGCAGTCTGCTGCCGTAACAAACCACATCAGAGTAACACATCTACAGAGGATTGTGGGTAGCCAGGCAGTGTGCTTTAATGCATGTCTGCTGGAAGGTCAGGAGGAAATGCTGTTGCAGATGGTAAGACATGCTCCAGGACATGTCCTGTTCTGGAGAGGTTTGCAAACAATCCCTTCCTCTATGTGCTTGAGTCATTTTTTTCTTACTTAGGAGCCGTGTACAAGTTGCTGCCAGAGGCAGGTCCCAGAGGAGATGAACAGTCGCTCTACTGCATTACCACAGTAATTAGTGCCTTAAATATGTTCTGCCAACAGAGTAAACTATTATTTTAAAGCCTGTGACAGTCATTAGCATCTTTGTGCAGTCAACTGGTTTGCCTCTCCGGACATCCTACTGGAGAACCCTTGCCCATGCCTTTTGTTGTCAAGCCTGAATACCCTCACTGAACAGGCACATGCTATTAGCAGGCGTGGGGATGAGATCCAGGAAGATGTTGCCTGATATTAGAAGGCCTCAGTAAGCCACACAGTCTTGAGCAAGCTCTGAGCAAGGAGAAATGAAAGTCTGGATATTCTTGTCCTAGAACGTGATGGGATAGTGAACAAAATCAAGCACTACAAACTATCCTTATTGGAGGTACTAGGAAGGGAAAGATGCCAATAATAGTCTGAGAATTCAGTGTTGCTTTTTACTCATGGCACTCAAATGTGTGTGATGCTCCTTGACATCATGCAGCTCTCCTATCACAAGCTGTTCACTAAGGAGAAAGTGGAATGCAGAAGAAATTTTGAAAGTACCCTCTCAAAGTTGATACTGCATGGAAATAATCTGCAAACTTTGAAAAGGCTTGAAGATTCACTGAATCATTGCAGGAGTGTCATGGGTGAGCTTAAGCTGCTGCTGTTCAACACTGCGCTGCAGTCATGCCAGCTTCAAAATGAAAATGCTGGCTGAAGCAAAGTGTCATGGGGCTGGAAGTTAACGTGAGAGGCTTCCTGTTCCAGTTGCTGCTTCTGGTTTCCAGGTTTGGCATGTTGGTCTTTTACACTGGGCTGACTGCAGGTCAGGGGGTGGGGGCAGGTCATTGGCTTCTGCCTCTTCTGTTTTTTGCTGCCTTTATCTGCAAACAGGCTGAGGCAATTGTGCATCTTATCATCTCAGTCACTCTCTTCATCTCAGCCCACAGGGGTTTTGGTGTTGCTTTTCCTCCTGTCTGTGTGGGCAGAGAGGGGGCTGTGTTATCCCAGGAGCTTGTTAGATTTCAGGAGCCTACCTGCAAATGGCAACAAAAACATTTTCTTTTAATTAGACTAGGTGAACCACAGTTTAAATTCTTCTCTATATGGCTGTTCATGTGTGCTGGAATTCCAAGGGAGGAAAATCCCAGCCTGTAATATCTCCTGCTCTATCAGTTAATCCCACACATGACAGAGTATTACTGGTGAGGTGACTGAAAGAAGTTGCCTCTTAATTGGCAATCATTTCTATCCCAGGCTGAGTAACAGCATTTGCATTACAACAGAGTAATTTTTTTTATTTGCAGATTGAACATGGAAATCCAGCTTTCAGTGGCTACCAAGGGTTTCTTTTCATTTCTCAGCATCTCTGGCTTGATCAGAAACACACGGATCCTCTTGCAGGCAGCAGGTGTTCCCATGGTAATACAGCTTGTTTAGTTTTAAATTTTTTATTTTCAATGCACTGCTATGTGCTTTGCTCGAGGTAAATGGAGGAGGATTCATATCTAGACCATGCAGAAAACAAGTATCTCATCCTAATGCTTCTGCAGCAAAAGTGAAAGTCGAGGGTAATACCTAAGTAGACAACAGAAGAACACCTAAGGGACTGGCCTTTACTTTTTGCTGTAATAGAGACTAACAAGATTGGAACAGCCCTAGTCTCAGCTCTGCCAAACCTAGGCAATCAGAACCCTTGAGGACTGAGAGATGCACTAAAACCCCACAAGATTTATGAAAGTTTACGAGGAGTTTCATTAGCTCTCTGATTTGGGAACATTCATAGCAGTTTTCCCCAGTTGCCTGGAGCTCAGATAATAGATTTCTTTCTAAAACTGTGTGATCATAAGACTCAGAACATGCTCCACCAATGCTGTAGGGAGCAGTGACCCTCCTCTTTCTAGGTGCATACAATGGTGCAACCACCCACCCACCCAGTTCTGGGATAACTCACCCCATTCTTGACAAACAATTTTATCCCCAAAGACACAGTGAGGTATCCAACTGCAATGGAAGGATTTTCCTGCAGTAGGAATTTTAGCAAGGCAAAGGCAAAATATCCTTCTGGTTGGGGAAAAAAATGGTCTTACTGGTAAGAGAGGCAATAACACTGCACTTAGCTGGCATGTGGGAAAAAGGAAGGGGTGTACAGAAAAGAGGGGAGGAATCTGAAGCAAGCAGGAAGATAGATGCCACATCAGAAATCACAGATCTTGCTAATGAAGAAGAAATGAGAAGGTGACCCTCACACTATAAAGGACTCAGAGAGGTTTTGGTTCACTGAAAGGGTGAGAAGAGCTCCTTTATTAGGGAAAACTCAGTGGATAAAGAACTGGCTGGCTTGATGGCTGCACCCATAGGGTCCATGGGTCCATGGCCAAGTGGAGGCCAGAGACAAGTGGAATCCCTCAGGGATCAGTCCTAGTACCATTCTGGTTTAACATTTTTGTTGGTGACATTGACAGTGGCACTGAGGCTCCCTCAGCACCAAGCTGTGTGGTACAACAGACAGCCGGAGGGAAGGGATCCATCCTGAGGGACCTGTACAGGCGGCAGAGCTGGGTCCAAGCCAACCTCACAAGGTTCAACAAGACCAAATGCAAGGTCCTGCATCTAGGTTGGGGCAATCCCAAGCACTGATATAGGCTGGGCAGGGACTGGCTTGAGAGCAGCCCTGGAAAAAAGGCCTTGGGGGGTGCTGATGGATGAGAAAAGCTCAACAGGAGCCAGCAGTGAGCCTGGGCTGCATCAAGAGAATTGTGTCCAGCAGGGCAAGGGAGGTGATTCTCTCCTTCTACTCCACTCTGGTGAGACCTCCACCTGGAGCACTGTGTCCAGCTCTGGAGCCTCTATTACAGGAAGGATCTGGAGGTGCTGGAAGGTGTCCAGAGCAGGGCCATGAAGATGAGCAGAGGGCTGGAGCTGCTCTGCTATGAGGACAGACTGAGAGAGTTGGGGCTGCTCAGTCTGGAGAGGAGAAGGCTCCAAGAAGACCTTCTTGTGGCCTTCCCGTATCTGAAGGGGCCTACAAGAAAGCTGGGGTGGGACTTTTGAGGGTGTCAGGGAGTGATAGGACTGGGGGGAATTAAAAAAAAAAAAAAAATGGGTAGATTCAGATTGGATATTAGGAAAAAGTTTCTCAGCATGAGGGTTGTGAGACACTGTGCTGAAGGGACAAGCCCCAAAACATGCCCTAACCCAGACAATGGGCTAAGCACCTCTGAATTTGCAAACCTGGACATTTCCTGGGGTCCAGATGGTCCAGATAAATGTGTTTCATGAGATGCACGTGTAACTGACCTTGTAACACACCTATGGACTGAGTATGCCTCTGGCCATGTTTGGACTGGCTTTGGCTTAAGGCATTGTGTTACCAATAGACATCAGTTGTCTGTGGACAGCGTTCAAACAGCCAAGATGGTAAACAATTTGCCACCTTCTTACCCAGAAAGCCACAAGAACTGATATGCTGCTGAAGTCACAGCTGAAAAGCTTGTCTTAGCAGGCAAGCTACACCTTGGCTGAACCAAGATCTGCAAGGGCTTCTCCCAGTGCCCAGAAGCTGCTGCAGTGAGAGCACCGAAGGAACTCCAAGGCGCAGCCGGCTGGCCCAGCACATCAACTGTCCTGCCAGCTACGCGCCCAGGATGGGTCCCTAGCAAGAGCTACTGCAGCCTGACTTGAAAGGACCTGAGGAGCTGCCCAGATAAGCCCCAGCAGCAACAACCTTCCTTGTACCATGCCCTGTGACACAACCCCCTGAAAACCTGCTGCTGTGAGTGGCTAACCTGCTGTAAAGTATAAAGTTCCCTCTGTGGGAAACCGCAGATCATGGCACCTCTCTTTCCAATCTGCATCACTGCATTGGAAACTCTTGGATTTTTGCCTAAATCGTTTAAACTGTCTTCATATTGCTTGTATATGGAATATGCTACCCACAACCAAGTATCAATACCTGTAAATATACTTTGTTACAGCAGTGTCTGAAGATACCATAGCCTGAAATATCAAATATTAAGTGTATTTTACAACAGACCCTGGCACAGGTTGCCCAGGGAGGCAGTAGAAGCCCTATGCCTGGAAGTTTTTAAGGCCAGGCTACAAGGAGCCCTGGACAACCTGATCTACTGTGAGGTGTCCCTGCCCATGGCTGGGGGCTGAAACTGGATGGTCTTTGAGGTCCTTCCAACCCTGACAATTCTGTGATTCTGTGAAAAGAGCTTCTCACTTGAACAGCTGAAATGATTTCACCTCAAGACTCTCTTTGTCCTCTACAGAGCCCTAAAACCAAGTGTGTTTGATGAGCTGCTTCACAATAATGTCCTCCTAGAACACATGTGGCTGCAATTATAACCAGGTGGTGGTATTTTAGCATATTGTCTTTAAATTGTATATATTTGCACTTCTCCCCCAGGAACTGCCAGTCCAGTCATACCTTCCCACATGAGTTTATTTTCCACTCCGTATATTGTCAGCCTAAACATTTTCTTTTCAGAGCCTCAGAAGAAAAATCACCCACTGTCTATCCAGCACATTCCGCAGTGATTGTGGAGTAAGACTACATAAACAACAGAGACAGAACTCCAATCTGACATTCAAATGCAAGTATCAGCTAGACAGACACCACTCACAACTGGGTAAAGTGCTGGTGCATTGCCTTTCATCAAAACCTTTGCAGCTGTGATAGTTTCAGGCTGTGCCTTTAAGAAAGATAGCTGCAAATTCTCTAGCTGAATAGTTGAGTGTAAAAAGGAAAACAAGAGAGAGAATTCTAAACAAATTTCATTGGTCAGATGAGTGGAATGTAGTTTTATGACCTTACATTCTGCTCTCATTCTGTTCTCTTCTGTCTTTCTGCTGGCATGCTGGCTGCTTCAATGTAGGACTCTTTATCAGCAAACTAGAGATAAGCATTACTAGCTTTTCTAATGATGCTTTTGAACTAACTGAAATTCCCCTAACATCTCTCCTCTTTTCTTCTAATTAACCAGAGGATAAAGGGAGGGAGAGGCTGGGGGGACACAGGGCAGTGTCCTCCTGCCCAAGAAAGATTTCTGTGCTGTTTTCTTTTTGTTAATACCCGTATAATAGCGTAAATACTGCATACTCTGTACATATTCATTGCATTCCATTATTGCTTGTAAAATACAGCTTAATTTGCTTCCCAGACTGTGCTCAGCCAAGCTTTTGTTGATGTGCGTGGGTTAAACCATCACAGCAGCTAGGGGAGAAGAGCTGCCAGTCAGAAGATAGGAGTAGGTAAGGCAATGGCATGGATAAGCGGGCAGCTGCAGCATGATGAATAGCAAGGTAACTACTCTGCAAAGGTGGCTTTGTGTGGATCAGGGGCACAGGGGCAAGAGTAGACTATGTTGTCCCCTACAACTTCACTGCCTGAACAGCTTTGATCTGGTGAACAGCTCTCTCTTATTTCAGCTCTGTGGCTAAGAATCTGAAAAATGCCAAATTGTGAAAGAGTAAAGACTTTCAGAAAGCCTGTGAAGTTCCAGTGAAACCCAAGCCTGAAGTCAGATTCTCAGTGCTGGAAAATCTGGGATTGGTCTCATACTGCTTCCCCTCTGCAAACCCTCATGTACTGCGGGTGAGAGCATGCCTTGTGGTCAAATGTGATGATCAGGTCACCACCAACGCCAGCACGCTCCAGAAGTCATGCAGCCAAACTCCCCTAGGCACCTTCAGAAGTGGCTCACTGAGGCCACAGGGGATGGAGGGTGCTCCGGAGAGTTGCCAAGATACTGGTGGCCAATCTTCAGGAAATTAAAATCAGAGCTCACAAAACCACTGTACTGTGATAACATTTCTGGAAACAGCCCACTGCACCCCACGACCCTTACCACTGTATCCCAGTGCCATTACCACTGTACCCCAGTACTTTTACCACTGCACCCAGTAAGGTAGGAGCCAAAGGGATTTCCTGGGCATACTGCTTTGCCTCAGAGACTGGCTGTGGTCTAGCTTTCCGGCATGGAATTATTTTGAAAACCAAAATACACTCCCATTAGGAGTCAATGGCCTCTTCTTTGGTTGCACCCCTCCACACCACAAGCAGGACTTTGGCAAGGAAGGCTTTTTGTAGAACCAGCACTTGCAGCAAGTGCCATGACCCATTAAAAATGCATACCAGGCCAAATTCCAGAGAAGCTCTACATATGTTGGTTTATTCAATAAATCAAGACAGCTAAGAGAGACACTGAAATCTTTCATGTGGCTCTGTGAAAGATTTCAGAGGAGGTTCCCAGAGGAACCTGCTACTGTAGGATAGTCTTTGCTTTGTAGCATCATCTTCCTTATGAGTATCCCCACAATTCCCATCCCTCCTGGAATATAAAATACATTTTTACACTGAATGTATGGACTGCTGGGCCCTAGGCAGGCATGACAGTACTTCTTACTGATGCTGTTGTCCTCCCTTTAGTCTTAAAGCAAGCCCTGAATGCTGGGGGCTTGCAGAGATTTACCTGTAGGGCTGATGTTAAGCACCTTTGGGCACACAAAAGAAAGCACTAATAAAACAGGCAGAACTTCTCCACTCCAGAAGCATGTGCAAGACTGGCTAATTAAGAACTGATATGTTGCCACAGAAGTCTATTTTAACGCCAGTTCCTAGCCACAGGTCAGTGAAAATTCCATACCAGAGCACTTGCTGCACTTAACTTCTATTGCCTTGGCAGAAGTGGCTGGCACAGGCACACGCTTCTCCAGCACATGTCCACTACGTGCCTCACGGTAGTTCTTTCTCTTTGAAGTTACAAGGGGGATGATTAAATGCATTGCTCAGAAAACAGTCACAGATCTCTACGAAAAGGATGATGTGCAGGTTTTATGTGTAAGCACTTCTTCAGCTTTCTGCAGCATAGAATTCCCATTTTGCTGATTGAAACAGCAAAGAAATACAGAAAGCCAGCTTACAGAGAGAGGAGTCCAACCATAGGACCAAGGTTATTTTTCAAGGTAGTGAAAGTAGAAATGCATTAACTATTTAAAGCAACACCACAAATAAGACTTACTTCAGAGTGATAAGTCAAGGAGGGCTGCAAGGCAAATGCTAGCAGATATTAGTAATTTGACTACCAAAGATGTAGTTTAAAAGCCTGTACTTTCCTAGTTGGAAATTACTGGTAGGATTTATTCTTTTCTACACACCTTGAAACATGCTTTACAATGGAGTTTTGCCTTGTCTTAACCACAGTGTTAGCAATACAATCTGTTTATTCAGAGGCCTCCTGTTGGGAAATGGTTTGAACATCTGTGCAAGTTAGACCTTGAAGGATTTTCTGTTATTAATATAGCAATGGAGTAGGAGTTGTGGAAAAGTTCTGATGCTTGGTATGATGAAGTCAAGCTGCCCTTGAGAAGGAAGGCAAACAAGATAAGAAGTAGGTGAAGATCTGGGAAAAAGAGCAATTAGGAAATTCCACAGAGTAGTGAAAATAATGATGTAACCTTTTAGAAAGTAACCAATAGTGTGTGTTAAATTAGAATAGAATTAACTATGTATAAGATAAGACTATAAATAAGGAAGTGTGGAACAATAAAGTTGAAGCTTGCTTATCAATCATATTGATTGCTGCGAGTCTTTCCCTCACCCCCCTCGCCGATGGACTTCTCTTCCCGACATATGGCGCCCGAACACAGGGACATGAAGGCTTTATAGGAACGGAAGAGTATCCGATGGCTGCTTCAGCGGGCTCAGGGTCTACGGCTGCTGGAGGAAGGAGGCACGGGTGAGGCCGGAGTGCGTCGATTGGGTATTCCCAGGTCTGTGCAGCGATCGACGGGCAAAAGTATGAACCCGACGCTGGCGTAGGGGGTTCGTACCGTGCCTGGGCAAGGATTCACTAGGAGGAATTCTGCTCGCCGTCCGGGTAAGGGCTACCGGCTCAGGTTCAAGGCTGCACTTAAGGAAATAATTAGGAAGGAAATCCCCCGGGGGTATGGAGAGCGAAGTAGCCCTTTTAATGTTTCCTTGAGAAACGAGGCTTGCTTTATTTAGAACAATTAGGGAAGTCTGTGACACAGAAGAGCTTTAAGGACACCAGCGTGGAAGGACGAATACTGCTGATTATGGAAAAAGAGGTAGAGTTCTCATTGCTTCATTGTTTTTTAGAAAAACAAAAGGCAGACGTATCGTCTAAGATAGTTATTGAGCTTAGTTATTTTGATGAAATTTTTTGGAGAGACTATGGAAACAGACTGTGGGACTGGGTCACTATCAAGCTGCAAAAGCCGTGGAGAGAATGCATAAACTGTATTAAAAAATATAAGCTAGAACAGCGAATGGCTGCTGCAGTTGCAGCAACTTTGTCAGGACAAGAAAGAGCCCCAGTTCTATCTGAGTTGCAGCCGGACGATGTGTTTGAAAAATATCGACCGATCGACCGGGGCCGCCCCCGATACATCTTACGGCGGCCACATCGCGTTTTGCTAGCCAGCACTACTGTCTGCACCCAGCGGGGAAAAAGCCGAGAAAAGGCAGCTCTCGGAGGACCACAACACCGACAGCGAGGAATTCAAACAGGGCCGACTTTGCTTAACGGCCCCTCTGAGTAACAGCGGAGCGCTTGGGGGCTCGCGGTGACGGCGTTCTTACCACCGCACCCCGCCCGCCAGCCCTGCCGGCCCCCGCGGATGCCGACGGCTCCGACCAAGGCAGTACCGACTGACGTACCACTGATACCGGCAGCACTGACAGCAGCAGCAGCCCAGCGGCGGCCGCTTGCCCGGCCCCCACCCTTTCCCCCGCAGAGGCTCGCACCAGCGACCCCCCTTCCCAGTGGCTTTAGCCGCAACTCTGCTTTGATTTAAAGCAACAGTGCTAATTTTCTCATTTCTGGTTGTAATGTCTTTCAGAGATTTGCTATTTAGAGTTTTGTTAAGTTTTGTAATAAGAATGATGAATGGTATGCATTTAGTATTTGTGGGTAATTAATGCATAGTGGTTGTACTGAGGTGTGAGTACTTAGTGATGAGTTCACCTTGTGAGATTTTCTTTTGGTTCGAACCTTCTTGTCTTTGTTTTTGTGTCTGCCTAGGCATTTCAAAGGAGCTCCATGTAATATTGTAATAATGTTAAGGTTTGTAGTGAATAGGTATTCATTTTCTAAGGTATTCTTTAGCTAATATAAGGTTTTTAGATTTCTTTCTTAGACATAGACTACAAAAATTTAAAAAAAAAAAAAATTTAAAAAGAAAAAAAAAAGGGTGTGAACAACAAAGGTAACAAGTGCAAAGAACAAAAAATTTTAAAATGGTAAACAAAAAGGTATCAAGTGTAAAGAAAAAGTTTAAACATAGAAAAAATAACAGGTACAAAAACTTTGGATACAAAAAATAGAGTACTAAATAACAGAATAATAAACAATAGAGTATTAAATAACAGAGTAATAAGAAGAGCAACAATAAAATTAAAATATTAAAAACAAAATGACAAACTAAAAAATCATAAGGATTGCTGACAAAATAGCTGTTAACAAAAACGTAAGAATTGCTAGTAATAAATAAAAAATAAGGATTATCAAGACTACTAGATTAAAACAAAAACTCTGTAAAAAGAAGACGTCAAGAAAGTTAAAATGCACAATAATAATAAAAGGAATTAATAGAAAAGCAGGTTACAAAATATAATAAAAAGGCAAAAATACAAATAAAAATAGAAAATAGATTAAATGAACTAAACATGCAAAAAAAAAAAACAATTGAAGAATATAAGATCAAACAAAATAAAGGATTAAATACTGGATTAGAAAAAAAAAAGGGGGTTAAAAATAAAAAAGGTGATTAGTATAACAAATTAAAATACAGATTAAAAATTACAATGACAAAATACAAATAATAATTAGGAAAGTAGACAAGAAATAAATTTTTAAAAAACAAATGACAAGTAGGTCGCCTCGAACCTTCTTTCCTGCTACCTGCGATCGTCGCAATAAACAACGGCAGAAGAATCAAGACCATGAGGACACAGCATTGCCCATGAAGCTGAACATTGATCATCTGGGATCACAAACGTCATTCAGAAGAATGTGCCATGGCACCACATGAATTAGGACTGAATATTATGGTTGTTGGATAACTTTGTCTTCTCTTTTGTTAACTAAGTGTGCCTCTGAATGCAGACATCCTAGGGGATAAAGTTTCATCTTTACATTTCACCAAAAAAAAAACTGAACCAAAACAAAATCAAAATAAACAAACAAAAAAAGGGGGGGAAAAGAGAGAATACCCCCATAGCAGAAAAAATCAGCTCATGGTAACCCTAGAAGTGCTGTAACCCTCTCACCACAAGACACACAGCACAACTGTCATGAAATGACAGTCAGCAAACCTGCCTAGCAGTGACCTCAACGACTGTCACGATGATCCAAGATGTCAACAGAAAGCATCTAACTTCTAACTGAGTGTCGTGACTGCTTAACTGTTGCATGGATGTTAAGAGATTGGAATTACTAGGATGAGCAAAAACACGTTATTTTGTATAATTTTATATTGGGCAAAGCAATGAAGCTTTTTGGTCTTGCTGTTTGCCTGCAGATTTCTGCCTGTGAAGCTAGAGCCTGGCCAGATCTACCTTTACAGATTAAAGAAATCTTGCTACCATTAAACAATTGATGATTCTTGAGCATCCTAGAGAAAATAAGAATGCAACATACCCCTAAAGCAGATTGTAAAAGATAGTGCTAAGGATTGCATTTGTGTCTTAATGTCTGTGTGCAAGCTGTTCAGGCATAATCAAGTCTTCTCTGTCTACAAGAGGAGTGAAATGTAAAGATTGGAACTATTAAGATCTAAGTTCTTCTTTACAATGTTTGTTATCTTTTACCATGTATTATGCTAGTTCTGTTAGAACATTGTAACTAGTTTAACTTAAGCTTTGTGCCTTGTATCAGTCTGTTAGACATGCTGTGTTATGGAACTTTTGTTTTTGCTATATAGCTTAGCTTTAATTTGTTTGCTTTTGTGTATGCAAGTAATATCTTGTATAAGATGAGAACAACTCTTATGACCAAATGCCAGCAACGAGTAGTGTGAGCAATCTGGCAGTGTAGGCCTAGAGCCTGATTGACAAAAGAAGCTTTTAGGTTTTTAGGTATCATTGTATTAATTTTGAATATTGTTAAACTTGTGTATAATTGTATTATGCAAAGTGTTCAAAAAATAACCTCCAAGGCCTTACTTGCACAAAAGAAAAACGGGGGAATTGTTGGGAAATGGTTTGAACATCTGTGCAAGTTAGACCTTGAAGGATTTTCTGTTATTAATATAGCAATGGAGTAGGAGTTGTGGAAAAGTCTGATGCTTGGTATGATGAAGTCAAGCTGCCCTTGAGAAGGAAGGCAAACAAGATAAGAAGTAGGTGAAGATCTGGGAAAAAGGGCAATTAGGAAATTCCACAGAGTAGTGAAAATAATGATGTAACCTTTTAGAAAGTAACCAATAGTGTGTGTTAAATTAGAATAGAATTAACTATGTATAAGATAAGACTATAAATAAGGAAGTGTGGAACAATAAAGTTGAAGCTTGCTTATCAATCATATTGATTGCTGCGAGTCTTTCCCTCACCCCCCTCGCCGATGGACTTCTCTTCCCGACAGCCTCCTACTTCTCTCTCCTTCAAGAATGGCAGAAGAAAGAAACATTGTGCAAAATGTCTGAAGCACGACAGCCCATGTCTCAATGCCCTGCTGATACTCAAGCTGCACTTCATCACACTCTTTACCTAAAGCTGAGTAGCTCTCAAACCTGTCTAATTGCATTCCCCCTCAACTTTCATCTAATACAAGCAAGAATGCTTTAGCAAAGGTTTGGGATTGTTTTTTCTATTGCAACATCGTACCCATAACTGATATTGGGATGGCCCAGCAAGCAAATCACATTCTGTGCTGCATCAAGAGAAGTGTGGCCAGCAGGGTAAGGGAGGTGATTCTCTCCACCTACTCTACTCTGGTGAGACCCCCACCTGGAGCACAGTGTCCAGTTCTGGAGCCTCTGTTCCAGGAAGGATCTGGAGGTGCTGGAAGGTGTCCAGAGAAGGGCCATGAGGATGAGCAGAGGGCTAGAGCTGCTCTGCTATGAGGACAGACTGAGGGAATTAGGGGTTTTCAGTCTGGAGAGGAGAAGGCTCCAGGGAGACCTTATTGCATCCTTCCAGTATTTTAAGGGGGCTCCAAGAAAGCTGGGGAGGGACTTTTTAGGGTGTCAGAGAGTGATAGGACTGGGGGGGAATGGAGTAAAAATAGAAATGGGTAGATTCAGATTGGATGTCAGGAAGAAGTTCTTCACCATGAGGGTGGTGAGACACTGACACAGGTTGCCCAGGGAGGTGGTGGAAGCCTCATCCCTGGAGGTTTTTAAGGCCAGGCTGGATGTGGCTCTGAGCAGCCTGCTCTAGTGTGAGGTGTCCCTGCCCATGGCAGGGGGTTGGAATTGGATGATCCTTGAGGTCCATTATAACCCTGACAATTCTATGGCAAGCCACCATGACCAGAAATCTGTGTCCTTCAGTGTAGGTTACTGCAACTTACTAATGGCAGGGCTTATGAAGAGCAGGATTCCCAACACATTCATTTGTGCCTCTGCTGAGAAAAAGAATGATGGACAGATTTCATCTTCTCATATCACCCTTGCCAAGCAAAACACTTGAAGGATATGCAAATGTGGCTTTCTTTTGTGGCTTTAGCAACAGAGGCTGTTGCAGCTTCTCCCCAGCCTTTGATGTTTCAGCATGGACAGCGGTATGGAGCGAGGAGGAAGCAATAGCTGCTGCTCTGTCCTTCTCGAGCATCAGAGTGGTGGTGCCAGCCACAGCGGGAGGACAAGCAGGAGGCTCAAAAAGTAGAATCATAGAATCAGTTGGGGTTGGAAGGGACCATAAGGATCATCTAGTTCCAAGCCCCCTGCCATGGGCAGGGACACCCCACACTAGATCAGCCTGGCCAGAGCCTCGTCCAGCCTGGGCTTAAACACCGCCAGGGATGGGGCCCCAACCACCTCCCTGGACAACCCATTCCAGGGCTTCACCACTCTCATGGGGAAGAACTTCTTCCTCAAATCCAGCCTGAATTTCCCCACCTCCAGCTTCATTCCATTCCGCCTAGTCCTATCACTCCCTGAGATCCTGAGCAGTCCCTCCCCAGCCTTCTTGTAGCCCCCTTCAGATACTGGAAGGCCACAATAAGGTCACCTCAGAACCTTCTTTTCTCCAGACTGAACAGCCCCAACTCCTTCAGTCTGTCCTCATAGGAGAGGTGCTCCAGCCCTCTGCTCATCCTCCTGGCCCTTCTCTGGACACCTTCCAGCACCTCCAGATCCCTCTTGTAATAAGGGCTCCAGAACTGGAGGCAGTAGTCCAGGTGGGGTCTCACCAGAGCTGAGTAGAGGGGGAGAATCACTGCCCTCGACTTGCTGGCCACACTTCTCTTGCTGCAGCCCAGGATCTGATTGGCTTTCCCGGCTGCAAGTGCACACTGAGAGCTCATATTGAGCTTCTCCTCCACCAGCAACCCAAGGTAAGTGATTTAAAACCACAGGAACACAAGAAGTCTGAAGCACAAACTACAAAATACCTACTAAGCAGCTCTTTGGGTCTCTGGCCTGAGATGTGGCAAATGCATATTCTGGTTTTATGTCAGGCAGCTTTGTTTTCCCAGTTTCAAAAGCCACATCATGGAGTTGTACAGTTAGAGAAATGCAGGCATGAAATGGGAGAGAAATAAGAACAATGAAAAATGTCACCTTAAAAGTGTGCCTGCTTTCCTCAAGCTGTGATGGGAGATGGCACCCAGCTCATTCACATTGAAAGGGAAGGTGAATAAGGAGGTAGGTGTAAAGGAAATTTCTTCTGGGTTTCTGATCCAGGCCTCAAGGATCATCAATTCAAAATCCTTCATGTTCTAGGGAGGGGGAAGTCTTTGGAATGAATGACAGGATCACACAGGCTCACAGGCTGTTAGGGGTTGGAAGGGACCTATGGAGATCTTCCAGTCCAACCCCCCTGCCAGAGCAGGACCATAGAATCCAGCACACAGGTCACACAGGAACACATCCAGACAGGGATGGAAAGGCTCCAGAGAAGGAGACTCCACAATCTCTCTGGGCAGCCTGCTCCAGGGCTCTGGGACCCTCACAGTGAAGAAGTTCCTCCTCATGCTGAGGTGGAACCTCCTGTGCTGGAGTTTATAGCCATTGTTCCTTGTTCTATCACAAGGCACAAGTGGGCAGAGCCTGTCCCCTCTCTCTTGATCCCCATCCCTCAGATATTTATAAACATTTATTAGATCCCCTCTCAGTCTTCTGTTCTCTAGGCTAACATACCAGTGATCCCAATTAGCCACTAGCCCTGTGATTAATTGTATCACAGTATCACCAAGGTTGGAAGAGACCTCAAAGATCATCCAGTCCAAGCTGTCACCACAGACCTCATGACTAGACCATGGCACCAAGTGCCACATCCAATCCCCTCTTGAACACCTCCAGGGACAGTGACTCCACCACCTGCCTGGGCAGCACATCCCAATGGTGAACGATTCTCTCAGTGAAGAACTTTCTCCTCACCTTGAGACTGAACTTGCCCTGGCACAGCTTGAGACTGTGTCCTCTTGTTCTGGTGCTGGCTGCCTGGGAGAAGAGACCAACCCCTTCCTGGCTACAACCTCCCTTCAGGTAGTTGTAGAGGGCAATGAGGTCACCCCTGAGCCTGATCTTCTCCAGGATAAACAACCCCAGCTCCCTCAGCCTCTCCTCACAGGGCTGTGCTCAAGGCCTCTCCCCAGCCTTGTTGCCTTTCTCTGGACACCTTCAAGTGTCTCGATGTCCTTCCTAAACTGAGGGGCCCAGAACTGGACACAGGACTCAAGGTGTGGCCTAACCAGTGCAGAGTACAGGGGCACAATGACCTCCCTGCTCCTGCTGGCCACACTATTCCTAATATAGGCCAGGATGCCATTGGCCTTCTTGGCCACCTGGGCACACTGCTGGCTCATGTTTAGGCGGCTGTCAATCAGCACCCCCAGGTCCTTCTCTGTTTGGCAGCTCTCAGCCACTCTGACCCCAGCCTGTAGCTCTGCATGGGGTTGCTGTGGCCAAAGTGCAGCACCTGGCACCTGGACTTGTTAAATGCCATTCTGTTGCACTCTGCCCATCTGTCCAGTCAGTCGAGGTCCCTCTGCAGAGCACCTCAACCCTCTAACTGACCAACATCTGCTCCCAGCTTGGTGTCATCTGCAAACTTGCTGATGACTGACTCAATCCCCTCATCCAGATCATCAATGAAGATGTTAAAGAGCACAGGGCCCAGCACTGATCCCTGGGGCACACCACTGGTGCCTGCCTGCCAGCTGGCTGTGGCACCATTCACCACCGCTCTGGGCTCAGCCTCCAGCCAGTTCCTAACCCAGATCAGAGAGCTGCTGTCCAAGCCATGAGCTGACAGCTTGGCCAGGAGTTTGCTGTGGGGGACGGTGTCAAAGGCCTTGCTGAAGTCCAGGCAGACCACATCCACAGGCCTCCCCACATCCACCAGGCAGTCACCTGATCACAGAAGGAGATCAGGTTGGAGAGGCAGGACCTGCCCTTCCTAAATCCATGCTGGCTGGACCTGAGCCCTTGGCCATCCTTCAGGTGCAGTTATTGCCCCCAGGATAATCTGCTCCATCACTTTCCCTGGCACTGAGGTCAGGCTGCCAGGCCTGGAGTTTCCATGTTCCTCCATCTGTCCCTTCTTGTGGATGGGGACCACATTGGCCAGTTTCAGTCATCTGGGACCTCTCCAGTGAGCCAGGACTGGAGAAAAATGATGGAGAGCGGCTTGGCAGCTCATCTGCCAGCTCTCTCAGCACCCTAGGATGGATCCCATCCGGTCCCATGGACTTGTGAGTGTCCAAGTGGCTCAGCAGGTCCCCAACTAATTCCTCATGGATTTCCGGGGCATCACACTGCTCCCTGACCCCATCACCCAGCTCAGGAGGCCACTGGTCCTGAACTCCTCCTGCCTTGCTGTTAAACATTGAGGCAAAGAAGGTGTTCAGGACCTCAGCCTTTTCCTCATCTTCAGTCACAGTGTTCCCCTCCAGGTCCAGTAAGGAGTGCAGGTTCTTCTTGCCCTCTTTTTAGTGTTGATATATTTGTAACAATGCTTTTTGTTGTCTCTCACAGAGGTGTTCAGCTTCAGTTCCAGCTGGGCCTTTGCCTCTCTAATTTTTTCCATACATAATCTAACAGCTTCCTTGAACATACCTGGAGAAGCCTTCCCCTCCTTCCAAAGGTGACACAGCCTCTTTTTTCCCCTTCAATCCTCCAGGAGCTGCTTGCTCATCCAGGCCCAGAGCCTTCCCCTGGGCTCACCTTTCAGCACATGGGCACTGCCAGTTCCTGTGCCTTCAAGAGCTCCTGCTTGAAGCAGCTCCAACCCTCCTGGACCCCTCGGTTCTTGAGGGTTGGTACCCAGGGAACTTTGTGAATAAGTTTCTTACAGAGGCTGAAGTTTGCCCTCCTGCAGTCCAAGGTGAAGGTTCTGTTGGTGCTTCTCCCTATCTCCCTGCAGATTGAAGACTTCACTATCTTGTGGTCACTGCACCCTGGGCAGCCTCCCACCGTCACGTCTTATAGAATAATTCATCAGCCTCCTCATCCTGGCTGGGTGGTCTGTAACAGACTCCAACCAGGATGTCAGATTTATTAGGCCTCCCTCTGATTTTAGCCCACAGGCTCTCAATGCCATCATGACTCCCTAATATACAGAGCCACCCCTCCTCCTCTTCTCCCTTGCCAGTCCCTCCTAAAGAGCCTGTAGCCCCCCAGTGCAGCACTCCAATCGTGCCTGTTGTCCCACCACGTTTCTGAGATGGCAACTATATCATAGTCGTCCTGGTAGACCAGGACTTCCAGCTCCTCTTGCTTGTTGCCCATGCTGCCTGCATTGGTGTACCTGCACTTGAGTTGGGCTTTCGACTTCTCAATTGACCCTAATTTGTGCCCTACTCTTTCCTCTGCAGAGGGACTGATTTCATCAGTTAAGCTGATTTCATCAGTTAAGCTCAGAGTCACTGCTATCAGCTCTGCCTGGGACTTGCTTGTTATCTTTGGGTGAGAATTTTAGAACTTTTAGTGAACATACGAGACTTGCCACATCTCCAAAGCACGCTGCAGCCTGACCTCATGGTTCTACGGGACCCTCCGTACCACCGAGGGATCCTACCGTTCAACCCTGAGAGCCACCTGGAAAGCGAGCTGCTGTAGATTGGGCAATGATCCCCCCATCGTTCCCCCCCTGTGGCTATGGTGGTTTTGCTGAGCCTGCCAGTTCCCCCCATCCTCCCGCCCCACCCTTTCTCTCTCTGTTCTCTCTCCCTTGTCTGTAAAAGCTGTGTTCTGATTTAAAGTAACAGTGCCAAGTTTTATTAAGGAAAATATTGAACATTTTGTGAGTGCAATCCTGATATGGATAATAATTGCAGCATTAATTCTGATTGGAAGAGACTTTGGAGATTTGTTATTTTGATGCTTTTAGTAGTTAAATTTTAATAGTAAGCATAATGAATAGTGAGTACTCATGATAAGTATTTAGTAATTATAATAAGGTATATCAAGTAATAATTGATATTAATACATATGTTATGCATATGGTAATTACATCATACTATTATAATTAGTAATTGGTTATAATAGACATAGTAATTAATAAAAGATGTGAGCGATAATGGGTAAATCTAAGCAGAATAAGTTATTTTACAAGTTCAGAAGTTAAGTTTTTCTTCTGGTTTGAACCTTCTCTTTTTATGTGTGTGCAATATACCTGAGGGCTGTGGTAAATAGGTTTTCATTTAAAAGAGCACGCTTTAGTTAATGCAACACCTTTTTGTTTCTTTCTTAGACATTGATTTGATGGTTTAATTTTAACATAGTTCTTTAGGCTTTTTAGGGATTTTTGGTATTAGCCTAAGTTAGGAGTTTTATATGTGGATATTATAAAATGGGTTTGGTTTTTTTTGTCTTTTCTTTGTATTCACAATAGCTTGGATTAAAAAAAACAAAAAAGAAGAAAAACAGAGGGAAAAAAGGGCAGGGGCGGGATGGAATTTTTGATACATCACACAGAAGTTTAGCCTAGGAAAAGAAAAGGTCTAGGAAAGAGATGAATATTTTATCACCTACCAGCAAGGAAAAGCCAGCCCATGTCATGACCTGACATTCTGCAGCTCAGCACTGCAATCATCTCAGCAGAAGACAGCACAAGAATCAAGAGGATGGGAAAAACAGCAGTGCCCATGAAAATGAAAATCAAAAGACCTAACACTGATCACAATGACTGTCATTATAATGTGAGATCAAAAGCGTCAATCAGAGGCTGATTGCATGAGAATGCCACCAGAAAACATCTGAATTGGGACTGAATATTGTGATTGCTCAATTGTTGCATGATTAGGGAATATGTTCACATGGATTTATACGTTAACAGTCTGTCATAGTTAAGTAATAGTCTCAAATAGTCAAAGGGAAGGTCAAATGGATTATACCACAAAAGACATTTTCATTTTAGGTTATAAAAAACAAAAATTGGGGAATTGTGAGTATTATGTCACAAGAAAGAATAGTTAAAGCATGTTATGTTCTCAAAATTTCATTTTTTATGTGGTTTTAAGTGTGGTTTAACAAAATCTATGGATGATATAAAAATTTTGGATGCTTTAGTTAAAGACATTTGAAAGAAAAAACAAACAACATTAGACCAAAGGTAGGAACAACAGTATTTTTCCTTAGCAAAGACAGAGTATCAAGAGATCATTATGCTAGGATGAGTAAAAATAGATTATTGTGTTATGTTTAATTTTACATTGGGCAGAACCATGAATATTCAGGATGTCATCTCTGACCCAGCAAAGGGGTCTTTTCACTCTTGCTGTCTGCCTGCAGGTATTTTCCTTATCTGTGGACATAGTGTCAGCAAGGTCCTCCCTGCCCAGGCTCTAACACTTCAATGATTTTTTACCATCTTAGAAAAAGACAAAGGTGTAACATTCATGCCTTTGAAGTGGATTGTAAAAGACAGTGCTGAAGATTGTGTTTGCTGTATTTGTGGGTCTTTGTATCTTAATCCCTGTGTACAATGTGTTCAGGCTAGAACTGGTATGGTTGATCATTTCTTCATTAATAAGAAAAGGGAAATGTAAGAATTGGAACTAGCAAGGTCTAAGTTCTCCTTTAGGATAAACCTCTCTGTCTGAAAGAAGCAACTGTCCTGTTTGTGTCTTGACCATGTAAGATAAGTGGAAAGGAATGCTATTTTAGTGTAGCTGGAAGTCTTCTTATCTTTAACCATGTATTATGCCAGTTGTGTTAGAATGAGCTAATTGGTACAGTTCTGAGTATTGTATCTTTTATGGGTTACATCAGTCTGTTAGACACGCTACATTACAGAATAGGGCCATGGTAGATTTCTTGTTACTTGTCCACAGCCATGGATGTGAAGACTTTGATGGATATGTTGTTAACAGGGTGGACACAAACTCTTACCAAAATTGAATTGTTGATTTTATTGATTGCTTTTGCTATATTGTTAATTTTACCTTGCTTGCTTTTATGTAGGCAAAGAATGTTAGAAAGGTCGATCAAAAGTGTGGTTTTATCAGAAAGAGGGGGAGATGTAGGAGAAGGGTTATTTTTGGATAGCTTTGGAACAGCTATGTTTTGCCCTTGAGGTAGGAATGCACACCTTATCAGTAATTGAAAGAAAGAAAGAGGGAAATGTAGGGGAAGATTTGCCCTTGCTTGCGTTAGAGAAGGCCATGTTTAATCTTTGAATTAGAAAAGAATGTAAGCATCTTGTAACTGAGTAGAAAGACTTGGCAGAATTTGGTTGGATGTGTTGAATTATTGTTTTGCTATTTTAACTTATTGTATGGCCAATAGAAAATAACCAATGAAGATGTGACACCTGTGCTTTCTAAAAGAGTATATAACCTTGCTGCATATTGTAATAAATGTCTTTGCCTGGTAACATCTTGGCCTGGAAGCTGTGCTTGAAGTGACTCAAACACCTGCACCATATTAATACAGGAATGTCACTTGTAATTTTAAGGTCTGCATAAATTTTCAGTACTCCCACAGCATCCTGCAGGAAGGGGCTTCCCAGCTCAACTACCTGTTGAAAGCCACCTCATTGGCTTGCTATGAACCTCTGTCCTCTTAGGTTCATTTGATACACCTTAATTTCCATATGCTTCCCTCTGCCACACAATCATGGATAGACAGACCTCTCACAGCTGCAAGTCATCTAATTCATACAACCAGGAGGGCTGTAAAGATGATCCAGGGGCTGGAACACCTCTGCTATGAGGACTGACTGAGGGAACTGGGATTGTTCAGCCTGGAGAAGAGAAGAATCTGGGGGAACCTTAGAGCTGCCTTCCAATAGATGAAGAGATCCTAAAGGAATGCTGCAGAGGGACACTTACAAGAGTGTCCATCCATAGGACAAGGGGAATGGACTGAAAATGAAGGAGAATAGGTTTAGATTGGATTTTAGGAAGAAATTCTTTCCTACAAGGTTGGCAAGAGATTGTGCAGAGAGGCTGTGGATGCTCCCTCCCTGGAGATGTTCAAGGCCAGGTTGGATGTGGCCTTGAGTAACCTGGGCTGGTTGAGAGGTGTCCCTGCCCATGTCCATGTCCCTGCCCTCCTAACCCTATCCCATGGTAGGGAGGTTGGATTAGATGATCTCTAAGGTCTCTTCCAGCCTGGACTGTTCTATCATTCTATAAGGGCTCAAAAAATCTGATGTCATTGCTCAATACTTTTTCAAACCTCTATCTTCTATGCTTAATCTTAGTTCCAATAATCCCTGGCAACGTTGGGATGAACTGAGCCTGTACAGTTCACCAGCTGACAAAGAAACCTTGCAAGAGTTGAGAACACTCCCTTGGGTTCATCCTATGACCCTAACTCCAGATTTAATGTTACACATTTCACGAAGAGTGCTACAAATTTTTACGAAGAGTGCTACAAATTTCCTAACTTGTTTTTCCCTTTTTTATTCCACTTGCTTCCATCAGCCTTCCTCCTAGCCTCAAAGAGTTGGCCAAGTCTTGTAATAATTTTCAACTTTGTTGAAAACTATCACATTTACCCTGGTGAGACATGCACAATAACTACACTCCTAGCCCAGTGCAAATCAATGTGACTGCTTGCAAACAGAAACTCCCATTTGTGTGCCATACATTCTTCTAAGAGTTACAGAACAACTTGCCTGCTGCTTGAGGACTAACCCTTGCTTCAGACAATATTTAAGGTGTCAGTAACCACCTCAAGACCACCACTCAAAACTGACCTTACTTCTTGTTTCACAAGATTTCTCCCTTTTGGTCCTAACACCCAGCTTAGCTTTTCTAATTTCTTCCTTCTAACACAACCCAAACAGCAAATAACATCCTGGCTTTAGATTCAGTGCTTTGCCTTCAAAACTTGTTAGAAGCTTCTCACATCCGCTCTTCACATGCTGCTGCTGTAGGTGTCCACAGCTGCAGCACGCACACTGCTTAGCAGCTCCTTCTAGTCACAGGCTCACAGGCTCATGGGATGTCAGGGGTTGGAAGGGACCTTCAAAGATCATAGAGTCCAACCCACCTGCCAGAGCAGGACCAGAGAATCCAGCACAGGTCACACAGGAACACATCCAGACAGGGATAGAAAGGCTCCAGAGAAGGAGACTCCACAACCTCTCTGGGCAGCCTGCTCCAGGGCTCTGTGACCCTCACAGTGAAGTTCTTCCTCATGTTGAAGTGGAACTTCCTGTGCTGGAGCTTCCATCCATTGCCCCTTGTCCTATCCCAGTGCACAAGTGAACAGAGCCTGTCCCCTCCCTCTTGACCCCCAGCCCTCAGATATTTATAAACATTTATTAAATTCAATCTCAGTCTTCTCCTCTCCAGACTAAACAGCCCCAGGGCTCTCAGCCTCTCCTCCCCAGGCAGTGCTGCAGTCCCTTCAGCAACCTTGTAGCCCTCCCTTGGACTCTCTCCAGCAAATCCCTGTCCCTCTTGAACTGGGGAGCCCAGAACTGGATGCAATATTCCAGGTGTGGCCTCACCAGGACAGAGCAGAGGGGGAGAAGAACTTCCCTCAATCTGCTGGACACACTCCTCTTAATGCACCCCAGGATACCATTGGGCTTCTTGGCCGTTGCTGGCTAATGGAGAACCTGTTGTCCACCAGGACTCCCAGGACTTTCTCCATAGGGCCAGCAGATCACCTTCCAGCCTGTATTGCTGCAGTTTATTCTTCCTTCCCGGTGCAAGACTCTGCACTTATCCTTCCTGACCCTCATTAGGTTCCTGTCTGCCAGTTCTCAGTCTGTCCAAGTCTCACTGAATGGCCACACAGCCTTCAGGTGTCTCAGCCAAGCCTCCCACCTTGGTATCATCAGCAAACTTGCTGAGTGGACTCTTGACTGTCTGTCTCCCTCCTCATCAATATCATTGATGAAGATGTTGAACAGGACCAGACCAAGCACTGATCCCTGGGGAAATTCACTGGTCATAGCTCTCCAGCTGGACTTGGCACCATTGACCACCACTCTTTGGACTCTATTTTGTAACCAGTTCCTTATCCATCTTACTGTCTGTTCTTCTATCCCACACTTCCTGAGCTTGCTCACAAGGATGTTATGGGAAACAATGTCAAAAGACTTACTAAGATCAAGGTAGACTACACCCACTGGTCTGCCTTCATGGACTTGTGTATATTCAATTTGTGTCATCGACCAGTGGAGAGTCTTCCCTCCTCCAGGCTTATTCTCCTTCATCCAGGATCTGGAATTCACATGGGCTAGTCTTAAGAGTAAAAACATTGAGCAACGCTGTCTTCTCTGCATCCTCAGCTCTCAGGGCTGCCTCCTCACTCAGCGCTGGGCCCACACCTTCCCTATTCTTCCTTTTACTACTGATACATTTGAAGAAGTTCTTGTTCTCTTTTCCTTAATTTGCCAGTTCTAGTTCTAAGCAAGCTTTGGCCTTCCTTGTTGCCTTCCTACATGCCCTAGCAACTACTCCCATGTGACAAGTCCCTTCTATGAATTGTATCTTTCTTCCATGAGATTTCCTTCAGAAGCTCCTTGCTCATGCATGCAGGCCTCCTGGCACCTCTACCCAATTTTCTGCTCAGGGAAACAAACCTATCTTGGGCTTGGAGGAAGAGGCATTTAAAAACTGACCAACTTTCTTGGGCTCCTTTACCCTCTAGAGTCTTAGCCCATGGGATTCCTGCAAGTATATCTCTGAAGAGTACAAAGTTGGCCCTGCAGAAGTCCAGGGTTGTAATCCTACTTACTGCCCTGCTTCTACACTGTAAAATACTAAACTCCACCATGTCATGGCCACTGTTGCCAAGGCTGTTCCTGACCTTAATGTCCCCAACCAGTCCTTCTCTATTAGTTAATACAAGGTTCACCAGCGCACCTCTCCTCAGTCATAACAAACTCTCCCATGTGACTGGACATTCACCAGCCAGCAGAATACCAGCACCTACTGAACATCATTGAGCCTTGATGTCCTACATTTTAACCTAATGTAACTCCAGAAAGTTGTATCACCTCCAAATCCACCTTCAAACAATTTACTCAGCTGACACCTCTCCTCATTTCCACCTTGCAGACATACCAGGTTTTAAAACTTGGTATCTTGCCTCTTTTGCCTCCCTCTTCCTTGCACCCAAGCTGAGCACCCAGCCTTGTACCTCAGTGTAAGCTTCCTGCTGGCCTGACACAGATCACTCAACCTTGGTGGCTCCATCCCAGTTCTGCACTCATCATGACTGGCATATTGTCAGTTCTGCAGCAATAGCTTCAGCTCTAACCATGGTAAGATAAAGTCTCAGGTGAGAGTTATAGTCTGAGTCTGACAGAGGATGTGAGGAGAGGGTTTTGTCAAGATAAGGACCCTGACCAGGATTCAGCAACAAATGTGCTTTTCAGCTTCTGTTGTCAGGGCCTGTGTCTGAGCATCAGCTGTGGGAGGAACTGATTAGCTAAATTTAACTCTGCATCTTAGAAAGCCATGGCTGGCACGCAGGCTTGCCAAAAGGATGCGCTTTCTGGATGGAAGACAGAGGCTTCTTGGTAAATTGTGTAAGGCAAGGATTAAGATCATACTCAGTAGAAGGAGAAGAGCTGTTTCATACCCCAACAATTACTTGGCTTTTGGATTTTAAAAAGTTTCCCCTATCATTACAAGATATAAAAAGACAAACACTCGACAGATGGTCACAGAACAGAATACGTAGCTGGAATCGGGCCAGGATCATTTATGACTTAATGACCCTGTAACGGGTTGGGGCAGGTCCCCTCCCCACCACGAGCAGAAATAACGACTCAGGCAAACGGATTGCAAAAGTAGTGGAGAGTTTAAATAGAGAACAGTGAGTGTGCACAAAAGGAAACATGGTGACAAGAAAGGAACCAAAGTAAACCCAGAAAGACTCCAAACCCCACCTGAGGGTGCATCCAAAACCCCCAGGGCTCCTTCTTCCCCCTCCCTCTGCTGGGCTAGTCTCAGCTGGCCAGGCCTGAGACTGCCCATCCCCCTGTGGCCTTGGGCCCAATCAGGCCCATGGCCGGGAGATCTCTCCCCCAGTTACCAAGTCTCGGAGAGGGAAGGAAAGAGGAAGTGCCAGACCCCACCGCAAAATTTATAGTGGTGCAAGGGATTATGGTAGAAATACCTAACTTCCTGAGTCCACCCACTGGGATGGACTTCTGGACACAGGAAACACCCCTGTAGCAGAGGGCACCCAGCCCAAACTACAACAGACCCCTATCTCATCATAAACGTACCAAAGAGGGACAGCAGCAAATCCTTCACACTGTGCCACACAGAATCTGGTGCTAATGACTCTGCCAGAAATGCTGTGAACAGATCAGTGATTTCCAAATCAGACACTTTCAGCTTTGATGGCAATGGAAGCTGTTGTCACATTACCATAAAGGTCTCTCAAAAGAGATCCAGTCCAGTTATGCAGCAGATGTTGACTAAAGATTGCTTGATCTCAACTTGCGTCTCAGCTGAAATTCTACTGTTGGAATGAAGAGCCAGAAAGTAACAGAGTGGGCTGCTCCCATTCTCATTTGAAACATCAGGAAATTCCTTCAGAAGCTTCCAAAGCAGCTTTCCCCAGTTCAGTAGGTAACCAGAGCAAACAGTTATGCACATGCCCCTGCTTTAAGAGGAAACCAACTTCCTACCACCTTCTGGTAGCACCAGTTTGGTTAAATTTGGAGGGAAGAGTTAAGTCCCAGCTGCCACTGCCTTGCTGCTGCCTAGCAGAGCCAGAGGGATGTCGTATCAGCCAACCTAAAAACATACTAGGTTCCAGGGAAGGAAAAACAATATTTTACCAAATGTAACCACTCATGTATCTTTTAAGAAACTATAGTGATAAAATAATAAAAAGCTGTTAATAGACATTTTGGGTTCATTGTTTTTAATTAATCCACAGCAGCTCATCCTATGCTGAACCAGTGCTGCTCAGTCCTCTGAGCCACCAGGGTCCTGCCTCCCACCGTCACTAATCAGCCACTGACACCAACAGGCATGGTCATCCCCTTTTCACACAAACTTCAGCTGAAGCTGAAACTCTGAATGATTCCATCTCCATTGCCAGTTTAAAGGTTTAGGATTAGGCTGCAGTCCCTGGACTTTCCAGCTCAGGCAATTAAACTCTATTCTTTTGGCTTTGCATTAACATAAGCCCATATATTTCAGTAAGAAAGCATCTGTAACATAACTCAGAGGATGCTTTAGGGTTCAAATAATGCTGGTACCTTTCTATTCTAGGCAGAGCAATAAGGAGAAGTGTGGGAACACCAGCAACGAGTGGTGTGAGCAATCTGGCAGTTCAGGCCTAAGAGCCTGATGGTGGTAGGCCATGCTTGGCATAAGTGCAGAGCCAGCTACCAGTATGCCAAAACAGTGCTGTGCCTGCAGCACTGTAACTAAAACAAGATGCTGGTAGCTAGAAACATAGTGAGTTATCTCGGGACAACAGGACATGCACCTGCATCAACAAACCTCGTGTGTCATCCATAGTTGGACCAATAACCTACGATAGTGTGATGTGTGGTCACTCATAGGGAACCAATGACTCCATGCCAACAAGGCATACCAAGGTTATACAAATTGTAGCAGTTTCCTTGCTACGCACTTCTTCTTCTTCTTCTTCTTTTCCTGCCTGTCCTGTCTCCTCTCCTTCCATGCTTTACTGCACCATGCTTTCACCATAGGCCTGAGCCATAGGCCTGCAATACTGGAACAATAAAGGATCAATACCCGATCATATTGGTCAGCCGTATTGATTCCAAGAACCTCCGTCGTCGCCATATCTGGCTAAAGAGAAGTAATAAGTTCAGACAATCAAGTAAGTCTTCTCATTTGCCATCTGTAAAACATTTCCATGCAAGCAAAACTTAATACCAAAGCGAATGTCAAATCTTTCATAAACTTTTGTTGTCTTTGTACCTCGTCAGGAAGTATGGTGAGAATGAGGCTGGGTTGTCCTGCTCTGAAAACATCGGCATGGATCCCCCCATTATCCACAGGCGGAAATACAACACAAGAATCACCTTCAAAGAAGAGTATCTCAGTTAGCAATGCACTACTAAGAAGCAGCAAGACCTCCAGCAAATATTTTTGTTGTGATAGCTCTCCATGCTCTGCTCTCTACCTAGAAGTGAGCCAGCTCAGCAGGTTTTGCAAAATCCAATTTTGCCACCCTACACAGGGTGACCGATGTGCCAACCCTCAGCACAGGCAGCACCCTATGCTGTTTTGTACCTTCCCCATTCATATGTGCGCTACTGACTGTGAACTGGCATATCTTGGCTACCCATGACAAAGGCAGCATTTTGAAGGACAACTTTATCACCCTACTGTGGCTCAGACTGCCACACTTTGCTATTGACATCTACCTAAATCCAGAGGGGCTGATATCTTAAAAGCTATTGTGGTTTACTCACGCTGGCACAGGTGCCAGGACAAGCTCCATCACTGTTTCTCATGTTGTGTAATCTTAATACCTGGAAGGAATTCCACAGGCTGGCACTCCTCCACCTTACTGGGAACTGCTTGTCAAGGGACAAGCAAGATCTGGCTCCTAGAGCAGTATAGTGAGCCGCAGGCCCAGCACAGGCCCACGGACGAGCTTATCTTTCCTCTGTAATGTGTCAAGTCCTGCTCGGAGCATACCAAGCAGTAAATATTTGCAAACAGCGCTTTTCTTATGATTCCTGCTGAGCCCTGCAGTGAAACTAACAGCATGCCACTAAAAGCATGCCCAGCACCAGCCAGTCCCCTTGTAGGGGGGCAGGAAACACTTAGAGATGATTACATGGTTGTATAGGCAACCACTATAAACAAAAATGTAAACTGAAAACACAGCAATGTTCTTGTCTCTGCCCAGCTTAAGTTTTCTAGACTATTTTTCAAGACTAGTTTATATTAAGATCTCTCATCTAAGCTTTCTGAGTCTCTTGGTATACCATCACATAATGTTAATTCTTGCCGTGGTCAAGTCCACTGGTACTTACGTAGCTTATCACCAAAGCAGCTCTCTTCATAAAAGGCCTTGCAATATATAAGAAATTCTGGTTGTTATATGCACTCAGGTAGCTGAAATAAAAGTAAAGAAATATTTGTTGAAATACTTTGAAAGAGTAACTCATTTTCCAAATTGGAAAAAAGCCCTGTATGTTGTTTCAACCACCTGAAGCCATGGCACGCTAACATCACTCTTGCTCTTCAACATTCTTTCCACATGACTGAAGCAAAATACAGAGACCACTTCAAAATAATACACACTATCATACATTGCAGTTTCCCCACCAAAATCTAGTTTTGCTTTGGTGTGTTTGGTTTGTTTTGATTGTTGCGGGGGTTTTTAATGATCAGTTAACCCCTTAATCGTCAGAAAACCCCCATGGGTGTCTCGCTAGGATTGCTCTCTTCAGGCACCTAGAAGACTACCACCAAGCCATGTTTTTAAAAGGTCACCCCAACAGCCCAATTCAATTTTAGCCCATGATTACAATGCAAAACCTCCTTGTTCCCAGCTCTCTGATCAGTCTCTGGGGCTGGGAATAACTGTTTCACAGAACAGAATTTCTTTCATGCTTTATTTTTAAGTGTATTCTGCACACTTTAGTTTCATTACAAGTCTGCTGACAGGTGTTATAGCAATTAACTGCACAGAGACAAACACAGAGGTGGCTTATTGTTGTAAGAGTGTTCATAAAAACCTTCCTGTTTCTCAATCAGTAAAATTAAGCTATACATGAAGCCATAGCCATACCTTTATTTTAATACAGAGTAGAAGCATATGCCAAATTCAAAGCAGCTTACTTAACATAACAAATGGTGCCATACCTATGACATTATTTCAATGATAATTCTATTCCTATTGAACCTTCATAATAAAGTGACAAGAAACAAAAAGAAAATACAGAAGAGACAACAGGAATATTTTAAGCATATAGGAGCTAGAAAATGATTGGGGGGGGAAGACAATTTAAAGAAGCTACAAGTATCAAGTAAACAAAATAAATTCAGAAGGAAAAACATTTGCAGGTTTCTCTGTGCAGCATACAATCTGTATCCGGATACTCTAAATTATTTACAAAACTGCAACATGAATCACAACACCTGCATGCAAGTTACCTTTACAAGCAAGAAAGCATTTCTCCTGTGAATGTTTAGCAAGTTACTTCTCCAATCCTCAAGATAAGTCTATCTGACAGCTTCCACCCTCCAAGTCTTAAAAAAACCCAAGATAGCAGCACTTCCTAATGCTGCCAAGAGTCTTTAATATCTGGCTTTTTGTTCAGATTTTCTGTAGTAGGAAGTTTGCAAGATGGAGAAAAGATTACATTGCAGACAAAAGCACTAGGGGCAAAGCCAGCCAATAAACAGCGGCAGAGTTTAAAAAGAGGAAGTAAGTACAACTAGAATCACAGAATCATGGAATCATCCTGGCTAGAAATGCCCTCCAAGATCATCCAGTGCAGCCATTTTGCCACTCTGAGTCTGTCACCGCACCATGTCCCCAGACACCACACCTAGATGGCTTTTAAACACATCCAGGGATGGTGACTCCACCACCTCCCTGTGCCAGTGCCATACAAACCTTTCCAAGAAAAATTTTCCTAATGTCCAGCCTAACCCTTCCCTGGCACAGCTTGGGGCCATTCCCTCTCCTTCTGTCATTAGTTACTTGTGAGAAGAGCTCAGAGCCTACCGCTCTGCAGCCTCCTTTCAGGTAGCTGTAGAGAGTAATGAGGTCTCCCTTCAGCCTCCTTTTTTGCAGACTAAAGAGCCCCAGCTCCCTCAGCTGCTCCTCTCAGGCCTTGCTCTCCAGCCCCAGCTCAGTGCCCTTCTCTGTCCCGGCTCCAGCCCCTCGATGTCCTTCTTGTGCTGCGGTGCCCAGAGCTGAGCAGAGCGCAGGAGGTGCAGCCTCACCAGTGCTGAGTGCCGGGGGACAATCCCCTCCCTGCTCCTGCTGGACAGAATACTGCTGGCACAGCCCAGGATGCTGTTGGCCCACTTGGCTACCTGGGCACACTGCTGGCTCATAATTATCTAGGAGCTCTCTACTAAATGACTGTTCTTTAGAAAACTTTATTTGTGTTGTGATTAAAACTTGGGAACCAAACCACACATTGTAAAGCAAGCCAGGTGACTTTCAGTCTTTGGGGTCTACTTATTTACAAATGTTAACATTTAAGCACCAAGTCTGACTTAAACGTCAGACCAGTTTTCAAGGACTGAACTCTGGAAAGCGCAAAGATTTTTCAGCAGCCACTGACTTTCACCAGGCTCCAGAAAGTACAAGTGAGATGAAACTAAGCCTTCGGCTTTCCCTGTCTATGAAAGGTCAGGCTGGCCTTCAAGTGCTCACCGTGGCGCTGATCCAGCAGAACCCAGCAGAGCCCAAAGGAAAGGCTCTCAGTGACTTTAATAGCCTTAGATCGAACCTCCGTCTTTGTTCCCTACTGTTATTTTTGGGTTTTGGAAACTCAGTCACCCTGGGACTTGCCACAGGAACAGAAGTGTTAGGTTGCATCTTGTTTACATTTTAATGGCTGGAGGGAGGAGAGTCTTCTGTTAATCACTTTGCCTGACTTTTCAGGAGCCTGTTGTCCCTTGCTTGTAGTTTTAACTAACTGCAACACTTTGGGCACAAAATTTCCATGACAAATACTTGCTTTAGGTGAAATTATTCTGGTAAAGGACAGCCAAAACAGTTCAGCTTTTTTCTCCAAGCCTAGATTAAGAGGAGCACTTTTGTCGGTGCCAACAAGTCTGCTAACTTCATCCATGAGAAACTGTATCACCTTATACCACCTCAGACTAACGAGGTGGCTGTCATCTCCATACTATCTGCCACCTTCCAGAACAGCCACCCATGGTCAGGCAAGCTACAAGAACAGGTGGCAGTGCCTGTGGGGAGCTGGGGATGTGCAGTCCCCACTATTTTGCATGCTCAGCAGGTATCTGGCTTTTAAGAGAAAAAGTTTGCACCAAAGTTGTTCCAGCTGGAGCAACTGCTAGGGCTAATGTGCTGCCCCTCAGCAAGAATAGTAAGCTTCATTTTAGGCTGCTGAGAGCCAGAAAAAAGTGCATCTGTGTTTTGGGGCCTTGCAAACATTGATCTAGGTCTGAACACCATCACAGCATGTAGAGGAACCTTCATTATTACAATCCCCCTGGTCTCTCAAGCCTGGCCTGAGCAGAAAAGAGCCAGAAAATTTGTGGAAGACAGCAGTTGCTCTCTCATCCTTGGCAATGCAGTGCAGGAACACTTACTCTTTAAACATCTTGAATTTGACTCTTTTTTGTTTGCCTATAAGTAATTAAAATGCTGTCCACATCTTGCACCTTCCTTGCAGCAAGCATAACACCATGCAAGCTACTCAATACTGTTTTAAGGCATGAGCAAGTCAAAGTTAATGTGAAGCACTCCACTAAACTTCAGGTTAGCAAATTGCAGGTTAGCTCCAGCCACGGCAGAACTGGCCTTTGAAAGCATTTCAAAACACCCTGAGAGGCCCCTCATGGTTTATCTTGTAAAGCAGTTACATGTCCAGGAAAACAAACAAACAGACAAAAAAACCCAAACCCAAACAAATCCCCAAACCAACAAAAAGCAAAAAACAACCAAACCCACACTGACACCAACTCCAAATCACCATTCTGTGCTAGAGATCAGATGGGCAGCAAACTGGAGTGAAAGCAACTGGAAATGGGTGAAGCCAGGAGCTCAGAGAGCCCTGAGCTTTCTGGTCCTTCCCTCAAACGCTGCTTTGCAGCTTCAGTCAAGTAATGAACTGTTGTGGAAGGAACCAATTAAAAAGCAACCCCTTTTCCACTTTGAGAAAGCTGCTGTCCTGAAAACATGATTCCTTGGGTGGTAATCCAGCTGTCTATCCATCTGTCTTGGGCTGAGCAGACAGGAAGCTGTTTTATACACCCCCCCACACACACCCCCTCACCCCAAAGGACTAGAATAAAACCTCTCTCACAGAATTGGAAACTTAAATGGAAAAACTACTCACAGATATACACAAAACACACAAATTTGTATTCAGCCTTGGCCCAGTTCTCCACCTGGGCTTTTCCAAAACCTCACTAGGCCAAAACCTTCCAAAACTTTCTCCAAAGCCAGGCCAAAAACCAGGCCTAAATCCCTGCCCTGCTTCCGCCATGCCTCTTTCCCCTCCCCCCGCGCAACCTAGGCCAAATTGCATATAGCATGAAATTTGCTACATGGCCAAGACTGCAGAAAGGCCCCAAAACACCGAACAAGAGATAGTGGCCAATGTGCTGGGAGCAGAGAGTGGGAGAAAAGGGCAGAGCAGACAGTAATGTCCATTTATATAGAGGGATGCACTTTCCTGTACTTCTGGAAGGCCAATTCTTCCTCTATGGTTTGTAAACCCATAACACCAACAGATCAACCCGTGACAGTGGCATAAATGTATGGGTTATGTTCCACACATCAAACCTTTACAAGAACCTCCTGGCTTCCAGTGAAACTTACTGAGGCTACTGCTTGTTTCAGGGAAGGTAACTAGTAGAACACCTCATGTCTGGTGCAGGTGAAAAATAACGCACAGTTTATGCATTAAAATAAAAATTAACTGCAAATGGGAGCTGAGTAAGAAGTTTGCTAAATGTCAGTGACACTGCATGTAAAACACAGCAGCATTTTACAGGTAAAACTGCAGCTTGCAAATACATCTAAAGTTACTCTGAACTGTGCTCAAACAATGTTGAGATTGGCCAAAGCTTTTCAATTGTTTTCTAGCTAGGACAACCAAAAAAACTACTATTACCACAGTTTAATTGTTTTGTACATGTTTTAAATAGCTGCCTTGAATAAAGTTATTTACAGGTCAGATTCCCATGCATTTGCCAACTACACCAGGATTCCAAACATCCCCCTGTTCATGGCAACCACACCCTACACAGAGAGAGTGATTGCCCATTGGAATGGGCTGCCCGAGGAGGTGGTGGGGTCGCCGTCACTGGCGGTGTTCAGGACGAGGCTTGACAGGATGCTTGGTTGCATGTTTTAGTTGATTAGGTGGTGTTGGATGATAGGTTGAACACAATGATCTTGAAGGTCTCTTCCAACCTGGTCTATTCTATTCTATTCTATTCTATTCTATTCTATTCTATTCTATTCTATTCTATTCTATTCTATCACCAGCTCCACCTTGAGCAGTCTAATGTGGCCCCCCATGCCAAAACACACACACATACACATGCATTCATTCCCACATGAGAGCAGGCGTGGGATGTATGTAGAAAAACAGTATTGTTGGTTCTGCAGCAAAATGCTACCTCCAGAGCAGGCAAACATTTCAAGGCGTGGGTCTCCCAGACATTCACAATGAAATGGTGAAATTAAGGGGAAAGGGAGGATGGTGCAAAGAAGAATGGATTCACCACCTGGACACACACCTAAAAAACTGTAGACCTGAGCAATACTGGCTCAGAGAAGGAAAAGACCTGGGCAATGCCTGCTCTAAAGGAAAACAAAGAAAATACCTCTAGAGAAAAGGACAGACACATCACCACGTAGCCTGCAACAAGCAGACCAGGAGGAACCCTCTCTCTGTGTCCTAAGTTCCACCTGCTGCAACTCATGGAGCTGAAGAGCTTGCTCAGAGAAGGACTTGGACTTGGACTTTGGGATCTCTCCCTTCCCTCACCCAGTGGAGGACAGTACAACCAACAAGGATGACATCTCCTCCATGCCTAAGTGGCAGCACCCTCCCTCCACAAATCCAAACTGTCTTGGGGGGCGGTGGGTGGTAATATAATTCTTTTCCACTTCTCTCTCCCTCATCTCCCTCTCTCTATTCCGCCCCCTCCACCCCCCTTCTGATCCATCCACTTTATTCTGTTAATAAAGAGCCTTGCTGTTGATGTTTTGGCCTTGTTTGTGCCTCTAATTTCATAACACAGGAACATTCAAAAGAATTGAGTCTCTTACCCTCTCTGGACCGAGACAGAGGCCAAGACAGATACTTGGCAGCTCCAGCTTCCTGAAAATCACAGTTCATCCTGAAATCAATTACATCATCAGGGCCCTCAGAGGTTTTATAATTGAAGCCAGCAGCATAGGTGGCCTAGTAAAACTCAGTACTGTGCAGTTTACAGGAATGTAAACTTTTCTGGTACCAGATGGACTCTGTGTTAATCAAAACAAACCGGAGAAGCAGGCAGCTTTTTTAATTTGCCTGTACCACTGGAGGCATCTCCAGTTCACAGAATGGAGCAGGGGAGATGCTCAGCTGCTCTTCCTTGCCACAGTTGTGTGAGCTACTGCAGACCAGTATTGGCAGCACCCTGACCCCACACTGCAGCTGACTCAGCTTTGGTATAAAACATGAACTTGCTCTCGTGTTCTCTCTGAAAGCTTTCTCACCAGACAAACAAACAGTTAAGATGCATGATGGATGCTTGCCATCAGGGACATCTAGAAGGCTGTTGTAGGTTAAGGGAAATAAAAAATTAACTGCTATAACTATAAAGAAAAGTTCTCCAAAGGACAGAGAGTGCCAAGGGGATGGACAGCTCATCCCAGGATATTGTCATCTGTTATTCTATTCCATTTCCCTTATCTCACTATTTAAGGGAGCATACAGCCAATCTCTCTCCTTGTCTCGGGAAGAGCACACACCTTATCTTATGGTTTGTGGGGAGAGGCTTTCTCCTGGCCATAACTGGCAGGGAATTTCCAGCCAAAGGGCATGTCAAAGCCTGCAGTAGGCCTGGGTCTAGTGTTGGGGGGGCGGGGGGCAGTTTGGCTGCTCGTGGGCTGCTGAGGCAGAGGGGAATGAGGTTTCTGGAAGGCTCTGGCCTGGCAAGATCCAGGTGAAGGATTGAGCCTAGTCTGTGAACGTAATTCTTCTACCTGAATATCTTTTGTATATATTTGTAAATAGAACTTCCTTTTAAACATCCAATCAGTGTGGAGCCTTTTTATCTTACTCCTTGGGAAGGGGTAAAAATCTTTTCCATTCTTTTGCCCTGGGCAGCTCTTGGCTCAAAACCAGGACAAAGACCAAGGTAAATACTGCTGTAGAACAAGCTTTGGTATTTCAACAGCTTGTTATGGCCAGGTCTCTCCACTGTGAGATCATTGCTCCCATTTGTATTCTTATCAGAAAGCAGATCCAACTCCCAGCAACCACTAGGGGTTTGAACTAGCTCTTAAAAAACCCTAATACTAAAGGAAGGTGTTAGAAAGATGAGTATAAAATCAAGAATATCAATTATGCATAATAAGGCACCTCTAGCCCATTTTTAAACTTAGAGGCAGCTATTTTAAGTGAATGTCAAAGCTAAATGGACACACACTTCCAAACCACTCTGACAGACTCCTCTGCTGAGAATGTGCAAGTTTTAGAGGAGCCACAGGACTCAATGTTCTTAAAAGTCCTTTCCAACCAAAATGATTCTATGATTCTATAACTTCCTTATAATCTCTCCAGTCTTATATTGGAGAAGTAACCTTTCAAGCTCCTTGAGGACAGCCACTGAAGGGCAAGTGTATGTGATATCCCAGGGAGAAAATCCATCATGGGGCTAAAAAAATGAAAAAGAGAAAGAAAAAACCCAACACATTACAGGTATGTCTGAATTTTTAACTTGCTTAGAATACCTGTCAATGCAGAGAAGAAAACACCTGGCATAGTCACAGGTTTTGCAAAGGGGGAAGAAAGTAAAAGCCTCCTACTTCCTTCTTTAGGAGCAGTCTTGGCATTCTCTGCCACATACGTGTGGCATCCTCTCTCAGTATCACCCCGGAGAGCCTCAAACCACAGCCACCAGTGCCCACGCAGACCCACATGCATAAACACACACAAACACAAGATGGATCACCAATTCTTCAGGGGGTCATGGAGAGATTTTATGAAAGGCATGACTGTTTTATCTCACTCCCACTGATAGTGTCACATATTCTTCATATACATTTTCAGTTGTGGCCACATTTGAAGTTCTTCCTGTTTATTGGACTTTTGGGGAAAGCAGAGCAGGGCATAACTACACTGGCACACACAGCAGAAAAAGTGATCCCAGTTGTGCCTTTTCCTTGTTCTTTTTAGGCAAGACAAATTTATTCTGTGTGGACAACTTGATCTAGTTGAGGATGCCCCTGCTTACTGCACAGGAGGTTGCACTAGATGACCTTTGAAGGTCCCTTCCAACCCAGACCATTCTGTGTGGGGAGGATGAAAGTAGAGGAAGAAAACTGGGAGGAACAGGGAATGGAGGAGAGAGAGGCACAGTAAGTCATCACAAATATAAAGAGAGAGAAAAAAAAAAAAAGAAATCAGCAAAATGGAGTTAACATGCCAAAGAAGAAAGATTAAACAGGGCTTCCCTTCGTACCTGACATTCCACCAATGCAAGGAAGAGACAAGGTGCAGGAGGGCTGTCATGGAAAATAAGACCTCATCAAAGCACAGCCACCTTCCACCAGATCTCAGGAAACCAAAGCACTATGTCTGCAATTTAAAGCTTCCATTGATCTAAGCCATTATATTTTTCTCTGCACACCCAAGGCACAGAAATTCACCACTGGGCTGATTATTCCCTGTCCGAGACCACTTAAGGGCTGGCATAGGGGTAGGTATTTCAAGCAACTGCAGCACTAATAGCAGCTTTGGCTACTCCACACAATCAACTGCAAACCCTATTTTCAGCTGCTTGTTGTTTTGGCAAGCTTTATTCAGTCAGTCTGAAAGTTTTCTATTCCAGGAACTTGTGTCAAGCTGAAACTGTTTTCTTTCTGAAAAGTGTTAGGTAAAACAGTTCGGCTGTTCCTGAAAAAGCAATTAGCAAGATTTGCCTGCATCAACCAAGTTGTACAACTACTTCAATTGGGAAAACCTCAGTGGTTCTGTACTGTGGAGCAGGGATTTGATATTTAGTAGAGGAACTGCTAAGATGTTCTTGTTCTTGCTTTCAGTGACAACTCACTCTGCTTCTGAGTACAAGCCACTGGTGGGGGCGGATGTTAATCTCCACTCACAATGCTTACTACAGATTTGTATCAATTCCCCAGGGTCTCTATCCCTACCAAACACCATCTAGCAGGAGCCTACATCAGGAACAGCATCAGACTCTCCTTGCATTGCTTCTATACAGCCACCAAGATGGGAGACTCTCACTCCCTTGCAATGCCTGCACCCACCTAGCAGAGACCATTTGCTTGGACTGCAGAGGTTGATAATTAGCGTCTGAAGAAAAGGCTATGTGAGTATGTGCTACAAGGAAGAGAAGGAAAAAAGGAGAAAGAAAAGGTAGGCATGAAAAGAAGGGGAACATAGAGAAGTCAGAAAGGAGAGAATGGAAGCAAGAGATGGAGATACATGGAAATATTTAGACCTCTGCTGATGTTAGAGATCCAGTGGCAGTATCCCAGAAATCTGGCACCGCTGAAGCTCCATTCAGTTCCATCCCCAGCGAGACTCAAGAGCTGGACTGCAGCACCAAAGGCAGGAAAGAGTCTGCCTTCCCCAGGGCAGCTCCACTTAATAAAGCAGCTGTGCTTTCCATGAGCCAATCTAGCATGAGCAGATGGGACCAAAACCACAGAGGACAGCCGTGACTCCTACAGGCTCACTGTTGCCTTTGTGTGTTTGCATGAAACAGAGCTGGCTGCTCTCAAATACAGCCTGCCCCAAATCACAGCATGGCATCCAGCAGCCACACTTATTCTGCAGGGCCATCCTTGGTAAAGGGGCCACTTGCAGACCCACTACACACAGACATGGACTCTTGGGGTCTACGAGGTATCTAAAACACACTCATTTGACCACAAAAATCTGACTGACTCACCAGCTTTTATATGAAGAGGGGAGGAGGTTATCCTGCAGTCATGCACAAGACTCCATTATTGTGAATGGGAATTACTGAGGTGGGAATCCAGTGTCAGAATAAAAACTGACAAGTGTGCCACAAGAGATACAGAGGCCTGCTGTGTTGCTTTGAGGGTCTCCATAACGCTTTTCACGTCAGCAAACACACACTGGTCCACCTTGTCTGCTAATATACAGAAGGAATCACAGTGGCCTTACCATTGTGTATATGTAGTGGCTTTTTGCCATTGTCTTTACCTAAGATCCCAGTAACCAAACTTCTAAAGACAAATTTAAAAATTGGAGAAAATTAACACAGGACATAAGAAGAGGAATAAATCCATTCAGGTCAGGGAAAGCACACAGGAATCAGTGTTTGTTTCTGGCAAGCCTCCTGCTCTCCACACAGGAGAGGAAAGATACACACCTCAAAGTAGGAAATAATACATACCACTGCCAGCAACAGCAAACCACCCTGGATTCAGAGACAGTGCCAAAAAAGGATCAAATAAGGATCAGGGGAAAAAAAGTCTCCAAAGGTAAGAGTACAAAAGAGAAACCACCGCTTTGAGGCAGTCTACCTACTGCAAACACATGGCACCAGCCCCCAGAAAGCGCAGTGAGGACTCTGATCAGCACAGTCCAGTGGTAAATATGCTGACCAGAGGCAGGAGCACAAGCACCCAGTCCCAAGGCAGGGATGGATGCATTTGTTCCTACCACAACCAGGAGGACATGCTGAGAACAGAAAAGAGCTCACCTAGAGAAAAGAACCATCAAGTTCTCCCTCCTTCATGCATCAACCCTAAAAAAGGTGACAGGCAGTGATGTGAAGCATAAGGGCAGTGAAGGGTCAAGCGGTCCAAATCGCAGCTCCCAAAACAATACTCTAAAGAATTTAACTAACTTACTGATACAGACTTTGACTTGAAGAAGGAGGGGAAAAAAGCACACTTGTACAGTAGAGCCTGCTCTCAATCAGGGCAAAGGATGTTCTATTACTCCTTAAATCTATTTGCTGGACTGAATCACATTAAGCTGTCGTTCGGAATCGTCACTAAAAGAAACTGTACATTGCTTAGAGAGGTCCATAATGTTTGAGTGGTGAGCATTTCTGGTAGATCCAGCTGGCATGGGAAAGTGGTAAGTAAAAGTCTAGTTTCAGAAGGAAATGTGAGCACAACCAGTAAAGAAATGTAGGGACAAAAGAAGCACCTCAAGCTGCCTGCAAATGCAGCTTGAAAAGTATTGCTTTACTTCAAAACCTGCTTGGTTTTGAATTGTTTTATTTAATTCTTCCACAATTCACTTGTAATCTGAAACCATTTGTCAAATTCAATTTAAAATGTCATTTTCCACCTAATTGGAGAGTGGGGAAGAATCATGCAGCCACAGTTTGAGTCCTTGACACAAGACAGAAGCAGGAGCAGTTATCACACCACTGTGATGGGGCAGGAGAACTGTGGACCTTCAGCACAGTACAGCAGAATGTGCGTGAGGAGTTCACAGCCCTAATGTCAAGCACCATCAATTTATAAACTTCTAGAAAGACACAGTAAGTGATAACAAGAAAGTAAGTGAAAACAAGGGACAGGTAAAATTTGAGCAGGGTTGTCATGGGCTGAGTTGAACCTGCTGCTGTTATCCAACCATGCTGCAGTCATGCCAGCTTCAAAAATGGAAGTGCTGGCTGGAGCAAAGTGTGATGGGGCTTGAAGTTCAGATTGCAACGTGGAAGGCTTCCTGTTTTGCCTGCTGCTTCTGAGTTCTGGGTTCTTGGGGGTTGGCTTTCTGCAGGCATTGCAGCAGGACAAGAAGGAATGGGGAGCAGTTTTCTGGCTTGGGCTTTTGGCTTGCTTGCTGATGCTTTGTGCTGTGCTTTTCCTGCCAACAGGCTAAGGGAATTGTGCATTTTGTACCCTGTTTATCTGATTTTGCTCAGTAAATCTCACTTTTTTGTCTCGATCCCAAGTTTTTGTGTGTTACTTTTCCCTCACTGCTGTGTTGGGCAAACAGGCTAACACACTGGTTGGGTCTGACCTGTTTTTCCTGATTTGAACTATTACAGGAGTAGATTCATGCATTTGATAAACTACCCTTCTCTTCCTCCCCTGACTGATTCTGCTTTAGGACAGCAAGCTCTGAGGGACGGGTTAAAGGGCCATGTTAGCACAGATGTTTTGGGAGCAGGTAGCGAGCATGGAGAAAGCAAGAGCTAGTGTATGAGGCATTACTGTTGAATTTGCTTGTGTAAATGAAGACCAAAAAGCTTGTATGGATTCTCTTGAAGATGCTGTCTAAATTGAGAAATGTTTATCAACCTATTCATTTGCACCAAGAATTTGGCCAAATTCACAAATTGGAAAGCGACAGTCCTAGTTTGGAGCCAGGCTGTGTGTCAAAAGCCGTATCATCCTCAAACTGAAGCTCAGCCTGTTTGACACAAACTTTTCCTTCAAAATAAAGCCTATGCATCCGCTGCTTAAATAACAGTTTACTCGATTTCAATGCTAAATACTTCAGGAATAAGGTACGTCCTCTCCTGAAAATTCTTAGTCTGACATTTGATCTGGTATGTGCCTTTGCTTCTGTCAGATTAAATAAAGCAACCCATAAATATGCCACAGCCAGCTCCAAATTAAAAATAAATAAAACCATCAAAAAACAGCACCAAATTAAACCAACCAACCAAATTAAAGAAAAAACCTTCTTCAGTATTTTCTTGTTAGGAAATGGTCTGCTGCTTTTAACCTCCTACAAAATAGCTTGTTCTTTTTAAACAGGAATGGCACCTGTCTGCTGGCAATGTAATAAAGAAGCAAAGTAACATCCTGCAGAGCTGGAATCCCTTCAGAGAAACTTCTTGATGTTTGCAATCAAATGACACTCAGTGCCAAAGTCACAGAGCACCACAGAAAGAATCTGAACGAAGAAAATTCCAAACTTGGCAGCAAATTACTTCTGTCAGCAGCCTGTAAGTCAACTGTGTCTGTGCCATTGCTGTTTACATGAAATACCAAACACTCTGCTTCCAACAACTTTTATCTCTGTCAATTTTCCACACAACCATCTACACACAAATCCTTAAATTGTTCAAATGAAAATGGAACCTGTTCTTTCACCACAGGATACTCATGGTTTGGTTATGGCAGGGTTCACCTGTGAAAAATAAAAATTAAAAATCCAGGATGGCCAGTAAAAATTAATGGCTTTCTTTAAATGGATTTCCTCTGCAAAGCTTTTCTTTCTATCTCATCCAACCAGATAATAAATGGTAAAAGCCAAAAGCACATCAATAAAAGAATCATTCTGACACTTGGCAGAAGCAGACAAAATAATTGCATTTTATCCTATTTTGATCACAATTCAGCATCATCTATTGCCAGAAAAATAAGACCACAAATATTCCAGTCTTCTTTAAGTCACTAGGATGTTTGCTTTGAATTGCATTGGCAACTTCCAAAAATAAGCAGTAGCAAGAAACCTATATGGTTTTGTAGTCTCCACCTCCACAGAAGAGGATTTAAATTCTGGCATTTAAAAGCCTGGCAAGCATGAAAGTTCTTGCACAGCTGCTCACAGCAAAGCCTGCGGGATGTTGTGCTCAGCCAAAAATACAAGCAGCTTTCCCCTGGGGATTTTTCAGGGGGCTGTGATACATCCCTCAACCACAAATTTTTACAGGATGAGGCTGGAGCTGACACCCAGTAATGCTCAGATTTGCAGGGACAACCAAACCTTCTCATACAAAGGATAGCCTCTCTTCCCCAGAAAACCCACAACAGAGGGTACTTGTTTGGCTTGATGGAAACCCATGGAAACGTTCCATGAACTCTATACAAGGCTCCAGCACAGCTATGGTCTGGGTCGTTCTATCAAGCTGCTACCAAAACCACAAGGTCCTCTCATTGCCTCCGCAGCCCCATCGTGCAGTGCATCTCCACATGTCAGAAGCACAATCACTCTGGCTACCATGTGGGGCATCCTCTGCAATCACGTATTCCACAAGCCAGCCTAAAGGAGGTGTGGGCAAGAGGAAGAGCCACACATTGTGGGAAAGGTTGGAGTTCCCTCAGAGGATGCTTGTCTGGACTCCAAACAGCAATAGGATCTGATCGAAAATGATTCAGATGTCCAGAGAACAAGAGATGGAGTTGGGGAAAGGGAAGATGTATCTGAGCTACCACAAACACATCTGCTCATTCATAAGGCATAATGGTAGGCTCTTGCAGCACAGGTGCATGGACATGACCAGGACCTGGGCCTCAATGGACATCAGAAGGATTGCTACAGCAGAACAGCAGCAGAGCCTCTGCTTCACAGCATGGCAACAGTGCCACTGCAGCTGCACAGGAGAACTGATCCCAAATTCTCTCATAAAGAAACCCCAGGACAAGTGGTGCTGCAGCAAAAATGATCAACAGAATCTTGCACAGATTTACTTGCAGGAAACAGGTGTTTTCATTAAACTAACTGTGGTTGTTTGAGGCTGTGCCTTTAAGAACAAACACTGCTGGAACACACTGGCTAATGTTTTCGGTACTAGAACCAAAAGATTCTGATATTCTAAAAGAATTTCATTGGTTGATAAACAAAAATCCAGCTTTAGATTGTGAAGCAGTTGGAATTTTTTTTTTCCTCAGTTCAGTTTTGTTTGGGAGTTGGGGGAGCTGGAGTTTCAGCCTGTTCTCCCTGCCTGCTCTCTCTGCGAACTGCTGGAGTTGGCCTTCAGATAAGCAAACACTAATCCTGCATGGGCTTTTGAAGCTTACTAACCACTCTTTTCCTTAGTAACTTGCCTTTCTCTCTCTGTAAACCCTTTCTGGGGAAAAAGGGAGGTGGGGGGGGAGAGAGGGGGTTCCAAGGAGGGGATCCCTCCCTCGGGGAGGGATTTTTGTTGTGTTATTTCTCTTTGCTGTGTATTTCTGTGTATATATTGTAAATACCTATATATATTGTGTTATATATAACCTGCTTTCCATATATGCTTGTAAATATATAGCTTGCTCTTTCGACTGGGCTAGTTGTGGTTTCTTACTCTGTGGAGGAGGGAGAGCTAAGCCCTCTCTCAACCTACCACACTAAGACTTTTCCTGTTCCTCTTTCCTATTTGAACTGCTTATGTTTGATCCTATGATCACAGTATCACAGTACCACTAAGGTTGGAAGAGACCTCAAAGATCATCAAGTCCAACCTGTCACCACAGACCTCATGACTAGACCATGGCACCAAGTCCCACGTCCAATTCCCTCTTGAACACCTCCAGGGATGGGGACTCCACCACCTCCCCAGGCAGCACATTCCAATGACGAACGACTCTCTCCATGAAGAACTTTTTCCTCACCTCGAGCCTAAACTTCCCCTGGTGCAGCTTGAGACTGTGTCCTCTTGTTCTGGTGCTGGCTGCCTGGGAGAAGAGACCAACCCCTTCCTGGCTACAATCTCCCTTCAGGTAGTTGTAGAGGGCAATGAGGTCTCCCCTGAGCCTCCTCATCTCCAGGCTAAACAACCCCAGCTCCCTCAGCCTCTCCTCACAGGGCTGTGCTCAAGGCCTCTCCCCAGCCTTGTTGCCTTTCTCTGGACACCTTCAAGAGTCTCAAGGTCCCAGAGGGGTCCAGAACTGGACACAGGACTCAAGGTGTGGCCTAACCAGTGCAGAGTACAGGGACACAATGACCTCCCTGCTCCTGCTGGCCACACTAATCCTAATGCAGGCCAGGATGCCGTTGGCCATCTTGGCCACCTGGGCACACTGCTGGCTCATGTTTAGGTGGCTGTCAATCAGCACCCCCAGGTCCCTCTCTGCTTGGGAGCTCTCCAGCCACTCTGACCCCAGCCTGTAGCTCTGCATGGGGTTGCTGTGGCCAAAGTGCAGCACCTGGCACTTGCATTTGTTAAATGCCATCCTGTTGGCCTCTGCCCATCTGTCCAGTCGGTCGAGGTCCCTCTGCAGAGCACCTCAACCCTCTAACTGACCAACATCTGCTCCCAGCTTGGTGTCACCTGCAAATTTGCTGATGACTGACTCAATCCCCTCATCCAGATCATCAATGAAGATGTTAAAGAGGATGGGGCCCAGCACTGATCCCTGGGGGACACCACTGGTGCCTGGCTGCCAGCTGGATGTGGCACCATTCACCACCACTCTCTGGGCTCAGACTCCAGCCAGTTCCTAACCCAGCACAGAGTGTTGCTGTCCAAGCCATGAGCTGACAGCTTAGACAGCAGTTTTCTGTGGGGGACGGTGTCAAAGGCCTTGCTGAAGTCCAAGTAGACCACATCCACAGCCTGCCCCACATCCACCAGGCAGTCACCTGATCATAGAAGGAGATCAGGTTGGAGAGGCAGGACCTGCCCTTCCTAAATCCATGCTGGCTGGACCTGAGCCCTTGGCCATCCTTCAGGTGTGCAGTTATTGCCCCCAGGATAATCTGCTCCATCACTTTCCCTGGCACTGAGGTCAGGCTGCCAGGCCTGGAGTTTCCAGGGTCCTCCATCCAACCCTTCTTGTGGATGGGGACCACACTGGCCAGTTTCAGTCATCTGGGACCTCTCCAGTGAGCCAGGACTGGAGAAAAATGATGGAGAGCGGCTTGGCAGCTCATCTGCCAGCTCTCTCAGCACCCTAGGATGGATCCCATCCGGTCCCATGGACTTGTGAGTGTCCAAGTGGCTCAGCAGGTCCCCAACTAATTCCTCATGGATTTCCAGGGCATCACACTGCTCCCTGACCCCATCACCCAGCTCAGGAGGCCACTTGTCCTGAACTGCTCCTGCCTTGCTGTTAAAGATTGAGGCAAAGAAGGTGTTCAGGACCTCAGCCTTTTCCTCATCTTCAGTCACAGTGTTCCCCTCCAGGTCCAGTAAGGAGTGCAGGTTCTTCTTGCCCTCTTTTTAGTGTTGATATATTTGTAACAATGCTTTTTGTTGTCTCTCACAGAGGTGTTCAGCTTCAGTTCCAGCTGGGCCTTTGCCTCTCTAATTTTATTCCTACATAATCTAACAGCTTCCTGGAGAAGCCTTCCCCTCCTTCCAAAGGTGACACAGCCTCTTTTATCCCCTTCAATCCTCCAGGAGCTGCTTGCTCATCCAGGCCCAGAGCCTTCCCCTGGGCTCACCTTTCAGCACATGGGCACTGCCAGTTCCTGTGCCTTCAAGAGCTCCTGCTTGAAGCAGCTCCAACCCTCCTGGACCCCTCGGTTCTTGAGGGTTGGTACCCAGGGAACTTTGTGAATAAGTTTCTTACAGAGGCTGAAGTTTGCCCTCCTGCAGTCCAAGGTGAAGGTTCTGTTGGTGCTTCTCCCTATCTCCCTGCAGATTGAAGACTTCACTATCTTGTGGTCACTGCACCCTGGGCAGCCTCCCACCGTCACGTCTTATAGAATAATTCATCAGCCTCCTCATCCTGGCTGGGTGGTCTGTAACAGACTCCAACCAGGATGTCAGATTTATTAGGCCTCCCTCTGATTTTAGCCCACAGGCTCTCAATCCCATCATTCTCCACCTCAAGCTCTGTGGCAGAGAGTGACTCCCTAATATACAAAGCCACCCCTCCTCTTCTCCCTCGCCTATCCCTCCTAAAGAGCCTGTAGCCCCCCAGTGCAGCACTCCAATCGTGCCTGTTGTCCCACCACGTTTCTGAGATGGCAACTATATCATAGTCGCCCTGGTAGACCAGGACCTCCAGCTCTTCTTGCTTGTTGCCCATGCTGCCTGCATTGGTGTGCATTGTACATTGCTGAACAATGGGTAGGTAATATTGCCAGTGAAGACTGAAAACAGACAGCTGCCATTATTCCTGTATTTGAGCTATTGATTATTGTACCAACTGTGAAACAGCAATCAGAACTGCTATGTTACAAACTTTCCCAGAGAAACAAAGAGGTGAAATGGATGGGAAGAAAAACATTCCTGAATTAACTATATGAAACTCTTGCCCTCAGACCCTGAAGGAATAGAATAGAATAGACCAGGTTGGAAGAGACCTTCAAGATCATCATGTCCAACCTATCATCCAACACCACCCAACCAACTAAACCATGGCACCAAGCATCCTGTCAAGCCTCATCCTGAACACCTCCAGTGATGGCGACTCCACCACCTACCCGGGCAGCCCATTCCCATGGGCAATCACTCTCTCTGTGTAAAAGTTCCTCCTGACCTCCAGCCTAAACCTCCCCTGGTGCAGCCTGAGACTGTGTCCTCTTGTTCTGGTACTGGTTGCCTGGGAGTAGAGACCAACCTCTGCCTGACTACAACCTCCCTTCAGGTAGTTGTAGACAGCAATAAAGTCACCCCTGAGTCTCCTCTACTCCAAGCTAAGCAACCCCAGCTCCCTCAGTCTTTCCTCACAGGGCTGTGTTCCAAGCCCCTCACCAACTTTGATGCCCTTCTCTGGACACGCTCCAGCAAGTCAACCTCCTTCCTAAACTGAGGGGCCCAGAACTGGACACAGGACTCGAGGTGCGGCCTAACCAGTGCAGTGTACAGGGGCAGAATGACCTCCCTGCTCCTGCTGGCCACACTGTTCCTGATGCAGGACAGGATGCCATTGGCCCTCTTGGCTGCCTGGGCACACTGCTGGCTCATGTTCAGCCTACCATCAACCAGCACCCCCAGGTCCCTCTCTGCCTGGCTGCTCTCAGCCACTCTGACCCCAGCCTGTAGCTTTGCATGGGGTTGTTGTGGCCAATGTGCAGAACCTGGCACTTGGATGTGTTCAATCTCCTGCCCTTGGACTCTGCCCATCTGCCCAGCCTGTCCAGGTCCCTCTGCAGAGCCTCTCTACCCTCCAGCAGATCAACTCCTGCCCCCAGCTTGGTGTCATCTGCAAATTTACTAATGATGGACTCAATGCCCTCATCCAGATCATTAATAAAGATGTTAAAGAGCACGGGGCCCAGCACTGATCCCTGGGGCACACCACTAGTGCCTGGCTGCCAGCTGGATGTGGCACCATTCACCACCACTCTCTGGGCTCAGCCTCCAGCCAGTTCCTAACCCAGCTCAGAGCTGCTGCCCAAGCCAGGGGCTGACAGCTTGGCCAGGAGGTTGCTGTGGGGGACAGTGTCAAAGGCCTTGCTGAAGTCCAGGCAGACTCCATCCACAGCCTGCCCCACATCCACCAGGCAGTCACCTGGGCATGGAAGGAGACAGGTTGGTCAGGCAGGACCTGCCCTTCCTAAACCCATACTGGCTGGGCCTGATCCCTTGGCCATCCTCTAAGTGCTGTGTGACTGCACTCAAAATGACTGTTCCATAATCTTGCCTGGCACTGAGGTCAGGCTGACAGGCCTGGAATTCCCTGGCTCATCCAACCAGCCCTTCTTATGGATGGGCACATTGGCCAGCTTCCAGTCCTCTGGGATGTCTCCAGTGAGCCAGGACTGATGAAAAATGATGGAGAGTGGCTTGGCAGCTCATCTGCCAGCTCTCTCAGCACCCTAGGATGGATCCCATCTGGTCCCATGGACTTGTGGGGATCCAAGCGTCTAAGCAGATCACCAACTACCCCATTCTGGAACAGAGGAAAACTATGCTGCTCCCTGGCTCCTTCTGCCAGCTCTGCAGGCCAGCTGTCTGGAAGACATTCTGTCCTGCTAGAAAAAAATTGAAGCAAAGAAGGTGTTAAGTAACTCTGCCTTTTCCTCATCCTTTGTCACAACGTTCCCCTCTGTGTCCACCAAGGAGTGGAGGTTGTCCTTGCCCTCCTCTTGCTATTAGTATATTTATAGTAGGACTTTTTGTTGTCCTTCACAGCAGAGGCCAGTCTAAGCTCTAAATGTGCTTTTGCCTGTAGCCGTCAATTGCAGTGCTCCAGCCATGTGAGTCATCCCACCATGACTCTGTGATGGCAACTGCATCATAACTTTCCTGCTGCAGCAAGGCTTCCAGCTCCTCTTGTTTGTTGCCCCTACTTCGTGCATTAGTGTACATGCACTGCAGCTGGGCTGCTGGTTTCACCTCTGGCTCCAGCTTATCACCCCCAGGCTCCTGCCTGGGGGGACTGGTTTCAGCCCCTTCCCCCTTTGAATCTAGTTTAAAGCCCTATCTATGAGAGCTGCCAATTCCCTTCCTAGAATCTTTTTCCCTTTGGGGGAGAGGCCATTCTCGTACACTCTGATCTTTCCCCTCCTCCGGGAGAGATGTGCTTCATCTGTTGCCAGCTGACCTGGTGCAGTAGGAAGTTTTTCAAGATCGAAAAACCCAAAATTCTTTTGACTACACCAGCCCCAAACCACTTGTTGACTATAACTGCTGACCTGTTCCTTATGGTACTCCCTCCTGCAACTAAGGGTATAGATGAGAAAATTATTTGTGCACCTGACCCCTCAACGAGATCCCCCAGGGCGTTAAAGTCATTCTTGATAGTTCTGGGAGTTCTGGTTGCAACATCATCATTCCCTAACTGCATAACTAGTAAGGGGTAGTAGTCAGAGGGCTGCATCAAACTGGGCATCCTTCTGGCAACATCTCTAACCTTAGCTCCTGGGAGGCAACAAACTTCCCTGTGAGTAGGGTCCCCAAGAGAGTAAGAAAAAGACCTAACAAATGTACTGATTCAGCACTCTTGGTTTGATTGCTAGGGACCAATGCAGAGTGCAGTATCCTCACCAAAGGCTGTGAAACTCAATGAAGGTGCAGAGCCAGATGCAGAAGCCATGTCAGAGTGACATGAGGGACCACTTCAATGAGACTCCACAGCCCAGCCAAGGGAGTGGTAAGCCCTGCACGCTGCTATTGCTTAAGGCAGGAAGGAGACCAGGTGTTTTGGAAGAGGACAGCCATACATTTGTACTGAGAGCATGAGCCTTTGGTGCACATGAGCTTATCAATCCCATACGGGCAACAAAGGAGCAATCACAGATCGGAGGATGTGAGGGTTTGGAAGGGACCTTCAAAGATCTTCAACTCCAATCCCCCTGCCAGAGCAGGACCATAGAATCCAGCACAGGTCACACAGGAACCCATCCAGACAGGGCTGGGAAGTCTCCAGAGAAGGAGACTCCGCAGCCTCTCTGGGCAGCCTGTTCCAGTGCTCTGCAACCCTCACAGTGCATTAGTTCCTCCTCATGTTGAGGTGGAACCTCCTGTGCTGTAGTTTCCATCATAGAATTGGTTGGAAGGGACCTCAAGGATCATCTAGTTCCAACCCCCTTAACATGGGCAGGGACACCTCGCACTGTGTCAGGGTGCTCAGAGCCACATCCAGCCTGGCCTTAAAAGCCTCCAGGGATGAGGCTTCCACCACCTCCCTGGGCAACCTGTGCCAGTGTCTCACCACCCTCACGAGGAAGAACTTCTTCCTAACATCCAATCTGAATCTACCCCCTTCTAGTTTTGCTCCATTTCCCCCCAGTCCTATCACCCCCTGACACCCTCAAAAGTCCCTCCCCAGCTTTCTTGTAGCCCCTTTCAGATACTGGAAGGCCACAAGAAGGTCTCCTTGGAACCTTCTCTGCTCCAGACTGAATAGCCCCAATTCTCTCAGTCTGTCCTCATAGCAGTACTTGTCCTGGACGAGGCATTAACAAGACAGCTAAATCTGTCTTGAGCCACTGCCCCTTTCTGCTCCCTCTCTGTTACAGGGTCCAGATTGAGGTCAAGGAGTCTAGGCAGGCACCATTAAGGCTGCCTGGAGGGGAGTGGAAACTGATCCCCAAGCCTCACATTTCAGAGAGGCAGCTGCAGGTGTCAGACGCCATGAGAGAAGGCCTGTGCAGTTTACTCGCTACCTAAACATCATGAATTGCTTGGTGGGATTTGGATGGCTAATGTGCCATGGGGCCCTTCCCTTTGCAAAAAGAAACTGATAGGGGGAAGACTTCCTATACTTTTTGCTTGTTGTTGGTTACACTCATAGCTTGCATGCTTGTTACTCTCTCACCTCTCTGCCCCGTTGGTTAATGGGATTCAAGGCGGCAACAAGCACCCTACTTGCTCCTATCCTCAGAGCAATTAGCTTCTTTGTTTCAGCAGCGCAGTGCTAGAGTTGGGCCTTCGCTGCAGCAGCCTGCCCTCTCATTTCCTCTAAATCTGTGGATACTGCCCTTCAGACTATAACTACCAACTCAAGCACCTCTTCGTTGGGCAAAGGTTTTGGTAGTCAGCAGCTCAGTGGATGGTGAGTAAAATACACTACTTCACCTGGTTATTTCTGAAGTTTATAGCTTGTGACCTCTTGGTTAGCTCCGTTGTGAACTCGACAGTGGTTCGTCTGTGCCACCCGAGGCAGCAGTGCTGTTTAGTTTTGCGTGCACAGGGACATTCCAGTTTGCTCCTCTGTATTCTGAGTTCTGATTGTTCTAGACTGTTACTCTACTGTTTGTTAGCCTTCTCCTGTGTGTAAGCAACCTGTCATGGACCAGGCAAACCAACCTGGATAAATTGGCATGGGAAAACAAATTTTGATATTTAATAAATAATATTCATATTCTATCATATTTCTGGCCAATAAATTTATAAACTACAACAGTACTCCGGTAGGGTCTCAGCAGAGTGGAGCACAGTGGGAGAATCACCTCCCTGGCCCTGCTGGCTATGCTTCTCTTGCTGCAGCCCAGGCTCTACTCAGCTCTCTGGGCTGCAAGTGCTCACTGCTGGCTCCTGTTGAGCTGCTCATCCACCACCACCCCCAAGGCCTTTTCTCCAGGGCTGCTCTCAAGTCAGTCCCTGCCCAGCCTATATCAGTGTCTGGGATTGCCCTGACCCACATACAGGACCTTGCATTTGGTCTTTTTTGAACCTCAGGAGGCTGTCATGGGCTCACCTCTCCAGTCTGTCCAGGTCCCTCTGGATGGATCCTTCCCTCCAGCCGTCTGCTGCACCACACAGCTTGGTGTCATCAGCAAACCTGCTGAGGGTGCACTCAGTGCCACTGTCCATGGCACCAACAAAGATGTTAAACCAGACTGGTCCCAGGACTGATCCCTGAGGGACTCCACTTGTCCCTGGCCTCCACTTGGCCATGGACCATTGACTCTTTGGGTGCATCCCTTAAGCCAGTTCTGTAGGCACTGAATGCTCCATCCATGGGACCCATCCTGCACCAGCCTGGAGACCAGGATGTGGTGCGGGACTGTGTTGAAGGCTTTGCTCAGGTTCAGGTGCTGGTATCAGCTGCTTGACCTTCATCTATTGATGTTGTGACCTTGTCATAGACGGTCACCAGGTTTTTCAGGCAGGATTTGCCCTTGGTGCAGCTCTGCTGATTGTGCCCAATCACCTCTTTGTCATTTCTCGTCATCCATTGCCACTTGTCCTACCCCCGGGGCACAAGTGAGCAGAGGCTGTCCTGGTCCCTTCCTTACTGACCCCATGCCCTCAGATATTGATGGACATTGATCAGACCCCCTCTCAGTCTTCTCCTCTCCAGACTAAAGAGCCCCCAGACGCTCAGCCTTTCCTCATATGTGTCGTAGTTTGGGCTGGGTGCCCTCTGCTACAGGGGTGTTTCCTGTGTCCAGAAGTCCATCCCAGTGGGTGGACTCAGGGAGTTAGGTATTTCTACCATAATCCCTTGCACCACTATAAATTTTGCGGTGGGGTCTGGCACTTCCTCTTTCCTTCCCTCTCCGAGACTTGGTAACTGGGGGAGAGATCTCCCGGCCATGGGCCTGATTGGGCCCAAGGCCACAGGGGGATGGGCAGTCTCAGGCCTGGCCAGCTGAGACTAGCCCAGCAGAGGGAGGGGGAAGAAGGAGCCCTGGGGGTTTTGGATGCACCCTCAGGTGGGGTTTGGAGTCTTTCTGGGTTTACTTTGGTTTCTTTCTTGTCACCATGTTTCCTTTTGTGCACACTCACTGTTCTCTATTTAAACTCTCCACTACTTTTGCAATCCGTTTGCCTGAGTCGTTATTTCTGCTCGTGGTGGGGAGGGGGTCTGCCCCAACCCATTACAATATGGCAGTGCTCCAGTCCCTTCATCATCCAAACCAGCAGCAGTCTCTATTAAATTTGGCCATCACTACCCTCTCCTGGTGCTCAGGCTTATGGTGCTTACGCTACCTATACTACAGTCATTAGCCCTAACTCAGAGCTTCTGCACTTTGGCAATAAGTCTCTAACCTTCCCTGCCCAGGGCAGGGGTTATTGCAGCCCTTTCCTAGGAGCAGAGAAGTGGTGGAATTTCGCCAAGTGGCTGCTGCTACTCAAGGTTTTCTCCAGAGAGCACAAGCTTGCCCAGGTGAACTTTACTTGAGCAAAGCTTACTGTGTATGGTTTTGTTTCCTTGAATTGACAACTAAGGGCTATGGTGGAGAAGGCAGAAAAGGAATCCTTCACAAGGGCCAGAAAGAAAAAATATTTTATAAGAGGGATGAAGCAAACCAAGGGAAACTATTGTGCTTTGAGCCACTTCCTGAAAATCACATTACAAAATTCACAACGAATCACCTGTATTAGTTTAAAGTCTTGGCCAAACTATACCTGCTGCATCACCCTGCAGGCTGCTCACCTCAGGCTGCCCCTTGACAGGAAAAAAAGACTACAAATAACACTGATACAGTACCATGTTTAAAATCAGGAAGGAGGAGGCCTTAGGAGAGCTTGTCCAGAGCCCCAGCTACCAAGCAGTCTTACAGCACTTTGGCAGAGGCAACTCTGGAAAAAAAAGGTGGAGATATTTGCTTTATGGCTTGCCGATTGTCTCTGTCAGTGCAATCATACCTCAGTCACTCCCTTCAGCCAAGACCCAGAGACCAAACTGTTTCTGAGATACTCAACCTGGACAGGCTCTTTGGGACCATGCACCGCCAGTCTGAGGGGGGAGACCAAACAGTTTCTGAGATGCTCTTTGGGACCACACACCTCCAGTTTGAGAGGGGAGTGCTTGGGTGCCCCACAGCTGCTACATCTCCCCAGACCATCTCCCCACAACCACTGCTGAACAAGCTGCGCTGCTGCATTTCTCCTCAGAGATAAATTTTGGTAATTATTATCCATGTTTGTGTATCTCAGCAAGCTGCCCACTCTACAGTCTCCTGCAGTACTCACTAGGCACATACACAGAAATGTATGGTCATCAGAAGTTTCAAGGACTTTGCTTCCAGCATGGCAGACTGAATTAAACCACAGGGAAGCTGGTGACCATTTCACCAGTTTTGTCCTGCTGATGACTTTATGACTCAGCACCATAGTGACAGTCTAAAATGGTATCACAGTATCACAGTAACTAAGGTTGAAAGAGACCCCAAGGATCATCAAGTCCAACCTGTTCCAACAGACCTCACAACTAGATCATGGCACCAAGTGCCACATCCAATCTCCCCTTGAACACCTCCAGGGACGGCGACTCCACCACCTCCCTGGGCAGCCCATCCCAATGACGAATGACTCGCTCAGTGAAGAACTTTTTCCTCACCTCGAGTCTAAACCTCCCCTGGCACAACTTGAGACTGTGTCCCCTTGTTCTGGTGCTGGTTGCCTGGGAGAAGAGACCAACCCCCTCCTGTCTACAACCACCTTTCAGGTAGTTGTAGAGGGCAATGAGGTCACCTCTGATCCTTCTCTTCTCCAGGCTAAACAACCCCAGCTCCCTCAGCCTCTCCTCATAGGGCTTGTGCTCAAGGCCTCTCACCAGCCTTGTTGCCCTTCTCTGGACACGTTCAAGTGTCTCCATGTCCTTCCTAAACTGAGGGGCCCAGAACTGGACACAGTACTCAAGGTGTGGCCTAACCAATGCAGAGTACAGGGGCACAATGACCTCCCTGCTCCTGCTGGCCACACTATTCCTAATACAGGCCAGGATGCCATTGGCCTTCTTGGCCACCTGGGCACACTGCTGGCTCATGTTTAGGCGGGTGTCAATCAGCACCCCCAGGTCCCTCTCTGTTTGGCAGCTCTCCAGCCACTCTGACCCCAGCCTGTAGCTCTGCATGGGGTTGCCGTGGCCATAGTGCAGCACCCGGCACTTGGACTTATTAAATGCCATCCCATTGGACTCTGCCCATCTGTCCAGTCAGTCAAGGTCCCTCTGCAGAGCCTTTCTACCCTCTAACTGACTAACATCTGTTCCCAACTTGGTGTCATCTGCAAACTTGCTGATGACTGACTCAACCCCCTCATCCAGATCATCAATGAAGATGTTAAAGAGGATGGGGCCCAGCACTGATCCCTGGGGGACGCCACTGGTGACTGGCCGCCAGCCGGATGTGGCACCATTCACCACCACTCTCTGGGCTCAGCCTCCAGCGAGTTCCTAACCCAGCACAGAGTGTTGTGGTCCAAACCACGAGCTGACAGCTTAGCCAGCAGTTTACAGTGGGGGACGGTGTCAAAGGCCTTGCTGAAGTCCAGATAGACTACATCCACAGGCCTCCCCACATCCACCAGACGGGTCACCTGACGGTGATCTGTTTCAAAGCACTGACATCAGAGAGTGAGCAATAAACTGGCATAGTTTATATGTTCAGGATCTTTACCACACTGTGGACTGACAGCAACCCAGAGTTTTGTGGCTTGCTTTCTTTGACTGCTCAAAAAAGGATGTGCTCCAGTTTATCTGAAGACAACAGCTGAACATGTTTCAAAGTCTCCTTTTCATTTCTATCATAAAAACAGCAGTGCAAAGCCTAAGGAAATACTGGTTTGGAGCTAAACCAGTGCAAAACAAGTACTGTTCCCAAGGTTTGAAGAGAGATGACTCCCAAGTCCAGGAGGAAAGACACTCCATATACTAAGGAATGTGCTGTCATGAGACCAGAACATTGGATTACAGGAGTCAAACAAAACCAATTTTTGTAACCCCACTAAACCTTGCTTAAAAAAAAAAAAAAAATTAAAAAACTCCAACCAACCATTTCTAACCCTAAAAACATCTGAGATTGATTTTCTTTTTCCTAGACTCTAAGGCATACAATTTTCCCTAGGAGACCGAATCACACTGCTACCCAAGACACTTTGCAAAATCATGAATCAAATCCCACAGGGCAAGAAGAGCAGAGCAAGTCTGGATCTTCTGCTTTACAACAAGGAAAATGCCAGGATTGAAAACTAAGGACAAAAAGCTCTGACAACAGACCAACCACCTCAAAGAAAACATGCTGCAGAGGACTGCAGAGAGGTGATGCTGGGAGGAAAGAGAGGTGTGAGAGGAAGAGTAAAACCCAGTGGTTCATCTCTCAGCAGTGTTTCTACTAGCCTATGCTTCTAGTATGTGATATTAGGTTGGTTGAGATTAAAAAAATGGGTATTTCAGAGCCAGTTTTCTTAATCCTGGCCCTCTTCTGCTTTGTCACCACATCTACACAACTGCTGCATCCAAATACACACGAAGGCAGCTGTTAGTCTGGAGAAGAGGAGACTCAGGGGTGACCTTATTGCTCTCTACAACTACCTGAAGGGAGGTTGTACTGAGGCGGAGGTTGGTCTCTTCTCCCAGGCAACCAGTACCAGAACAAGAGGACACAGTCTCAGGCTGCGTCAGGGGAGGTTTAGGCTGGAGGTTAGGAGGAAGTTTTACACAGAGAGAGTGATTGCCCACTGGAATGGGCTGCCTGAGGAGGTGGTGGGGTCGCCGTCGCTGGGGGTGTTCAGGGCGAGGCTTGACAGGACGCTTGGTTGTATGGTTTAGTTGATTAGATGGTGTTGGATGATAGGTTGGACACGATGATCTCGAAGGTCTCTTCCAACCTGGTTAATTCTATTCTATTCTATTCTAATCATCGCATCTCATTGTAAAGATGCCTCATCTGGACTTCTTGCAAGACTCACCACAGAAGCATTCTTTCTCTCGTGATTTCCCTGAGTGTGTGTGACCTACCACAGTGTGGAAAAATGAGGGCGATAGCTATTTCAATGTCATTTGCAGCATGGTACAGATGTAGTAACTTCTTACTGCCTTCTGGAAACACTTTTCTACATCAGGTACCTAACCCATAAATAAATATCCACTTGCTCAACAGGTTTGTGAACAAAAGAAAAGCAGCAACAATTTAATTTCTACTGAACATGTATTACTTCAATACCTAAACACTATTCCATCAAAGTGAACAAAGGTTCTGAAAGGCTCATGCCAGGGCTAGGAAGTGAAACAGAAAGGACTCCTTCAGCTTGTTGGACAACTAAGATGCTTCACAAGGAAGCCTTAAGGAATCTTAAAAGGAGGTAGAGCATTGTGAATAGAAAAGACAACATCCAGATTGATAAAATGGTGCCTTTTTCTCTTACTAATCACAATGTGAACACCCAGCCCCAATGTATTGCCAAGAGGAAAGCAGCTAACAAAGGTATCCCAGCTAGGGTTGGTGAGTGGGAGGTCATTATCACATTGGGGTAGTGCTGAGATGTAACAGGGGAGTGGCAGATTTCTGTATTTGGTGAAGTGACTTCCTCACTCATACACTTTCAGCCCTTTGGACCCCAGTACATAATTGATACCACAGCTGCTTGGAGGGCATTTCCTGCCTGGATGATTCCATGATTCTGTGATTATTTTTCCATAAACTCATGATCATAGGTTTACACTCTTTGTCTATCATCTTTAGGTGGCAAGTTACTTTATTGCTGTTTCTTCTGGTTCTTCTTGGGACCTGTGCCCTTAGAATTCTTTGTGCCATTTGTTAGAAACCCATATCGATTCCAGCAAGGTTCAGCCTTAAACATCTGCTCCTGTAGATAAAACTCCTCTCAAAAAGATTACCAAATGCTTACATTCCACAGTACAGTAATTGAGATTGGTGCTGCCTGTCCCACGACTGGTAATCTTTCACTAAGCTGAAGTCAAAATTTTGCTTCAGAAGACAGGCCATTAGTTTAAGAAGTGACAATCTACAAACTATCTTCTGGGTGGTGCTGTTTTGTCTAGGTTTTGGGTTGGGTTTTTTTGCTTTGAGTCAGAGAGCAGCTACTGAATCACCAGCTTTTCCTGCTAAACTCTCAACAGAGAAACCATGTAAGCAAATAAACACTAGCAGATGGGAAAAGACTTCCAAATATTAATGGTCTAAAATTCACCAAGCCTAGTTTAAGAAGGTGTCGTGGTTTGGGAGGCCAAATTTTCCCACCACGGGCAGAAATAACGACTCAGACAAACGGATTGCGAAAGTGATGGAAAGTTTAAATGGAAAAACAATGAAAAAAACCAACAATGAAAGTTTTACAGAGACCCACAAGCACCATGACAAAAGAGATCCCAGAACATACCCAAGAATGTCCCATCCCCACCTGGGGGTACACCCAACCCCCACCCCTGCCCCCCCCGGGCTCTTTCTCCCCACCACCACCCCCAACCCAGCCTTGGGCCTGAGCAGCCCCAAGGGAGGCAGTTCACGCCATCTTACCTTGGCAGCAGCGGGGGGTGACAGAGGCAGTGAAGACCCTGCGCTGATGTATTATAGGGGAGCCGGGCATTATGGGAATGGAATACCTGGTTTCTTGCAACCACCCCCCTGGGCTGGGCCCACCCCTTGGGACATCCCAGGTGTGGTCTGTGCAGTGGCATCTGGGCCAGCACCGAGCCTAAACCACCACAGAAGGTGAAGAGAAACACACAGGCAGAACTAGCAAGCAGGTCAGATCTGCACTTTTACCCCCACTTGCTAGGTTTGCAAGAGCCTGAATCTTGTCATGAGGATACCCAATCACAGAATCACACAGTATCACAGTATCACCAAGGTTGGAAGAGACCTCAAAGATCATCAAGACCAACCTGTCACCACAGACCTCATGACTAAACTATGGCACCAAGTGCCATGTCCAATCCCCTCTTGAACACCTCCAGGGACGGTGACTCCAACACCTCCCTGGGCAGCACATTCCAGTGGCTAACAACTCTCTCAGTGAAGAACTTTCTCCTCACCTCCAGCCTAAACTTCCCCTGGTGCAGCTTGAGACTGTGTCCTCTTGTTCTGGTGCTGGTTACCTGGGAGAAGAGACCAACCCCCTGCTGGCTACAGCCTCCCTTCAGGTAGTTGTAGACAGCAATAAGGTCACCCCTGAGCTTCCTCTTCTCCAGGCTAAGCAACCCCAGCTCCCTCAGCCTCTCCTCATAGGGCTGTGCTCAAGGCCTCTCCCCAGCCTTGTTGCCCTTCTCTGGACATGTTCAAGAGTCTCGATGTCCCTCCTAAACTGAGGAGCCCAGAACTGGACACAGGACTCAAGGTGTGGCCTAACCAGTGCTGAGCACAGGGCACAATGACTTCCCTGGTCCTGCTGGCCACACTATTCTCGATACAGGCCAGGATGCCATTGGCCTTCTTGGCTACCTGGACACACTGCTGGCTCATGTTCAGCTGGCTGTCAATCAGCACCCCCAGGTCCCTCTCTGTTTGGCATCTCACCCAAGATGTGGTCACATCAACCAACAGCAGCTGCTTGGCTGCAGTGACCCAGTAATCACCATGATTACATGTCCCAGTTACTGGGACACTCTGCTAGCAAGATAAGCAGGTCATGATTGTCACACTAAGCTCTACTCATAAAAAGATTAAACATGATGACTAAATGTTAAAAATAATTTCCTGCTCAAGTGCCTCAATGTCTGAGAGCCCTAACTGGCAGAGAGTGTTACCGCTCCAGGTTATCACCAGGAACCCCACGTCTCAAAAGCAGGCCCTGTGAGCACCATCTGGACTCTCCCAAGAGCCCTGCTACTCTATCCAGGTGAAAACTAGTCTTCTTCAATGTATCATGGTGGGGATTATCACAGCGTGCTGAACTCCCAGGACTCCTGCCTCTCTAGAATCCTCCACCATGTCCTGATAGAATAACCAGGGGGCCAATAACATACAGAACCATGACACTAACTGCAAACCAAACAACCCCAAACTCTGGACCATGGCAGGAAAGCATCTTTAATGATGATGCAAAACAGTTCTTTTGACTTCCATATGGAAGCTCCCTTTTGCAAGTTCTCACATATGTTGTTTTCTCCTTTAATAGTTTTTTGAAGAAGATACTGGACATAAGGTCTGCCCCTATTGACATTTTGAAACTAGGAAACACTTCCAGAAATTATCTTGGGAATCAAGATATCTTACATTTGGAGTCATTGTTTTTACCACGTAAGTGTGCACTTCATTACTTGAAATAATTGCTCTTCAGCTATGCAAGATGGGCAAGGGATTTCTGAAGAGGTAATGACAGATGCTTAAAAAATGAAATGGGGGCTTATGGAACTTGTTACATAAAAGATAATGAAATAGTCTGCCAGCTGGGTCACAGTCTCAGCTGGTATAAAGAAACACTGATGATGTTCTGTCTTTCATATTCTTAAATACTGAGCCTGAGGCCAAATTAACCATATTACTTTGTGCTTTAATCTGACTAAATCTCACGAATGAAGCATCATCAGTGTAGGTTGACACCTGACATCCCTGCATTCCTGAGACCTTCCTGTGTGCTCAAGGTAAGGCTGCCAGCAATTCAGCAGAAGGCGTGTTTCCCCTCTGAAATTATACCTGCCAATTATAAAACATACTGACTGGGAAATAAGGATATCAAACCATATCTTTTCTCATTTCTAAAACTAGGTTTAATATAAAACCTGCTATGAACTACAGTATGAGGGATGATCTTTGTCCAAAACTTTGCCATCTCCTTTCCCTGCATTTTGCTTCCACGAACAAGGGCTCAGCATAGCAGTGCAAAGACCACAGGTTCACCAATAGCTCTTCCAGACCCAATGTCAACTCCAGACTCCAAGCATTTGCTAAGGATTCCATGGCAAGGCTCGTTAAGATCAAGAGCAGCACACCATCCAAATGTCACCAGCGTGTGCAGATGCAGTATCAAGTGCACCATCTCATATGACTAATTTCCCCATTGAGAGCGAAATTCCGTTGTGCCAGAAACACAACAAACACGCGGGAAGATTTTGTTCTTGCTCTATAAACATACACTAATTTTTCCCTAATCTACTTGGTTTTACTCAGCGAAGTACTGACATTTACATTATGCAAATATTGTCCTGCAAAAAATGAACTGCCTTTTACTGTTTTTAAACAGTTTAGCATGGCATCTACAGGGGGGAAAAAGTTAAGAAAATAATACAGGCAAACACTTTAAAAGCTTCTTTCACCTGCCTGGATCTCCATGCCGTTGCAAACATATTAGCAGCAGGACTCAAACTACCTAATCTGAGACTTGTTCAGATCTGCACACATAAACTGTGTTGCAATGGTGACTGCTGGGTAGATGTACACCAAGTAAGTCCAACCCTTCCCTGTGTCTGGAAGAATGATAAAACAACTCTTCACAGACTACAAAGCTTTCAGCTAGGAGAGCCCTGTTTAATCTAGTGGAAAAAGACATAACAAAATGCAGTGCTTGGAAACTGAGATTACATAAACCAGACTAGAAACAAGCACACATTGTTAACAGCAAGAATAGCATACCACTGCAACCATCCAACTAGGGATATTTCAAATACTCCAGCACATCAAGTCTTAAAAGTCAGAGCTGCTGACAGATGTGCCACACAGCTCAGAGAAATGCAGGCTCCATATAGCAATTCTTAGACAAAGCTCCTTCTCTAAGCTATGCTCCAGCTCAGATTAGATGATCATAAACGTCTCCAATGACACTGCTACTGATGGTAAAAATGTCTTCAAGGAGTTGTAGTTCTGCACACCCCAAGAGATCACAAACTCTATGACAATTTTGCTCCAGCAGCCCATGTCTTTTCCATCCCATACAAACTGTCTGAGGGCCAGGGACACAGCTGGCATTCGGGAACCAAATTCAGTCCCTTAGTCCCAGGCTGGCAACTGCTGAAAGAACTGTGAAAAACTGCCATGTACCTTGATGAAACAGCTTCCCCCCACATCATCAGTTGTCTGACATCAGGGACTTCAAAAAGAAAGGAAGAAAAAACAGGTCTAATTTGCATTTCCCAACACAGAATTGTTAAAGTGGAGGCTTTAAAAAAATGGCACCAGAGGAAGCGCAAAAAAATTTCTCACTTCCCCAGATAACTAAGAAATTTTGGAATAGTTAATCCAGAAAACACTCTCAAAAGATTAGCTGTGGCCTCAACCAACTTCAAAGATTATAATTTTTAATTTAATTTAAAGTTGAACATCCTTATGTAATGGCAGAGCTGAAGGTGTGTTAGGGAATAATCTTGTTTATGGATCAGTGAACTCAGAAAACTGCCACGGCACCGTGAAACATATTCCTTATTCACACCTCGTAATTAACTGGAGTGCAGAGACAGGATGCTGCAATAGCAAAGTAATCTTCATTATTAGAAAGCTGTTCATTTGGGCTGAGAAGCCATTGAAGGTGTCTTGAATTCTGGCATTTCCAAAGTCCCAGCAGAAGAGAGCACTTCCAATACATCAAAATGGCAGACCCTCAAAATGTAACAGAGCAGAGAATGCTTTTGGTCTACAACAAACCATAGCTTGTGAAGAGGGAAAAACACCTCCCACTTTCTCTAGTGTCATCTGGGAGCATTTATCTTTTAAAGGCAATTCAAAGAAGAATTAATTCACATTGAAAGTTGTTTTTTATGGAGTCAAGAGGCCAAATCAGATCAAAGTAAATAATACAACAAACAGTGACATGAAAGCTCTGGGAAAGCACCGTCTTCAGACTTGAAAACAAAAATGCTGCTAAAATCTTCAGCTTGCAGGAAAGGGGGATGGGGTCTAGGACTGTATTTTCAGCACATCTTCAGAGACAAAAGGTCAATTTACTGGCAAAAATAGGAAGACTTTTGCTGAGGTAGATCTGCTTAAGATCTGGGAAATCCTGGATTAAGCCTCCGCTTTATGTCAGATTGTGTTTGTGAATTCAGGAAAATGCTCAGACTTTCTGCCTTTTGGTTTAGAGAGGTACCACTGCCTCCTGGCTGCTGAGCCAGAGGACATGAACAGAGGACACGTGCATCCTGGTTCCTGGGCAGCTAAGGCAGTGGCCGCAGCCCTTCTGCACTGGAACTACACTACAAAGGAGAAAACTGTTGAAGCTGAGAAAAAGCAATGAGGACCCTGTCTCCCAAATGGATGTCTGAGGAGGCTCATGAATATTGCCCAAACCAGGTTACTATGAATTATTCTCTTCCCCAAATAGCAGTCAAGAAAGGGAGAATACAGTGTAAAGCTGTATCTAAGTAACTGAGGCCCAGACAGAGCAGCTACAAAGTTTGATGGTGTCATCTCTGGCCCTGAAATCAGCCAACCCCACCTCAGGTCAGTTCAACCTCATGCTCCAGCCTATCCCTCGTAATGGGGAACAGGCCAGGCAGTTGCATGATATTCTTCAGCCAAAGCCAGTGCACAGAATTCAAAACCACAGAAGATACTCCATTTTTTACTGAAATCAGTAGAAAAGAAAAAGGGGGGCAAGAAAAGAAAGGGTGGTGCCTGTGAATAGCATTAAGCGTACAGCAAGCCTAGCAAGAAATGTAACAGAAACAACAAGCAATAGAAACACTGCATAGAAATCCAAGGTGTCTCTGCATCTGCAATATTGCACACAATTCCAAGATCCCCTTTTCCTCTGCCCAGTTTTCAAAGGATTTGAAAGATCAGAGAGGTAGAGGAAAGGGCAATAAGGCTCACCAGAATGGCTTTTGCATGAGGAGACACTCAACAGAGAAGGGCTGCCCGCCCTGGAAAAGGAGTACACCATAAAGATACTGTAACATTACAAAGGGCTTGGGGAAGCACCAGAGAAATCACTTTGCACTTCTTGTCACAAAGTCAAAGGGCTCAATAAAATTATCAGTTTTCAAGTAAAGTCAAAAATTTCTTCATATTGTATGTGAGAAAATCCAGGAACTCACTGCAACAGAGTTGGAGAAGAGTTCTAAAAAGGGAATTAGGCAACTCCACAGAGGACAGGTCCATGAAGAGTCCTAAACACAGAGCTCCACATAATGCATCCAGATCCATAGACTGTGAATCACTGACTGGCACATGTTCAGCATGCATGGTGAGGGAAGATAATCTTGTACTGGCCCCATTCCCATTTTTTTTCTTCTCTGTAAGCATTGAGTAATGACGACAAACAGAAAACAAGAGCTAGATGGGCTACTGGTTTGATATACTGTTCCCACAATGTTCTCCTATTCTGTTGGATACACTGACACGACCTCAAAAGACAAATCCTAATAAAAGATGAAGTTCTGTTTGTTGGAGGTTTTTTTAATGAAGAAATAGCATGCACAAAATTCTTCTATTCATGTTCCTGCATAGCACTAGCTAGGCCAAATGCATAAACAAGTGCCATCTAAGTGGAAAGTTATCTATGTCCCCGAGCAAAAAATTAAAGAATTTGGTTTTCCATGTTGAGTAACTCCATGATGGAGATACCATTCAGGATCATAAACAGGGTCATGATAGTGAATCTACAGAATCCAGCCAAGACCAGCAGAGGAAAGCTGATCTGTAGTGGACAGATTAGAAAGGGCAGCATTAGCAGCCATTTAGACCACAGACCAGCTGACAGCTTTCTAAAGATGAATCTACTGATGATTGTACCAAAAACCCTATTTGTACTGTAAGCAATTCATCTTCTGAAATAAATGCATGCCACAATTAACACTGGAGAGAATGGAGTAGAAGAGGGAGAGGAACAGTAACAGATTACTTGAGCTTACTATCAAAATACAAGGGAAACATCTTTTCCTCAGACATTTACAGGTAAGTCACAACATTGACAAAAACCACTGAGATTAGGCAGAGATGATGATATGTGTAATTAAATCAAACCATGGCAAAATATTGCAAGAGAACCTAAGGTCTTATGATGTTTAAAAATTGAAGTGTAGTTACAGAAATAACTGAGTTTCTAACACTGAAATGCTTTGATAATGGATCTGAACTGAAAAGTTACATTTACTAAACCCACACATATTCTGAAATGGCTTTTTTGGTTTGTTTTGTTAAAGACTAGTATTTATTACTTGGAAAAATACTAATTATACCCTAAGTACATTTAGGGTAATATGTCTGGTAATATTTCAGGGGCAAAAAAACACAACAAAACAGATTATACAAGAAAATTGGGTTTTCTATGAGTCATATAGTCATGCAAACATTGATTGAAAGGAAATAGCGGAAAATTAGTCCAACTGATGCTTCAAAGTGGGATTATCATCTTAGATTTTTGAATTTTCCATGGAATACAAATGTTAGGTGAGATTTGACATGCACTGGATCTCACAGTCCTTTCAGTAGAAAGGTGATTTCCTGGTTTTGTTTCTTTGTTTTTATCATCCTGTCTCATTCTAGTTTTCCACTTCCTCCATTTGATGCTCTCCATTAAGACTTGGTCCTCAGTACTGAAGATAACTTCAGCGGAGGACTGTAATACCTTGTTATACTCAGTACTATGTTGCGTGGGAAGGGCTCTGTAAAGAAAAATCACAGAATGCTGGGAGTTGGAGGGAACCTCCAGAGATCAGAGTTCAACCCCACTGCCCAGGCAGGATCACCTGGTAGGGCATGCAGGAATGCACCCAGGATGGTTTTGGGTGTCTCCAGAGATAGAGGCTCCAGGGGCTCTCTGGGCAGCATGCTCCAGGGCTCCAGCGCTCCTGCACCTTCACCATAAAGAAGAGTCTCTTTGTGTTCAGGTGGAACCCCATGTGTTCTAACTTGCACCCATTGTTCTTTGGTGGCTGGGGCCTCATCCCTGGAGATACTTAAGGTGAGACTGAACAGGTCTCTGGGCAGCCTGGTCTAGTTGAGGATGCCCAGGCTCACTACAGAGGGGGTTGGACTGGATGACCTTTGGAGGTCCCTTCCAATCCAAACCATTCTATGATCATATAAAATGGCATTTTATGGGAAGGCAATAATGCTTCCTCTGACTTCCCTCCCTAACTGATAATTACCCTTTCCCTGAATTTTAGTTTGAACAATCAATAAAGTCCTTCTCTCCATAGAAAATAGAGAAGAGACAGTTTTTCCTGTGGCAATGGTGGCAGTAAGTAGTGTGAGCAATCTGGCACTATAGGCTTAGAGCCTGACATGGTGGTAGGCCATGCGCAGCGTAAGTGCAGAAGTAACTAGCAGCTTAGCAAAACAGTGCTGTGCCTGCAGCACTGTACCTAAAGCAGGGCACTGGTAGCTATAAACACAGGAAGTAATCTGGGAATAACAGGACGCACACCTGCATCAACAACCTCATGTGTCATTAGTAGTTTGACAGTACAATGTGTGGTCACTCATGGGAACCAATCAAGCTATGCCAATGACGCTCTCTGAGTCTATATAAGTTGTAGAAGTTCCCTTAATACACAATACACTCGCACTATACTTGCACTATACTCGTACGATAAAGGTACAACACTAGAACGATACTAGATCATATTGGTCGCCTGCATCAACTCCATTCTCTGTCACCGACATTTTCCTCCTAATTTTCCTCTTCTAAAATGAACACCTATCAGATTTGTTGTCATCTTTGAGATTAAAAAGGAACTAAATTTTATTCCATAGGGTTTTTTTCCCACTAGTACAACCACAATGAGCTTCCAAGTACACAGCTGATGCGTAGTATTTCCTTACTCCACAGCTGATTTGCAAAAGCAAGGAATGCACAGGTCACAAAAGGAGAGATATGAATAGATTTTTCAGCCCCCGGCCTGAACAGAGGACCTACAGCAAACACTCTGCCAACCAAAGCTTTAGACAGAGGGAGACTGCATTATCCACACAGCAGAAGGATAATTAAGACAAACAAATCTAACTAAGAAAAAAAAAAAAGGTTTAAAAAAAAAAATCAATAAATAACCATCGCCAAAACACATTTCAGTGGAATATTTTCATTTAAGCTACTCCATGATCAGCTATGGCAGGTAATGAGAATTCATAAGGCAAAGCAAAAAAATCACCAGATGCTGCGAGATCTACTACGATTTGGAAAGCAAACACTCGACAGCAGCATTCCAGCAGCCCTAGCACAAACCTTGTTTTTCAAGGCTCACTTCAGCTGGTATCTGAATTTCAGCATGGATGCTTGGGAATGTGGAATGCATTTACAAGAAATTCCCGCTGCACTGGACGTTCACATGCTGGAAATTGCTTAGAAGAAAAGCAACAAAAAAAATAATCTGCATTTCAAAGATCTGCAGTCAAGAGTAAAATGTGTGTTCCAGCACTTCCAAGACAACTAGAGGATTAAGCTCTCTAAAGCACCAGTTGGGAAAGACTATTGGGGTAGCTGACTTAGAAATGTGAAAGTGGATTTACCACTGTTCTTCTTAAGATTAAGTTGAAGATTAAGTTTCTCATCTGGGAAGGATCTACGCATCTCAGGAAGCACGCAAGGAAGACAGGGGAAGCACTAGACATCTCAACAGCTACTTCACATGAAAAAGCAACTCAAAGTAACACTCATCACACAACTGGAACCATCCACCCCAAGTCAGATTTTGTAAGATTGGCATCCTCATGGTTTTGAACAAATGTTTGCTTGTATCAGCCTGTGAAACCTAATGCCACGTAATTTAATGCTGAGACTCTGCTGTCCCTCAGTTAATACAGGCTGTGACTACCAGGTTCACAGAGGAGATCTGGACCACCTCAGAAAGCATTGGTCATTAATGAGGTAGGTAGTTACTGCTGAATCCTTCACTCCTGAGAACAGCCTAAATGTTTCCAATAGAAGCCCAAAAATGTGCCTAGAAGTCAAAGATGTACAAGAGACACTGTTTGGTTAGATTAGCTCCTGCATTAATCTGGGTATCATCTACCTTCAGGTGTTGTGGGCTGGGTTTTTTATTTCCTTAGTGACTGAAACACTATTCTGTGTCAAACTAATCCAGATCTACTGCAAGGAAAGCCATAGCAAGACACGAAGGTTTCCCTGTTTCTCAAACGCTTTAATTCCTTTCACAGGGCTGCCACAGAAACACAGGCCTGCTGCTGCCCCAGGCGCTGGTTTAACGAGACTGCCATGAACTGCGAATAGAAAGACAGTCCTGTGAAGTAAAGGCGATGAACAGAATCTCCTGTGAGTCGGCTCTGGAACACAGACTGCACCTACAAATTGGGGATTTCCAATTAGCAACACAGGGAACAGAAGAAGCTGATGTACAGTGAAGTGACTGCAACTGCAGGGCTCAAATGCAGTTCCCATTAATGAGCAAAAAGCCCTGCTCCCTCTGCACATGAGTGAATCAGTGATCAGCATCTTTCAGAAGATGGGGGGAAAACACCACAACGGCCATTAACTCCTCCTCTTCATTTGCTTTGTGCAGTGTGGTTCTTTGTCCCAGGCAGAGTTTCCACTTATGAATTAATAAAAACAGATTTTCACAGACTAAATGAAATTCTAAAGGATCTTAGAAGACTAAAAAGTCTTCTCTTAATTTACAAAAAAAATAGCTAAAACATGCTGTCATCATCAGCTAAGAAAAACAACATCAGACACAGTCTGCCCCAACATCTAAAATACATGAAGCCAAACTTAAGTTTATTTGCTGCTTACTGAAATAGGGCCTCTTGATACTGTCATATTAATAGTCTAGGGAATATTACTGACTTTTACTTTAAGGAGATGGAGTGAGGTGTGTTTTTTTCTGTGCTGCAAGACAACAACTGTCTAAAATAGCATCTAAAACAATGCAAAAAAGAAAGTCAGGTTTAAAACAGCCTCTTCTATTCATATAAGCACATGGACAAGTGCTTGCATTTCCATACACAAATAAGCCAAGAGTGCAAGAAACTGGCCAGAAAACATCTAATGGGAAAAGTCCTCTGTCTCTTAATACTGACTCCTACAGAGCACAATTCATTGCTACCACCAGCTAGTCTGTTTGCTAAAGTAGCACATGTTGATGAGGTGGTTCTTATCCAACTGTTTACACCCACGTGGCTCCCCAAGGCAAGAATTCTGGCTGTTCCCTGTACTGTTTAGAAAAAGCAAGGAAATCACACATCCAGAAACTATGCCAAAAGTACTTTAAACGTTTACAGAACAAACGACAAACTGCGAGGAAATACCAGCACTTGGCCATTCGTACAGAGAGACGTTAATGAGAGGTTGTTCATCTGTCTCAGCTCAGGACTTGAATAACATGAAGTAAATAGGGCACGGGGCCATGCTCTAGACAAGGAAGAAACAAAATACTGAATAGCTGCTCATTAAGTGAGCACCATCCATTCTGGGCAGGGGTCATATAGGAAAATCAGCATGCAATAGTGTAATTGAAATCTGTCATAATATAAACACACAAAGACAAAATTAAATCAGGGCTGGTAAGCACTAAATTTTGTAGCCTAAACAAGTCTTGCTGTCTAAACAAGTCTTTTGGCATGTATATCCAATGTTAGTCATCAGCACACCAAAGCAGCGCTGTTTTCAAATCAACTGTAGTTAGGAAGCAAGGAGTTCTGTTATTTGTGTTGAAACAGCACTTTCAGATTTCAGATATTAAGACATAATGCAGGCACATTAGGCCCATCTAAAAGAGACAGTCCTTGGATTTTTGGGGGGAGTCTTAAAACAACAACTACATTACACAAATGGAGGTGAAAAAGAAGCATGCATTACTGCACCTCATCCTCCAGTACATGCCATCAGAACAGAGAGATGTAATTAGTTTCCCAAGATTACACAAAGGTTCTCTGCAAGAGAGTCTCAGGACACAGCGCGTGTAAATCATTGGCCGAATCTAAAGCTCTAAGCATCACTGCACCCACCTCTCACACTTCCAGACTACCAGAGTCTTCTGGTAGCATCAGGTGCCACCTCAGCATGACAACAAATATCATCACTGACTGCAGATGAAGGAGAAGATTCCTGTGTTATTGCTAGCGAGGATTTCCTAAGAAAACAGGACACAGCCTCAGCAGTAGCCAGAGCTATTGGTCAGATTCACAACAGAAAAAGTCACAAGAACTGAGTTCATAGAAGAGTAAGCTACAGCTCAAATCCACCTCTGCAATATATATCATATATCCTCAAAGGGGGCCAAACTTTGTTCTTAACTTAAGCTTACTGAATAACAAGAATGGCAGAGCCTTACAAAACATGCTAGGACTAACCAAAACTTGCAACATCATAGTAGAAGTATCCCATAGTCACCAAGGTAACAATGGCACTTATTTAATCTGTTATCTTTCAGCACACCTTGTGCCTTCCTAGGTCTTGGGACTCATAGTCCTACTTGTTTTTCAGAGTGAAGTTGTGTTGTTCTATTCTCAGTTCAATTTTAAACATCAGTTCTAAAGGGGAAGTGGGGGACAAGCCACTGAGAGTTCATCACTTCCTTGTCTTTTTTCACACAGAGGCAACCCAACACCAACCTCTACTCAGAGCATCACAGGCTAAGAGTTTGCTCCAAGAAAGCACCAGTGAGAGAGGAAGGAAAGGAAAAGCCTAGGCTGGCTCCATTGCTCAGTGGTCCAGGTTAATCATTTTGCTTTCCTAGAGGAGAAAATAACTTTGCTAGACTTCCAGACCTTTTTCACCACAGGCTGAATCATAAACCAGGCCACTGTCTTGGAGTTTCTCCACTAACTATTGCTGTGATGTTTGTAAAGGCTTATATCCTTTCCTCACCCTTTTGCTGTTGCATGGCAAGGACCTTTTAGGCCAGTGACAAGCATCCAGGTTTTTCTTTTGTTGTATGCTTGCTGCTGACCAAATAATACATTTACAACAGTTACCTTAGTGTTCTCTCAGGGGCATGCCAAGCTTTTTACTGCTGTTCTTTGTAAATGAACATGACCACCATCGACCTTCAGAATGTGTAAGTGGAACTAAGAGCAACTTAAGTTTAAAAAAGTTGTACCAAATGTACCAGTGTCTTTCTCACATCTCTGTAATGCACTCAGTTGCATATCCTGAGCCACGCGTTCCCATAAAGCTCCCTCTAACAAATTTAAAGACAGGTAAAGTCTGCACACATGAAATCCCACATCTGGGAAGCCAGACACACTATTCTGCCTCCCCTGGATAGGATCCTAAGAGGCAGCATTACACTGCACGGCATGGGGAAGCATTAGAAATGCAGCTGAGACTTCCGATTTTTAAACAGGAATTGCACATTAAAGTAGAAATGCCCTACACTCTCAGATGGGAAACAGAAGCACCCAGTGAAAAATCAAATCAACTCCAAGCAATTGCTACATAGTCACAGGTGTGCCAATGCTTTCTCCCCCTTTCTTCTTCACATCAGAGAACAGCATCTCCTCTAACTCAAACACAGACCAGACGTGCTGCATCGGGACTCAGGGCAGACACCTTAGGACCTCAACATACTTTTCCTCATAGTATATCAATCTTAGGGTCAGCCAGCCTTGGAATGCACCATCTTCTGCAGAGCACTTCAGTTTTATTTCCACTGCTGCTGCAAAAGGAAACAACACTGCTGTGGTTTCATCATCAGATCACATTTATCCCTGCTACAGCCTTAAGCATTTCACTGAATTTGGAATCTGGAGTTTTGTGTCTGGATCCCACAGTGCTAACAAGTAGGGAGCTCCCTTCGTGCCCTTTTTTTTTGCATGTACACAGAGATTTAAAGTGATGCTATTGGGCACAGCTCCAAGCATATCTGCTTCTTCTCTCATTCTGTCACTTGGCAAAAAGTAAGAAAACACACCAAAAAAACCCCAAAAAACACAAAGAAGCAAGCCACACACAAACCCCCAAACACCCTCCCTCCCCCCCAAAAAACATGATGCAACATTTCACGTGAATGGGACATGGCAGCATTGAGCACCACTCTATTGTCTGCTCTAAAGGAAGAGTCTCACCAACCAAATCACCAACAGTAGAAACAATAAAACAATCACTTTCTGAGTCATGAAAGAGAAACAGAGATCTCAGTTTCAAAAGTATACCAGTTACTGAGGATTCTTGTTTTTCAAGAAGCTTAGAGTGTGAGCTCCACCACAGGGTCATTTACAAATCTCAAAAACATGAGAGAGATTAGGTGGTAAAAGAGTGCCTGTGGTCTGGACAGCATTCAGCAGTGCTGAGCCTGAGGTACAGATATGGCCTGACTACAGCTACATGTAGCCTCAGAATTGAAAAAGAAAGTGAGAAAAGTAGATGCCAGTTTTGAGTAGGTTCAACAAATCAAGAAAAAGAAAATGAGTGACAATAGCCATGGCCAAAGAAGGGACTGTGACAACTGTTGTTTTACACATACCACCCTAATTAACATATTCATGGAGCTAACAGAGTATCAGAGTGGTGAGCAAGCTGGTGTGGTCACCAATACTGCTTTTTAGTAGGACACATATACTGTACCATCATACTGAAGCTCTGGCCTTATCCCAAACAGAAGTACAAAGCAGGTGTGAAAGCTCCTGCCTGTCCTCCTCAATTCATTTCATATGGTCACAAGCCTCTTTCAGGTCTTAACACTTGGGGAGAAGGATCAAACTCCTGAAAGACCCTCATTACCTCATTTCAGTAGCATATGCCAGCATCCCCTAAAATTGCAATAAATTGTAGTGATAAACCCTGCAATTTTGTCCAGACTCATTCCTTCCTCCCAAAGGCACCCAGGACTTCAACCCACACATTTGCTGGATAGCTGAAGACAAGAACAAATGACAAGAAAACAGAAATCTCTCTGTGCCAAGAATTTACATAACTAGCTCCAGTTCCTGCTAATTAGACTGATTCCCTTTATTCCTGCATTCAATTCCCTGCATTTTTCAGTTAGCTCTAGTATCAATATACATAATAAACTATTATTAAATAGAAACCTAATTGATCACTTTACAAATTAAGCAGTGCACAACCATTTTATTCTAAAGAAGATCTGGTGCACTGGATTAGGTACCTGAAGCTACTTCACTGTGTCAAATCCGTCCTCTAAGACTGGAATTTTTGAAACATTAGATGTGTGGCAGCAGGCTTCCCTTTCAGCCAGTCAGACCAAGCCAGCTCTACTGTGAGCATCCCACAGCAAACTATCACAAAACAGGTTGTTGCTAGTGTGTTGTATGCAGCACATCACTTCAAAAGAGAAGCTGAGCAGCTTGCAATAAAAAAGCCTCTTTTTAAAAAGAGAGCAGCTATATACATGCAGAGCTTGATTTGGCACGTGCAGAAATGCCAAAGAGCAAATGCCAGTTGGCAGCATAAATGAGCTCCCTCTGAAGCCATCTCACATGCACTGTCTCTCCAACACAATTTTTGTGCCTCTCCTGAAGAGGCTGGAGATCCAGAAGCTTTCTTCTTAGTGCAAGAAAGGGACATTCCCAAAAGCAGGGGGACAAAACACAAAGCAAACAAAGGGGGAAAGGAGCAGTAGGAAGAAACAAGATGATGGAGAAGACAGAGGTTTTTTATATTGGTGCCTTCCAGCACAGTATCCATCAGGAAAAATGAATACAAATACAAGTATCAAAGAGAGCAAAAGAGAAAGGTGGAGTGAGCAAAGTGCCATGAATAGCAGTGTAGGCTACTCCTCTCCAGTTGGTTCTAAACTTTAGAGGCAATATATTAAATGAGGCTTTTGCACCACCCATTCTGGCCTGAAAAATCAGAAGCAACCAGGGTCACCCACACTTTCTAGCTGTGCTACTCACTTGGGTATACAGGAGAAGTAGTAAACTTTAAACAAACAACTTCAGAAGGTCTTCTGAATGCTCTTTGTGCCCAAGCAGTGAGGAGTTACCCACTCCAGAAAGTCTTGACTTCCTCACCATTTTTGTGTCACATGGGAACATGATGAAACCCAATCCTTTCACTGTTAAAAATAAAAACCACCAAAAACCCAACCAAGTATCCCCATGTCAGACCAGTAAGACAAAACAGCTACAGGGCAGAAGCTCAAGTGGGCTGAACCATTTGGATTACAGGTAGAAGAAAACCCTTCTGTTACTGCCTGAGGTCAGCTCTCATCATTAGATGTGCATTTTTCAACATAAAGCATACGATACACATACATACACACCCCCAACATGCACATAGACATGCAGAAATGATGCCTACACACAATATCTGTAATGGTATTGTGAAGGGTTGAGGCAGACCCCCTCCCCACCACAGGCAAAAATAATGATTCAGACAAATGGATTGCAAAAGTGGTGGAAAGTTTAAATGGGAAGTGGTAAATGCTTACAGAGAGCCAGAAGTGCAGTGACAAAAGAGATCCCAAAACCAGACCCAGAAACATCCCATCCCCACCTGAGGGTATACCCAAGACACCCAGGGCTCCTTCTTACCCCCTCCCACTCCGCTACTAGGCTAATCTCAGCTGGCCAGATCTGAGATTGCCCATCCCCCCAGCCTGGGGCCTAACCAGGCCCAAAAGGCTGGGAGACATCTCCCCCAAGTTACCGGGTGGCAGCGAGGGAAGAAAGAGAAAGTACCAGGACCCCCGCTGAAACCTTATAGTGAAACAGGGTATTATGGGTTGAAATAACTGGCTTCCTGTGTCCACCCACTGGACTGGACTTCTGGACACAGGAAGCACCCCTCGTATGAACACAGCAGAGGGCACCCAGCCCAAAACTGCTACAGGTATCTATTACACTGATTATATAGAGAGATGTTAGAGTGAGAATTATTAAACATATTATAGCATATTCTGCATCTAGCAACATCACATAACACACTGCTCCCCTCACTGGTTCAGGCACTGCTGCACAGATGCACACATTGCACACACACACACGCACCCCCCCTGCATTAGAGTTTTGGCTTTCTCCGTGGAGAAGAGGGAAAGGAGAGCAATGACCAATGACCACCAATATGGGATGAGGATGGAAAGTCTCAAGACAGGAACAATCTTCAGATATTGTCTTCAAGTTGAAGAAATGCTCTTTTGGTTTCCCTTTTCTTTCTTCTCTTAACCCTCCTTCCACCTTCCTCCTTCTGCTCTCTCTCCAGTAACGTAATGAAAATCTACAGCACATTTCAGGATAGAAATGGCTAAACCAAAGTGAATGTCTTGACATTTTAAAGTAGCCAGCAGTACCTCCAAACGGCCCACACGGCTTTGCTGGGCACAGAAAGGTCACCACTGCACTGCTCCTCGGGCAGTCCAGGCACCCCGGTGAGCAAAGCGATGCTTCCTGCTCTCCCAGCCTGCCAGAGAAATCTGCAGCGAGGCAGAGGAAGAAGCCACAGGCTGCCAGGCAGGTTTCTGATGGATGCCCCCATTTCTCCTGATTATACATGCAGAGAAAAGCAGAGGGGGTGGGGGGATGGAGCAGAGTAAGGGAGAGGGAAAAGAAAAGGATTTAAGGAATTTTCATTTTCACATTTACTTGTTAAAAGGTTGAACATCATGAAAACAGCACAATGTGGTATATCTAACTAAAACAGACAACACTGTATTTAATCCAAAATATAAAGCCTTTGCATGCTGCAAGGACAGGATTTATTAATTCCTAACTGTATCTAGAGGAAGAGACCCAAAAGCAACAGAAGAGGATCACTCCCCTATCAAGCTGATCTCTGCTAAGACAGGAAGCACCGAGAAGAAGAATATGGTGCTATCCCTGGTTTTTTCTGCAAGAAGTAATTGCTGTTCTGCCTCATTTAAACATCTGTACAGGCTGGAGGAAGGAGCAGAAAGAAGCAAGTTTCAGCCACATGATGAAAGCTGCTGGATTTCTGTTGCCCCCTAAGAAAGCCAAATGCAGTCATAAAATCCCGAATACCACAAAGCAGCACATAATAGATGCAGACAGAGCAAACAGCAAAATGTAGCATTTCTGGACTACACAGATTCATTCCTACAAGCTCAAGAAGTACAATTTCTGGGCAACTAGATGGCAGACATGAAGAAATAACCTGAAGAGGCCACTGGAAGGTGAACCTACAGGATGGAGAATATCAACTGGAGGGGGAAGAAAAAGGTAACCGATTTAGATCCAATTCAGATTTGTGTTACCTTTAGCCAGGCAGCTCCTGGCACACTGCTGGTAGAGACTGTAAATGCAAGTGCTAACAAGTGTGCTGGCAGCCAGTCCCCAGCAGACTCCTCACTCACTATCTGCCCACTGGTTACACCATTGCGAATTACTTATCCTGTCAGTGTAGGAGAAATCCTCTGCCAATCCATCAATACTGCTAGAGGGGCAGGTGTGCCTGAATTGTGGTCCATCCCCCACTACTACCTAAAGGGCTAACATTGGAAGGAAGCCAGGCTGTTCTGAAAACAGGAGATTCTCTCCTCCCTGCATTTGCTGTCCTCATTCTGGCACCCCTCAAACCCTTTTGGGAGCTGATTTAATTCACTACTGCAGAAACGCAAACTCAGTGTCCTTTTTTATAACCTACAAGCACTAGCTCATGCAAGGGTGAGACAGGCGCTAAAGCCTGGGGGCAGCACTGGGGAAATGCAAGCAGCAATGACAGGGCTGGGATCTCCCACCCTCAGTGCCAGTAAGCTCTTAAGTCACTCACTGACAGATCTGCACCAGAAATGGTTTGGGAGAAAAAGGGAGTAAAAAAAAAAAAAGTCCAGCTTCCACCAAGCAAAAAGACTCCTGGCAATGGAGAGACAAAGCAGCATCATTATTTGTGACACTAGGTGGGTGAGGGATAGAAAACTTCAAAATATTTGATTTTAATTCCACCACTGCTGAGAGCTGCTAATTATTCCAATCATTCCAGAACACAGCTGGCTGAATATTTTCCCCTTTTTTCTATTCAAACCCAATTTTACTACTAAACATCACATGGGGTTTCTACAACCATGACATTGTGACTGAATAATCAAGCAGATGTTGCAAATGGAAGGAGTTAAGCCAGAGCAGTTTTAAAATGTTGATGCTCCAGTCAGAACTCCCACCAAAAGAAAACCCCACAACTTAGCCTTGCCAGAGTCAACTGAGCATTTTAGAGCTATCAGTTCTTCACATCTGGCCTATCTATCAAGCAGAGTTTAAAGACTACAAAAAAAACAACCACACCAAAAAAGCCAACCCCCCCAAACCCCACCCCCCCAAAAAAAAACCCCAAACCATCACCACCACAAACCCAAGCAACCACAAAACCAACCACACCACCAAAACCCCAACCAAAACAGAAACAAAATAAAAAGTAACACAAACCTCAAATAAACAAAAAACACCCAGCAGAACACCTTGGTGCCCCCCACATTTGTCAAATGTTTTGAGGGTAAGTCCAGCTCCCACAGCACTGTATATAATAATGTTTTGCACACACAAGTGGCAACACTTCACAGAATCAACCAGGTTGGAAGACACCTGAGATCATCAAGAGATCAAGACACTGGAGATCATCAGGTTCAACCAATCACCCAACCCTAACTAAACAACCAGACCACGGCACCAAGTGCTTCATCCAGTCTTTTCTTAAGCACCTCCAGGGACATTAACCCCACCACCTCCCTGGGCAGCACATCCCAAGGGCAATCTGTCTGTGAAGAGCGTCTAAGATCAAGCCCTTGCACACCTTGAGACTGTGTCTTCTTGTTCTGGTGCTGGCTGCCTGGGAGAAAAAACCAACCCCCACCTGGCTACAACCTCCCTTCAGGTAGTTGGAGACAGCAATAAGGTCTCCCCTGAGACACCTCTTCTCCAGGCTGAACAACCCCAGCTCCCTCAGCCTGTCCTCACAGGGCTGTGGTCCAAACCCCTCCCCAGCCTCATTGCCCTTGAAAACCATAGCAAGTTACTTACGGTTTGATTCCATTGCAGGAGAGGGAAAAGAAGTCATAAACCAAGCAAACACCAAACACAGTGACTCCAGTTTCTTTCACCAGCATTGCACATGTCCCGAGAAATAAACTGAGCAGCAAAAAGAAGGGAGAGGCAGTAGGAGGGAAATGTTCCCCAACATAAAGCTGATCCACACTCCTGAAAATTAGATTTGACAAATATTTAAGCTTCGCTGTTATTTTCATGTTTGATACATTCACACAAATACTGAGACACTTTCTATTAATTTCTTAACATGCTGGTATTAAGTGACATGAACAATCTACATTGTTCACTGATCAACGAGGAAAGGTCTCGACACAGGACAGGAAACAAAAGCACAAATACTAAGAAGTTCAAAGACTTGAGAAGGGGAGGGGAAAAAAGATAAGCAGACATAAAGTGGAGCCAAAACATTCCAAGACAAACACACCGAGAGCAGCAAAGCAGCTGCTTTCCCTCATCTACAGACACACGCTTAATTCTCCTGGTGTGACAAAACGCAAGCAAAAATTCCTCGACACATCCCATCCCACCCCCCACATGTCAAAAACGTGCCCTAATCATTAACAGACTGGGCAGCAAGCCCTCACGAGAGGGAAGTAGGAAGCAAAAGCAAACCAAGGGATTCCTGCAGGGTCACTGTCAGTTTTGTGCCTTGTAAACCTTCTGACAAGAGATTGTTGATCCTTTCACACAGATTTGTAGCAAAGAGCCCAGGAGGGATGTAAGCAGTTTTCCCATGTGGCCATGACAACATGGTGCCATTCCTAAATGAAACAGGGGCAGAAATCCCATCTGAATAAAGCTATTTCTTTATCTGTACTTGTTTAGGCACAGTTTTAGGACACAGACCAGCAAACATTGCCAAGTTTTCATATACAAATGATTACTTAATTGTCTGGACACAGTCCTTAACTCTCAAGGTATTTCAGAGTCCTATACACACAGCATGTATTGCAAAAGCAGGCATGAGTCTGTCCATTCTTCACTCTAAATGCAGACAATCTGCTTTCAGTTTAAAACTTTTCTTTGTAATTTTTAGCTCTGCAAGACCTCCTCTAGTGTATGGTCAGCTGTAATAGCAATGGAAGAGGGGATCGTAAATGTTGGCTTCTCTTGTTATATTTACTTGTTCTCATAAGTGTCACTTATTTGGCAGTGTGACTGGGACCAAAGCGCTTCCACACAGCAGTGGTCGGGGAAGCACCCATGCAAAAACTGACAGGTTTCCCCTTTGTCTCCTTCTCAGACAAGAGCATCTCATGAAACTATCACAAAAGCAAGGATCCGTACCTATTATAGGAGAGAAAAGCCAACAGAAAGAGTAGACAGGCTAGGACATCTGCTCTGCCTACTATACCTGTAACCTAAAAGGAAAAAGAGAGACAGCAAGGTATAGTAGCACATACACAGAAGGCACACTTCTTCAGTGACTGTCCCAACATCCATGCTAAGTGCTGCTACTTGAAGCTTTTTACCTTTCAGTATTACCCTGCCTCAACACAGCAAAATGTCCCTTGGTCCATATAGGATATGCTCAGTTTTGTCTCCTGAATTTCTCATTTAGTAGAATAAGTAAGCCAACAGTTAAGTTGTTCTTTATGTTCTTTACTTTCCTATTAAATAATTTTGCATAGCAAAGTGCCAGCCTGGGGATCTGTTTTAATTGTGTAATAAGGCTCAAATAAGCATTTCATCCAAACCCCAAAACAGGTTTCTTAGCAAAAGATACTAATGAAAGAACTGCTCTTTGGAGCAGACATATAATATAGGGATGAGTTAATAATTATTACTTAAATGAACTTTATTACCAAAAAGTGATAGAGCACTATGTAAAATTTAGGCTTTCTGAATAACCTGAGTTTATTTTTTTTCTACATATTAATTAACCAAATCTTTTCAAAAGGCAGGGAACACTGAAAAGCATAAACACTCTTTTTACAAACCATTTCCTCATAAAGACCTAAAAATTGTCCATAAAGCAAATGAAAAGCCCTTTGAAATCTCTCCTCTTTCAAGATTACAAATTAAGTTATATTGAGCACTTCAGCATTTATTTCAACCTTTTTAAGTTCTGACCCAGATAAAAATAAATTCGAAGAGTCCCTCTTCTAAAACCTCCCTTATAACATAAATCTGTATTATCAAAAGGAATCTGGCTGATTAGTTTACACAAGACACAGGCTGGTGGCTTTTTGTTAGGGTAGTTTCTCCTCAAAAGTTCTCAGCTAGCACCACCCTTTCCCTTACTTGTTTGCAGAGGCTCATCACAAGAGCGCAGGATGTCAGTGCTATCTCTGCTCACCAGAGCATTTCTTTCTTGAAGAACAGGTGGCTAGACGTGGCCTTTCCTTCTCAAAGACAGCAAGACTGATTTCCTCTACAGAAGTACTTCCCCATCCTAACAGGCTGCAGTATTAGCAGAACCACATCTTTATGTGTTTCTTTACAATTAACAGAAAGATGTCCACTATGTACTGTTGCTGTACATTTACCCTGACATTTATTAAGTTATTTCTCAACATGATTCTCCGAGCTTTTGATTAAAATCAATATTAATCTATGGGTCATTTCACCTCTAAGTGAACACACAAATGCTCCCTTCACTTTTTCTCCCTTAAAGTGATGACTACAGGAGATGACTGAAGGTATGCAATCATGTTCCAGCAGGAAAGAGAGCTTCATTGAGCTCTTTGGCTTCAGAAGACTCAGACTCGACATTCTCATCAGACTGCCCACTTCTTCTGGCATTACTGGTTAGTACCATTAATTAAAATTTAATGGCAGAGCAGAGAGATGGCAAGTATCAAACTCATTTTTCTTAATGACTCCTGCAAATTCTTTGAAATACAGTGTTGCAGCCACTGCTCTGAGGGCAGCTGCTGGACACATGCAGAGTGCAGGATTCCTTAGCTGACCAATTCCTTAGCTGCGTAGAGCAAAACAATCACACTCCAAGAGTGTCAAGAGCAACAGCATCACATCGGCACTCATGGATTGGAATATGCTGCAGAAGCCACCTCCTTGACATGCTGGCACCTCTTACTGGGAAAAGACTTTAGCTTATAGATGTGGTTGGGTTTTACTGGTTAAGGGATTGATAACAAAGAGTATAGAAGTGGCCACTCTGAGCAACAGTTACTGGGCTAGGGACTTAGATCAGGATCAGCCTGGGGGCTTAAGGCTGCTGGGGACTTCTGTTCCTGTTAGTTAGCTACTTCTAGCTAGGGCTTGGGTGTGGGGACACCACTAGGGATATGCTCAGGACTTCTGTTAGCTGCTTCATCTGTTAAGGGCTTCTGTAAGTTCTTGCTGCTAAGTACACTCTGAGACTCTGTACTGCTGGGTGGGGATTCTACAACTCTGTAATAAAGGATGTCTGACATTCTCTGCCCTCTGCATTTCTGGAATCTTGTTGTCATACAGCAATGGGGCTCATGCCTTCATTCCTCATCCAGTGGCTCCCAAACCAGGGGCTGATAATACAGCACATTGTCATCTTTGCTCAGAGACTTCTTTAGGAAAAAAACAACAACCAATTTTAAGTATTTATTATTCCTAGATTTTGTGTCACCCCTTTTTTTTTTAAGTGTCACATACTTACAGCCTCAGTATGAATGGGATGCACAGCAAAGAAGAGTGCTGTGACAAAAGCAAGTCGACAGTCCTTGAAGACAGCTTTGTCACAAGTGTACATCAGCACAAGAGTCACTAGGCAGTGTAAAATTACATTCACTGCATGGAAATAGAAGGGGTTCATACCAGCCAGCAATACGTTCAACCTGCAAGGAAACAAAATGGAACAATTACTACTCTGAAGAGGTCTTGGAATAGCAGGACATCTTTCAAATACTCTAAATAATGCTTTTTGCCCCATCTGCAGTCTTCTAATAAGCACTATTAAATTAATGAATGGAAATTGCTCAGTACTTCTGGTTTATCTGATTAAACAGAAACCAATTCCCCAGTTTTCAAATCATGTGGTTGCATCTGGGGCTGTCTTGACACTGAGACGGGAGAGGTTTGTATCCTCCCAGTACAATTCACTGCACCAAAAATGTCTGTGCATATCCCTAGCAGCAAACAGCACCCACAAGTGCCAGAAGCACAGCACTTGTCCTGCTTCCCTGTTGGCACCTTCTGCAGTTGTCTCAGCCATGCAGCAGCCTCACTACATGGGTGGTGATTTGCTGCTAGAGTGTAGATGCTTTTGCTTGGGAACATCCAAGACAAGGACTTAGTAAGGCATGAGAGCATCTGCTTGGTGTTACTGGAGCCTGTATTTCCATTTCTCTTGCAAACATTTTCACATACCAAAGGTTAAGCTTTACTGACACCAGGACTACTCTAAGAAGCTGGTATAATGTTAAGTTTCATAAGGATATTGATGGTAAAGGTTAAGTTAGCCTACATCAGCCTAGACTGAATAAGACTATTAAGGTTCATTATTTGCCTCAATCATTTTTAAAAAGCCCACAAAACCCAAGCTGCCACGACATTTGTTTGACAGTGCATATTAACACATTTTTCTGGTCACTGTTTTTTTGCAGCCAGCTTGCTTAACAGCTGCTGAAAGGCTTTGCCTTACATGAAGCTGAAGATAATAACTCCATTCTCTTTAGAATTAACTGCATCTGTACATTTGGAAAAATGTTATCTAGCTGGAGAAGACTCCATATATGAACAAGGAATTTGGAAGCACTAACATAAAAGGACATTTAAAAATAAAAGTGACAAGACAGCTAGTGAAAAAGATTCAATCTAAATATTTCACATGTAGCTGTAAACATGCTAGAGGATCAGGAATCCTTCCTGTTACCAAGACTCCAGATCTCCCATGATATACACAACACAACAGCAAAGTCAGCGAGCCGTTACTATGCAAACACCCTTGGGTTTTTGTAGGGCAGAGAGGCTGTGGTATGTCTGTGACGGCCAGCCAGCCTAAGTTTTTTATAAATACTCTCTGCGCTCCTTACTCATAAGACAGAGTGCTATCATTTCTGAGCTGCATTTTCCAATGCCAACCTAACATTGCCAGACCAGGAGTCTTGCTTTTGCTGCTCCCACTGGAGTGTTTTTGGAAGCAACAGCTGAAACCCAAAGAATTTGGCAAAAGTGAGATTTTAACATGACTCAACCTTTCCCTTTGAAGTATGGGTTGATGCAGCTACATTTTGACAAGACGTCAGTCCATGTGATTCAAGAACACTTCCCCCCCAGCTCTGCAAACCACTCCAGGGCAGCAGTACACATCACTTTCTTTCACTTCCACCAGCACAGAATGACAAACCCGCAGCAAACGGCAGTCACAGACACCCAGCCAGAGTTTCACCTGTAAATACACTGCAGCAGCAGGAACCCCTAGCCCTAAACCTTATTTTCAGAGCATTGGAGAAAAAAAAGAAGTAGCACAGGGCCACCCTACCCCAAAGGAGCCAATGTTCCCATTCTGAGGCATCTGCACATGTGTGCAATGGCAGGGACCACTTTTAGAACCTGTTCTTCATACAGACTAATCATTTCTGGGTGCAAACTAGCTGCACAGAGCACAGCTGTCACCTCTACTCCCCCTGAAATTCCAAAGTGTGCTCTGGCAATTTGATTACTGGAGAACGCAAATGTGGGTAGGTGAGGACAATAAGGACAGCACTCAGGCTACCAGGTGATATGAAGCCATGCACCAGAATGTGAATGATGCTAATTTATTTACGTATTTGGCCAAGTCATAAGAATCAATTTGCTAAAATCACAAGAACTGAAAATACTCTTGAAAAATCTCTCATTAGTCTCCATGGTTCACATCTGATCACTTCCCATCCTGCAAAACAGGTCTACTGGCAAGAGAGGCAGAATCTTATACAGGAGGAATCTTCCTACCCCCATCAGGTCACCTGTTCTGAAGGTAGGGTGTGCTTGTCATGCCCTCTCTTGGGGCAAACATCAAGTCAACAAGGCTTGTAAACTGTGAGCTACCACATGTAAGTCTCCGAGAACAGCTATGGAAGAGCACCAGAACTATGCAAAAACATCAGCCTCACAGCTAGGCTATTCTGCTGTGTATTCTTACAAAACAAAAACCAAAACCCCACCAACCAACATTCAAAACAACAAAAAAACCCCACAAAGCCAAAAAAACACCAACCAAACCTTCCACTGAACACCAACATCTGACAGCAAGCATGCCCTCACCATGTCCTTTAAATACCATCTTTGCAGGACCAAGAACACTGAATGTGTGCAGGTTCTACATTCACATCAGTGTTTCTTATTGCTAAAGCTCTTTTTCATAAGAAATGAGGCCACAGGGCAACAAAGGAAACATTATTTTGTCCTGAAACAATCTCAGCAGAATCATTTTAAAGCCTTAGCAGCAGCTGTATTTATTGCACATCACACAAGTGAGCAATTCTGGGGCTCTAAACAGCTCTAATCCAAGTCACAAGACCTTGACAAAGCTCCACCCTCATACACCCAAGGGGGAACTAAATGCAACCTACCATGAAGAGCCGAATTCTCTCCACTGCAGAACAACTTAAGAGCATGGAATCAGGCACGGATGGGTAAATTAAAAAATTTCTTTTCCCTTCTTAGAGATTCAGTCTTGTCTTTGTTTACTGGGAGCATTATTAGAGTCATGTAGTAATTCTATACAGTATACAGCTCAGCAAAGAAAGTAAAGCAGAGATAGCAATCTCAAATGAAGTAAGAAGTGGTGTTTCTCCAACAGTGTTTTTGAACAGAAGCTCTGGCAGGCAGCAACTGTAGTCTGGTGGGACAGGGTATGTTTAGGTATTTCCATATCTAAACTGGCCTATGACTGGGGAAAATATTTAACTTTTTATGTTGCCAGCCCCAAAGACACCAATACTACCCTCACTTCTAATTTGCAGCATCGTGTGGGAAGAAATACCTTAGCTGCTTCTGCACGAAGGTTGTAACATGCCTGAGACACATGTTATGGCCTAAGCAGCATACATCTGGAGAACAGATGCTTTGGGCTGGCTAGGCTTTTGGGAGCTGACTGCTCACCAAACCAGCCAGGCTTGCAAATACTTTCCTAAAGGCTTGGTGCAGAATATGGGGAGTGACAATGGTCCTAGGAATGGAGACACTTGAAAGAAGAGACTCCATTTAAGACATGGTCTTTCCTCAGGAAGAACCCTCTGCAAAACACTCAGAGTAGGCTTTTGCATTACTTCAACACCTCTTCGGGAAATCTCAGCATGAGACAGGTTGCCTCATGAGGGCAAAGAAGGTTGTACTGAAACATCTCCAAAGACTCTTAGGCCAACAGCAATCTTTGCATTCAAGCACTGCTATATAGGATCATAGGATCAATAAGGTTGAAAACAACCATTAAGTAGGAGAAAAATTAGAGAGGCAAAGGCCCAGCTGGAACTGAAGCTGAACACCTCTGTGAGAGACAACAAAAAGCATTGTTACAAATATATCAACACTAAAAAGAAGGGCAAGAAGAACCTGCACTCCTTACTGGACCTGGAGGGGAACACTGTGACTGAAGATGAGGCAAAGGCTGAGGTCCTGAACACCTTCTTTGCCTCAATGTTTAACAGCAAGGCAGGAGGAGTTCAGGACCAGTGGCCTCCTGAGCTGGGTGATGGGGTCAGGGAGCAGTGTGATGCCCTGGAAATCCATGAGGAATTGGTTGGGGACCTGCTGAGCCACTTGGACACTCACAAGTCCATGGGACCGGATGGGATCCATCCTAGGGTGCTGAGAGAGCTGGCAGATGAGCTGCCAAGCCGCTCTCCATCATTTTCCTCCAGTCCTGGCTCACTGGAGAGGTCCCAGATGACTGAAACTGGCCAATGTGGTGCCCACCCACAAGAAGGGACGGATGGAGGAACCCGGAAACTACAGGCCAGTCAGCCTGACCTCAGTGCCAGGGAAAGTGATGGAGCAGATTATCCTGGGGGCAATAACTGCACCTGAAGGATGGCCAAGGGCTCAGGCCCAGCCAGCATGGATTTAGGAAGGGCAGGTCCTGCCTCTCCAACCTGATCTCCTTCTATGATCAGGTGACTGCCTGGTGGACGTGGGGAGGCCTGTGGATGTGGTCTACCTGGACTTCAGCAAGGCCTTTGACACCGTCCCCCACAGCAAACTGCTGGCTAAGCTGTCAGCTCATGGCTTGGACAGCAACACTCTGAGCTGGGTTAGGAACTGGCTGGAGGCTGAGCCCAGAGCGGTGGTGAATGGTGCCACAGCCAGCTGGCAGCCAGGCACCAGTGGTGTGCCCCAGGGATCAGTGCTGGGCCCCATCCTCTTTAACGTCTTCATTGATGATATGGATGAGGGGATTGAGTCAGTCATCAGCAAGTTTGCAGATGACACCAAGCTGGGAGCAGATGTTGGTCAGTTAGAGGGTGGAAAGGCTCTGCAGAGGGACCTCGACCGACTGGACAGATGGGCAGAGTCCAACAGGATGGCATTTAACAAATCCAAGTGCCGGGTGCTGCACTTTGGCCACAGCAACCCCATGCAGAGCTACAGGCTGGGGTCAGAGTGGCTGAGAGCTGCCAAACAGAGAAGGACCTGGGGGTGCTGATTGACAGCCACCTAAACATGAGCCAGCAGTGTGTCCAGGTGGCCAAGAGGGCCAGTGGCATCCTGGCCTGCATTAGGAACAGTGTGGCCAGCAGGAGCAGGGAAGTCATTGTGCCCCTGTACTCTGCATTGGTTGGCCACACCTTGAGTCCTGTGTCCAGTTCTGGGCCCCTCAGTTTAGGAAGGACATTGAGACACTTGAACGTGTCCAGAGAAGGGCAACAAGGCTGGGGAGAGACCTTGAGCACAGCCCTGTGAGGAGAGGCTGAGGGAGCTGGGGTTGTTTAGCCTGGAGAAGAGGAGGCTCAGGGGTGACCTCATTGCCCCCTACAACTACCTGAAAGGTGGTTGTAGACAGGAAGGGGTTGGTCTCTTCTCCCAAGCACCCAGCTCCAGAACAAGAGGACACAGTCTCAAGCTGCACCAGGGGAGGTTTAGACTCGAGGCGAGGAGAAAGTTCTTCAGTGAGAGTCATTCGTCATTGGGATGTGCTGCCCAGGGAGGTGGTGGAGTCACCGTCCCTGGAGGTGTTCAAGAGGGGATTGGATGTGGCACTTGGTGCCATGGTCTAGTCATGAGGTCTGTGGTGACAGGTTGGACTTGATGATCTTTGAGGTCTCTTCCAACCTTGGTGATACTGTGGTACTGTGACCTCAAAGATCATCAAGTCCAACCTGTCACCCAAGATTTCATGACTACTAGACCATGGTTTCCAGTCCAATCCCTTTTTGAACACCTTCAGGGACAGTGACTCCACCACCTCCCAGGGCAGCACATTCCAATGGCCAATTGCTCTCAGTGAAGAACTTTCTCCTCACCTCCAGCATAATCCTCCCATGGTGCAGCTTGAGACTGTGTCCTCTGAGGTCTCCCCTGAGCCTCCTCTTCTCCAGGCTAAGCAACCCCAGCTCCCTCAGCCTCTCCTCATAGGGCTGTGCTCCAGACCCCTCCCCAGCTCTGTTGCCCTTCTCTGGACGCCTTCCAGCATCTTAACATCTTTCCTAAACTGAGGGGCCCAGAACTGGACACAGTACTCAAGGTGTGGCCTAACCAGTGCAGAGTACAAGGGCACAATCACTTCCTTGCTCCTGCTGGCCACACTATTCCTAATGCAGGCCAAGATGACATTGGCCTTCTTGGCCACCTGGGCACACTGCTGGCTCATGTTTAGGTGGCTGTCAATCAGCACCCCCAGGTCCCTCTCTGCCTGGCTGCTGTCCAGCCACTCTGACTTCAGCAGCACCTGGCACTTGGACTTGTTGAATGCCATCCTGTTGGACTCTGCCCATCTGTCCAGCCTGGCAAGGTCCCTCTGCAGAGCTCTCCTACCCTCTAACAGATCAACACCTGCTCCCAACTTGGTGTCATCTGCGAATTTACTGATGATGGACTCAATCCCCTCATCCAGATCATCAATAAAGATATTGCACAGGATGGGGCATGTGTATGCTTCAGCATATGCCCCAATACAGAAATTCCTTGGGTTTATTTAGGTTATTGGCTGTTTTCCAGGCAAGTATTTTGCCTTGCCACCTGAAGCAGCATTTCCATTTCCCACTGCCCACTCTAGGAAAAGCAATTACATAGCTAGTCTCTTTGGAAAAAAAGACTTTCAGAGGCACCACTTGAAGATTCACTGCACAGAGCTTGTAAAAGAGCTCTCCCAAAGAAAACAAATCACTTTTACTCTTAAAAGAATAAGCAACATCTATCAGTATCCTCAGTCGACCACTTGCCTTACCTCTCCTCCGCACAGCCGCTTTGTTTTAAGAATGGCATTTGTAGAGCATGGACTGTGCACCATGCTATCCCAAAGCCATAGACACTCACTCTTCCTCTAGATAAGTAATCATGCAGGATCACATCTCCTTGGGTAAGACATTTCCCCTACAAGGGCCTAGAAATAAAGTGGTTTTCAGTGACTCCATCCTCACAGGCCCAGAGGATGAAGGTCTACACCACTGATGTGAGAGCTCACAGACAAATCCCACACATACCCAGTTACAGTGTATAACCACTAGCATCCCCAGGCCTTTTACAATTTGCATGCACAAAGACTCATTCAAGCTTTTTTAAAGGCCTCTTATGACTTAATATTGTAAACTCTAATTGGAGAGTTTCTCTTTTTATAGACTTTGTTATTGAACTAAACAAGAGCTGTCCAGGGATAATCTGTTTTATTATTTTCAAAAGACTAACAAAACCCACAACATGTTATGAAATAGAAAATGCACAGGATAATAATGGCAATTTGTCATAACAACTGACACTTAAAGGAAAATCTCAGAGCATTTCCCATCTCACACTCCCCCAGGGCATTATACTGGAAGACTCACGTGCAGATTTACAGAACTTAATCTAACACGCAAGAATGGTTTAAGTTTCCTGAGATCTTCCTCTCCTTGTGGAATTGTGCAATAAATACAGAAAACTTCATGAAAACTAGTGCCTGATTTCAGTGAGCAGTGGAATCTCCTTACAAGCTCCACAGATGCACCTACAGCATACCAAGAGCACTTGCACTCCTAAAATGGTGCAGCTTCATCGGTGGCAGTAATGGTTAAAGCTGTGTGGAAACAGCTCAAAGATTAATGAAAAAGCTGCAGTAGCTAAAAAAAAAAGACCCATTTGCAGCACTGTTCATGCAATGGCCAGAACAAGCAGGGCAGAGTTCCCATCACAGTGCAGCAGCACTTCGTGCTGGTTTGTGCCAAAAAATCTTTTCATAGTACAGTAAAATGCCTCAGAATTAAATGGACGATAAGGATGGAAATGGTTTGTAATTGAATTACTATAAGAGGGACAGGTGGGAAGAGAGAGGCTATATCAATTCCCAAGCTATAGAAATTCCTTCAGAGCACAACAGTCATCAGAAGAGCAGTAGTTAAATGTTGACATTCAAAGCAGGTTACTGCTTTCCAGCATAGTTAGGAAAAGAAAACAGAAATCACAAGTAGACTGCTAAGCAGCAGCACTTTAGAAGCAGCAAATACACCAGGGCAGAAATTTGTAGTGAAAACTTAGAAACCATGGTTTGATGATCATTCCTGTGTTTAGAATACAAAAAGCATCATTCACACATATTAGTTTTCTCTACAAAAAGCCCTGGAAAATTAAATTTTCAAAGGGCTAGACCACAGCAATTCACAAACTGACAAACCAGGTCATTTTACCTAGACTTAAAAGACTTTGCCTTAAAATAATTCGAGTAGTATTTCAGCAAGAGCGCTGAAGGAAACAAACATCTCACAAAACTCCTCAGCAGCCATCAAGCACTCCTCTTCAGAGTGCATAGAAAGGGATGGATGTGATCAAGAACCAAGCTAGGAGAGTCATCAGACTCATCAGGAACTGAAAACGATGCTAACCAATCTAGTTTGCAGTTACCAGGAAAGCAGTATTTCAAACTGGATAAAAGAGTTTTCCACCAAATCTGAAATGTCTGGTAATCTTTCTGCTCAAGCTGCAGACCATGAAGGAAGTGCCATTTTAATTTATACAGAAGCAAGGGAAAAACAAGTAAAGTGAGTGACAAAAGAACTGCCTTTTTCCCACCATCCCCCACCCCCTTTCTGTCTCTAAGCCTGAGAGAAGAAAAATGAGAAAGCCCAGGAAAGCAGTCAGAAACAGGAAGTAAATACAGAGAAATGCCTTTAGCAAACCAGCAGCAGCCAGAGCATTTTATTTTTATGGACCGAGGTGCTTCTGTGGGGAAGAAGAGTGGTCAGAAGCTGAGCCTTTTACGTAAAAGATGACTGAAAAACATTAAGGGTGACATTGGTACAACAGAACCTTCATCTTGGACTGCAGGAGGGCAAACTTCAGCCGCTTTAAGAAGCTCTTTTGCAAAGTTCCCTGGGTACCAACCCTCAAGAACCGAGGGGTCCAGGAGGGTTGGAGCTGCTTCAAGCAGGAGCTCTTGAAGGCACAGGAACTGGCGGTTCCCATGTGCCGAAAGATGAGCCCAGGGGAAGGCTCTGGGCCTGGATGAGCAAGCAGCTCCTGGAGGATTGAAGGGGGAAAAAGAGGCTGTGTCACCTTTGGAAGGAGGGGAAGGCTTCTCCAGGTATGTTCAAGGAAGTCGTTAGATTATGTATGGAAAAAATTAGAGAGGCAAAGGCCCAGCTGGAACTGAAGCTGAACACCTCTGTGAGAGACAACAAAAAGCATTGTTACAAATATATCAACACTAAAAAGAAGGGCAAGAAGAACCTGCACTCCTTACTGGACCTGGAGGGGAACACTGTGACTGAAGATGAGGCAAAGGCTGAGGTCCTGAACACCTTCTTTGCCTCAATGTTTAACAGCAAGGCAGGAGGAGTTCAGGACCAGTGGCCTCCTGAGCTGGGTGATGGGGTCAGGGAGCAGTGTGATGCCCTGGAAATCCATGAGGAATTGGTTGGGGACCTGCTGAGCCACTTGGACACTCACAAGTCCATGGGACCGGATGGGATCCACCCTAGGGTGCTGAGAGAGCTGGCAGATGAGCTGCCAAGCCGCTCTCCATCATTTTCCTCCAGTCCTGGCTCACTGGAGAGGTCCCAGATGACTGAAACTGGCCAAGGTGGTCCCCATCCACAAGAAGGGACAGATGGAGGAACCTGGAAACTCCAGGCCTGGCAGCCTGACCTCAGTGACAGGGAAAGTGATGGAGCAGATTATCCTGGGGGCAATAACTGCACCTGAAGGATGGCCAAGGGCTCAGGCCTAGCCAGCATGGATTTAGGAAGGGCAGGTCCTGCCTGACCAACCTGATCTCCTTCTATGATCAGGTGACTGCCTGGTGGACGTGGGGAGGCCTGTGGATGTGGTCTGCCTGGACTTCAGCAAGGCCTTTGACACCGTCCCCCACAGCAAACTCCTGGCTAAGCTGTCAGCTCATGGCTTGGACAGCAACACTCTGTGCTGGGTTAGGAACTGGCTGGAGGCTGAGCCCAGAGAGTGGTGGTGAATGGTGCCACAGCCAGCTGGCAGCCAGGCACCAGTGGCGTCCCCCAGGGATCAGTGCTGGGCCCCACCCTCTTTGACATCTTCATTGATGATCTTGATGAGGGGGTTGAGTCCATCATCAGCACATTTGCAGATGACACCAAATTGGTCGACCAACTGGACAGAGTCCAACAGGATGGCATTTAACAAATCCAAGTGCCAGGTGCTGCACTTTGGCCACAGCAACCCCAGGCAGAGCTACAGGCTGGGGTCAGAGTGGCTGAGAGCTCCCAAACAGAGAAGGACCTGGGGGTGCTGATTGACAGCTGCCTAATCATGAGCCAGCAGTGTGCCCAGGTGGCCAAGAGGGCCAATGGCATCCTGGCCTGCATTAGGAACAGTGTGGCCAGCAGGAGCAGGGAAGTCATTGTGCCCCTGTACTCTGCATTGGTTGGCCACACCTTGAGTCCTGTGTCCAGTTCTGGGCCTCTCAGTTTAGCAGGGACATTAAGACACTTGAACGTGTCCAGAGAAGGGCAACAAGGCTGGGGAGGGGCCTTGAGCACAGCCCTGTGAGGAGAGGCTGAGGGAGCTGGGGTTGTTTAGCCTGGAGAAGCGGAGGCTCAGGGGTGACCTCATTGCTCTCTACAACTACCTGAAAGGTGGTTGTAACCAGGAAGGGGTTGCCTCTTCTCTCTAGCAACCAGTACCGGAACAAGAGGACACAGTCTCAAGCTGTGCCAGGGTAAGTTTAGGCTGGAGGTGAGGATAAAGTTCTTCACTGAGAGAGTTGTTCGCCATTGGGATGTGCTGCCCAGGGAGGTGGTGGAGTCACTGTCCCTGGAGGTGTTCAAGAGGGGATTGGACGTGGGACTTGGTGCCATGGTCTAGTCATGAGGTCTGTGGTGACAGGTTGGACTCGATCTTTGAGGTCTCTTCCCACCTTGGTGATACTGTGAAGCGGAGTAGGATGCTGAAAGAGAGAAAATCCATAGGAATTGGTAGGTGCTAAAAAGAGACAAAACACAACTGAAGCAAGGAGTGACTGGACTGATCTCATCCAAATCTTTAAGCACACTCTGCCTGGATCTTTCAGTGAACTCTTCCCCTCATAATAATAGGCTTTTAATTCAAAAGATAGATTCTTACCGTGTACTAAGCACTGAGAAACTGCTGTGATTAGGCAGAAGTCCTACATGTTTTATACACACCTCTCCACCTGGGAAAGATCCTCACCTCTGGGCTTGGCTGTGTGGCAGCACAGACCCCAGCCAGGTCTATGGCCTCTTCCTCCCTAGCCCTCCCTAGGAGTCCTGTCCTCCTTCCAGTGACTGCAAGCAACCCTGACAATCTCTAGAGAAACACAGCTGAAACCCACAGCCAGAACCATCAGATACCTGCTATGAAAATTATGTTCCAGACAGGGAGAGGAGAGGACTTCTGTGCACCTGGAACAAGCTTTGGAAACACACAGCCTGAATTGGCAGCCAGGCACTCTGCTCTCACAAGAAAAGCCTATATGACTATAAACTGGTCCATATATTCTAACTGGCCCAGTAAAAGCAATTGCTTCCCTTCACAGGCTCCACCTTGCTCAATATGGCCACACCAGAACGACAGAGTTTCATGGCAGGTCTCGCCATACCAGTTTGGAGACTAATTGCTACAGCTAGAGTAAAATAAACTAAGCTGTACAGGAAAAATACTGACACACTCTTAACCACAGTGATATTGCCCTAACACAGACATACAGAGCGAAGAAAATACTTGTGCACTGTGTATTTAACCTGACACATTATAGCTCCACTATATTACCCTGCGCTGTCAAAAGGTAACAGCATTAAATCAAACCCAAATAAAATCTACGGTCTTTTTTACTTCCCAGGACTGTCTTTGGTTTTTTAAGCTTCCTATCCTTGAAACTTATGCCACTGGTACAGCTGAAAAAACAGAAAGATCAGCTGTAAGCAACTAGATAAAGCAGAAAGCTGGCAATGAACTACTGAATTCTCCCTTTGACTAGGTATTTACATCAAACACAAGCTCATAGCCACTTAAGGCTTTAATCTGAAGTGTGACAGTTTAGCATGTCATGAAGACATGAGTAGTCTTACACTAGGCTCTCAGTGCCTACACAGAATACTGAACCAAGCGTCCCATTTACTTCCTAGACATGTATGTACTCAAGCCATCACTGGTTAGAAGCCTCAGTAAGCAGACCTGGAGGGCCATCTGTTGTACAGTGCTGCTGAGCAAAGGACTGGACTTTTTAATTTAACTCTGTCTCCATTTTCCACAGCCAGATGACCAGGATGGCTCTGCACACAAATTCTGTTTATGCCTTCTCTGGTGGCAGAACTGCGTTCCTCATTACACCCTGTCTGCCTCAGCCCCCCTCCTCCTGGCCCACCAGAGTCACCCAGGAGCAGCTGGAGTGAACACTCTTACACCCTTTCCACAGAGCCAAGCACATTTCCAGTGAACAGTCACTTCCACCTCCTTTGAGGAAAACCGGGTTATCTCCTGTGCTTCTCTGCCCAGCATCATCCTCCTGTTGTAGGGTGCTCCAAACCCCCTTCCCCCACCTCCACCTGCGGAGTTCCTTTCCCCCTGAGGGCTTGGGCAGGGAAAGGTCAAAGGCCTCTTCCTCCCACCGGCAGCTAAAGTCCCTCACCTGTATTCACTCGTGGGGCAGCCCGCGTTGGGATCTGGAATAGTGATCGGCTGGGATCTTCAGGCCCAGGATATATTGGCACTGGACACATTGTCTGGTCAAATCTTAGAGTGAACAGAAAAGTGGTCTCGGATGCGTTTTGCATTCACCAGACTCGCGGCGAAAGTGTAAAGTTTTGCCTGCAGCACCCGGACCTGGCTTCTCGTCCGGCCTGCGTCCCCTGGGTTCCTGCTCCCTACCTCCTGCTGGAGCGATCCTGCCTGCCGTAACCTGCGGCTGTTGGCTGGGAACGCGCCAGCAGTGCGGCTGCTCTTGCGCCGCTGGGGCAGTGCTGTCCCACAGGATCTGTCTCATGCGAGCCGTGTCGGGATTTACTTTAACGGGTCCCTCTTCTTTGGATTTATGCCGTAGGATCCACAAATTAGATAATAAAGCGTGCAGTTCTGGAGGCTGCCGCCAAGGAGAGATTCAGGGACCATCTCCAAATTCTTACTCCGCTTTCGTGAGTCAAATCCAGCACCCTCGGCTTTTCCCCAGGGTCCTGGCTTTCCTCTGATTTTACAAGTGGGATAAAGCTATTTTGCAGCTTAGCCTTATCCATTTTCTTAATTCTCTACATTGAACTAAAGCTGCCATAAGCATCCTTGTAGAATTCCTGACCAAACAGAACCTGTAAATAAAACCTAACTAGTCTTGTACATAATTTTGGGGTGGGGTTTTCAAGGAAAATAAAGATGATTGTATTTTTATCATTCCCATCTCATTAAGTATTCCCAATCAAAACACCTCCTGAGTCTCTCTCATAGCTACATGGCTTGGCCTTTTACTTTTCACCCATGGGATGTCACTTGAAGCATGTCCCTCACAAGCCTTGGCAGTGCCCTGCATCCCACTACCAAAGCAACTGAGCAGCTGGGCTTTCACTTCTTGAATACCCATAAAACCAGATGACTGATTTCTAATTAACAGTCTTTAGATCTGGGCATCAGGGGTTTTCAACTGACACCTTCAGGCTATGTCTGCCATTTGCACAAATCTCCATAACCTGTTTACTTCTGGGCTGGGAAAAAAACAACAACAAAACAAACCAAAACAACTATCTAAATGAGAACATGGCAGACAAGAGGAGAAAGAGGGAGAGAGACAGCACTGAGGATTGCACCTTCTGCTTCAATAGCTAAAATATATTTCTGCAAAACTAGTGGAACCAAGGAATAACAAGTGCTACTGAGGGAATGACTCACTAACCTTCTGTCATTGGAGACAAGGTGTAACACAGCACCCAGTTTAAATACTAAATTCTGAGTGAACTACAGAACTAGCAGGGTGGGTTTTTTCTTTTCTAACCCCCTTCAACGCTCCCTGCATCTTAACATTTTATAAGGAAGATGCCAAGAAATAGTATATCCCGAGTCCAAAAAGCCACACTCTTTAGGAAGAAGTATAATGGATCACTTCTTGGAGGAGAAAGTAACTGCAGGTAAACACTCTTGAGTGACAGCAACTGGGTAAAAGAGCACAAAGTAAGATTTTCTTCCTAAGGACTATGCAAAACCATTGCCTAACATATCAGCTCCTGGGCAGATGAGAAGTTGGGCTAGATCTGTCACCTAACAGTTACCCACATGTAAGAGGAACATCTCTGAACCACCTAGTTTTGACACTCCTTTACTGAAAAGTAAATCTGCATGCAGGCTTTTCTTTCCCTCCTGATGTTAACCAACACCAAACTGCAGCAGTTCTTTGGATATTTTAAGTTTTGATTGATGGTTTTAGTAACACATCCTGCTCATATTTTCCTCTGTTCATTCATACTGACAGATCCACTGTGAATAATGTCAAATGCTCCAGAGCATTAGTCTACAGGAACAAGGAACAGAACTTAAGGTTTCCAATTTGTCAGGGACAGTGACCTACTGTTACAAAATTTCAGTAATCTCTGCTTATGATTTTTCTGACAGGTGGGTGATAATTTTTTTTTAACTGAGAATTTCAGGAGTATGTAGCATATATGAAGGATAAGTTCAACCATGGGATCACGAGTCCTTCCTCTCAATTTCACAGCCAAAAAGGACAGAAAAGAAACTGAGACAAAGTTTCTGTAGATAACATTTTCAGCCCATATCTGTTCTGTTCATGTAGTTTGGAGATCTCCCAGATACTTAACTTCAGGACTTGTTCAAATTTGCACAAGAAGAAATCAAATAAGCACATAAAAAGATTAAAGTTTAAGGATACCAGAATACTTTGGTCCCCCCCTTCCCTTCCTCAGCAAGATCCAGAAAAGCACATCCAACTTTCAAACACATCCTAATTGAATACAGTAAATTCTAATGAAAGTATTAAACAACATTAATTTCCATTCTCTTAAAAGTCCATTTCTGTAGAGCATTTTATAAGCACCAGGGTAAATATTTTTTCCTTCTGCAGGAGGACAGAGCAAAACCAGCTCCTGCTGGGCAAGGCAGGGGCAGAGGGCTCAGGCAGGCAGAGTATGGCACCACAGACTCAGCAGCATTTGACAGCAGCTCCCAGCAGCCTCTTAGAAAGTGCCATGTCTGAAGGATACACTCTACCCAGACCTTAATGTCTTCCTCTGACACCTGGCTGGCAGAAACAAAGTGGGAAAAATGTGGAAACTGGAGGGCAGGAAGGATATCTGGGACATGGTGGAAAATAATCCTCATCTGCAGCCAGGGAAGATAAATGATTGCTTCCCTATTCCAAATGCAATGCCCAGTGACTCTGCCTTTGACCCTGTGTCTTAGCTATGTGGTTACTACAAGCACTCTAGGATGAAATGATGTTCACAAAATTAGTCCAAGGAATTTACAAAAAAACTAGACTGAGGCATCTTTTTTTTGTTTAACATACATATCCTTCAAGGAGCAAAGGGAAAATCCAGTTCAGAGTCATGACATAAATGCATTTAGTTTCCATTCAGCTATTAAAGTTTAACATTCTTTTGCTAATTAGCATGATGTAACATCAGACCTACGACTTGATCTAGGAGGCCATGTCCAGCACCGGTACCACACGCACAGTGGTCAACGGCGACACGAGCAGCTTTGCTTACCTCTCCAATGACCCCCAGACATGCTGCTGGAGGAATGGATTCCTCAGACTGCTCCCCAAACTGCAATAGCTTGGCTGGACACCTGATGGAGAAAACACTGTGCACACAAAGCCAGCTCAACGCATGGGTGCCTACATCCCCCTTCACTCTACAGAAACCTGCCAAGAGGCCCCTCAAGGAGAGGGAAAATGCTGTCCTAAATGGTTCACTTTACAAGGGTCTTGTGCTGTTCAGCTTTGCTTTACCAGGGAGACATCACCCTGTGCTCATCCCACCCCACTTCTCCAGCTAGCTGATACCAATGGCTTTCGGCTCCAAGCCCACCCTTACAACCCAAGGGTGGCAAGTGCTCCACGACACTGCCAAAGTGATGCTGCATTCCCCCAAAACTGCTCTTGCCTCAGAAATTTGCAACGGTCATGTAGTTCATCAAATGTTATTTATAAATCAGGTGTTTTAATGAATAATTAGCTATCAGAGTCAACCAGGCTCCAGTACCACCTCCTCCTGGCATACTTACCACTGTCTATATAGTTTGCTCCTTATGCCTGTCATGGATTTACAATGAGGATCTACTGATCACCTACAAACATGACTCTAGCACTGAACATCACCCAGCCACACTAGTTCTTCAGCAGAGTTCCCTGCAAACATCCATATAATTTGTAAATACTAAAATATTCACCATGATTGACAGTTCATCAGAATAAATTTAAAAGAGAAGTTAAGACAAACTGTACAAATTGTAACTCAGATGGTCTGCTACAAATTACCCGCCTTGAAGAATCAGAGGGGCATCTGGGTTTTCCTTCTATAATTTAGCGATGGTAACTGTCAGTTACTTTGGAACTGCTCAACTTTTCTTTATTCCTGTGAAACCGAAACCTTCCTCAACAACTCTGCCCAGCACACAAGGAACATGTGAAGCAGGCGAAGCAGGCAGGGAACTCCGTGACTGACATGAGACACTTGCAGCTGCCAGAGTGGCTGCAAGCATCAGCGTGGTACATTTGAGGGAGACCCCTTTGCTTTGCTGTAAAAAGAAAGGCAGGGATGACTACAAGGCTGCTTCAAAACAGCACCGAGGAAGTTTCTGGCATCATCGCTCAATTGCGGAGAAAAATCAGTGGAAACTAAAAGGAGGAACCCAAAGATAATCCAATCGCAGTCAAGAGCTTTCCGAAACGCTCCCTTTTATCCCCCGACAGCTCGGGGAAGCGACGCAACCTGTTCCCAAACCGCGAAGAAAGCGGGTTCTTGCCGGGAGAGCGGCAGCCACCCCCGCAACGGCATATCATCCTTCTTCTCCGCTTGATTTCCACCCAGCCTTGGGGCCACCACAGCGGCAACAGGCGGATGTAGTCCCCCCGCCCACGCCGGGGCGCGCCCCGTCCCATACAGCCGCGGGCAGAAATGCTGAATCACGAAGACGCCGGACCGGAGGCGTCGGTACGAGAAGTGTCCCTGACCTCGCAACGAGGGGCTGGACGCGTCCCTCAGCTTGGCTGGCCCGGGCAACGGCTCCGCGAAAGCGGCTGCCAGCGACGCCACCAGGTCCGCTGCGGCGCCGGCCACTTACTTGAAGGTGAGGACGCAGAGGGGCCGGTAGGACTTGTGGCTCGTGTTCTCGGCCATCCGCTTGCCCCAGAAGTCGTTGGCGAAGGCGGCCGCCACTGGGGTTGCCGCCCGCACATCGGGGTTGTTCACGATGGCCCAGACGTCGTCGTGCACGAACTCGCCCCACAAGGAATTGCGGTAGCAGAGGGCAGACAGCACCGCCAACACCAGCACAGCCAACGCCAGCACTGCCGCCCCGCCGCGCCGCCCGCCCGCCGCCGGGTAGGGGGGCGGCGCGGCTCGGTCCCGGCTGCGGGAGCCCAGTGTACAGCCTATCACCATGTCGCGGGGCGCCGCGCCGGCTGTCCCGGCCCCGGGTCCGCCGCCGCGTCGGTACGGGAAGGCGGCGGCGCCCGCATGGTGCAGAGCGGGCAGCAAGACCGCCGCTGGCCACTTGCGCTCTGCTGAGGTAAAGCTTGCTCGGTTGCAAATAAACTGCGGCCGCCTCCCCACGCCATCCCTCCTCCCCCTCTTCCTCCTCCTCCTCCCCCCTCCCCCTTCCGTGCACGCATGCTCCTTGCCGCGCTGTCACCCTGCCGCCACCTCAGCTTGCTGGCGGGGTGGGCTCTGCCCGAGGTGGCCCCCCCGCTACAGCGGGGAGGGAGCCGCGCAGCTCCCACGCGAGCCTGTGCTGCCCGCGGGAGGGGTGCGCTGCGCGTCTGAGGTCGGAACCCTGGTGCGGCGGGTCGCCCCTGTCACTCGCAGGAGAAAGCTGCAAGGCTGGCTTAGTGCCGGGGCCTCCTCATCCGTCCCGCCACGGGCAACCCCCTCCAGAGCTAGTCATGCTTGCCCTTAGGCGATGCTCACCGCGGGGGTAGGAATGTCCCAGGCGACTCCACCGCACCCACGCTACTCCATAGCACCCCCAGCACGCGTGCCGATCCAAGGTATCGATGCTGCTGCACCGTTTCCTCTTTCCTTCAACAGTGGTCCACAACATCCTTTGCAGCATCGTCTGTGTCAAACTGTCCTGCAGCCTGCCCTGCTGGCAGGGAAAGCGTTTTGGTGCCATGGAACTTGCTTTCTCTACTGTGTTCCATCCCATGTCCCTCTTCCAAAATCACCTGGGAACTACGTGCCTTCTCCAAAGCATTATTCCGATGACCGCAGCACATCCATCCCCTCCCACATGCAGCCTTTCTTCTGTCGTTGACAACTCCCGATAACGTTCACTTAAGGAAAGGCCATCATTTGCTCAGCCACGTATAAAAGGTATGTGGCCAGGGCTTTTCCAGATAACAGGAAAACAAGAACGCTGTTAATGCTTTTTACCATTTAAATAAAACCTCCTCCTTACAACAAAACAAAGAACACTTCATGGCAAAGAAGCATAGATTCACTTAGGTGAATGAACATACTGGACACACTTTAAATATGTTCTTCAAAAAGAAATACACTGAGCATGGTTTGCCACCACCAATCAGCCTGTGCAGTTCCAGGCTGTTCTGTCTGCATGCCTGCCTGCATGTGGGAAGAAGGCAGAAGAAGCCATGAAGTGTTCATGCAGACTATCCAGTGTAAGCCTTCTCCAGGAATGGTTTTTCCCCTCCACATGTTTGGCACTTTGAGTGATCTAAAGGAGGCAGAACAGGCTTTTCAGATGCACTTTTGTCATAGCTACTAAAAACACAGTTAACTCCAACTAGGACAGTGGGACAGAAGGAAACTCCACCAGAAGTAGGGCTATCACTCAAACTTTCCCTTCAAGTGGCTGATGACATTTTGTCAGTCAGCTCCTTGGACCTTTCCCCAGCATGGGAGGCTGTTTGTTGTGGTGTGTTGCTATTGATTTCCACCAAAGTTTTGAAGCTTAGGCGCATAAAGTTAGACTCCAACATCTGTGCCTGGGTACAGAAACAGCCTGGTATCCAGAGGCACTGAAGTACCAAATCCCACAAGTGCCCAGCAGCTCTGGAAACAAAATCAATATTGCAGACATGCCTAAAAGGTGGAACCAGGACTTTTTATGACACAAATTAAAACAGTGACAGTTACTGGGAGGTGGGATGAGGGGAATGATGCATTTGCAATACTGATGAAAGCTGTGTAAGATTTAAAAGTTGGAATTGCCTTACAGTAGATGCCAGTTAATATTTTAAATCTTAAATTACTTCACCAAACAAAATATGCAGTCCTCTGTGGGATTGCTAAAGGTCTAGCTGTCCTTTGGGGTAGATGTACCACTTGTGAGCAAAGCTAGGCAGCCTAAAGAGGGGGCCAGCAGCACTGCTGATGTGATCCAAACAAATTCAACTCACCCAGCAGCCCAGATGGGCCTTGACAGGCTGCTCCTCCCAACAATATCCCCTGGATCTATGGTACAGCCGTGAACTAAGGGCCACACAACCTTTCTTGCTGATGTCTTTCGGCCTTCTGTCCTCCTCTATTACAGGTAAGAGGGCAGCCTGCCGATAGCTCACTTCTGCCACAAATGAGGACCCAGGGCTACCATCAGGAAATCTGGTCTTGTGGCAGGGGACAGGTGTCTCTACTTGTTGTCCCAGCATGTCCCAGCATCCACCCACAGAACTGAACTGGTTCCCCACATAAAGCTCACCAAAAAAGCAGAGTTCCAAACTGGTAAGTTATAAAAAGGTGATAAAATACAATTTTCTAATCAAGGGGTTTATTGTCAGTATCTTATGACAGTAACATACACAGCCATATAACATCACATAATAAAAAATACGTGCTACAGAATAAATGTCACTGCATCTGTGATTTCCCATTCACTTGCATAATCCCCTAGCTTGCCATGGAGGAAGACCTGTTTCTTCATACAACAACTGCTGAAATAATAAGCATGTAGTCTTCTCTTTTCAGTCCACAAATGGAAACTTCTCAGGCAGCTGCCACTGTGATAGACTGAATTCGATATGTTGCCTATTGCAAGAAATCCTGACAACCTATAAAGAAAGTAATTGCAGAAAGGCAGAAATCAGAGAGCAGGAGAACACACATTGAGCACTGTTGGCTCTTAATTCTGTACAGACATAAGCAAGCATATATAGAGAGGCACAGGAAAGAGAGAGAAAGAAGCAAATCCAGCTGTAGGATGGTTTGCTCCAAAGCTGCTTTGTCACTTCCAAAAATGTCTGGTCTAGTAAAATGTATTTCCTCCTTTTGCAAGCCTTGATTCTTTCTCTGCCTAAACAGGCCATGTCATCACTTCTGAAATGTGAAGGCAAACTGCTTCTCAGAAAAGCCTAGCTGAGTTCTTGAATCACATGTGTGGTTGAAGCACTTCAGCTATTTGGCTGCCTACTTGTATTTGAATCACAAGCTTCATGCCAGCTGTGTAGAAAGACTGCTAACAAATAGCTGTTAAAACTAGAGACCTTGAAGCTAGTTACCTACCATGCTCAAAAAACAGCCTAGCGTTGCACTGAATTTAGGGAGTAGAATCTGAAGCAATGGTCAGCTGATAGAAGGAAAAGTTTTTGCTCTTGTGGGCCACAAACCCTGTGAGCCAACTGCAATTATGTAGAAGAGAAAAAAGTATTTAGCTAATTACCAACGGCCATTGTGACTCAGGAAAGCACACAACTACCTGTTTATGACAGCGGGTAAACGTTGCAAGAGAGTCTTTTGTCTCCTCTCTGGACTTAGATAAGAGACGCGCAATAGTTTGCCTTTTGTCTAACACCTGTCTGAGCCTTGCTCAGGGATGTGTGTTCCCTGGCATTTCCTCAGCAGCCAACCACGATTCTGTAACTGTCGCACGGACACATCTAATTACCAATCACAAGGAGCCTTCTTAACATGTTAGCCTATATGAAGAAATGACTTTGTACAATAAAGTAGACACTTTCCTTGCATCAAGCTTCATCTCCATCTCTCAATCGTGGTAGCCTAGCTGTACTAATTGAGCAGAGCTCATTACTTCTGAAGGAAAGCTTAGCCTTCACTCAAGAGTAACACATATGGTAGGGTATACAAGACAGTAGATGCATTTGAACAGTTACATTTCACAGGCTTGAGCACCGATTGATCTGTTGTTATCTGAAGAAAATGGCAAGCACTCAAAGGCAGGCAGAAACTGCCAAAGTTTGGGGTTTCAAGCCTTACTGTGGAGTTCTGAAGAGCTTAGCTTCACACTTACTGATTAAACTGTAAGAATGCAGTGAATAAAAGTTAAATGTCCATATGGTCATAGCTAGAGGTAAATGTCAAAAGTAGCACATGTAAATAGTTCCTCGCTGTCTGAACAAATAATTTTACATTTAAAGTCACTTGGTAGCTAGTACAATTGATTACTGCTTGGAGTCAGTTACTGAATTATCTTGCAATTAATTTCAGTAGCCCCAGGATGAATCTCTGTCTCTACCATGCATAAAATCCTTGGCTGATATAGATGTTCATACAGTTAATAAATAAATTATCATTTTAAAAAAGAAAGAAAAGAATCATCTCCCAGGTTCTGGCAGCTGTTAAGAGGAAATTGTCGCTCTGAAGGAATGTTGCAAAACTGGAAAACAAGTTTGGTGTATTTAATCCGGTGTGCCCTCTGCAATGTTGGGATAGTTTGGAGAGATGCAGAGCAATTCATGCGATCCAGAACCCCTTCAAAGAGTTCAGTGCAGGCATCATCCTGTTTAGCCCAGTAGGATTTTGGAGTTACCAGGAGCACTGAAATGATGCAGTGAAAGACTGCACTGGTCTGGAAAAATCCTGATTATGATGCTTTTAGGTCTTTGTGTACTACAGAAAGTTTCTCTTTGGTGAATTCTTCCTAAAGCCCAGTAAAAGTTCCCACTTTCAGCTGCGGCCAAGAGCCAAGAAGTACTATGATCATGAGAAGCTTCTTGCTCTTAGCACCCCCTGGTCCTGTGATCGTTAGAATATAAAGCAATCCAGTAACCTCAGGATGATCTGTCTTTCAAGTTCAGCCCATGAATGCTTAATAAATCTTTTCCCTGTGGCACTCATGGTGTATGCTGAACATTAGCCCTGAAAATCCAAACCCCTTAGTTTTCACAAAGTAGTATAAACAAGAAGACATCACATGGTAAATCACTGCTTGGTGGCTCCCCATGGACAAACATTTCCCATCCATGACACTGAATCCTCCATGACCCATTTGTCACCTGTTTCAAATGTCTGTGTAAAATTACAGATTTCAAGCTGAAAAAAAAAGCTTGTTACTGGATTAGAGGGGATCTTTTTTTCAGCTTATACAACAAATACATTTCCTGCCTTTGAAGAGACCCAGGCTAAGCCTCAGTCTATGGGCAGAATTGCACAAGGGTTTTTGAATTCCCGTGGTGGGCGGAACATCCACAATTCAACAACAGAGAGGCTACCAACACACAGCACAGAATGCCTTGGGGTTGGCAGTTTAAAGGCCAGGGACAATACAAAGGTGAGACAAGTCCCAGTAATGAGAAGGACAGATTCTTCACCTACAGAGTGGAGACAGAATACAGCATAGGCTGCCAAAGTTGTCCACTCCAGTGGACTCACTCATCAGCTGAGGGCATTAGTACTTCCCAATTTTGCATGCATGATTTGGGTGTGCAGGAGACAAAGCATTTTTCTTTCAGCATTGAGCATGTATCTGCATTTTTCCTCATCTAGGAGCACTGCATAATCTTCCCAAAGCCAAAGAGTTCTCAGTCTCGCTCATACATGAAAAATCTTTTATTTATTGCAGCAGAGCAAGGAAACAGTGCAGCCTATAGGGCTTGAATCATAAGACTAACATTCATCTAGTTAACGCTGATAAAGTACAAGACATCTTAAACTGGATTTATATGTACTTCATGAAAATCAGCTAATGGTTCAGAACCACTGAAATTAAAAAGAGAAAAACCAGCTCAGGACAGACCCATTCCTACATGAGCAAATGAAGTGATTCTTTGATGACCCAACATATTTTCCACTAACTATACATAGGTCTGGACTACGTTTTGACTCTACCTGAAACATTGTTTCTGAATGCAAGCAGTTCAGAAGGGGAGTGGAGCTGAGAAATGGACATCAGTAAGTTAGACATCATCTGCTTCCTAAAAGGTGGCGCCAAGGGACGTACAAACTGTCACACATCTGTAAAGTTGGATGTTGAGTTGCTGGGGCAGCATAAGAAAGAGATTTGAGCATAGAATTCTGATCAATATTTAGTGTTTTGGATTCACTTTCTTTCTGCAGGGAGGCATTGGATTTAGAAGAAGAATCTGATTTTGACAAGACAAAGGAGGCTTTTTCAGCTTGGAGTGATCTATATCAGTTTAATTTGACCCTACACTTTATCATTCAGAATTGGCTGTGCATTCCTCAATGTAATTGTCCCTTGGAAGTGTATATGTCAAAATAAGAACAGATATTAAAGACCCCAAGTGTGTTCCCTATTCCGTTCAGTTGGTTCTGGTTTCTGGGCATCTCTGAGCTGGAACTCAGTAGCAGTTCTCTCCAAAAAGTAACTGATTTCTCTGTCAGATCTTCCTGCATCCTTTGTTTCAACTGAATTGTAGTCACTGCAAAGAGTATGGTAAAATCAAGCAGTTGGATAAAATCAGGAAATCTCTACATTTACTCCCTGGTTACCAAGCAAGCATGATTTCATTATGGTGAAGTAGAAACCAGGGGTTACAGTTCTTGTACATTTTTCATAGTTGTGTTTAAGATGGAAAAAATACAATTAACAATTCTGCACTGAACCCAGTCAAGACTTTTCTCTATATAATGATAATATTAATAACTGTGTGGAATGAATTTTAGCAAAAATATTAAAATCTATGTTGTAGAATAAGCCACACGGACTTGTTGTGACTTAAGGAGAGGGAATGGTTCCATCAGAGCTATTGAGTAAGGAAGATGACTTTTTCTTTTAGCTGATTTATTTAGATTTTCTTTTTACAAGCAGTTTTAATTTGCAGTGCTTTCTAATGTTTGTGCTGAACTGCAGATAAAGCCACTGCTTCTTTTCACTAGTCCTCTCACACCAAGCTGTGCTGAGGATCTCTAGCTGTGTTAAAGCAAAAAGAAAATGTTGAGTGTGGCTCCAACCACCTAAGGCAGCAGTGCTGCACTAGCAGGAAAGCTGTCACACAGGCCTGCTTACCCCTGCAAACATCGCTGTGTGCCAGCTGCTGTCTTCCCAAAACGTTTCAGAAGTTAACAGGTAGCCAATAGATCAGTTAAAAGCCAAAGCTATCAACCCTTGTGCAGATCCTCAAAGGAAACGGTTTGGAATCCTGCTTCAGAAGGGCAGCACCAGGATGAAGCAGGATGGAGAAGGCGACCGCTGAGATGATTGGTGTAGCTTTTGACTGCTCCATTTTCCCTCTCCACTGTCTCCATAAACCATGCATCTGCATGAGCCTCAAACTGGTGATAGGATAAATTGGACCCTCTCCAGCGTCCTTTACTCTTCAGCACTTAAGGAAATGTTCATAAAAATATTAAGCCTATTGTGAAGGACACTGATGATGCATGTGTGGAGGCACTGGAAGGAGCAGAAGTGCTGGGAGAATAGCAGGTGCAGACAGCACCTAGGTCATTATACAGACCTTAGCAAGACCTCCCTACCTACACTGAAGACAAGCCTATATGCAGAGTAAAAGAGAGGACAGACTACAAAGCAAGACCTTGAAGAAGTTATACAAGGACAAAACAACAACAACAACAAACCCAGCAGGTTTAGAGCCATCAAACACCCAGATCTGCTGGAGGGTAGAGAGGCTCTGCAGAGGGACCTCGACAGGCTGGGCAGATGGGCAGAGTCCAACGGCATGAGATTTAACACATCCAAGTGCCGGGTTCTGCACATTGGCCACAGCAACCCCATGCAGCGCTACAGGCTGGGGTCAGAGTGGCTGGAGAGCAGTCAGGCTGAGAGGGACCTGGGGGTGCTGGTCGACGGTAGACTGAACATGAGCCTGCAGTGTGCCCAGGCAGCTAAGAGGGCCAATGGCATCCTGGCCTGCATCAGGAACAGTGTGGCCAGCAGGAGCAGGGAGGTCATTCTGCCCCTGTACACTGCACTGGTTAGGCCGCACCTCGAGTACTGTGTCCAGTTCTGGGCCCCTCAGTTTAGGAAGGATGTTGACTTGCTGGAACAAGTCCAGAGAAGAGCAACAAAGTTGGTGAGGGGTTTGGAACATAAGCCCTACGAGGAGAGGCTGAGGGAGCTGGGGTTGCTTAGCCTGGAGAAGAGGAGACTCAGGGGTGACCTTATTACTCTCTACAACTACCTGAAGGGAGGTTGTAGACAGACGGATGTTGGTCTCTTCTCCCAGGCAAGCAGTACCAGAACAAGAGGACATAGTCTCAGGCTGCGCCAGGGGAGATACAGGCTGGATGTTAGAAAAAAGTTCTATACAGAAAGAGTGATTGCACATTGGAATGGGCTGCCTGGGGAGGTGGTGGAGTCACCATCACTGGAGGTTTTTAGGAGAAGACTTGACAGGGTGCTTGGTGCTGTGGGTTAGTTGCTTGGGCGGAGTTGGATTGGTTGATGGGTTGGACGCGATGATCTTGAAGGTCTCTTCCAACCTGGTTTATTCTATGTATTCTATGTATTCTAAAACTGTGAAAACAAAACAGAACACCAAATACCAAACTCAATCCTAATCCAGGCACAGGACAGGAGGGTGCACAGGCAGTTTTCCTCACCTTTCTTGCCCTTATCAGCTGGCATGGAGCTTTGCTACATTGTTACTGCAATGCTGCAAAATTACTTTTAGGGGTACAGACCTGGCAGCGTCACAGTTCTGAGCCGTAAGGGCACCTCTTGTACACATGAGGGCAAACTCTTTGCTTGCCTGAAATGCTCTGCGGTGACACCCAGAGGACTTTTCAGAATCTGGAAACAGCCTCTCTCTCCACCGAGATGAGTCTCTCTGGCTTTCTTACACCCATCACTCCCTTCCTTGGGAAAAGATGGAGGGAAAAATATTAATTACCTGAGAGTCAACATAATTGTGTCACTACTGCTTAAAAGATCTATTGATACAAAAGGTAAACGCATACCAAGTTTACCCTGAATAGTTTTCTAACAGAAAGGACTGGAAGGGAGCCTAAAGAAAAACTCAGGCATAGCCCAACTTCAAAGAAATGCTGCAGAGATACAGTTTCTAATTTGGGTCTATTTCTAGTTCATAGAATCATAGAATTGTCAGGGTTGGAAGGGACCTCAAGGATCATGCAGTTCCAACCCCCCCTGCCATGGCCAGGGACACCTCACATTGGAGCAGATTGCTCAGAGACACGTCCAGCCTGGCCTTAAAAATCTCCAAGCATGAGGCTTCCACCACCTCCCTGGGCAACCTGTGCCAGTCTTTCACGACCCTCATGGGGCCCAACTTCTTCCTAACATCCAATCTGAATCTACCCATTTCTATTTTTTTTCCATTCCCCCCAGTCCTATCCCTCCCTGACACCCTAAAAAGTCCCTCCCCAGCTTTCTTGTAGCCCCCTTCAGATCCTGAAAGGCCACAAGAAGGTCTCCTCAGAGCCTTCTCTTCTCCAGACTGAACTCTCTCAGTCTGTCTCCATAGCAGAGCAGCTCCAGCCCTCTGCTCATCCTCGTGGTCCTTCTCTGGACACCTTCCAGCGCCTCCAGATCCTTCCTGGAGCAGAGGCTCCAAAACTGGACACAGAGGTCCAGCTGTGGTCTCAGCAGAGTGGAGCAGAGGGGAAGAATCATCTCCCTTGCCCTGCTGGCCAAACTTCTCTTGCTGCAGCCCAGGCTCTGCTTGGCTCTCTGGGCTGCAAGTGCTCACTGCTGGCTCCTGTTGAGCTGCTTCTCCCCCAGTACCCACAAGTCCTTTTCTTCAGGGCTGCTCTCAAGCCAGTCCTTGCCCAGACTATATCAGTGCCTGGGATTGCCCTGATCCACATACAGGACCTTTCATAGAATTAGAATTACATAGAATAAACCAGGTTGGAAGAGACCTTCAAAATCATCGTGTCCAACCCATCAGCCAATCCAACCCACCTAATCAACTAAACCATAGAATATACATAGAATAAACCAAGTTGGAAGAGACCTTCAAGATCATCACGTCCAACCCATCAACCAATCCAACACCACCCAAACAACTAACCCACGGCACCAAGCACCCCATCAAGTCTTCTCCTGAAAACCTCCAGTGATGGCGAATCCACCACCTCCCCAGGCAGCCCATTCCAATGGGCAATCACTCTTTCTGTATAGAACCTTTTCCTAACATCTAGCCTGAACCTCCCCTGGCGCAGCCTGAGACTGTGTCCTCTTGTTCTGGTACTGGCCGCCTGGGAGAAGAGACCAACATCCGTCTGTCTACAACCTCCCTTCAGGTAGTTGTAGAGAGTAATAAGGTCACCCCCGAGTCTCCTCTTCTCCAGGCTAAGCAACCCCAGCTCCCTCAGCCTCTCCTCACAGGGCTGTGTTCTAAACCCCTCACCAACTTTGTTGCTCTTCTCTGGACTCGTTCCAGCAAGTCAACCTCCTTCCTAAACTGAGTGGCCCAGAACTGGACATAGTACACGAGGTGCGGCCTAACCAGTGCAGTGTACAGGGGCAGAATGACCTCCCTGCTCCTGCTGGCCACACTGTTCCTGATGCAGGCCAGGATGCCATTGGCCCTCTTGGCTGCCTGGGCACACTGGAGGCTCATGTTCAGCCTACCATCAACCAACACCCCCAGGTCCCTCTCTGCCTGGCTGCTCTCCAGCCACTCTGACCCCAGCCTGTAGCTCTGCATGGGGTTGCTGTGGCCAATGTGCAGAACCCGGCACTTGGATGTGTTAAATCTCCTGCCGTTGGACTCTGCCCATCTGTCCAGCCTGTCGAGGTCCCTCTGCAGAGCCTCTCTACCCTCCAGCAGATCAACTCCTGCCCCCAGCTTGGTGTCGTCAGCAAATTTACTGATGATGGACTCAATGCCCTCGTCCAGATCATCAATAAAGATGTTCAAGAGCATGGGGCCCAGCACTGATCCCTGGGGCACACCACTGGTGACTGGCTGCCAGCTGGCTGTGGCACCATTCACCACCACTCTCTGGGCTCAGCCCTCCAGCCAGTTCCTAACCCATCGCAGTGTGCTCCCATCCAAGCCATGGGCTGACAGCTTGGCCAGGCGTTTGCTATGGAGAACGGTGTCAAAGGCCTTGCTGAGGTCCAGGTAGAGTACATCCACAGCCTGCCCCACATCCACCAGTCAGGTCACCTGATCATAGAAGGAAATCAGCTTGGTCAGGCAGGACCTGCCCTTCCTAAACCCATGCTGGCTGGGCCTGATCCCTTGGCCATCCTCTAAGTGCTGTATGATTGCACTCAGGATGACCTGTTCCATAATCTTGCCTGGCACTGAGGTCAGGCTGACAGGCCTGGAATTCCCTGGCTCATCCAACCGGCCCTTCTTGTGGATGGGCACCACGTTGGCCAGCTTCCAGTCTTCTGGGACCTCTCCAGTGATCCAGGACTGCTGGAAAATGATGGATAGTGGTTTGGCCAGCTCATCTGCCAGCTCTCTCAGCACCCTAGGATGGATCCCATCTGGTCCCATGGACTTGTGGGGGTCTAAGCTGCTGAGGAGAGCTCCTATCACTTGCTCATGGAACACAGTGAAACTATGCAGCTCCCTGGCTCCTTCTGCCAGCTCTGCAGGCCAGCTGTCTGGTAGACGTTCTTTCCCACTAGTAAAAATTGAGGTAAAGAAGGTGTTAAGTACCTCTGCCTTTTCCTCATCCTGTGGTAGAACATTTCCCTCCATGTCAACCAAGGAGTGGAGGTTGTCCCTGCCATTCCTTTTGCTATTAATATATTTATAGGACTTTTTGTTGTCCTTCACATCAGAGGCCAGTTTAAGTTCCAAATGTGCTTTTGCCTCCCTAATTTTCCTCCTACATGCCATAGCAACATCTTTAAACATTCCATGGGTTGCCTCCCCTTTCTTCCAAAGATGATACACCCTCTTTTTTTCCCTTAGTTCTGTTAAAAGTTCATTACCCAACCAGGCTGGCCGTCTGCCCCAGCGGCTCATCTTCCGGCACACTGGCACAGCCTGCTCCTGAGCTTTCATCAGTTCTTTCTTGAAGCAGGTCCAGCCCTCCTGGACCCCTTTATTTTTAAGGGCTTTCTCCCAAGGAACCCTCTGAATTATTTCCTTGAGCAACCTGAAGTCCGCCCTCTGGAAGTCCAGAGTGGAGGTCTTCTTGCTGCCCCTCTTAGTTTGACCAAATACCGAAAATTCAATTATCTTGTGGTCGCTGGCCCCTAAACAGCCTCTGACCACCACATCCCCACCAGCCCTTCCCTGTTGGTGAAGAGGAGGTCAAGCATAGCCTTGCCCCTGGTAGGCTCACGCAGCACCTGGGATAAGAAGCTGTCCTCCATGCACTCTAAGAACCTCCTAGACTGTCTCTTCTCTGCTGTGTTGAGATCCCAGCAGATGTCAGGCAGGTTGAAGTCGCCCATAAGGACAAGGTCAGGAGATCTTGAGACAGCCTTAAGCTGTCTATAGAATGCTTCGTCAACATCATCCTCCTGGTTGGGTGGTCTATAACAGACTCCAAACAGGATGTCTGCCCTACTGGTCTTCCCTCTAATTCTTGCCCACAAGCATTCAACCTGATCGTCCCTAATCTCTAGCTCAATGGCATCTAGTGCCTCCCTGATGTACAGGGCCACCCCTCCACCCCTTCTTCCTTGTCTATCTCTCCTGAAGAGCCTGTAGCCATCATTTGCAGCACTCCAGTCATGTGAGCTATCCCACCACGTCTCTGTGATGGCAACTATGTCATGGCACCAAGCACCCCATCAAGCACCCCATCAAGTCTCCTCCTGAACACCCTCAATGATGGTGACTCCACCACCTCCCCAGGCAGCCCATTCCAATGGGCAATCACTCTCTCTGTATAGAACTTCCTCCTAACATCCAACCTAAACCTCCCCTGGTGCAACCTGAAACTGTGTCCTCTTGTTCACTTGGTCTTGTTGAACCTCATGAGGCTGTCATGGGCCCAACCTGTCCAGGTCCCTCTGGATGGATCCTTCCCTCCAGCCGTCTGCTGCACCACACAGCTTGGTGTCATCAGCAAACCTGCTGAGGGTGCACTCAGTGCCACTGTCCATGGCACCAACAAAGATGTTAAACCAGACTGGTCCCAGGACTGATCCCTGAGGGACTCCACTTGTCCCTGGCCTCCACTTGGCCATGGACTATTGACAGCCACCCTTTGGGTGCATCCCTTAAGCCAGTTCTGTAGGCACTGAATGCTCCATCCATGGGACCCATCCTGCACCAGCCTGGAGACCAGGATGCGGTGCAGGACAGTGTCAAAGCCTTTGCTCAGGTCCAGGGGATGACATCAGCTGCTTGACCATTGTGAGAAATTGTTTTTAATATTTGGCTTTCGCAAGGGGAATTACTGGGGAGCATGGGGTTCGGTCGTTGGGCTGATTGGTTGGTGATGGTCTGTATTGTGTGGGGCATTGGGAGAGAAAGGTGAGGCGCCAACAGGTCTAAAGACTGGCCAGGTCAAAAGTACAGGTTTTGTCTCAGTCCTGATGGAGAGGGGTGGGAGCGTGCTGAGGGATAGATGAATATGTACGTTTTAATATATGAATGTGTATGCTTGCCGTCTATATAAGTTCAACTCGTGTTGTTAGGGTGTGCCTCTAGCAAACTCGCTATGTGCCCAGCACTGTGTTGCCTTTATTTTATAATAAACTGGTTATAAATTTCAGCACACCAATTTCTAACAAACCAATTCAGATTTTGAGAACTACCCCTGGGAAGAGGTTCTTTAAAATGCAGAGGAATGTCTGAGCCACTGGAACTAACTGACCCCATTGCTGTAACCCATCCAGGGAGATCCTCTAGCATCTTTTCCTCCATTATCATTTTTGCCTTATCCCTATCCTGCGTATTGTGCTTCCAATACACTAATTGTAACCCCAGAGGACTGTCTGGGGGTATATCCCTGGGTACCCTTGTTGCTCCCATGTTTCCCAGGGCTGGTCTATACCCGACCCCTGCCCCTTTTTTTCAAGGTCTATTCTTTCCAACCGCTCACCAGCCAAGTCCCTCGCAGGCCCATGCACATACTCACCAACCTCAATTCCCACCCAGCTGAACAATGCTTACAGCCCTTTTTTTGTCCAGATCCTGTGCACAAGAATTACAGGCATCCATGGTAACCAGGAGCTTCTTCCCTTTGCCTTTATCTTATAATGTTGGCTGGATCATTCACCAGTGTTCCAAGAGGCTTCCAGGGTCCTCCTTCTGGGCCACTGAAATCAGCATGGGCGCTCCCCCTTTGGAAGGGTCTCGAAAGCCGTTGCAGACAGGGTAATCACATCGGGGTCACCAAATTTTGAGAAACCAGCTCACTGCTAAATTTTAAATACAACCAGTTTATCATAAAATAAAGGCAAAACAACGCTGGGCGCAGAGCAGGTTTGCTAGAGGCACCATAACAACACCAGTTGAACTTATATAGACGTCAAACATAGGTATTCATACATATTCATACCTTTCCCCAGTAGTTCCCACCCTTCTCCATCAGGGCTGGGACAAAACCTGTGCTTTTGACCTGGCCAGTCTTCAGACATGTCAGCGCCTCAACTTTCTCCCCACACAATAAAGACCACAATCAACCAATCAGCCCAAAGATCAAACCTCACGGTCCCCAGCATTTCCCCTTGCGAAAGCCAAATATTAAAAACAATTTCTCACAAGAATCATATCACAAATACACAAATGGTATCTTCTGGTCTGATCAAGTCTCAGGGAAAGATTTCCTCCCTTTGAGACAAAAGGTTTCAGCAAAGTCTCAGGCTGCAGGGATTTGTAGGCAAGTCAGTACCAGAAGTCCAAGCTGCTGACTACTGACAATGTCCCTGCCCCAGACAGACATGGGTTTGCAGCTCGCTCTGTGGGTAGTGAGCCACTTGGAACAGAAAGGCCTGAATGCCTCTGGAACACATTGGACCCTCTGCTTCTGGCACATCCATACTTGCAACTGGTGACTCTTCCTGGCAAAACACCCTGCAATCCTGACTTTGACAATCAATAGGAAGATGGAAATTTCAGTCTAAATGAAATCACCTCCAAACCTGATTTGTTTATGTCCAGGCCAAACAACTGGCTTATTATCCATTCCTCCACATTTGCATCTGTGAGAGACTAAAGCTTGTCCCTCCTTGTGTGACTCAACAAAGATAAAATCACTTGCTGCTTGCCCAGACAATGTGTTGTTGGGCAGAGCCACTGGAAAGAAGGTGCAAAGATCATGGAGGAATCCTGTCTACCAATCCTGGATGCAAATCGCCTTGCGATTGCATCATGATAACACTGGACTGCAGCTGGCCTACAACAATGGCCCAAGGACCCAGCCACCACACCTTCAGGACAAGACCATTTCCAGCTATCAGATACCCCCAGGAAGGGGGGATGGCAAGACAATGGACTCACCACCTGTTTCCTGATGTGTAATGAGTGTGTAGTCAGGTAGATGGAGAAGGGGAAGGTGGAGCCCCCCCCCCCCCCCCTCCATCTAGACCCCTGCCCAAACACACAGAAATGCACAGAAAGATTTCCTGGGGAACGATACCTGGATATTTACCTAAGGAGGATTTCTTGGACCCTGAATTCCTGAGGCACAATACTTGGACACATACCTAAGGACTAAAAACTGTATAAAAGCCTGCCACTACTGGCTTGGAAGAAGAAAAACACAGAAGAAGGACCATGCCGCTGAGAAGGAAGGAAAAGCCCGGGACAATGCTGCTCCAGAGAAAAAGAGGCCCTGGAGCCTGGAAGAAGCAGACTGAACCCTCTCTCCATGTCCTAAATCTTGCCTGCTGCCACTCATGGAGCTGAAGAGGCTGCCCAGAGGACCACATCTCTTCTCGAGCCAAAGCCACAGCACCCTTTCTCTACAGACCCAGGCTGCCCAGAGGACCACATCTCTTCTCCAGCCAAAGCCTCAGCACCGTTTCTCTACAAACCCAGCATCTCCTGCAGCATCTTTCCTCCACAGACTCAAACTGTCTGGGGGGGGAGGTGAGTGGTGTGGTAATATAATTCCTTTCCTCTTCTCTCCCTCTTCTCTCTCTCCCTCTCTATTTTCTCCCTCTCCCCTTCTTATTTCCATTTTATTTATGTAATAAACAGTCTAGCTGTTGATATTTTGGCCTTATTTGTGCCTCTAATTTCACAACACAGGAATATTCAAAAGAACTGAGTCTCTTTCCCTCTCCAGACCGAGACAGCATCCAAGATGGGTTTTTATGTTTCTCAGATGGAATTGAGTAGTTTCTGATATTTAAGTGGTCGGATATAATCAATACACACTCAAGAACAAGAGGTGAATCATCTGTATCCTCATTATTGTCACAACATCTATACTGTAGTGATCAGAGAATCCTAGAATGGTTTCATCTGGAAAAGCCCTTTCAGATCATCCAGTCAACCATTCCCAAGGCCTTCAGCACCTCCAAAACCTGGGGATCCTGTTCCAGTGCTTGAGAACCCTTTCAGGGAAGAGGTTTCTTCTAATAGTCAACCTAAACCTCCCCTGTGTTATGGTTATCAATAAGCAATACCCAAGATGGGATTATAAAAGTATGTATTAATCTGGGAAAGATCCTGCCCCAAAATGTACACAAAATGCAAAGGTTTATTTACAAGTTTTGATATTTGGTAGGGAGATACTATCACAATAAGAGATTATTAATAGGTACAAACAATGTAGAAAGTTCAGAAGAGTGGGGAAGGATAAGCCCACAAGACAGCTTTTCCCCACTGACAGTTTAGGCAAGTGAGGCCAAAATCCACCCATGGAACTGCTGCCCTGAGCAGGGAGAACTGCTCCTGGGCTTGTGGTCCGGGAGAAGTTTCCACAAACTGCAAAGTAACCCACAAAGTGCTGTGGCAATAAACCAAGGCAAATGGCTTTCTGTGAGTGCTGCAGCCCTCTGGCCCCGAGGGTGCTGCAGGCTGGCAGCACAGGGGTGCTCCCAGCTGAGTGTGGCACTGCCTGCAGCAGGCAGTGGCAGCTCATGGCTGGCGCTGCAGCTGCTCATCTGGCGTGGAGGAGACAGGGCACAGGGAGCAGCAATCCTGGAGCAGTGCCCTCCTGCCTTCAGATCACTCCGAATTATTAACTCACTAGACAGCTGTGTCCACTGACATAAATACTCAGCCTATTAGGACCCAGCACAGGATTCAGAGCGCAGGAGCCTCCCATGGCATGGGGGTAAACTAAGTGTGCAGCCCCCAGCCCACAGCGAGAAGAAGCCCTTGGGGGCTCCTTTTCTGCTGTTCGCTTTTCCCCATTCAAATCGCTAAGGGGGAGGAGGGAAGCCATGGGGGGTTTGGGGCACTCCCCCACACCCTGGTGCAACCTGAGGCCATTTTTTCTCATCCTATCACTTGTTCCTAGGGAGAAGAGCCCAACCCCCACCTGGCTTCAGCCTCCTTTCAGGGAGTTCTAGAGAGCCAGAAAGTCTCTCCTCAAGCCTCCCTTTCTCCAGCTGAAACAACCCCAGGTCCCTCAGCTGCTCCTCCCCAGCCCTGTTCTCCAGATCCTTTCCCAGCTGTGTTGCCCTTCTCTGAACCTGCTTCAGCAGCTCAGTGTGCTTCTTGGAGTGAGGAGCCCAAAACCGAACCCAAGATTCAAGGTGTGGCCTCCCAAGGTATCCTTGAGGATACCACAAATGCCAGGTATAACATTCACTTGAAACTCAGCTAACACAGTCTTCTATCCCTACTTTCAATTTAAACCACATGGAAAAAGTCCAACATTTTGCCTTTATTGCAGAGCAAGTGTCACTGGTCCTTGCATGGACTGTAACTGCTTCATCAAGAGCCCATGCTGCTGGCAGTGTCTAAATGCTCCTGGATTCTAGTAATTGGCCATTGGAATGTGCTGCCCAGGGAGGTGATGGAGTCACTGTCCCTGGAGGGGTTCAGAAAGGGATTGGATGTGGCACTTGAAGCCATGGTTTAGTTAGTCATGAGGTGTTGGGTGATAGGTTGGACTTGATGATCTCTGAGGCCTTTTCCAACCTTATTGATTCTATGATTCTATGACTGCACGTGACTGCCAGGACTTTTCAAATATCAACAAGAGAACAAGAAAGGCCAAGTAGAGAAAAAGAAGAATGTGGTGAAAGGCACATTGTGCCGAGATATTGAATCTTGCCCCAGCATGTGGGCGAGCTCCCCCTCCCTCAGGAGCCAGTTTGGCTCGATAGCCGGTCAGAACCGCTCCTTCGGGACAGCACCGCTCGCTTTGTGAGTTTCTGCTTGGCTTTTTGCCTTGCTTTCGGGGTTTAGCGGGTCAGGAGGACTCCTCGGGGGCAGGGATTGAGGCGGGCTCGTGCTCTCGCAAGCGTGCACGGGAGCTAGTGCCTGACGTCAGCGGCGGGAGATTTAAATCCCGGGCGGGCTGTGCGCGCGGCGCCAGTTTGGCTCGAGAGCCGAGAGCCTTTCGGCTGCTTGCACCAAAAAAAAAAAAAAAGGAATTGTTTTTGTTTTTGTTTTCACTCATACGCTGCACCATGGTCATTACTCGGACCAAGGGTAGAAAAACAACATCTACCCAGACAGAGTTGTTTCTCCAGCATGCTGGAGTCCAGGCTGCCAGCTGCAGAGAGTGCTTCAGCCTGGCAGTTGGAATAGAGGGAGAGGGAGAGGGAGAGGGAGAGGACACCTGTGTCAGGTGTGAGCAGGTGAACTTTCTCCTCAGCCTGGTGGCTGAGCTGAAGGATGAAGTGGCCGAGCTGAAGGAGGAGGTGTCTAGGCTGAGGTCAATAAGGGAAAGCGAAAGGGAGTTAGATTTGTGGGAGAAGGCTCTGCAGATCTCCCCTGCTGAGGGACGGACCCCTGAAAATGGAGAGGGATGGACACAGGTCCCTGCCAAGGGTGGCAAGAGAAATCCACCCCGGCCCTCTCCTCCTCCTCCGCTGCCCTTGCATAATAAGTATGAGGCCCTGCAGGCTGAGGGTGGTGGGGGTGAGAGGGCTGAGGAGCAGCTATCCAGAGGGGAGATCAAGGCCAAGCGGTCCCCGCCGGCTGTAATGACCAGCCCTGGGGAGCAGCCTAAGGCCAAGCCTAAGGCCAAGCAGTTCCCACCAGCTATAACGACCAGCTCCACAAAGAAAAGGAGAAGGGTTATAGTTGTTGGGGACTCTCTCCTGGGGGGTACTGAGGGACCCATATGTTGTCCCGACCTATCCCACAGGGTGGTCTGCTCTCTACCCGGGGCGCGGGTAAGGGACATTGCAAGCTCATCAGTCCCTCTGACTATTACCCTCTACTGGTAATACAGGCTGGGAGTGATGAGATCGACAGGAAGGGCACCAGGGCAATTAAGAAGGAGTTCAGGGCCCTTGGACAATTGATTGATGGGGCAGGAGCTCAAGTGGTGTTCTGCTCAGTTCCCTCAGTGGCAGGGGAGTACATTGAGAGGAACGGGAGAACCCACACCATCAACAAGTGGCTCAGGGGATGCTGCCAGCGGAGGAACTTTGGTTTCTTTGATCATGGGGCAACTTTTACATCACCCGACCTGCTGGGTCCTGATGGGGTGCATTTATCTAGAAGGGGCAAGAGAGTCCTAGCACTGGAGTTGGCAGGGCTCATTAGGAGGGCTTTAAACTAGGTCTGAAGGGGGTGGGTGAAGACATCGGTCCCTCTGCAGAGGTAAGAGTAGGGCACAAGGTAGGGTCAGTTGAGAGGTCGGGAGCCCAGCTGCAGTGCAGGTACACCAATGCACGCAGCCTGGGCAATAAGCGAGATGAGCTGGAGGTCCTAATCCACCAGGGCAACTATGATGTAGTTGCCATCTCAGAAACATGGTGGGACAACAGGCACAATTGGAGTGCTGCACTGGGGGGCTACAGGCTCTTTAGGAGGGATAGGCGAGGGAGAAGAGGAGGAGGGGTGGCTTTGTATATTAGGGAGACACTTTCTGCCTCAGAACTTGAGGTGGAAGATGAGGGAATTGAGAGCCTGTGGGTTAAAATCAGAGGGCAGCCCAACAAATCTGACATCCTGGTTGGATGAGGAGGTTGATGAATTATTCTACAAACAACTGGAGGCTGTTTCAAGATCATCAGATCTTGTCCTCGTGGGTGACTTCAATCTGCCAGATATCTGCTGGGAACTTAATTCAGCAGAGAGAAGGCAGTCCAGAAGATTCCTGTAGCGAATAGAGGATTGCTTCCTGACGCAGCTGTTAAGTGAGCCTAGCAGGGGCCAGGCTCTGCTTGACCTGCTGCTCTCCAATAGGGAAGGGCTGGGGGGAGATGTGACCGTGGGAGGCTGCCTAGGGTGCAGAGACCACGAGATAGTGAAGTCTTCAATATGCAGGGAGATAGGGCGGAGCACCAACAGAACCTTCACCTTGGACTGCAGGAGGGCAAACTTCAGCCTCTTTAAGAAACTTATTCACAAAGTTCCCTGGGTACCAACCCTCATGAACCGAGGGGTCCAGAAGGGTTGGACCTACTTCAAAAAGGAGCTCTTGAAGGCACAGGAACTGGCAGTGCCCATGTGCCGAAAGGTGAGCCCAGGGGAAGGCTCTGGGCCTGGATGAGCAAGCAGCTCCTGGAGGATTGAAGGGGAAAAAAGAGGCTGTATCACCTTTGGAGGAGGAGAAGGCTTCTTGAGGTATGTTCAAGGAAGTGGTTAGATTATGTAGGAATAAAGTTAGAGAGGCAAAGGCCCAGCTGGAACTGAAGCTGGCCACCTCTGTGAAAGACAATAAAAAGCAATTTTACAAATATATCAACGCTAAAAAGAAGGGCAAGAAGAACCTGCACTCCTTACTGGACCTGGAGGGGAACACGGTGACTGAAGATGAGGAAAAGGCTGAGGTCCTGAACACCTTCTTTGCCTCGATCTTTAACAGCAAGGTAGGAGTCCAGGATGAGTGGCCTCCTGAGCTGGGTAATAGGGTCGGGGAGCAGTGTAATGCCCCAGAAATCCATGAGGAATTAGTTCGGGACCTGCTGAGCCACTCGGACACCCACAAGTCCATGGGTCCGGATGGGATCCATCCTAGGGTGCTAAAAGAGCTGGCAGATGACCTGGCCAAGCCGCTCTCCATCATTTTCCTCCCGTCCTGGCTCACTGGAGAGGTCCCAGATGACTGGAAACTGGCCAATGTGGTGCCCACCCACAAGAAGGGACGGATGGAGGAACCCGGAAACTACAGGCCAGTCAGCCTGACCTCAGTGCCAGGGAAAGTGATGGAACAGATTATCCTGGGGGCAATAACTGTGCACCTGAAGGATGGCCAAGGGCTCAGGTCCAGCCAACATGGATTTAGGAAGGGCAGGTCCTGCCTCTCCAACCTGATCTCCTTCTATGATCAGGTGACCCGTCTGGTGGACGTGGGGAGGCCTGTGGATGTAGTCTATCTGGACTTCAGCAAGGCCTTTGACACCGTCCCCCACAGTAAACTGCTGGCTAAGCTGTCAGCTCGTGGTTTGGACAGCAACACTCTGTGCTGGGTTAGGAACTGGCTGGAGGGATGAGCCCAGAGAGTGGTGGTGAATGGTGCCACATCCAGCTGGCGGCCAGTCACCAGTGGTGTCCCTCAGGGATCGGTGCTGGGCCCCATCCTCTTTAACGTCTTCATTGATGATATGGATGAGGGGGTTGAGTCAGTCATCAGCAAGTTTGCAGATGACACCAAGTTGGGAACAGATGTTAGTCAGTTAGAAGGTAGAAAGGCTCTGCAGAGGGACCTCGACCGACTGGACAGATGGGCAGAGGCCAATGGGATGGCATTTAATAAGTCCAAGTGCCGGGTGCTGCTCTTTGGCCACGGCAACCCCATGCAGAGCTACAGGCTGGGGTCAGAGTGGCTGGAGAGCTGCCAAACAGAGAGGGACCTGGGGGTGCTGATTGACACCCACCTAAACATGAGCCAGCAGTGTGCCCAGGTGGCCAAGAGGGCCAATGGCATCCTGGCCTCTATTAGGAATAGTGTGGCCAGCAGGAGCAGGGAGGTCATTGTGCCCCTGTACTCTGCATTGGTTAGGCCACACCTTGAGTCCTGTGTCCAGTTCTGGGCCCCTCAGTTTAAGAATGTGTCTCGGTCCGGAGAGGGAAGGAGACTAGTTCTTTTGAATATTCCCGTGTTGTGAAATGAGAGGCACAAACAAGGCCAAAATATCAACAGCTAGACTATTTATTACATAAATAAAATGGAAATAAGAAGGGGAGAGGGAGAAGATAGAGAGGGAAAGAGAGAAGAGAGAGAAGAGGAAAGGAGTTATATTACCACACCCCTCACCCACCCCAAGACAGTTTGAGTCTGTGGAGGCAAGGTGCTGCATGAGGTGCTGGGTTTGTGCTGAGGCTTTGGCTGGAGATGCGATGTGATCCCTCTGGGCAGCCTGGGTCTGTAGAGAAAGGGTGCTGAGGCTTTGGCTGGAGAATAGATGAGGTCCCTCTGGGCAGCGTGGGTCAGCTCCATGAGTAGCAGCAAGCGGGACTTAGGACACGGAGAGAGGGTTCAGTCTGCTTCCTTCCTTCTCAGCGGCATGGTCCTCCTTCAGCGTTTTTCTCTCTGCGTTTTTCTTCCTCCGCGTTTTTCTTCCTACTGAGCCAGTAGTGGTCAAGTCTTTTATACAGTTTTTAGTCCTTAGGTATGTGTCCAAGCATTGTCCCTCAGGAATTCAGGAGCCAGGAAATCATAACTATCCAGATATCGTTCCCCAGGAAGTCTTTTTGTGTATTCATGTGAGTTTGGACAGTGGTCTGGATGAAGGGGGGGGGGGGGCCTCCGCCTCCTTCCTCTCCATCTCCCTGCCTACCCACTTATCACACATCAGGAGACAGGTGGAGAGTCCATTGACTCATCACCTTCCTTTCCTGGGGGTATCTGATAGCTAGGAATGCTCTTGTGATGGCTGGGTCCTTGGGTCATTGTTATAAGCCAGCTGCAGTCCAGTGTTATCACGATGCGATCGCAAGGTGATTTGCATCCAGGATTGGTACTGTCTGGGCAAGCAGCAAGTGATTTTATCTTTGTTGAGTCACACCAGGAGTAGACTCTTACAGAAGGACATCGAGACACTTGAACGTGTCCAGAGAAGGGCAACAAGGCTGGTGAGAGGCCTTGAGCACAAGCCCTATGAGGAGAGGCTGAGGGAGCTGGGATTGTTTAGCCTGGAGAAGAGAAGGATCAGAGGTGACCTCATTGCCCTCTACAACTACCTGAAAGGTGGTTGTAGCCAGGAAGGGGTTGGTCTCTTCTCCCAGGCAACCAGCACCAGAACAAGGGGACACAGTCTCAAGCTGTGCCAGGGGAGGTTTAGACTCGAGGTGAGGAAAAAGTTCTTCACCGAGCGAGTCGTTCGTCATTGGAATGGGCTGCCCAGGGAGGTGGTGGAGTCGCCGTCCCTGGAGGTGTTCAAGGGGAGATTGGACGTGGCACTTGGTGCCATGGTCTAGTTGTGAAGTCTGTTGGAACAGGTTGGACTTGATGATCCTTGGGGTCTCTTCCAACCTTAGTTACTGTGATACTGTGATACTGTGAAAAGCCAGGCTAGCACGCTGCTGGTGCATGCTGTGCTCGTGCATTCCCCAAATATGGAAGAATTCTAGCTTCATGCTTTCCCTTAGGCTGAAGCCAGTTGTTTATGAGAATGCCCATTGGTCAAACCTAGCCTCGAGGGATTCTATAAATATTACCCCAGTGAGCAAACAAGTGCCTTCCTGCCTTCCTGCCTTCCTCCTCCATTTCTGTCTCTGTGCTAGCTCGAGCACAGAGTCCAAGCCGCTGCCTCTGCAACTGAGTTTGTTGTTTAGCTTCTGTTACATACATGCACGCATATCAAGGCATCTGCATGTGAGAAGCAACTGGAGGAGTTATTTCCATAGAGGAAGGACATCGCGCTGAGCTGAGAAGCCAGCGTTGCCACAGCCAGTCACCCCAACCGGGAGAGGAACCCCCCCTGTCGCTACTGCATGGACTGGATCAATCCCTGAGGGTAAGATCTGCCTAATTATCAGGGAAGAAGGGACTTGACCGTACCAGGTCGCCCGCGCAATTGCTTAACCCCACTATAGTGGAGAGAAGAGCGCCACGTGCCGCTCTGAGCCCTGTTAACTCCAGGGATTACTCAGCAGCATTCGTGCTTACACTGTACCGAAACCCCTGGACCGCTCCGGGTAGCCTGCTGTTGCTTTGAGCCCAGCGAACAAGAAGCCGCTGGCTGAGAAACCTGCTGAGCCGGGCCAACCCCTGTCGGGCCCGCCCCACCGGTATTCCTCACTCCTGGGGCTGCCTCTGCAGACCCGCGTACCGCCGTGTCCCCCAGGCACGCCTGCCGGCGATCGTCGTCCTGCCGTGTGGTACGGATCAGCTCTGAGGGCCAGCTCATCTCCGGACCAGCCCTGCCAGCCCGTCCTTTCATGCGAGCCAACTCTACAGGACCCCTGCCTCGAACCGGCTCCACACAGAACAGAGCTTCGTCTAAGCTCAACCAGAAGCCGCACACATCCCGTCGAGTCGCCATCTAGTGGCCAAGCGGCGGAACTGCACCCTTCTTGCATATAAATACAGAAATAGTTTGTAATTAGTTCAAACAAGTTCTAATCATAATACTAAGCCAGTTATGGGATATATTTCACGAACGTGCACTAGAACATGTATATAAGTTGGTGATTCATTGGTTATTGACAATTTTATAATATTAAAAAAATAATGATTTTCATAATTCGTAATTTTCATAATTCATAATTTTCATAATTCATAAATTAATAACCTCCTTTTCACCACAAAGAAGGAAGACAAGAAGTATTTTTCCAGTTTCTTTTCTCTTTTTGGCCTTTCTTGTTCAAGTATGGCCAAGTACAGAAAAGAAAGAGAGAAGAAGAACAATTATATTTAATTTTCTTTTCTCTTCTTGGCCTTTTTTGAACAAGAATGGCCAAGTAGAGAAAAGAAAGAGAGAAGGAAGAGAAGAAAAGTTGTCCAATTTTCTCTTCTTGGCTTTTCTTGAAAAAGGTTTAGACCAGAAAAAGGTTTCCCAGTTCTGGGCCCCTCAGTTTAGGAAGGATGTTGACTTGCTGGAACATGTCCAGAGAAGGGCAACAAAGTTGGTGAGGGGTTTGGAACACAGCCCAGTGAGGAGAGGCTGAGGGAGCTGGGGTTGCTTAGCCTGGAGAAGAGGAGGCTCAGGGGAGACCTGAAGGGAGGTTGTAACCAGGTGGGGTTTGGTCTCTTCTCCCAGGCAGCCAGCACCAGAACAAGAGTCTCAAGCTGTGCCAGGGGAGGTTCAGGCTGGATGTTAGGAAGAAGTTCTTCACAGAGAGAGTGATTGTCCACTGGAATGTGCTGCCCAGGAAGGTGGTGGAGTTACCATCACTGGAAGTGTTTAGGAGGAGACTTGATAGGGTGCTTGGTGCCATGGTTTAGTTGGTTAGGTGGTGTTAGATAATAGGTTGGACGCAACAATCTTGAAGGTCTTTTCCAACCTGGTCTATTCTATTCTATTCTATTCTATTCTATTCTATTCTATTCTATTCTATTCTATTCTATTCCAAGTAGAAAAGTAGAAAAAGTCAGAGAGAAGAGGTTGAAGAAATAACTTGCAATTTCTTTTCTCTTCCTGGTCTTTCTTTAACAAAAAAAAGGGTAATTAGAAAAAAATAAAGAGATAAGGAGGAGAAGAAACATGTTCTTTCTCTCCTCCCCCCCCACCTTCTCGGCCTATCTTGAGCAAGAAAGGCCATGAAAAGAAAGAGTGAATAACGAGAAAAACTATTTCCAATTATCTTTTTTCACTTCTTGGCCTTTCCTGAGTGATGTGCCATGGAGAGGTTTGGGTGACAGTGTAGTTTAAGTAGCACTTTGCAGTTTACACATTATCACTGAGTACCTAAAAGAAGAGACCTAGAGATCTGTTTGCTGCTTGGATCAAGTGTGCTCAGTTACCTTTTGCCTGAGCTGCAGTATTACAACTGACCACTAGAGGGCTCCTTTTACCCAAGACAGCTCAGACCAACAATGCGAAGGGAGGCTCCTTGATAGGCATCTTCCTAGCATCCCCCGATTCCCCTCCCCCATCCCCTCCCGCTGCACCCTTTTTAGGGAATTTTTACTCGTTTTTCATTTTTATGTTAAAAATTTATATTCTCAAGGGAAAGCTGTCTTTGCCAAAGCAATAGCTGCAGATGCAACTCCACATCTCCTACTCTCAACAGGGCAGAGATTTTCACAGGAGTTCTAACTTGGGAACTAATTACACCATTTCAGAGATAGCAAAAAGTAAATCAAATGCTGCCAGCTTAGAAATGGTAGTTAACTTTTTCTCAGAATCACAAACACACTCAATATGTGATTTATTATAACTATTACTGTATGATTAATAGTCTATGTCATGCACCTATGCAGAGTACATTTCATCTAAATTGCTGGATTACAGTCACAGATGCAGGATGAATTCTAACTAGCTCTGCAGTCACTCTGATGATAACCTTAAGACTTACAACACACAAGCTCTGCTAAACACTATTAGCATATAACATGATGATGACTGGATTTGGTTTTTTTGTTAGCTGTATATGACCACTCCTCCCCTAGCTGCCTTTAGCCCAGCAATCATTTATTCAAAACCAAAACAAAATCTCCCATGCTGTCACTGTAAGGGCACGTGCATTCCTGCTTTTCAGACTCTGACACAAGCACAGGCTGCTGCAAGAAGCCGTGGTGATGTGACATCTTCCCATACTCCCTGTTAGGGAATTTGCTGTAGGCTTGGTTTACAGAAAACCCTGTCCTGAGCTCAGAAGTGGGAGGGCATGGGATTTTGTCTCCTAAGAGAAGTCCTGTCCCTCTGAAAATCCTGGAGTACAAAGACAGAAAAAGCCTGAAAGCCCTGTTCCAACCTCTGGTATAGTGTAGTGGTCCTTGGCCGGGGCAGAGACACAGCTGGTTCTATTGAGACCTCTAACAACAGCTACTGCTGAAGTTTTTGCTAGAAGCACTGACACAATAATGCCCACTTTTCTCTCTCCCACCTCCTCCCAGTGTGAACCAGAACACGAGCCAGTGAAATCCCAAAGGGAGAGCCTTTCTTGCTGCAAGCAGGTCTTTCTCTTTCCAATCCATCTGTGGCCTCAGGGACAGAAGATGGCCTTGCAGTCAGGAGTGTGTTTTCAACTCCTGCCTGTATTTTCTGTAGGAGCTGTTTCTAGTTTATGGTTTAGTTAGTCATGACTGCTATTGGGGCAAACATAGATTCTAAAGCCCAACTAAACTTGTCACTGAAGGATGGCTCATGCCATTCTTCCCCATTATTGTCTTTTAACTCTCGTCTTCTACTGGTCACCCTAGACATAGGTATTGAGGACTGTTTCCATAGAGGACACAGAGTCGGGAGGCCTAAGGTAATTTCCATCACCGGTCCATCTAATGGGAGGTGCGTCATCCAGGTTCCATCACTCTTTACCCATACAAAGGCTCCTGGAGATTTAACAGTCGAGGTGCAATTGAGGTTCACATTTCCTAATCTATCCTTCAGTTTACCTAAGTTTTGTTTATACCCTCTACAGGCACAGCCAGACTGTATCGCTCCTGCCAGTGGCAGGTACTTTCTAATGACGGGGCTGCTGAATCACAAGTATAAATCTGGCTACAATTCCAAACCTGTTCCTTCTCCATCAAATGTCGTGTTGCCTTTTTAGTTTTAGAGACACTATCAATATAATTTTGTGTGCCAATCCACTTAATACACCAGGGGGTGGTTTCCATATATGAAACCTTTTGAATTATACTTGTCCCCCAAATGCTGTTCCAATCCTTCTTTATTGTTTTATTCTGCTGTTCACATTGTTAGGCTTGAGTACTGTGTCCAGTTCTGGGCCCCTCAGTTTAGGAAGGAGGTTGACTTGCTGGAACAAGTCCAGAGAAGGGAAACGAAGTTGGTGAGGGATTTGGAACGCAAGCCCTATGAGGAGAGGCTGAGGGAGCTGGGGCTGCTTAGCCTGGAGAAGAGGAGACTCAGGGGTGACCTTATTGCTCTCTACAACTACCTGAAGGGAGGCTGTAGACAGGCAGAGGTTGGTCTCTTCTCCCAGGCAGCCAGTACCAGAACAAGAGGACACAGTCTCAGGCTGTGCCAGGGGAGGTTTAGGCTGGAGGTTAGGAAGAAGTTCTACACAGAGAGAGTGATTGCCCATTGGAATGGGCTGTCCAGGGAGGTGGTGGAGTCACCGTCATTGGAGGTGAGGGAGGAGGGAGGAGACTTGATAGAGTGCTTGGTGCCATGGTTTACTTGATTAGGTGGGTTGGATTGGTTGATAGGTTGGACATGATGCTCTTGAAGGTCTCTTCCAACCTGGTTTGTTCTATTGCCATTCAACTCCATTTTCTGTTACTCATTCAGGGACCCGTTCATAACGAGGTATAATACATTTCCTTTTTCCTAATTCTCCTTTACCTGCTTGTATCCAGCTAATAAATTCTCCAGCTACTCCATGTTGTTTAAGACAGTCCCGTCTTGTCAGCTGGTGAATCGATTCCCCTACCTTTCTCAAAATGTTTTTTATGATTTGCCTAGGTTTCACGACTCACTCACATCTGACTGTTTCGTTTCCCTCCATTTCTGGAAGGGGTGATGTTAAGATCCCCCACACAATCGGAGCCCCGGCTGCCTGTGGGAAAGGCAGGCAAGCTGTAATACTGCTCAAATTCCTAAGATTTGCAAAGTCTCGTATTAAACCTATCAATAACTTTTCTGCCTGCTCATCGGCTTGTTTGAACTCTCTCTTCCTACCATATTGATTTTGTTCAATCACCTCTACATTAATTGATCCATAGCCCCATAGTCCATTATAGAATAGAATAGAATAGAATAGAATAGAATAGAATAGAATAGAATAGAATAGAATAGAATAAACCAGGTTGGAAGAGACCTTCAAGATCATCATGTCCAACCTATCATCCAACACCACCTAATCAACTAAACCATGCAACCAAGCACCCTGTCAAGCCTCGCCCTGAACACCCCCAGCGACGGCGACCCCACCACCTCCTCAGGCAGCCCATTCCAGTGGGCAATCACTCTCTCTGTGTAAAACTTCCTCCTAACCTCCAACCTAAACCTCCCCTGATGCAGCCTGAGACTGTGTCCTCTTGTTCTGGTACTGGTTACCTGGGAGAAGAGACCAACCTCTGCCTCAGTACAACCTCCCTTCAGGTAGTTGTAGAGAGCAATAAGGTCACCCCTGAGTCTCCTCTTCTCCAGGCTAAGCAACCCCAGCTCCCTCAGTCTCTCCTCATAGGGCTTATGCTCCAAGCCCCTCACCAACCTTGTTGCCCTTCTCTGGACACACTCCAGCAAGTCAACCTCCTTCCTAAACTGAGGGGCCCAGAACTGGACACAGTACTCGAGGTGCGGCCTAACCAGTGCAGTGTACAGGGGCAGAATGACCTCCCTGCTCCTGCTGGCCTCACTGTTCCTGATGCAGGCCAGGATGCCATTGGCCTTCCTGGCTGCCTGGGCACATTGCAGGCTCATGTTCAGCCTACCATCAACCAGCACCCCCAGGTCCCTTTCCACCTGACTGCTCTCCAGCCACTCTGACCCCAGCCTGTAGCTCTGCATGGGGTTGCTGTGGCCAATGTGCAGAACCCGACACTTGGATGTGTTAAATCTCATGCCATTGGACTCTGCCCATCTGTCCAGCCTGTCGAGGTCCCTCTGCAGAGCCTCTCTACAGAGGCTCATGTATGCACTGATACTGACCTTTATCTTTCTCAGAGATACCATAAATGATTAAGTCCATCTCTCTTCCCTTATTTACAGATTGGAAATCATATTTCCCTTTCCCCCCTTCCAACAGAATTTGGCTTTGATTATTGATTTTAACCCATTGAACTTCATTAGGACTTACGAGGTCACAAGTCATGATGATGTTCATACCTGGAACGGCCATGTAATGTTTGTGCCGTTCTTTGGTTCCATAGCCGTAACCCATGGGAACTCGTAGAGAGCGTTGCCAATAATCAGCTTCCTTACCAGAGCGTACGATGCACCTATATTCACCTGTGTCTCCCAAAGTTGGAGTAACAAATTCTAAACAGGTGATTCACCAATGTCTGACATTTCTATTAATGTGGACTGTAACATAAACTCTACTTGCCCATTGGGGCTTAACAGAATGACCGTCATAAATACCCTGATCCCCCTAATGCCCTATGGATTGCCAAACAACGTGTGCCTGGGTGAATGCCATGTTGCCATAATGAGTAAAAGGGCAAAGCAGCATCACTGGTCACCCAATGATAGGAACATCATTAGCGTATTGAGGCACAGTTTCCTAAAAGCCAGAGCAAACAGTTAGTAATTGCCTCCAAGTGAAAATCACTATTTGATAGGGTGCTGAAGACATCCCACTTGAGTGAAACGAAGAGTTGTAGGTCCTGTTTGCTGTGTCCTCCAGACGTCTGGAGACTCCCAATTCCACACCTTCTTCAGATGAGTAGAATGAATCCAAGGCTCGTATCCTGCAATTTTAGCAGCTGTAAAAGTAGTTAATAATACTTGAAAAGGACCTTCCCGTCCTTCCTTTGAAGGCTCCTCTTTCCAGACCTTAACATATACCATGTCACCTGGAACAATGTCGTGGACTGGGTTTTCCAGAGACAAAGGCCTGTTCCAGACCAATAAAGTTTTTCCTAATGAAAAAATATAGTTATAAATCTCTTGTTTACCTATCACATGGGTATTTGGGTTTGGTATTGGAGATTCATATGGTTTTCCATGTAAGATTTCATAGGGACTAACTCCCATGCCACTATGTGGTTTAACTGATTCTTAACAAAGCTATTGGCAAGGCCTGTGGCCACTGCAGCCGAGTCTCCTGACAGATTTTGCTTAGTTGTTGCTTTATTGTCTGATTCATCCTCTCAACTTGTCCACTAGACTGTGGTCTCCAGGGGGTATGCAGGTCCCATGATATCCCTAGCATCACATTAATGTCCTTGATTACCTTAGCCACAAAATGTGGACCCCTATCTGATGATACACCCAAGGGTACCCCGAACCTTGGAATTATCTCTTGTAATAGCCATTTACTGACTTCAGATGCTTGACAGGTGCGACAGGGAAGAGCCTCAGGCCATCCAGAAAATGTATCCACTCCCACTATCAGGTACTTGAATCCTCCTCTTGCTTTAGGTAGTTCCACAAAATCTACCTGCCAATAGTCTCCTGGTTCAATGCCAACTCTAAGCCTTCCTAATTTTGCATGTTTCCTTGCTACTGGATTATTCTTTAAACATGTATCACAGTGCATTATAACAGATTTGGCAAGGGATAACACTCTTACCGAGACTATATTTCTGCATGCAAATGTTACTAGAGCATCTGCTCCCCAAGGATTTTCCTTATGTTTCAAATTTAAAATTTCTTTCATTATTAATGTGGATACCACAACCTGACCATTTGCTGTTACACATCAGCCATCAGGATTTTTCTGCGCCTTCAGAGACTGAGCAAGCCTATCATCAATAGGGGAGTATAGAGGTGGTTCTTTGGGTAAGGAGGAAACAGTCTTACAGGGGATCAGAATCAGCTGTGTCACTACCTTTGCTGCTCGTCGGGCAGTAATGTCAGCGAGTCGATTTCCTTTGTGTATCATCGATTGCCCTGGTTGATGAGCTTTACAATGCATCACTGCAATTTCCTTGGGTTCCTGAACAGCTTTTAAAAGAGATATTACCTCTTCCTCATGCTTAGCAGTCAGTAGTCCCCTTTCCTTCCATAAGGCTCCGTGTACATGCAGGACTCCAAACGCATATCTAGAATCTGTCCAAATGTTGGCTTTCTTGTCTTTGGCCAATGTCAGTGCTCTGGTTAGAGCTATTAATTCAGCTTTCTGTGCAGAAGTACCTGGGGGCAATGCCTTGGCTTCAATTACTGCTTTTACTGAAGTTACTGCATAACCAGCATACTGCACCCCATTTTCCATAAAACTACTTCCATCTGAAAACCATTCGACATCTGGGCTGGTCAGGGGTTGGTCCTTTAAATCTTCCCTCGATGAATGAGTATATTCAATTATTTTGACACAATCGTGTTCCAACTCCCCTTCTTCCTGCAAAGAACTTAAAAACACTGCTGGATTTGTTGAATTTGTTACCTTCAGGGTCACATCATCTTGTTCTGTCAGGACCACTTGATATTTCATCATCCTACTGGGAGATAACCAATGTCCTCCCTTTTGTTCCAGTACCATAGTTACCATATGTGGAACATATCCCACCATTGGCTGACCCATTGCTAATTTTTGAGCTTCCTGTATCAAAAGAACAGTGGCTGCTCCTGCCTGCCGGCAAATAGGCCATCCTTTACTTACAGGGTCCTATTGTTTAGAGAAATATCCCACAGGTCTCTTCCAGGACCCCAGTTTCTGAGTCAGCACTCCCAGGGCAAGATTCTGCCTCTCATTTACATATAGCAGAAAATCTTTCAAGAGGTCTGGTAGTCTGAGAGCTGGAGCACTGCTTAAGGTCTTCTTAATTTGGACAAAAGCCTTCTGATGGACATTTTCCCACTGAAAAACAGATCCTTTCAAAAGATCGTACAGAGGTTTAGCTATTAAACCAAAACCCATGATCCACAACTGGCACCATCCTGCCATTCCCAAAAAGGCTCAGAGCTCATGAAAATTTTCCGGTGTTTTTCAGGAACATTTAAGTTTCACTCGCTCTGTTCCTAGCTTCCGTCGTCCTTTTGAGAGTTGGCACCCTCGGTATATAACAGTCTGTAAACCAATCTGTACTTTATTAGGAGAGACCCTATACCCTCCTAACCCCAAATAGTTCAAGATATCAATTGTCACTTGCAAACCTGTTTCTCGACTTTCTGCTGCAATCAGGATGTCATTGATGTAATAATAGGTATTGGGACTCTGGTATCCTACCCTGAGTACTCCACTTTTCCAGGTCTCTGGCAAGGCACCTTCCGAATGTCGTTGGGCTGGATTTAAACCCTTGCAGAAGCCTGGTCCATGTTATTTGTTGCTTTCTCCCATCTCCATCCCATTCAAAGGCAAAGAGGTTCCAGCTTGACTCATCCAAAGGTATACAAAAGAAGGCATCTTTAAAGTCTGAAACAGTAAACCATTCGTGATTGTCTTTGATGGCTGTCAGCAAAATGTATGGGTTGGGCACCACTGGGTGAATATCTTTCACAATTCCATTTATTGCCCTTAGATCCTGAACTAACCTATACTCACCATTTGGTTTCTTCACCACAAATATTGGAGCATTATACTCCGAGTCACATCCTTCTGAAATGTTGCATGTCAGAAATTTGTCAATTACTCCTCTAATTCCCTGCTTAGCTTCTGGCTTTAGATAGTATTGTTTCTGTTGCACCTTGTGCGATCCTTCCTTTAAATCAATATGAGTTGGTATCACTGAATTTGCTTTGCCTGGAACCTCTGTTTCCCATACAATTGGGATTACTGCAGCTTTTACTTCTTCAGGAATTCCTCCTTGCACCTTTTCTTTAATTAGAAATAAAACTTCTATGTTTTTCTCAGGTAATTCCATAATCAATTTATCCTTCTTAAATTTAATTGTAGCCTCAAGTTTTGCCAAGAGGTCTCGACCTAATAGTGGGACTGGACATTCTGGCATATATAAAAATTCATGTTGCATAGCTTTACCTCCAAAGCTTAACTCTAATGGTTTAAGGAATGGTTGAGTGATGCTAATCCCTGTGGCCCCTTCTACATCTGTATTCTTTTTCCCAATTTTGCCTATCAATTTGTTTAATACTGAGTATGTTGCTCCTGTGTCTAGTAAAAAGGTAACATCCTCATCTCCAGTTTGGATTGTTACAACTGGTTCATCCCCATTGCCTAGTCAGCTACAATATTCCCCTAAGACCAAGGCCTTTGCCATGCTCTCCTCCATCTGTTCTTGTCCTAAATAAGGATTTTGCCTTGCTGGGCGCTCATTTTTCCAGTGTCCTATCTGTTTACAGAAAGCACACTGGCTGAATTCTAACTGAGGTATTATTCCTCTATTTATTCTTCTTCCCCTATTAGGACCTTGTCCTCTAAAATTTCCCTTGTTCATCCCTCATTCCCTTCCTCTGGGATTACCTTTTTACCCTTTTCTCTGTTATTATACACTTTCCAGGCTACCTCCAGAAGCCAATCCAGGTTTTGTAATTCCCTTCCTTCTAGTTTCTGCAATTTTCTCCTTATGTCATCACTGGATTGTCCCAGGAAGATGAGTGCTAACTGAATAGGAGTCTGCTCATCAGCCTCCCACAAATCTGTATGCTTAGAAAATGCTTCCCTCAACCTCTGGAGAAATGCCGAGGGCAAGTCCTTAGGCTCCTGTCTAATGTCATAAAGTCTAGCCCAGTTTTGAACCTTTGAACCCAACCCTGGTAGGCTCTCAAGGAGACCACGTCATTGTTGTCATTCGGGTCCCACCCTGGATTTGCCAATGAAAATAGAACATTAATATTTCCTACCATCACTACTGTCCTAATGTCTTCCTCAGCTCATTCTCTGCCTTTCCTCAAGACCATATCCTTTTCGGTAGGGTCCATGAGAGTATCTAAGATTACCTGTGTATCATCCCGGTCCTGATTCTGAATTTCTACAATCATTTTAAATACCCTTGCAGTCTTTTCTGGATTTTCCCTATAAGCCCCTGCTGATTGCTTCCATATTACCAGGTCTGATGGAGAGAATGGTAATTTAACAAATATTGGACCTGTTGCTCCTGCTGCTTGTCTTAATGGAGCTATGGTAGCAGTATTTTCTCTCTCCTTTTGTCTTTGTTGGCCCCGAGTCCTCCTAGAGACAGGAGTCTGGTGAGGTCCTTGTCTTTCATCCCTTTCGTCATCTTCTTCATCAGTATCAGGGGAAGCTGTAGGTGTAGCCCTGCCTTCATTTGCTATGAAATTAGTATCAAAGTCTAATTCCTTATGTTCTTTCTGATTTTCCAAACATAGACAGGACATACATTTCTTAATATCTTTACATCCTTTACAATCATTAGATTATTGTTCCCAATGCCACACTCCTTCCTCCAGTCACTATGATCTTGCAATTCATTAAACCAGTGTAAATACAACATTTCCTCATCCTTATTTTTTGTTTTCAAATAAAATGCCATATAAAATAAAATTTTATCATCAATTGTTCCATTCCTAGGCCATGGGTCCCTATCCAGTGGATATGTAGGCCATAATGTATTACAGAAATAAATCAATTTTCCCATACTTATCCCTGCTATTTTCCAAGCCATTTGCCAGTGATTTAGGATACAACCCAATGAGCTGCTGGACGATATCAAATCATCCATAGCCCCGAACATCTTTTTAGCAGCCTGCATCCTTCCAGTTCTTGGTGTTAAGAAGACCTGGAGTTTTCCACCAAGCCTTCAAACAATACCACTACATGTTGGACCTGCGCAGCTTTTGCCATGTCTTACGGAACGATACCTAGGCTCCTAATCACCCGGAACTCCTTCCCACCAGTGTAACTTTCGCTACAACTTACTGGCAGGCACCAGACTCAATAATGAATAAAGCATCTTACCTGATGGGGAGGGACGTTATGAGCAGCAGAAGTGGATGCAGCCGAGAGACTCCCCGAGAAAGCCTCGGTGCTGGCTGGAGTGTCGTAAGTCACAGACTCACTCAGCAGCACTCACCTTGTCCCACCTGGGTCACCAAAATGTAAGCAGACGGATCACATGAACGTACAGGATAATGCAAAGGTGCTTTATTCTGGTGCCAGGGAACAGGGGACTAGTGTCCAAAGCACTGTTCCACTGAACCATCAATTTTAAGCAGCATTTATACAGTTTTGGATACAACTTATTATCATAAAAATTTTAATTCTCAGCAGTAACCTTTAAGATCATGGGATAGGTATCTTCAAAACACATTCCATAGGATTACCTGAAATTCTACAGATACTTGGTGCTAAGCACAATTTGTTATCTGGCAGTAGAATTTGCCATATCTTTGAATATTGGTACATAGAGGTTACAGTACGTACCAAGTACTGCAAAGCTAAATGCAGATAGTTATGCATCAATCATAAATAACTAAGTGTTCTGGTTTCACAGTCTTGATTAAGTGTTTAGATTACAAAACATTCTAATGTTAACATTTCTCAACAACCCCATTCCTCCAGGAGGCAGCTCCAGACCCACCGAGCCCCTGGCAGGCACAGCTCCCACTCCGGCAGCACTGCCATTTCCTGCCGCAGCAGCAGTGTCCAGAGCCCCAGCAGGGCCCCCAGCAAAAGCAGCCCCAGCAAGGGCAGGGGGCTTGGTGCAGCTGTGCATATGTGGAGAGGACACTCTACCTTAACCCCACTAAAGCCCTGGGCAGGCACCCACGGCTCCTCAAGCGGCAGCGCAGCATCCACACACATACCTGGCACACCCAACAGCTTCAAAGAAATAAATTCTACATCTGACTGCACCTTGCTTTGCTGCTCCAAGACAGCACAGCATTGACTTAGAGCAAGACAAGAGACTCAGTAAGTTTCTTGTGTTATGCTTCTATTTCGGCGCCCGACACACGAGTTAAAGAGCAATCTCCTGCATTTGTCTGTGACAAACCCTAACCTGCAGTGCAGCTGAGAGCCATCTGAGACTGAACTCACAGGGCACATGAGAGCCATCGAGTTTCACAGGATCACAAAACTGTCAGGGTTGGAAGGGACCTCAAGGATCAGACAGTTCCCAACCCCCTGCCATAGGCAGGGAAACCTCACACTACAGCAGGTTGCTCACAGCCACATCCAGCCTGGCCTTCAAAACCTCCAGGGATGAGGCTTCCACCACCTCCCTGAGCAACCTGTGCCAGGCTCTCACCACCCTGATGGGCAAAAATTTCTTCCTAATGGCTAATCTAAATCTCCCCTCCTCTAGTTTTGTTCCATCCCCCTCCAGTCCTATCACTCCCTGACACCCTAAACAGTCCCTCCCCAGCTTTCTTGTAGCCCTCTTCAGATACTGGAAGGCCACAAGAAGGTATCCTTGGAGCCTTCTATTGTTCAGACTGAACAACCCCAGGCACCAGAAAGGTCATATCCAGGGTGAAGATGGGAAGTGAGTGGGAGGAAAGGGGTGGGTGGCAGGTATTGTAGAAGAGCAAGGGGGAAAATCTTCCTTTGCTGCTGCTGAATGTTCTGGATACATGGCTGTGATTCCTCACCCTGTGATAAAAAGTCCTGAGTTCTACTGAATGAGATCAAGAACAACTTCCACTCTTGTTTAATGTGAAAGATTTCAGCATGCACCCATGAATTGTACAGTCCCAGAATGCCTTGGCTTGGAAGGAACCTCTCCAGCTCACCCAGTCCAAACCCCCTGCAGCCAGCAGGGACAGCTGCAACTAGAGCAGGGTGGTCACAGCCCCAAACCAGCTGACCTGGGATGGTTCCAGCCATGGGGCACCTCCCACCTCTCTGGACAACCTGGGACAGGCTCTCACCACCCTTGGCATAAAAAATTCCTTCTTCTCTCCAGCCTAAATCTCCCTCTCTCAGTTCAAACCATCACTTCTTGTCCTGTCACAAGAGGCACTGCTCAAAAGTCTGCTCCTTTCAGCACTGAGAGGCCACCAGAAGGTTTCCCTGGAGCCTTCTCTTCTCCAGGTGGCACAACCCCAACTCTCTCAGCCTGGCCTCACAGCAGAGGGCTTCGAGCCCTGCCAGCATTGCTGTGGCGCTGGCTCTGCTCCAGCAGGTCCCTGGCTGTGCTGGGGACTCCAGAGCTGGCTCCAGCACTTCAGGGGGAGGTCTCAGCAGAGCACAGTAGAAGCGCAGAATCCCCTCCCTGCCCCTGCTGCCCACACTGCTGGGGATCAGCCCAGGACAGCCTGGGGCTGGGCTGGCAGTGCTCAGTGCTCTTCACCGAGCACCCCCAAGTCCTTCTGTATAGGACTGCTCTCCATCCATCCTCTGTCCATCCTGGATTTATGCTTGGGATTGCCCCAACCCAGGGGCAGAGCCTTGCACTTTTCTTTGCTGAATTTGATGACCCAGCTCTGCAGCCTGCCCAGGTCCCTCTGGGTGAGCTCCCTTCCCTCCAGCACATCGAACACACCACCCAGTTCCATCAAATGCCCACTTCCCATCTCTGCATTCCTTCGAAGGATGGGAGGAAAACTTGTTCTGCACAGCAAGAAAATCACTTGGCATGGAATTCAGCAAACAGCTGGTGGACTTTGGCAGCACCTTGCTCCCCACTTGCTCTCACCCTTCCATTCTTCAGAGAGAAGTGTTCTTTGTGGTTTTGTGCCTCTGATTTCAGCACCTTTGTGGTTTTGAAGTACAAACAACTTCATAAAGGTTATTCAGAGCATTAGCAGTGAGAGGAGGGGAGAAAAATCAAGTAGATTCAGGTTGTTCCACATAAATGACAAGGGAATAAATAGCAGCCCCCTGGGTGACTAAGGGAAATACCACAGCAGCCTTTCCTGGCACTGTGGGCAAACCAGGACTGCCCTAAAAGGGCTCACTCGCACTGAGTAAACCTGTTCCCAAGCTGCCCTAGGCCAAGGTTGCAGTGAAAGGGCCTCCTGGGTTTGTTAGTGGGGAAGAGTTTACCCTAAGAGCCTTCTGTACCTCCTGAGACCTACAGAATTCAACTTCTTTCTACACTTTCTTCCTCAATCATTTTCTGGCCAGAACTTAGAGGTGGGGATCTGCTTGAGACCCAGATCAGTGAACTGCCCAGGAACCAGAGCTTCGGTGCTGTCTGGGATCCAGAGCTCAGAAAGAGCCTGAAATCCAGAGCTGGGAATTTCGAGGAGCCAGAGATGGGGAACTGCCTAAAAGCCAGTCAGAAACTGCCCAGAGGCAAGAGCACAGGATCTGCTTGGGATCCAGAGCTGGGACTTTCCTAGGGAGCATGTAACTCAGCACAGGAAAGAGGTAGGCCAGAATTCAAAACCTCATTTTGACTGCCCCCAGAAGGCAAGTCATCTGGAACATGCAATTTGGTACTAGCCTTTTCCCTTTAGGTTGTACCACAACACTGCTTTCAGTAGTTTCGATTAACCTCGAAATCAAGCCTTTGGCATCTGCAGAGAACAGCATGTATCTCAGCACAGGAAAGAGGTAGGCCAGAATTCAAAACCTCATTTTGACTCCCCCAGAAGGCAAGTCATCTGGAACATGCAATTTGGTACTAGCCTTTTCCCTTTAGGTTGTACCACAGCATTGTTTTGGTTCTATTCATATTGTCTCAGAAAGGTGGAGTTTGCCTGGGAAGATTACAGCATGTATCTCAGCACAGGAAAGAGGTAGGCCAGAATTCAAAACCTCATTTTGACTGCCCCCAGAAGGCAAGTCATCTGGAACATGCAATTTGGTACTAGCCTTTTCCCTTTAGGTTGTACCACAGCATTGTTTTGGTTCTATTCATATTGTCTCAGAAAGGTGGAGTTTGCCTGGGAAGATTACAGCATGTATCTCAGCACAGGAAAGAGGTAGGCCAGAATTCAAAACCTCATTTTGACTGCCCCCAGAAGGCAAGTCATCTGGAACATGCAATTTGGTACTAGCCTTTTCCCTTTAGGTTGTACCACAACACTGCTTTCAGTAGTTTCGATTAACCTCGAAATCAAGCCTTTGGCATCTGCAGAGAACAGCATGTATCTCAGCACAGGAAAGAGGTAGGCCAGAATTCAAAACCTCATTTTGACTGCCCCCAGAAGGCAAGTCATCTGGAACATGCAATTTGGTACTAGCCTTTTCCCTTTAGGTTGTACCACAACACTGCTTCCAGTAGTTTCGATTAACCCCGAAATCAAGCCTTTGCATCTGCAGAGAACAGCATGTATCTCAGCACAGGAAAGAGGTAGGCCAAAATTCAAAACCTCATTTTGACTGCCCCCAGAAGGCAAGTCATCTGGAACATGCAATTTGGTACTAGCCTTTTCCCTTTAGGTTGTACCACAGCATTGTTTTGGTTCTATTCATATTGTCTCAGAAAGGTGCAGTTTGCCTGGGAAGATTACAGCATGTATCTCAGCACAGGAAAGAGGTAGGCCAGAATTCAAAACCTCATTTTGACTCCCCCAGAAGGCAAGTCATCTGGAACATGCAATTTGGTACTAGCCTTTTCCCTTTAGGTTGTACCACAACACTGCTTTCAGTAGTTTCGATTAACCTCGAAATCAAGCCTTTGGCATCTGCAGAGAACAGCATGTATCTCAGCACAGGAAAGAGGTAGCCAGAATTCAAAACCTCATTTTGACTGCCCCCAGAAGGCAAGTCATCTGGAACATGCAATTTGGTACTAGCCTTTTCCCTTTAGGTTGTACCACAACACTGCTTTCAGTAGTTTCGATTAACCTCGAAATCAAGCCTTTGTCATCTGCAGAGAACGGCTTGTATCTCAGCACAGGAAAGAGGTAGGCCAGAATTCAAAACCTCATTTTGACTGCCCCCAGAAGGCAAGTCATCTGGAACATGCAATTTGGTACTAGCCTTTTCCCTTTAGGTTGTACCACAGCATTGTTTTGGTTCTATTCATATTGTCTCAGAAAGGTGCAGTTTGCCTGGGAAGATTACAGCATGTATCTCAGCACAGGAAAGAGGTAGGCCAGAATTCAAAACCTCATTTTGACTGCCCCCAGAAGGCAAGTCATCTGGAACATGCAATTTGGTACTAGCCTTTTCCCTTTAGGTTGTACCACAACACTGCTTTCAGTAGTTTCGATTAACCCCGAAATCTAGCCTTTGTCATCTACAGAGAACAGCATGTATCTCAGCACAGGAAAGAGGTAGACCAGAATTCAAAACATCATTTTGACTGCCCCCAGAAGGCAAGTCATCTGGAACATGCAATTTCGTACTAGCCTTTTCCCTTTAGGTTGTACCACAGCATTGTTTTGGTGCTATTCATATTGTCTCAGAAAGGTGGAGTTTGCCTGGGAAGATTACAGTATGTATCTCAGCACAGAAAGAGGTAGGCCATAATTCAAAACGTCATTTTGACTGCTCCCAGAAGGCAAGTCATCTGGAACATGCAATTTGGTACTAGCCTTTTCCCTTTAGGTTGTACCACAACACTGCTTTCAGTAGTTTCGATTAACCCCGAAATCAAGCCTTTGTCATCTGCAGAGAACAGCATGTATCTCAGCACAGGAAAGAGGTAGGGCAAAATTCAAAACCTCATTTTGACTGCCCCCAGAAGGCAAGTCATCTGGAACATGCAATTTGGTACTAGCCTTTTCCCTTTAGGTTGTACCACAGCATTGTTTTGGTTCTATTCATATTGTCTCAGAAAGGTGGAGTTTGGTCTGATCCCCATGGATTTGGGTCTGATTCCTGGATTTGGGTCTGATCCCCTGGATTTGGGACTGATCTCCTGGATTTGGGTCTGATTCCCCTACAATTGGGTCTGATCCCCACGGATTTGGGTGATTCTCTGGATTTGGGTCTGAATACCTACGGATTTGGGACTGATCTCCTGGATTTGGGTCTGATTCCCCTACAATTGGGTCTCATCCCCACGGATTTGGGTGATTCTCTGGATTTGGGTCTGATCCCTACGGATTTGGGTCTGATTCCCTGGATTTGGGTCTGATTCCCTGGATTTGGGTCTGATTCCCTGGATTATCTGAGTGATGCCCTGGAAATGGGTCTGATGCGCATGGAATTGGGTCTGATTCCCTGGATTTGGGTCTGATTCCACTGTATTTTCGTCTCATCCCCATGGATTTGGGCCTGATTCCCTGGATTTGGGACTCATTCCTACACATTTAGGTCTGATTCCCCTGGATTTGGGTGTGATGCCTACGGATTTGCGTCTGATTCCCTGGATTAGGGTCTGATTCCCTGGATTTGGGACTGATCTCCTGGATATGGGTCTGATTCCCGTGCAATTCGGCCTGATTCCCACGGATTTCGGTCTTATTCCCTGGATTTCTCAGTGATCCCCTGAATAGGGGAGTGATGCTCATGGAATTGGGTCTGATTCCCTGGATTTGCAACTGATCCCTATGGATATGGGTCTGATCCCCACGGATTTGGGTCTGCTTCCCAGGATTTGGGTCTGATTCCCTGTTTTTGGGGCTGATCTCCTGGGTTTGGGTCTGATTCCCCTGCAATTATGTCTGAACCCCACGGATCTGGGCGATTCCCTGGATTTGGGTCTGCTTCCCAGGATTTGGGTCTGATTCCCTGGATTTGGGTCTGATTCCCCTGGATATGGCTCTGACACGTATGGAATTGGCCCTGATTCCCTGGATTAGGCACTGATCCCTACAGATTTGGGTCTAATCCCCACGGATTTGGGTCTGCTTCCCAGGATTTGGGTCTGGTTCCCTGGATGTGGGACTTATTCCTACACATTTCGGTCTGATTCCCCTGGATTCGCGTCTTATCTCTACGGATTTGGGTCTGATTCCCTGGAATTGGTTCTGATTCCCATGGATTTGGGTCTGATCCCTACGGGTTTGGGTCTGATTCCCTGGATTTCTCAGTGATCCCCTCAATATGGTTCTGATGATCATGGAATTGAGTCTGATTCCATGGATTTGGGACTGATCCCCACGGATTTGGGTCTGATCCCCAGGATATTGGTCTCATTCCCGTGGATTTGGTTCTGACTCCCTGGTTTTGGGACTGATCCCCACGAATTTGGGTCTGAGCCCCAGGATTTAGGACTGACTTCCTGGATTTGGGTCTGATTCCCTGGATTTGTTACTGATCTCCTGGATTTGGGTCAGATTCCCCTGCAATTGGGTCTGATCCCCATGGATTTGGGTGATTTCCTGGATTTGGGTCTGATCCCTGCGGATTTGGGTCTGATTCCCTGGATTTGGGTCTGATCCCTGGATTTCTGAGTGATCGCCTGGATTTCGGTCTGAACCCCACAGATTTGGGTCTGATTCTCTGGATTTGGGTCTGATTTCATTGTATTTTGGCCTAAACCCCATGAATTCAGGTCCGATTCCCTGGATTTGGGACTCCTTCTGATACATTAGTTCTGATTCCCCTGGATTTGGGACTGATCCCTACGGATTTGGGTCTGATTCCCAGGATTTGGGTCTGATTCCCTGGATTTCTCTGTGATCCCCTCAATATGGGTCTGATGCTTATGGAATTGGGCCTGATTCCCTGGATTTGGGACTGATTCCTATGGATTTGGGTCTGATCCCCAGGATTTGGGTCTCATTCCCGTGGATTTGGGTCTAATTCCCTGGATTTGGTACTGATCTCCTGGATTTGGGTCTGATTCCCCTGCAATTGGGTCTGATTCCCACAGATTTTGGTCTGATTCCCTGTATTTCTCAGTTGTCCCCTGAATATGGGAGTGATGCTCATGGAATTGGGTCTGATTCCCTGGTTTTGGGGCTGATCCCCACGGATTTGGGTCCGATTCCCCTGCAATTGTGTCTGATCCCCACGGATCTGGGCTATTCCCTGGATTTGGGTCTGATCCCTACGGATTTGGGCCTGATCCCCTGGATTTAGGTCTCATTCCCTGGATTTGGGACTCATTCCTACACATTTCGGTCTGATTCCCCTGGATTTGGCTCTTATCCCTACAGATTTGGGTCTGATTCCCTGGATTTGGGTCTCATGCCTACGGATTTGGGTCTGATCCCCAGGAATTGAGTCTGATTCCCTGGATTTCTCAGTGATCCCCTAAATATGGGTCTGATGCTCATGGAATTGGGTCTGATTCCCTGGATTTGGGACTTTTCCCTGCGTATTTCGGTCTGATCCCCACTGATTTGGGTCTGATTCCCAGGATTTGGGTCTGATTCCCTGGATTTGGGTCTGATTTCACTATATTGTGGCTTAAACCGCATGAATTCGGTCCAATACCCTGGATTTGGGACTCATTCCTACACATTAGGTCTGATTTCCCTGGATTTGGGTCTGATCCGCGAGCATTTGGGTCTGATTCCCTGGATTTGGGTCTGATTCCCCTGGATTTGGGTCTGATCCCTACGCATTTGGGTCTGATTCCCAGGATTTGGGTCTGATCCCCACGAATTTCGATCTGATTTCCTGGTTTTGGGACTGATATCCTGGATTTGGGTCTGATTCCCCTGCAATTGGTTCTGATTCCCACGGATTTCAGTCAGATGCCCTGTATTTCTCAGTGATCCCCTGAATATGGGGGTGATGCTCATGGAATTGGGTCTGATTCCCTGGATTTGCGACTGATCCCTACAGATTTGGGTCTGATCCCCACGGATTTGGGTCTGATTCCCAGGATTTGGGTCTGATTCCCTGGATTTCTCAGTGATCCCCTCAATATGGGTCTGATGCTCATGGAATTGGGTCTGATTCCCTGGATTTGGGACTGATCCCTGTGTATTTCGGGCTGATCCCCACGGATTTGGGTCTGATTCCCAGCATTTGGGTCTGATTCCCTGGATTTGGGTCTGATTTCACTATATTGTGGCTTAAACCTCATGAATGCGGTCCAATACCCTGGATTTGGGACTCATTCCTACACATTAGGTCTGATTTCCCTGGATTTGGGTCTGATCCCTACGCATTTGGGTCTGATTCCCTGGATTTGGGTCTGATTCCCCTGGATTTGGGTCTAATCCCTACGGATTTGTGTCTGACTCCCTGGATTTGGGTCTGATTCCCTGGATTTGGGTCTGATTCCCCTGGATTTGGCTCTTATCCCTACAGATTTGGGTCTGATTCCCTGGATTTGGGTCTCATGCCTACGGATTTGGGTCTGATCCCCAGGAATTGAGTCTGATTCCCTGGATTTCTCAGTGATCCCCTCAATATGGGTCTGATGCTCATGGAATTGGGTCTGATTCCCTGGATTTGGGACTGATCCCTGTGTATTTCGGGCTGATCCCCACGGATTTGGGTCTGATTCCCAGGATTTGGGTCTGATTCCCTGGATTTGGGTCTGATTTCACTATATTGTGGCTTAAACCGCATGAATTCGGTCCAATACCCTGGATTTGGGACTCATTCCTACACATTAGGTCTGATTTCCCTGGATTTGGGTCTGATCCCTACGCATTTGGGTCTGATTCCCTGGATTTGGGTCTGATTCCCCTGGATTTGGGTCTGATCCCTACGCATTTGGGTCTGATTCCCAGGATTTGGGTCTGATTCCCTGGATTTGGATCTGATTCCCTGGTTTTGGGACTGATATCCCGGAGTTGGGTCTGATTCCCCTGCAATTGGGTCTGATTCCCACGGATTTCAGTCTGATGCCCTGTATTTCTCAGTGATCCCCTGAATATGGGGGTGATGCTCATGGAATTGGGTCTGATTCCCTGGATTTGCGACTGATCCCTACAGATTTGGGTCTGATCCCCACGGATTTGGGTCTGATTCCCTGGTTTTGGAGCTGATCTCCTAGTTTTCGGTCTGATTCCCCAGCAATTGTGTCTGATCCCCACGGATTTGGGTCTGATTCCCTGGATTTGGGTCTGCTTCCCAGGATTTGGGTCTGATTCCCTGGTTTTGGGGTGATCTCCTGGATTTGGGTCTGAATCCCCTGCAATTCGGTCTGATCCACACGGATCTGGGCGATTCCCTGGATTTGGGCCTGATTCCCAGGATTTGGGTCTGATTCTCTGGATTTGGGTCTGATTCCCTGGATTTGGGTCTGATTCCCAGGATTTGGGTCTGATTCCCTGGATTTCTCAGTGATCCCCTCAATATGGGTCTGATGCTTATGGAATTGGGCCTGATTCCCTGGATTTGGGACTGATTCCTATGGATTTGGGTCTGATCCCCAGGATTTGGGTCTCATTCCCGTGGATTTGGGTCTAATTCCCTGGATTTGGTACTGATCTCCTGGATTTGGGCCTGATTCCCCTGCAATTGGGTCAGATTCCCACGGATTTCGGTCTGATTCCCTGTATTTCTCAGTTGTCCCCTGAATATGGGAGTGATGTTCATGGAATTGGGTCTGATTCCCTGGTTTTGGGGCTGATCTCCTGGATTTGGGTCCGATTCCCCTGCAATTGTGTCTGATCCCCATGGATCTGGGCAATTCCCTGGATTTGGGTCTGATCCCTACGGATTTGGGCCTGATCCCCTGGATTTAGGTCTCATTCCCTGGATTTGGGCCTGATTCCCAGGATTTGGGTCTGATTCCCTGGATTTGGATCTGATTCCCTGGTTTTGGGACTGATATCCTGGATTTGGGTCTGATTCCCCTGCAATTGGGGCTGATTCCCACGGATTTCAGTCTGATGCCCTGTATTTCTCAGTGATCCCCTGAATATGGGGGTGATGATCATGGAATTGGCTCTGATTCCCTGGATTTGTGACTGATGCCTACAGATTAGGGTCTGATCCCCACGGATTTGGGTCTGATTCCCAGGAGTTGGGTCTGATTCCCTGGTTTTGGAGCTGATCTCCTGGATTTCGGTCTGATTCCCCAGCAATTGTGTCTGATCCCCACGGATTTGGGTCTGATTCCCTGGATTTGGGTCTGATTCCCAGGATTTGGGTCTGATTCCCTGGTTTTGGGGCTGATCTCCTGGATTTCGGTCTGATTCCCCAGCAATTGTGTCTGATCCCCAAGGATTTGGGTCTGATTCCCTGGATTTGGGTCTGCTTCCCAGGATTTGGGTCTGATTCCCAGGATTTGGGTCTGATTCCCTGGATTTCTGAGTGATCCCCTGGATATGGGTCTGATGCGCATGGAATTGGGTCTGATTCCCTGGATTTGGCACTGATCCCTACGGATTTGGGAGTAATCCCCATGGATTTGGTTGTGATTCCCAGGATTTAGGTCTGATTCCCTGGATTTGGGACTCATTCCTCCACATTTTGGTCTGATTCCCCTGGATTTGGCTCTTATCCCTACAGATTTGGGTCTGATTCCCTGGATTTGGGTCTCATGCCTACGGATTTGGGTCTGATCCCCAGGAATTGGGTCTGATTCCCTGGATTTCTCAGTGATCCCCTCAATATGGGTGTGATGCTCATGGAATTGGGTCTGATTCCCTGGATTTGGGACTGATCCCTGCGTATTTTGGTCTGATCCCCACGGATTTGGGTCTGATTCCCAGGATTTGGGTCTCAATCCCTGGATTTGGGTCTGATTTCAGTATATTGTGGCATAAACTGCATGAATTCGGTCTAAAACCCTGGATTTGGGACTCATTCCTACACATTAGGTCTGATTCCCCTGGATTTGGGTCTGATCAATACGCATTTGGGTCTGATTCCCTGGATTTGGGTCTGATTCCCCCGGATTTGGGTCTGATCCCTACGGATTTGTGTCTGATTCCCTGGATTTGGGTCTGATTCCCCTGGATTTGGGTCTGATCCCTATGCATTTGTGTCTGACTCCCTGGATTTGGGTCTGATCCCTACGGATTTGGGCCTGATCCCCTGGATTTAGGTCTCATTCCCTGGATTTGGGTCTGATTCCCAGGATTTGGGTCTGATTCCCTAGTTTTGGGGCTGATCTCCTGGATTTGGGTCTGATTCCCCTGCAATTCGGTCTGATCCACACGGATCTCTGCGATTCCCTGGATTTGGGCCTGATTCCCTGGATTTGGGTCTGCTTCCCAGGATTTGGGTCTGATTCCCTGGTTTTGGAGCTGATCTCCTGGATTTCGGTCTGATTCCCCAGCAATTGTGACTGATCCCCATGGATTTGGTTCTGATTCCCTGGATTTGGGTCTGCTTCCCAGGATTTGGGTCTGATTCCGTGGATTTGGGTCTGCTTCCCAGGATTTGGGTCTGATTCCCTGGTTTTGGGGCTGATCTCCTGGATTTGGGTCTGATTCCCCTGCAATTCGGTCTGATCCACACAGATCTGGGCAATTGCCTGGATTTGTGCCTGATTCACTGGATTTGGGTCTGATTCCCAGGATTAGGTCTGATTCCCTGGATTTCTGAGTGATCCCCTGGATATGGGTCTGATGCGCATGGAATTGTGTCTGATTCCCTGGATTTGGCACTGATCCCTATGGATTTGGGAGTAATCCCATGGATTTGGGTCTGATTCCCAGGATTCAGGTCTGATTCCCTGGATTTGGGACTCATTCCTACATATTTCGATCTGATTCCCCTGGATTTGGCTCTTATCCCTACAGATTTGGGTCTGATTCCCTGGATTTGGGTCTCATGCCTACGGATTTGGGTCTGATCCCCAGGAATTGGGTCTGATTCCCTGGATTTCTCTGTGATCCCCTCAATATGGGTCTGATGCTCATGGAATTGGGTCTGATTCCCTGGATTTGGACTGATCCCTGCGTATTTCGGTCTGATCCCCACGGATTTGGGTCTGATTCCCAGGATTTGGGTCTGATTCCCTGGATTTGGGTCTGATTTCAATGTATTGTGGCTTAAACCGCATGAATTCGGTCCAATACCCTGGATTTGGGACTCATTCCTACACATTAGGTCTGATTTCCCTGGATTTGGGTCTGATCCCTACGCATTTGGGTCTGATTCCCTGGATTTGGGTCTGATTCCCCTGGATTTGGGTCTGATTCCTACGCATTTGGGTCTGATTCCCTGGATTTGGGTCTGATTCCCCTGGATTTGGGTCTGATCCCTACGCATTTGGGTCTGATTCCCTGGATTTGGGTCTGATTCCCCTGGATTTGGGTCTGATCCCTACGGATTTGTGTCTGACTCCCTGGATTTGGGTCTGATCCCTACGGATTTGGGTCTGATTCCCTGGATTTGGGTCTGATTCCCAGGATTTGGTTCTGATTCCCTGGATTATCTGAGTGATCCCCTGGATATGGGTCTGATGCGCATGGAATTGGGTCTGGTTCCCTGGATTTGGGTCTGATCCCAACGGATTTGGGTCTAATCCCCTCGGATTTGGGTCTGATTCCCAGGATTTGGGTCTGATTCCCTGGATTTGGGTCTGATTCCATGGATTTGGGACTCATTCCTACACATTTTGGTCTAAATTCCCCTGGATTTGGCTCTTATCCCTACGGATTTGGGTCTGATTCCCTGGATTTGGGTCTCATGCCTATGGATTTGGGTCTGATCCCCAGGAATTGGGTCTGATTCCCTGGATTTCTCAGTGATCCCCTCAATATGGGTCTGATGCTCATGGAATTGGGTCTGATTCCCTGGATTTGGGACTGATCCCTGCGTATTTCGGTCTGATCCCCACGGATTTGGGTCTGATTCCCAGGATTTGGGTCTGATTCCCTGGATTTGGGTCTGATTTCACTGTATTGTGGCTTAAACCGCATGAATTCGGTCCAATACCCTGGATTTGGGACTCATTCCTACACATTAGGTCTGATTTCCCTGGATTTGGGTCTGATCCCTACGCATTTGGGTCTGATTCCCTGGATTTGGGTCTGATTCCCTGGATTTGGGTCTGATCCCTAAGGATTTGGGTCTGATTCCCCTGGATTTGGGTCTGATCCCTACGGATTTGGGTCTGATTCCCTGGATTTGGGTCTGATTCCCCTGGATTTGGGTCTGATCCCTACGGATTTGTGTCTGACTCCCTGGATTTGGGTCTGATCCCTACGCATTTGGGTCTGATTCCCCTGGATTTGGGTCTCATTCCCGTGGATTTGGGTCTGATTCCCTGGATTTGGGTCTGATTTCACTGTATTGTGGCTTAAACCGCATGAATTCGGTCCAATACCCTGGATTTGGGACTCATTCCTACACATTAGGTCTGATTTCCCTGGATTTGGGTCTGATCCCTACGCATTTGGGTCTGATTCCCTGGATTTGGGTCTGATTCCCCTGGATTTGGGTCTGATCCCTACACATTTGGGTCTGATTCCCTGGATTTGGGTCTGATTCCCCTGGATTTGGGTCTGATCCCTACGGATTTGGGTCTGATTCCCTGTATTTGGGTCTGATTCCCCTGGATTTGGGTCTGATCCCTACGGATTTGTGTCTGACTCCCTGGATTTGGGTCTGATCCCTACGGATTTGGGTCTGATTCCCCTGGATTTGGGTCTCATTCCCGTGGATTTGGGTCTGATTCCCTGGATTTGGGTCTGATTTCACTGTATTGTGGCTTAAACCGCATGAATTCGGTCCAATACCCTGGATTTGGGACTCATTCCTACACATTAGGTCTGATTTCCCTGGATTTGGGTCTGATCCCTACGCATTTGGGTCTGATTCCCTGGATTTGGGTCTGATTCCACAGTATTTGGGTCTGATGCCTACGGATTTGGGTCTGATTCCCTGGATTTCTGAGTGATCCCCTGGATTTCCATCTGATCCCCACGGATTTGGGTCTGATTCCCTTGATTTGGGTCTTATTTCACTGTATTTTGGCCTAAACCCCATGAATTCGGGTCCGATTCCGTGGATTTGGGACTCACTCCTACACATTAGGTCTGATTCCCCTGGATTTGGGTCTGATCCCTACGGATTTGGGTCTGATTCCCTGGATTTGGGACTGATCTCCTGGATTTGGGTCTGATTCCCCTGCAATTGTGTCTGATCCCCACGGATCTGGGCGATTCCCTGGATTTGGGTCTGATCCCTACGGATTTGGGTCTGATTCCCTGGATTTGGGTCTGATTCCCAGGATTTGGTTCTGATTCCCTGGATTATCTGAGTGATCCCCTGGATATGGGTCTGATGCGCATGGAATTGGGTCTGGTTCCCTGGATTTGGGTCTGATCCCAACGGATTTGGGTCTAATCCCCACGGATTTGGGTCTGATTCCCAGGATTTGGGTCTGATTCCCTGGATTTGGGTCTGATTCCATGGATTTGGGACTCATTCCTACACATTTCGGTCTAAATTCCCCTGGATTTGGCTCTTATCCCTACGGATTTGGGTCTGATTCCCTGGATTTGGGTCTCATGCCTATGGATTTGGGTCTGATCCCCAGGAATTGGGTCTGATTCCCTGGATTTCTCAGTGATCCCCTCAATATGGGTCTGATGCTCATGGAATTGGGTCTGATTCCCTGGATTTGGGACTGATCCCTGCGTATTTCGGTCTGATCCCCACGGATTTGGGTCTGATTCCCAGGATTTGGGTCTGATTCCCTGGATTTGGGTCTGATTTCACTGTATTGTGGCTTAAACCGCATGAATTCGGTCCAATACCCTGGATTTGGGACTCATTCCTACACATTAGGTCTGATTTCCCTGGATTTGGGTCTGATCCCTACGCATTTGGGTCTGATTCCCTGGATTTGGGTCTGATTCCCCTGGATTTGGGTCTGATCCCTACGCATTTGGGTCTGATTCCCTGGATTTGGGTCTGATTCCCCTGGATTTGGGTCTGATCCCTACGCATTTGGGTCTGATTCCCTGGATTTGGGTCTGATTCCCCTGGATTTGGATCTGATTCCCTGGTTTTGGGACTGATATCCTGGAGTTGGGTCTGATTCCCTGGATTTGGGTCTGATCCCTACGGATTTCAGTCTGATGCCCTGTATTTCTCAGTGATCCCCTGAATATGGGAGTGATGCTCATGGAATTGGGTCTGATTCCCTGGATTTGCGACTGATCCCTAGAGATTTGGGTCTGTTCCCCACGGATTTGGGTCTGATTCCCGGGATTTGGGTCTGATTCCCTGGTTTTGGAGCTGATCTCCTGGGTTTCGTTCTGATTCCCCAGCAATTGTGTCTGATCCCCACAGATTTGGGTCTGATTCCCTGGATTTGGGTCTGCTTCCCAGGATTTGGGTCTGATTCCCTGGTTTTGGGGCTGATCTCCTGGATTTGGGTCTGATTCCCCTGCAATTCGGTCTGATCCACACGGATCTGGGTGATTCCCTGGATTTGGGCCTGATTCCCAGGATTTGGGTCTGATTCCCAGGATTTGGGCCTGATTCCCTGGATTTGGGTCTGATTCCCTGGATTTCTCTTTGATCCCCTCAATATGGGTCTGATGCTTATGGAATTGGGCCTGATTCCCTGGATTTGGGACTGATTCCTATGGATTTGGGTCTGATCCCCAGGATTTGGGTCTCATTCCCGTGGATTTGGGTCTAATTCCCTGGATTTGGTACTGATCTCCTGGATTTGGGTCTGATTCCCCTGCAATTGGGTCTGATTCCCACAGATTTCGGTCTGATTCCCTGTATTTCTCAGTTGTCCCCTGAATATGGGAGTGATGCTCATGGAATTGGGTCTGATTCCCTGGTTTTGGGGCTGATCCCCATGGATTTGGGTCCGATTCCCCTGCAATTGTGTCTGATCCCCACGGATCTGGGCAATTCCCTGGATTTGGGTCTGATCCCTACGGATTTGGGCCTGATCCCCTGGATTTAGGTCTCATTCCCTGGATTTGGGTCTGATTCCCAGGATTTGGGTCTGATTCCCTGGATTTGGATCTGATTCCCTGGTTTTGGGACTGATATCCTGGATTTGGGTCTGATTCCCCTGCAATTGGCTCTGATTCCCTGGATTTGTGACTGATCCCTACAGATTTGGGTCTGATCCCCACGGATTTGGGTCTGATTCCCAGGATATGGGTCTGATTCCTTGGTTTTTGGAGCTGATCTCCTGGATTTCGGTCTGATTCCCAGCAATTGTGTCTGATCCAAACGGATTTGGGTCTTATTCCCTGGTTTTGGGGCTGATCTCCTGGATTTGGGTCTGATTCCCTGGTTTTGGAGCTGATCTCCTGGATTTTGGACTGATTCCCCAGCAATTGTGTCTGATCCCCACGGATTTGGGTCTGTTTCCCTGGATTTGGGTCTGGTTCCCAGGATTTGGGTCTCTCCTGGATTTGGGTCTGATTCCCTGGTTTTGGAGCTGATCTCCTGGATTTCGGTCTGAGTCCCCAGCAATTGTGTCTGATCCCCACGGATTTATGTCTGATTCCCTGGATTTGGGTCTGCTTCCCAGGATTTGGGTCTGATTCCCTGGTTTTGGGGCTGATCTCCTGGATTTGGGTCTGATTCCCCTGCAATTCGGTCTGATCCACACGGATCTGGGCAATTTCCTGGATTTGGGCCTGATTCCCAGGATTTGGGTCTGATTCCCAGGATTTGGGTCTGATTCCCTGGATTTCTGAGTGATCCCCTGGATATGGGTCTGATGCGCATGGAATTGGGTCTGATTCCCTGGATTTGGCACTGATCCCTACTGATTTGGAAGTAATCCCCATGGATTTGGGTCCGATTCCCAGGATTGAGGTCCGATTCCCTAGATTTGGGACTCATTCCTACACATTTCAGTCTGATTCCCCTGGATTTGGATCTTATCCCTACAGATTTGGTTCTGATTCCCTGGATTTGGGTCTCATGCCTACGGATTTGGGTCTGATCCCAAGGAATTGGGTCTGATTCCCTGGATTTCTCAGTGATCCCCTCAATATGGGTCTGATGCTCATGGAATTGGGTCTGATTCCCTGGATTTGGGACTGATCCCTGCGTATTTTGGTCTGATCCCCACGGATTTGGGTCTGATTCCCAGGATTTGGGTCTGATCCCTACGCATTGGGGTCTGATTCCCTGGATTTGGGTCTGATTCCCCTGGATTTGGGTCTGATCCCTACGGATTTGTGTCTGACTCCCTGGATTTGGGTCTCATCCCTACGGATTTGGGCCTGATCCCCTGGATTTAGGTCTCATTCCCTGGATTTGGGTCTGATTCCCAGGATTTGGGTCTGATGCTCATGGATTTGGGTCTGATTCCCTGGATTTGGGACTGATATCCTGGATTTGGGTCTGATTCCCCTGCAATTGGGTCTGATTCCCACGGATTTCAGTCTGATGCCCTGTATTTCTCAGTGATCCCCTGAATATGGGGGTGATGCTCATGGAATTGGCTCTGATTCCCTGGATTTGTGACTGATCCCTACAGATTTGGGTCTGATCCCCACGGATTTGGGTCTGATTCCCAGGATTTGGGTCTGATTCCCTGGTTTTGGAGCTGATCTCCTGGATTTCGGTCTGATTCCCCAGCAATTGTGTCTGATCCCCACGGATTTGGGTCTGATTCCCTGGATTTGGGTCTGCTTCCCAGGATTTGGGTCTGATTCCCTGGTTTTTGTTGCTGATCTCCTGGATTTGGGTCTGATTCCCGTGCAATTCGGTCTGATCCACACGGATCTGGGCCATTCCCAGGATTTGGTCCTCATTCCCTGGATTTGGGTCTGCTTCCCAGGATTTGGGTCTGATTCCCTGGATTTCTGAGTGATCCCCTGGATATGGGTCTGATGCGCATGGAATTTGGTCTGATTCCCTGGATTTGGCACTGATCCCTACGGATTTGGGAGTAATCCCCAGGATTTGGGTCTGATTCCCAGGATTGAGGTCTGATTCCATGGATTTGGGACTCATTCCTACACATTTCAGTCTGATTCCCCTGGATTTGGCTCTTATCCGTACGGATTTGGGTCTGATTCCCTGGATTTGGGTCTCATGCCTATGGATTTGGGTCTGATCCCCAGGAATTGGGTCTGATTCCCTGGATTTCTCAGTGATCCCCTCAATATGGGTGTGATGCTCATGGAATTGGGTCTGATTCCCTGGATTTGGGACTGATCCCTGCGTATTTTGGTCTGATCCCCACGGATTTGGGTCTGATTCCCAGGATTTGGGTCTGATTCCCTGGATTTGGGTCTGATTTCACTATATTGTGGCTTAAACCGCATGAATTCGGTCCAATACCCTGGATTTGGGACTCATTCCTACACATTAGGTCTGATTTCCCTGGATTTGGGTCTGATCCCTACGCATTTGGGTCTGATTCCCTGGATTTGGGTCTGATTCCCCTGGATTTGGGTCTGATCCCTACGCATTTGGGTCTGATTCCCTGGATTTGGGTCTGATTCCCCTGGATTTGGGTCTGATCCCTACGGATTTGTGTCTGACTCCCTGGATTTGGGTCTGATTCCCAGGATTTGGGTCTGATTCCCCTGGATTTGGCTCTTATCCCTACAGATTTGGGTCTGATTCCCTGGATTTGGGTCTCATGCCTACGGATTTGGGTCTGATCCCCAGGAATTGGGTCTGATTCCCTGGATTTCTCAGTGATCCCCTCAATATGGGTCTGATGCTCATGGAATTGGGTCTGATTCCCTGGATTTGGGACTGATCCCTGTGTATTTCGGGCTGATCCCCACGGATTTGGGTCTGATTCCCAGGATTTGGGTCTGATTCCCTGGATTTGGGTCTGATTTCACTATATTGTGGCTTAAACCGCATGAATTCGGTCCAATACCCTGGATTTGGGACTCATTCCTACACATTAGGTCTGATTTCCCTGGATTTGGGTCTGATCCCTACGCATTTGGGTCTGATTCCCTGGATTTCGGTCTGATTCCCCTGGATTTGGGTCTGATCCCTACGCATTTGGGTCTGATTCCCAGGATTTGGGTCTGATTCCCTGGATTTGGATCTGATTCCCTGGTTTTGGGACTGATATCCCGGAGTTGGGTCTGATTCCCCTGCAATTGGGTCTGATTCCCACGGATTTCAGTCTGATGCCCTGTATTTCTCAGTGATCCCCTGAATATGGGAGTGATGCTCATGGAATTGGGTCTGATTCCCTGGATTTGCAACTGATCCCTACAGATTTGGGTCTGATCCCCACGGATTTGGGTCTGATTCCCTGGTTTTGGAGCTGATCTCCTAGTTTTCGGTCTGATTCCCCAGCAATTGTGTCTGATCCCCACGGATTTGGGTCTGATTCCCTGGATTTGGGTCTGCTTCCCAGGATTTGGGTCTGATTCCCTGGTTTTGGGGTGATCTCCTGGATTTGGGTCTGAATCCCCTGCAATTCGGTCTGATCCACACGGATCTGGGCGATTCCCTGGATTTGGGCCTGATTCCCAGGATTTGGGTCTGATTCTCTGGATTTGGGTCTGATTCCCTGGATTTGGGTCTGATTCCCAGGATTTGGGTCTGATTCCCTGGATTTCTCAGTGATCCCCTCAATATGGGTCTGATGCTTATGGAATTGGGCCTGATTCCCTGGATTTGGGACTGATTCCTATGGATTTGGGTCTGATCCCCAGGATTTGGGTCTCATTCCTGTGGATTTCGGTCTAATTCCCTGGATTTGGTACTGATCTCCTGGATTTGGGTCTGATTCCCCTGCAATTGGGTCAGATTCCCACGGATTTCGGTCTGATTCCCTGTATTTCTCAGTTGTCCCCTGAATATGGGAGTGATGTTCATGGAATTGGGTCTGATTCCCTGGTTTTGGGGCTGATCTCCTGGATTTGGGTCCGATTCCCCTGCAATTGTGTCTGATCCCCATGGATCTGGGCAACTCCCTGGATTTGGGTCTGATCCCTACGGATTTGGGCCTGATCCCCTGGATTTAGGTCTCATTCCCTGGATTTGGGCCTGATTCCCAGGATTTGGGTCTGATTCCCTGGATTTGGATCTGATTCCCTGGTTTTGGGACTGATATCCTGGATTTGGGTCTGATTCCCCTGCAATTGGGGCTGATTCCCACGGATTTCAGTCTGATGCCCTGTATTTCTCAGTGATCCCCTGAATATGGGGGTGATGATCATGGAATTGGCTCTGATTCCCTGGATTTGTGACTGATGCCTACAGATTAGGGTCTGATCCCCACGGATTTGGGTCTGATTCCCAGGAGTTGGGTCTGATTCCCTGGTTTTGGAGCTGATCTCCTGGATTTCGGTCTGATTCCCCAGCAATTGTGTCTGATCCCCACGGATTTGGGTCTGATTCCCTGGATTTGGGTCTGATTCCCAGGATTTGGGTCTGATTCCCTGGTTTTGGGGCTGATCTCCTGGATTTCGGTCTGATTCCCCAGCAATTGTGTCTGATCCCCACGGATTTGGGTCTGATTCCCTGGATTTGGGTCTGCTTCCCAGGATTTGGGTCTGATTCCCAGGATTTGGGTCTGATTCCCTGGATTTCTGAGTGATCCCCTGGATATGGGTCTGATGCGCATGGAATTGGGTCTGATTCCCTGGATTTGGCACTGATCCCTACGGATTTGGGAGTAATCCCCATGGATTTGGTTGTGATTCCCAGGATTTAGGTCTGATTCCCTGGATTTGGGACTCATTCCTCCACATTTCGGTCTGATTCCCCTGGATTTGGCTCTTATCCCTACAGATTTGGGTCTGATTCCCTGGATTTGGGTCTCATGCCTACGGATTTGGGTCTGATCCCCAGGAATTGGGTCTGATTCCCTGGATTTCTCAGTGATCCCCTCAATATGGGTGTGATGCTCATGGAATTGGGTCTGATTCCCTGGATTTGGGACTGATCCCTGCGTATTTTGGTCTGATCCCCACGGATTTGGGTCTGATTCCCAGGATTTGGGTCTCAATCCCTGGATTTGGGTCTGATTTCAGTATATTGTGGCATAAACTGCATGAATTCGGTCTAAAACCCTGGATTTGGGACTCATTCCTACACATTAGGTCTGATTCCCCTGGATTTGGGTCTGATCAATACGCATTTGGGTCTGATTCCCTGGATTTGGGTCTGATTCCCCCGGATTTGGGTCTGATCCCTACGGATTTGTGTCTGATTACCTGGATTTGGGTCTGATTCCCCTGGATTTGGGTCTGATCCCTATGCATTTGTGTCTGACTCCCTGGATTTGGGTCTGATCCCTACGGATTTGGGCCTGATCCCCTGGATTTAGGTCTCATTCCCTGGATTTGGGTCTGATTCCCAGGATTTGGGTCTGATTCCCTAGTTTTGGGGCTGATCTCCTGGATTTGGGTCTGATTCCCCTGCAATTCGGTCTGATCCACACGGATCTCTGCGATTCCCTGGATTTGGGCCTGATTCCCTGGATTTGGGTCTGCTTCCCAGGATTTGGGTCTGATTCCCTGGTTTTGGAGCTGATCTCCTGGATTTCGGTCTGATTCCCCAGCAATTGTGACTGATCCCCATGGATTTGGTTCTGATTCCCTGGATTTGGGTCTGCTTCCCAGGATTTGGGTCTGATTCCGTGGATTTGGGTCTGCTTCCCAGGATTTGGGTCTGATTCCCTGGTTTTGGGGCTGATCTCCTGGATTTGGGTCTGATTCCCCTGCAATTCGGTCTGATCCACACAGATCTGGGCAATTGCCTGGATTTGTGCCTGATTCACTGGATTTGGGTCTGATTCCCAGGATTAGGTCTGATTCCCTGGATTTCTGAGTGATCCCCTGGATATGGGTCTGATGCGCATGGAATTGTGTCTGATTCCCTGGATTTGGCACTGATCCCTATGGATTTGGGAGTAATCCCCATGGATTTGGGTCTGATTCCCAGGATTCAGGTCTGATTCCCTGGATTTGGGACTCATTCCTACATATTTCGATCTGATTCCCCTGGATTTGGCTCTTATCCCTACAGATTTGGGTCTGATTCCCTGGATTTGGGTCTCATGCCTACGGATTTGGGTCTGATCCCCAGGAATTGGGTCTGATTCCCTGGATTTCTCTGTGATCCCCTCAATATGGGTCTGATGCTCATGGAATTGGGTCTGATTCCCTGGATTTGGGACTGATCCCTGCGTATTTCGGTCTGATCCCCACGGATTTGGGTCTGATTCCCAGGATTTGGGTCTGATTCCCTGGATTTGGGTCTGATTTCAATGTATTGTGGCTTAAACCGCATGAATTCGGTCCAATACCCTGGATTTGGGACTCATTCCTACACATTAGGTCTGATTTCCCTGGATTTGGGTCTGATCCCTACGCATTTGGGTCTGATTCCCTGGATTTGGGTCTGATTCCCCTGGATTTGGGTCTGATTCCTACGCATTTGGGTCTGATTCCCTGGATTTGGGTCTGATTCCCCTGGATTTGGGTCTGATCCCTACGCATTTGGGTCTGATTCCCTGGATTTGGGTCTGATTCCCCTGGATTTGGGTCTGATCCCTACGGATTTGTGTCTGACTCCCTGGATTTGGGTCTGATCCCTACGGATTTGGGTCTGATTCCCTGGATTTGGGTCTGATTCCCAGGATTTGGTTCTGATTCCCTGGATTATCTGAGTGATCCCCTGGATATGGGTCTGATGCGCATGGAATTGGGTTTGGTTCCCTGGATTTGGGTCTGATCCCAACGGATTTGGGTCTAATCCCCTCGGATTTGGGTCTGATTCCCAGGATTTGGGTCTGATTCCCTGGATTTGGGTCTGATTCCATGGATTTGGGACTCATTCCTACACATTTTGGTCTAAATTCCCCTGGATTTGGCTCTTATCCCTACGGATTTGGGTCTGATTCCCTGGATTTGGGTCTCATGCCTATGGATTTGGGTCTGATCCCCAGGAATTGGGTCTGATTCCCTGGATTTCTCAGTGATCCCCTCAATATGGGTCTGATGCTCATGGAATTGGGTCTGATTCCCTGGATTTGGGACTGATCCCTGCGTATTTCGGTCTGATCCCCACGGATTTGGGTCTGATTCCCAGGATTTGGGTCTGATTCCCTGGATTTGGGTCTGATTTCACTGTATTGTGGCTTAAACCGCATGAATTCGGTCCAATACCCTGGATTTGGGACTCATTCCTACACATTAGGTCTGATTTCCCTGGATTTGGGTCTGATCCCTACGCATTTGGGTCTGATTCCCTGGATTTGGGTCTGATTCGCTGGATTTGGGTCTGATCCCTACACATTTGGGTCTGATTCCCTGGATTTGGGTCTGATTCCCCTGGATTTGGGTCTGATCCCTACGGATTTGGGTCTGATTCCCTGGATTTGGGTCTGATTCCCCTGGATTTGGGTCTGATCCCTACGGATTTGTGTCTGACTCCATGGATTTGGGTCTGATCCCTACGGATTTGGGTCTGATTCCCCTGGATTTGGGTCTCATTCCCGTGGATTTGGGTCTGATTCCCTGGATTTGGGTCTGATTTCACTGTATTGTGGCTTAAACCGCATGAGTTCGGTCCAATACCCTGGATTTGGGACTCATTCCTACACATTAGGTCTGATTTCCCTGGATTTGGGTCTGATCCCTACGCATTTGGGTCTGATTCCCTGGATTTGGGTCTGATTCCCCTGGATTTGGATCTGATCCCTACACATTTGGGTCTGATTCCCAGGATTTGGGTCTGATTCCCCTGGATTTGGGTCTGATCCCTACGGATTTGGGTCTGATTCCCTGTATTTGGGTCTGATTCCCCTGGATTTGGGTCTGATCCCTACGGATTTGTGTCTGACTCCATGGATTTGGGTCTGATCCCTACGCATTTGGGTCTGATTCCCCTGGATTTGGGTCTCATTCCCGTGGATTTGGGTCTGATTCCCTGGATTTGGGTCTGATTTCACTGTATTGTGGCTTAAAACGCATGAATTCGGTCCAATACCCTGGATTTGGGACTCATTCCTACACATTAGGTCTGATTTCCCTGGATTTGGGTCTGATCCCTACGCATTTGGGTCTGATTTCCTGGATTTGGGTCTGATTCCACAGTATTTGGGTCTGATGCCTACGGATTTGGGTCTGATTCCCTGGATTTCTGAGTGATCCCCTGGATTTCCATCTGATCCCCACGGATTTGGGTCTGATTCCCTTGATTTGGGTCTTATTTCACTGTATTTTGGCCTAAACCCCATGAATTCGGGTCCGATTCCGTGGATTTGGGACTCACTCCTGCACATTAGGTCTGATTCCCCTGGATTTGGGTCTGATCCCTACGGATTTGGGTCTGATTCCCTGGATTTGGGACTGATCTCCTGGATTTGGGTCTGATTCCCCTGCAATTGTGTCTGATCCCCACGGATCTGGGCGATTCCCTGGATTTGGGTCTGATCCCTACGGATTTGGGTCTGATTCCCTGGATTTGAGTCTGATTCCCAGGATTTGGTTCTGATTCCCTGGATTATCTGAGTGATCCCCTGGATATGGGTCTGATGCGCATGGAATTGGGTCTGGTTCCCTGGATTTGGGTCTGATCCCAACGGATTTGGGTCTAATCCCCACGGATTTGGGTCTGATTCCCAGGATTTGGGTCTGATTCCCTGGATTTGGGTCTGATTCCATGGATTTGGGACTCATTCCTACACATTTCGGTCTAAATTCCCCTGGATTTGGCTCTTATCCCTACGGATTTGGGTCTGATTCCCTGGATTTGGGTCTCATGCCTATGGATTTGGGTCTGATCCCCAGGAATTGGGTCTGATTCCCTGGATTTCTCAGTGATCCCCTCAATATGGGTCTGATGCTCATGGAATTGGGTCTGATTCCCTGGATTTGGGACTGATCCCTGCGTATTTCGGTCTGATCCCCACGGATTTGGGTCTGATTCCCAGGATTTGGGTCTGATTCCCTGGATTTGGGTCTGATTTCACTGTATTGTGGCTTAAAACCGCATGAATTCGGTCCAATACCCTGGATTTGGGACTCATTCCTACACATTAGGTCTGATTTCCCTGGATTTGGGTCTGATCCCTACGCATTTGGGTCTGATTCCCTGGATTTGGGTCTGATTCCCCTGGATTTGGGTCTGATCCCTACGCATTTGGGTCTGATTTCCTGGATTTGGGTCTGATTCCCCTGGATTTGGGTCTGATCCCTACGCATTTGGGTCTGATTCCCTGGATTTGGGTCTGATTCCCCTGGATTTGGGTCTGATTCCCTGGTTTTGGGACTGATATCCTGGAGTTGGGTCTGATTCCCTGGATTTGGGTCTGATCCCTACGGATTTCAGTCTGATGCCCTGTATTTCTCAGTGATCCCCTGAATATGGGAGTGATGCTCATGGAATTGGGTCTGATTCCCTGGATTTGCGACTGATCCCTAGAGATTTGGGTCTGTTCCCCACGGATTTGGGTCTGATTCCCGGGATTTGGGTCTGATTCCCTGGTTTTGGAGCTGATCTCCTGGGTTTCGTTCTGATTCCCCAGCAATTGTGTCTGATCCCCACAGATTTGGGTCTGATTCCCTGGATTTGGGTCTGCTTCCCAGGATTTGGGTCTGATTCCCTGGTTTTGGGGCTGATCTCCTGGATTTGGGTCTGATTCCCCTGCAATTCGGTCTGATCCACACGGATCTGGGTGATTCCCTGGATTTGGGCCTGATTCCCAGGATTTGGGTCTGATTCCCAGGATTTGGGCCTGATTCCCTGGATTTGGGTCTGATTCCCTGGATTTCTCTTTGATCCCCTCAATATGGGTCTGATGCTTATGGAATTGGGCCTGATTCCCTGGATTTGGGACTGATTCCTATGGATTTGGGTCTGATCCCCAGGATTTGGGTCTCATTCCCGTGGATTTGGGTCTAATTCCCTGGATTTGGTACTGATCTCCTGGATTTGGGTCTGATTCCCCTGCAATTGGGTCTGATTCCCACAGATTTCGGTCTGATTCCCTGTATTTCTCAGTTGTCCCCTGAATATGGGAGTGATGCTCATGGAATTGGGTCTGATTCCCTGGTTTTGGGGCTGATCCCCATGGATTTGGGTCCGATTCCCCTGCAATTGTGTCTGATCCCCACGGATCTGGGCAATTCCCTGGATTTGGGTCTGATCCCTACGGATTTGGGCCTGATCCCCTGGATTTAGGTCTCATTCCCTGGATTTGGGTCTGATTCCCAGGATTTGGGTCTGATTCCCTGGATTTGGATCTGATTCCCTGGTTTTGGGACTGATATCCTGGATTTGGGTCTGATTCCCCTGCAATTGGCTCTGATTCCCTGGATTTGTGACTGATCCCTACAGATTTGGGTCTGATCCCCACGGATTTGGGTCTGATTCCCAGGATATGGGTCTGATTCCTTGGTTTTGGAGCTGATCTCCTGGATTTCGGTCTGATTCCCCAGCAATTGTGTCTGATCCAAACGGATTTGGGTCTTATTCCCTGGTTTTGGGGCTGATCTCCTGGATTTGGGTCTGATTCCCTGGTTTTGGAGCTGATCTCCTGGATTTTGGACTGATTCCCCAGCAATTGTGTCTGATCCCCACGGATTTGGGTCTGTTTCCCTGGATTTGGGTCTGGTTCCCAGGATTTGGGTCTGGTTCCCTGTATTTGGGTCTGCTTCCCAGAATTTGGGTCTGATTCCCTGGTTTTGGAGCTGATCTCCTGGATTTCGGTCTGAGTCCCCAGCAATTGTGTCTGATCCCCACGGATTTATGTCTGATTCCCTGGATTTGGGTCTGCTTCCCAGGATTTGGGTCTGATTCCCTGGTTTTGGGGCTGATCTCCTGGATTTGGGTCTGATTCCCCTGCAATTCGGTCTGATCCACACGGATCTGGGCAATTTCCTGGATTTGGGCCTGATTCCCAGGATTTGGGTCTGATTCCCAGGATTTGGGTCTGATTCCCTGGATTTCTGAGTGATCCCCTGGATATGGGTCTGATGCGCATGGAATTGGGTCTGATTCCCTGGATTTGGCACTGATCCCTACGGATTTGGGAGTAATCCCCATGAATTTGGGTCTGATTCCCAGGATTGAGGTCCGATTCCCTAGATTTGGGACTCATTCCTACACATTTCAGTCTGATTCCCCTGGATTTGGATCTTATCCCTACAGATTTGGTTCTGATTCCCTGGATTTGGGTCTCATGCCTACGGATTTGGGTCTGATCCCAAGGAATTGGGTCTGATTCCCTGGATTTCTCAGTGATCCCCTCAATATGGGTCTGATGCTCATGGAATTGGGACTGATTCCTTGGATTTGGGACTGATCCCTGCGTATTTTGGTCTGATCCCCACGGATTTGGGTCTGATTCCCAGGATTTGGGTCTGATCCCTACGCATTTGGGCCTGATTCCCTGGATTTGGGTCTGATTCCCCTGGATTTGGGTCTGATCCCTACGGATTTGTGTCTGACTCCCTGGATTTGGGTCTGATCCCTACGGTTTTGGGCCTGATCCCCTGGATTTAGGTCTCATTCCCTGGATTTGGGTCTGATTCCCAGGATTTGGGTCTGATGCTCATGGATTTGGATCTGATTCCCTGGTTTTGGGACTGATATCCTGGATTTGGGTCTGATTCCCCTGCAATTGGGTCTGATTCCCACGGATTTCAGTCTGATGCCCTGTATTTCTCAGTGATCCCCTGAATATGGGGGTGATGCTCATGGAATTGGCTCTGATTCCCTGGATTTGTGACTGATCCCTACAGATTTGGGTCTGATCCCCACGGATTTGTGTCTGATTCCCAGGATTTGGGTCTGATTCCCTGGTTTTGGAGCTGATCTCCTGGATTTCGGTCTGATTCCCCAGCAATTGTGTCTGATCCCCACGGATTTGGGTCTGATTCCCTGGATTTGGGTCTGCTTCCCAGGATTTGGGTCTGATTCCCTGGTTTTTGTTGCTGATCTCCTGGATTTGGGTCTGATTCCCGTGCAATTCGGTCTGATCCACACGGATCTGGGCCATTCCCAGGATTTGGTCCTCATTCCCTGGATTTGGGTCTGCTTCCCAGGATTTGGGTCTGATTCCCTGGATTTCTGAGTGATCCCCTGGATATGGGTCTGATGCGCATGGAATTTGGTCTGATTCCCTGGATTTGGCACTGATCCCTACGGATTTGGGAGTAATCCCCATGGATTTGGGCCTGATTCCCAGGATTTAGGTCTGATTCCATGGATTTGGGACTCATTCCTACACATTTCAGTCTGATTCCCCTTGATTTGGCTCTTATCCCTACGGATTTGGGTCTGATTCCCTGGATTTGGGTCTAATGCCTACGGATTTGGGTCTGATCCCCAGGAATTGGGTCTGATTCCCTGGATTTCTCAGTGATTGCCTCAATATGGGTGTGATGCTCATGGAATTGGGTCTGATTCCCTGGATTTGGGACTGATCCCTGCGTATTTTGGTCTGATCCCCACGGATTTGGGTCTGATTCCCAGGATTTGGGTCTGATTCCCTGGATTTGGGTCTGATTTCACTATATTGTGGCTTAAACCGCATGAAATCGGTCCAATACCCTGGATTTGGGACTCATTCCTACACATTAGGTCTGATTTCCCTGGATTTGGGTCTGATCCCTACGCATTTGGGTCTGATTCCCTGGATTTGGGTCTGATTCCCCTGGATTTGGGTCTGTTCCCTACGCATTTGGGTCTGATTCCCTGGATTTGGGTCTGATTCCCCTGGATTTGGGTCTAATCCCTACGGATTTGTGTCTGACTCCCTGGATTTGGGTCTGATTCCCTGGATTTGGGTCTGATTCCCCTGGATTTGGCTCTTATCCCTACAGATTTGGGTCTGATTCCCTGGATTTGGGTCTCATGCCTACGGATTTGGGTCTGATCCCCAGGAATTGAGTCTGATTCCCTGGATTTCTCAGTGATCCCCTCAATATGGGTCTGATGCTCATGGAATTGGGTCTGATTCCCTGGATTTGGGACTGATCCCTGTGTATTTCGGGCTGATCCCCACGGATTTGGGTCTGATTCCCAGGATTTGGGTCTGATTCCCTGGATTTGGGTCTGATTTCACTATATTGTGGCTTAAACCGCATGAATTCGGTCCAATACCCTGGATTTGGGACTCATTCCTACACATTAGGTCTGATTTCCCTGGATTTGGGTCTGATCCCTACGCATTTGGGTCTGATTCCCTGGATTTCGGTCTGATTCCCCTGGATTTGGGTCTGATCCCTACGCATTTGGGTCTGATTCCCAGGATTTGGGTCTGATTCCCTGGATTTGGATCTGATTCCCTGGTTTTGGGACTGATATCCCGGAGTTGGGTCTGATTCCCCTGCAATTGGGTCTGATTCCCACGGATTTCAGTCTGATGCCCTGTATTTCTCAGTGATCCCCTGAATATGGGAGTGATGCTCATGGAATTGGGTCTGATTCCCTGGATTTGCAACTGATCCCTACAGATTTGGGTCTGATCCCCACGGATTTGGGTCTGATTCCCTGGTTTTGGAGCTGATCTCCTAGTTTTCGGTCTGATTCCCCAGCAATTGTGTCTGATCCCCACGGATTTGGGTCTGATTCCCTGGATTTGGGTCTGCTTCCCAGGATTTGGGTCTGATTCCCTGGTTTTGGGGTGATCTCCTGGATTTGGGTCTGAATCCCCTGCAATTCGGTCTCATCCACACGGATCTGGGCGATTCCCTGGATTTGGGCCTGATTCCCAGGATTTGGGTCTGATTCCTAGGATTTGAGCCTGATTCCCTGGATTTGGGTCTGATTCCCAGGATTTGGGTCTGATTCCCTGGATTTCTCAGTGATCCCCTCAATATGGGTCTGATGCTTATGGAATTGGGCCTGATTCCCTGGATTTGGGACTGATTCCTATGGATTTGGGTCTGATCCCCAGGATTTGGGTCTCATTCCCGTGGATTTGGGTCTAATTCCCTGGATTTGGTACTGATCTCCTGGATTTGGGCCTGATTCCCCTGCAATTGGGTCAGATTCCCACGGATTTCGGTCTGATTCCCTGTATTTCTCAGTTGTCCCCTGAATATGGGAGTGATGTTCATGGAATTGGGTCTGATTCCCTGGTTTTGGGGCTGATCTCCTGGATTTGGGTCCGATTCCCCTGCAATTGTGTCTGATCCCCATGGATCTGGGCAACTCCCTGGATTTGGGTCTGATCCCTACGGATTTGGGCCTGATCCCCTGGATTTAGGTCTCATTCCCTGGATTTGGGCCTGATTCCCAGGATTTGGGTCTGATTCCCTGGATTTGGATCTGATTCCCTGGTTTTGGGACTGATATCCTGGATTTGGGTCTGATTCCCCTGCAATTGGGGCTGATTCCCACGGATTTCAGTCTGATGCCCTGTATTTCTCAGTGATCCCCTGAATATGGGGGTGATGATCATGGAATTGGCTCTGATTCCCTGGATTTGTGACTGATGCCTACAGATTAGGGTCTGATCCCCACGGATTTGGGTCTGATTCCCAGGAGTTGGGTCTGATTCCCTGGTTTTGGAGCTGATCTCCTGGATTTCGGTCTGATTCCCCAGCAATTGTGTCTGATCCCCACGGATTTGGGTCTGATTCCCTGGATTTGGGTCTGATTCCCAGGATTTGGGTCTGATTCCCTGGTTTTGGGGCTGATCTCCTGGATTTCGGTCTGATTCCCCAGCAATTGTGTCTGATCCCCAAGGATTTGGGTCTGATCCCCTGGATTTGGGTCTGATTCCCTGGATTTGGGTCTGATTCCCAGGATTTCGGTCTGATTCCCTGGATTTCTGAGTGATCCCCTGGATATGGGTCTGATGCGCATGGAATTGGGTCTGATTCCCTGGATTTGGCACTGATCCCAACGCATTTGGGTCTAATCCCCACGGATTTGGTTGTGATTCCCAGGATTTAGGTCTGATTCCCTGGATTTGGGACTCATTCCTCCACATTTCGGTCTGATTCCCCTGGATTTGGCTCTTATCCCTACAGATTTGGGTCTGATTCCCTGGATTTGGGTCTCATGCCTACGGATTTGGGTCTGATCCCCAGGAATTGGGTCTGATTCCCTGGATTTCTCAGTGATCCCCTCAATATGGGTGTGATGCTCATGGAATTGGGTCTGATTCCCTGGATTTGGGACTGATCCCTGCGTATTTTGGTCTGATCCCCACGGATTTGGGTCTGATTCCCAGGATTTGGGTCTCAATCCCTGGATTTGGGTCTGATTTCAGTATATTGTGGCATAAACTGCATGAATTCGGTCTAAAACCCTGGATTTTGGATTCATTCCTACACATTAGGTCTGATTTCCCTGGATTTGGGTCTGATCATTACGCATTTGGGTCTGATTCCCTGGATTTGGGTCTGATTCCCCGGATTTGGGTCTGATCCCTACGGATTTGGGTCTGATTACCTGGATTTGGGTCTGATTCCCCTGGATTTGGGTCTGATCCCTACGGATTTGTGTCTGACTCCCTGGATTTGGGTCTGATCCCTACGGATTTGGGCCTGATCCCCTGGATTTAGGTCTCATTCCCTGGATTTGGGTCTGATTCCCAGGATTTGGGTCTGATTCCCTGGTTTTGGGGCTGATCTCCTGGATTTGGGTCTGATTCCCCTGCAATTCGGTCTGATCCACACGGATCTAGGCGATTCCCTGGATTTGGGCCTGATTCCCTGGATTTGGGTCTGGTCCCCAGGATTTGGGTCTGATTCCCTGGTTTTGGAGCTGATCTCCTGGATTTCGGTCTGATTCCCCAGCAATTGTGACTGATCCCCATGGATTTGGTTCTGATTCCCTGGATTTGGGTCTGCTTCCCAGGATTTGGGTCTGATTCCGTGGATTTGGGTCTGCTTCCCAGGATTTGGGTCTGATTCCCTGGTTTTGGGGCTGATCTCCTGGATTTGGGTCTGATTCCCCTGCAATTCGGTCTGATCCACACAGATCTGGGCAATTGCCTGGATTTGTGCCTGATTCACTGGATTTGGGTCTGATTCCCAGGATTAGGTCTGATTCCCTGGATTTCTGAGTGATCCCCTGGATATGGGTCTGATGCGCATGGAATTGTGTCTGATTCCCTGGATTTGGCACTGATCCCTATGGATTTGGGAGTAATCCCCATGGATTTGGGTCTGATTCCCAGGATTCAGGTCTGATTCCCTGGATTTGGGACTCATTCCTACATATTTCGATCTGATTCCCCTGGATTTGGCTCTTATCCCTACAGATTTGGGTCTGATTCCCTGGATTTGGGTCTCATGCCTACGGATTTGGGTCTGATCCCCAGGAATTGGGTCTGATTCCCTGGATTTCTCTGTGATCCCCTCAATATGGGTCTGATGCTCATGGAATTGGGTCTGATTCCCTGGATTTGGGACTGATCCCTGCGTATTTCGGTCTGATCCCCACGGATTTGGGTCTGATTCCCAGGATTTGGGTCTGATTCCCTGGATTTGGGTCTGATTTCAATGTATTGTGGCTTAAACCGCATGAATTCGGTCCAATACCCTGGATTTGGGACTCATTCCTACACATTAGGTCTGATTTCCCTGGATTTGGGTCTGATCCCTACGCATTTGGGTCTGATTCCCTGGATTTGGGTCTGATTCCCCTGGATTTGGGTCTGATTCCTACGCATTTGGGTCTGATTCCCTGGATTTGGGTCTGATTCCCCTGGATTTGGGTCTGATCCCTACGCATTTGGGTCTGATTCCCTGGATTTGGGTCTGATTCCCCTGGATTTGGGTCTGATCCCTACGGATTTGTGTCTGACTCCCTGGATTTGGGTCTGATCCCTACGGATTTGGGTCTGATTCCCTGGATTTGGGTCTGATTCCCAGGATTTGGTTGTGATTCCCTGGATTATCTGAGTGATCCCCTGGATATGGGTCTGATGCGCATGGAATTGGGTTTGGTTCCCTGGATTTGGGTCTGATCCCAACGGATTTGGGTCTAATCCCCTCGGATTTGGATCTGATTCCCAGGATTTGGGTCTGATTCCCTGGATTTGGGTCTGATTCCATGGATTTGGGACTCATTCCTACAGATTTTGGTCTAAATTCCCCTGGATTTGGCTCTTATCCCTACGGATTTGGGTCTGATTCCCTGGATTTGGGTCTCATGCCTATGGATTTGGGTCTGATCCCCAGGAATTGGGTCTGATTCCCTGGATTTCTCAGTGATCCCCTCAATATGGGTCTGATGCTCATGGAATTGGGTCTGATTCCCTGGATTTGGGACTGATCCCTGCGTATTTCGGTCTGATCCCCACGGATTTGGGTCTGATTCCCAGGATTTGGGTCTGATTCCCTGGATTTGGGTCTGATTTCACTGTATTGTGGCTTAAACCGCATGAATTCGGTCCAATACCCTGGATTTGGGACTCATTCCTACACATTAGGTCTGATTTCCCTGGATTTGGGTCTGATCCCTACGCATTTGGGTCTGATTCCCTGGATTTGGGTCTGATTCGCTGGATTTGGGTCTGATCCCTACACATTTGGGTCTGATTCCCAGGATTTGGGTCTGATTCCCCTGGATTTGGGTCTGATCCCTACGGATTTGGGTCTGATTCCCTGTATTTGGGTCTGATTCCCCTGGATTTGGGTCTGATCCCTACGGATTTGTGTCTGACTCCATGGATTTGGGTCTGATCCCTACGCATTTGGGTCTGATTCCCCTGGATTTGGGTCTCATTCCCGTGGATTTGGGTCTGATTCCCTGGATTTGGGTCTGATTTCACTGTATTGTGGCTTAAACCGCATGAGTTCGGTCCAATACCCTGGATTTGGGACTCATTCCTACACATTAGGTCTGATTTCCCTGGATTTGGGTCTGATCCCTACGCATTTGGGTCTGATTCCCTGGATTTGGGTCTGATTCCCCTGGATTTGGATCTGATCCCTACACATTTGGGTCTGATTCCCAGGATTTGGGTCTGATTCCCCTGGATTTGGGTCTGATCCCTACGGATTTGGGTCTGATTCCCTGTATTTGGGTCTGATTCCCCTGGATTTGGGTCTGATCCCTACGGATTTGTGTCTGACTCCATGGATTTGGGTCTGATCCCTACGCATTTGGGTCTGATTCCCCTGGATTTGGGTCTCATTCCCGTGGATTTGGGTCTGATTCCCTGGATTTGGGTCTGATTTCACTGTATTGTGGCTTAAACCGCATGAATTCGGTCCAATACCCTGGATTTGGGACTCATTCCTACACATTAGGTCTGATTTCCCTGGATTTGGGTCTGATCCCTACGCATTTGGGTCTGATTCCCTGGATTTGGGTCTGATTCCACAGTATTTGGGTCTGATGCCTACGGATTTGGGTCTGATTCCCTGGATTTCTGAGTGATCCCCTGGATTTCCATCTGATCCCCACGGATTTGGGTCTGATTCCCTTGATTTGGGTCTTATTTCACTGTATTTTGGCCTAAACCCCATGAATTCGGGTCCGATTCCGTGGATTTGGGACTCACTCCTACACATTAGGTCTGATTCCCCTGGATTTGGGTCTGATCCCTACGGATTTGGGTCTGATTCCCTGGATTTGGGACTGATCTCCTGGATTTGGGTCTGATTCCCCTGCAATTGTGTCTGATCCCCACGGATCTGGGCGATTCCCTGGATTTGGGTCTGATCCCTACGGATTTGGGTCTGATTCCCTGGATTTGAGTCTGATTCCCAGGATTTGGTTCTGATTCCCTGGATTATCTGAGTGATCCCCTGGATATGGGTCTGATGCGCATGGAATTGGGTCTGGTTCCCTGGATTTGGGTCTGATCCCAACGGATTTGGGTCTAATCCCCACGGATTTGGGTCTGATTCCCAGGATTTGGGTCTGATTCCCTGGATTTGGGTCTGATTCCATGGATTTGGGACTCATTCCTACACATTTCGGTCTAAATTCCCCTGGATTTGGCTCTTATCCCTACGGATTTGGGTCTGATTCCCTGGATTTGGGTCTCATGCCTATGGATTTGGGTCTGATCCCCAGGAATTGGGTCTGATTCCCTGGATTTCTCAGTGATCCCCTCAATATGGGTCTGATGCTCATGGAATTGGGTCTGATTCCCTGGATTTGGGACTGATCCCTGCGTATTTCGGTCTGATCCCCACGGATTTGGGTCTGATTCCCAGGATTTGGGTCTGATTCCCTGGATTTGGGTCTGATTTCACTGTATTGTGGCTTAAACCGCATGAATTCGGTCCAATACCCTGGATTTGGGACTCATTCCTACACATTAGGTCTGATTTCCCTGGATTTGGGTCTGATCCCTACGCATTTGGGTCTGATTCCCTGGATTTGGGTCTGATTCCCCTGGATTTGGGTCTGATCCCTACGCATTTGGGTCTGATTCCCTGGATTTGGGTCTGATTCCCCTGGATTTGGGTCTGATCCCTACGCATTTGGGTCTGATTCCCTGGATTTGGGTCTGATTCCCCTGGATTTGGATCTGATTCCCTGGTTTTGGGACTGATATCCTGGAGTTGGGTCTGATTCCCTGGATTTGGGTCTGATCCCTACGGATTTCAGTCTGATGCCCTGTATTTCTCAGTGATCCCCTGAATATGGGAGTGATGCTCATGGAATTGGGTCTGATTCCCTGGATTTGCGACTGATCCCTAGAGATTTGGGTCTGTTCCCCACGGATTTGGGTCTGATTCCCGGGATTTGGGTCTGATTCCCTGGTTTTGGAGCTGATCTCCTGGGTTTCGTTCTGATTCCCCAGCAATTGTGTCTGATCCCCACAGATTTGGGTCTGATTCCCTGGATTTGGGTCTGCTTCCCAGGATTTGGGTCTGATTCCCTGGTTTTGGGGCTGATCTCCTGGCTTTGGGTCTGATTCCCCTGCAATTCGGTCTGATCCACACGGATCTGGGTGATTCCCTGGATTTGGGCCTGATTCCCAGGATTTGGGTCTGATTCCCAGGATTTGGGCCTGATTCCCTGGATTTGGGTCTGATTCCCTGGATTTCTCTTTGATCCCCTCAATATGGGTCTGATGCTTATGGAATTGGGCCTGATTCCCTGGATTTGGGACTGATTCCTATGGATTTGGGTCTGATCCCCAGGATTTGGGTCTCATTCCTGTGGATTTCGGTCTAATTCCCTGGATTTGGTACTGATCTCCTGGATTTGGGTCTGATTCCCCTGCAATTGGGTCTGATTCCCACGGATTTCAGTCTGATTCCCTGTATTTCTCAGTTGTCCCCTGAATATGGGAGTGATGCTCATGGAATTGGGTCTGATTCCCTGGTTTTGGGGCTGATCCCCATGGATTTGGGTCCGATTCCCCTGCAATTGTGTCTGATCCCCACGGATCTGGGCAATTCCCTGGATTTGGGTCTGATCCCTACGGATTTGGGCCTGATCCCCTGGATTTAGGTCTCATTCCCTGGATTTGGGTCTGATTCCCAGGATTTGGGTCTGATTCCCTGGATTTGGATCTGATTCCCTGGTTTTGGGACTGATATCCTGGATTTGGGTCTGATTCCCCTGCAATTGGCTCTGATTCCCTGGATTTGTGACTGATCCCTACAGATTTGGGTCTGATCCCCACGGATTTGGGTCTGATTCCCAGGATATGGGTCTGATTCCTTGGTTTTGGAGCTGATCTCCTGGATTTCGGTCTGATTCCCCAGCAATTGTGTCTGATCCAAACGGATTTGGGTCTTATTCCCTGGTTTTGGGGCTGATCTCCTGGATTTGGGTCTGATTCCCTGGTTTTGGAGCTGATCTCCTGGATTTTGGACTGATTCCCCAGCAATTGTGTCTGATCCCCACGGATTTGGGTCTGTTTCCCTGGATTTGGGTCTGGTTCCCAGGATTTGGGTCTGGTTCCCTGTATTTGGGTCTGCTTCCCAGAATTTGGGTCTGATTCCCTGGTTTTGGAGCTGATCTCCTGGATTTCGGTCTGAGTCCCCAGCAATTGTGTCTGATCCCCACGGATTTATGTCTGATTCCCTGGATTTGGGTCTGCTTCCCAGGATTTGGGTCTGATTCCCTGGTTTTGGGGCTGATCTCCTGGATTTGGGTCTGATTCCCCTGCAATTCGGTCTGATCCACACGGATCTGGGCAATTTCCTGGATTTGGGCCTGATTCCCAGGATTTGGGTCTGATTCCCAGGATTTGGGTCTGATTCCCTGGATTTCTGAGTGATCCCCTGGATATGGGTCTGATGCGCATGGAATTGGGTCTGATTCCCTGGATTTGGCACTGATCCCTACGGATTTGGGAGTAATCCCCATGAATTTGGGTCTGATTCCCAGGATTGAGGTCCGATTCCCTAGATTTGGGACTCATTCCTACACATTTCAGTCTGATTCCCCTGGATTTGGATCTTATCCCTACAGATTTGGTTCTGATTCCCTGGATTTGGGTCTCATGCCTACGGATTTGGGTCTGATCCCAAGGAATTGGGTCTGATTCCCTGGATTTCTCAGTGATCCCCTCAATATGGGTCTGATGCTCATGGAATTGGGACTGATTCCTTGGATTTGGGACTGATCCCTGCGTATTTTGGTCTGATCCCCACGGATTTGGGTCTGATTCCCAGGATTTGGGTCTGATCCCTACGCATTTGGGCCTGATTCCCTGGATTTGGGTCTGATTCCCCTGGATTTGGGTCTGATCCCTACGGATTTGTGTCTGACTCCCTGGATTTGGGTCTGATCCCTACGGTTTTGGGCCTGATCCCCTGGATTTAGGTCTCATTCCCTGGATTTGGGTCTGATTCCCAGGATTTGGGTCTGATGCTCATGGATTTGGATCTGATTCCCTGGTTTTGGGACTGATATCCTGGATTTGGGTCTGATTCCCCTGCAATTGGGTCTGATTCCCACGGATTTCAGTCTGATGCCCTGTATTTCTCAGTGATCCCCTGAATATGGGGGTGATGCTCATGGAATTGGCTCTGATTCCCTGGATTTGTGACTGATCCCTACAGATTTGGGTCTGATCCCCACGGATTTGTGTCTGATTCCCAGGATTTGGGTCTGATTCCCTGGTTTTGGAGCTGATCTCCTGGATTTCGGTCTGATTCCCCAGCAATTGTGTCTGATCCCCACGGATTTGGGTCTGATTCCCTGGATTTGGGTCTGCTTCCCAGGATTTGGGTCTGATTCCCTGGTTTTTGTTGCTGATCTCCTGGATTTGGGTCTGATTCCCGTGCAATTCGGTCTGATCCACACGGATCTGGGCCATTCCCAGGATTTGGTCCTCATTCCCTGGATTTGGGTCTGCTTCCCAGGATTTGGGTCTGATTCCCTGGATTTCTGAGTGATCCCCTGGATATGGGTCTGATGCGCATGGAATTTGGTCTGATTCCCTGGATTTGGCACTGATCCCTACGGATTTGGGAGTAATCCCCATGGATTTGGGCCTGATTCCCAGGATTTAGGTCTGATTCCATGGATTTGGGACTCATTCCTACACATTTCAGTCTGATTCCCCTTGATTTGGCTCTTATCCCTACGGATTTGGGTCTGATTCCCTGGATTTGGGTCTAATGCCTACGGATTTGGGTCTGATCCCCAGGAATTGGGTCTGATTCCCTGGATTTCTCAGTGATTGCCTCAATATGGGTCTGATGCTCATGGAATTGGGTCTGATTCCCTGGATTTGGGACTGATCCCTGCGTATTTTGGTCTGATCCCCACGGATTTGGGTCTGATTCCCAGGATTTGGGTCTGATTCCCTGGATTTGGGTCTGATTTCACTATATTGTGGCTTAAACCGCATGAAATCGGTCCAATACCCTGGATTTGGGACTCATTCCTACACATTAGGTCTGATTTCCCTGGATTTGGGTCTGATCCCTACGCATTTGGGTCTGATTCCCTGGATTTGGGTCTGATTCCCCTGGATTTGGGTCTGTTCCCTACGCATTTGGGTCTGATTCCCTGGATATGGGTCTGATTCCCCTGGATTTGGGTCTGATCCCTACGGATTTGTGTCTGACTCTCTGGATTTGGGTCTGATCCCTACGGATTTGGGTCTGATCCCTACGGATTTGTGTCTGACTCCCTGGATTTGGGTCTGATCCCTACGGATTTGGGTCTGATTCCCTGGATTTGGATCTGATTCCGTGGTTTTGGGACTGATTTCCTGGATTTGGGTCTGATTCCCCTGCAATTGGGTCTGATTCCCAAGGATTTCATTCTGATGCCCTGTATTTCTCAGTGATCCCCTGAATATGGGGGGTGATGCTCATGGAATTGGGTCTGATTCCCTGGATTTCTGACTGATCCCTACAGATTTGGGTCTGATGCCTACGGATTTGGGTCTGATTCCCAGGATTTGGGTCTGATTCCCTGGTTTTGGAGCTGATCTCCTGGTTTTCGGTCTGATTCCCCAGCAATTGTGTCTGATCCCCACGAATTGGGGTCTGATTCCCTGGATTTGGGTCTGCTTCCCAGGATTTGGGTCTGATTCCCTGGATTTGCATCTGCTTCCCAGGATTTGGGTCTGATTCCCTGGTTTTGGGGCTGATCTCCTGGATTTGTGTCTGATTCCCCTGCAATTCGGTCTGATCCACACGGATCTGGGCATTTCCCCAGATTTGGGTCTGATTCCCTGGATTTGGGTCTGATTCCCTGGATTTCTGAGTGATCCCCTGGATATGGGTCTGATGCGCATGGAATTGGGTCTGATTCCCTGGATTTGGCACTGATCCCTACGGATTTGGGAGTAATCCCCATGGATTTGGGTCTGATTCCCAGGATTGAGGTCCGATTCCCTGGATTTGGGACTCATTCCTGCACATTTCAGTCTGACTCCCCTGGATTTGGCTCTTATCCCTACGGATTTGGGTCTGATTCCCTGGATTTGGGTCTCATGCCTACGGATTTGGGTCTGATCCCCAGGAATTGGGTCTGATTCCCTGGATTTCTCTGTGATCCCCTCAATACGGGTCCGCTGCTTATGGAATTGGGTCTAACTCCCTGGACTTGGGATTCCCTGGATTTGGGTCTGATCCCTACGCAGTTGGGTCTGATTCCCTGGATTTGGGACTGATCCCTGCGTATTTCGGTCTGATCCCCACAGATTTGGGTCTGATTCCCAGGATTTGGGTCTGATTCCCTGGATTTGGGTCTGATTTCACTGTATTGTGGCTTAAACCGCATGAATTCGGTCCAATACCCTGGATTTGGGACTCATTCCTACACATTAGGTCTGATTTCCCTGGATTTGGGTCTGATCCCTACGCATTTGGGTCTGATTCCCTGGATTTGGGTCTGATTCCCCTGGATTTGCGACTGATCCCTAGAGATTTGGGTCTGTTCCCGACGGATTTGGGTCTGATTCCCAGGATTTGGGTCTTATTTCACTGTATTTTGGCCTAAACCCCATGAATTCGGGTCCGATTCCGTGGATTTGGGACTCACTCCTACACATTAGGTCTGATTCCCCTGGATTTGGGTCTGATCCCTACGGATTTGGGTCTGATTCCCTGGATTTGGGTCTGATTCCCTGGATTTGGGTCTGATTTCACTGTATTGTGGCTTAATCCGCATGAATTCGTTCCAATACCCTGGATTTGGGACTCATTCCTACACATTAGGTCTGATTTCCCTGGATTTGGGTCTGATCCCTACGCATTTGGGTCTGATTCCCTGGATTTGGGTCTGATTCCACAGTATTTGGGTCTGATGCCTACGGATTTGGGTCTGATTCCCTGGATTTCTGAGTGATCCCCTGGATTTCTGTCTGATCCCCACGGATTTGGGTCTGATTCCCTTGATTTGGGTCTTATTTCACTGTATTTTGGCCTAAACCCCATGAATTCGGGTCCCATTCCGTGGATTTGGGATTCACTCCTACACATTAGGTCTGATTCCCCTGGATTTGGGTCTGATCCCTATGGATTTGGGTCTGATTCCCTGGATTTGGGACTGATCTCCTGGATTTGGGTCTGATTCCCCTGCAATTGTGTCTGATCCCCACGGATCTGGGCGATTCCCTGGATTTGGGTCTGATCCCTACGGATTTGGGTCTGATTCCCTGGATTTGGGTCTGATTCCCAGGATTTGGTTGTGATTCCCTGGATTATCTGAGTGATCCCCTGGATATGGGTCTGATGCGCATGGAATTGGGTCTGGTTCCCACGGATTTGGGTCTGATCCCTACGGATTTGGGTCTGATTCCATGGATTTGGGACTCATTCCTACACATTTCGGTCTAAATTCCCCTGGATTTGGCTCTTATCCCTACGGATTTGGGTCTGATTCCCAGTATTTGGTTCTGATTCCCTGGATTATCTGAGTGATCCCCTGGATATGGGTCTGATGCGCATGGAATTGGGTCTGGTTCCCTAGATTTGGGTCTGATCCCCACGGATTTGGGTCTGATTCCCAGGATTTGGGTCTGATTCCCTGGATTTGGGTCTGATTCCATGGATTTGGGTCTGATTTCACTGTATTGTGGCTTAAACCGCATGAATTCGGTCCAATACCCTGGATTTGGGACTCATTCCTACACATTAGGTCTGATTTCCCTGGATTTGGGTCTGATCCCTACGCATTTGTGTCTGATTCCCTGGATTTGGGTCTGATTCCACAGTATTTGGGTCTGATGCCTACGGATTTGGGTCTGATTCCCTGGATTTCTGAGTGATCCCCTGGATTTCCATCTGATCCCCACGCATTTGGGTCTGATTCCCTTGATTTGGGTCTTATTTCACTGTATTTTGGCCTTAAACCCCATGAATTCGGGTCTGATTCCGTGGATTTGGGACTCACTCCTTCACATTAGGTCTGATTCCCCTGGATTTGGGTCTGATCCCTACGGATTTGGGTTTGATTCCCTGGATTTGGGACTGATTCCCAGGATTTGGTTCTGATTCCCTGGATTACCTGAGTGATCCCCTGGATATGGGTCTGATGCGCATGGAATTGGGTCTGGTTCCCTGGATTTGGGTCTGATCCCAACGGATTTGGGTCTAATCCCCACGGATTTGGGTCTGATTCCCAGGATTTGGGTCTGATTCCCTGGATTTGGGTCTGATTCCATGGATTTGGGACTCATTCCTACACATTTCGGTCTAAATTCCCCTGGATTTTGCTCTTATCCCTACGGATTTGGGTCTGATTCCCTGGATTTGGGTCTCATGCCTATGGATTTGGGTCTGATCCCCAGGAATTGGGTCTGATTCCCTGGATTTCTCAGTGATCCCCTCAATATGGGTCTGATGCTCATGGAATTGGGTCTGATTCCCTGGATTTGGGACTGATCCCTGCGTATTTCGGTCTGATCCCCACGGATTTGGGTCTGATTCCTAGGATTTGGGTCTGATTCCCAGGATTTGGGTCTGATTTCACTGTATTGTGGCTTAAACCGCATGAATTCGGTCCAATACCCTGGATTTGGGACTCATTCCTACACATTAGGTCTGATTTCCCTGGATTTGGGTCTGATCCCTACGCATTTGGGTCTGATTCCCTGGATTTGGGTCTGATTCCCCTGGATTTGGGTCTCATTCCTACACATTAGGTCTGATTTCCCTGGATTTGGGTCTGATCCCTACGGATTTGAGTCTGACTCCCTGGATTTGGGTCTGATCCCTACGGATTTGGGTCTGATTCCCCTGGATTTGGGTCTCATTCCCGTGGATTTGGGTCTGATTTCCCTGGATTTGGGTCTGATCCCTACGCATTTGGGTCTGATTCCCTGGATTTGGGTCTGATTCCACAGTATTTGGGTCTGATGCCTACGGATTTGGGTCTGATTCCCTGGATTTCTGAGTGATCCCCTGGATTTCCATCTGATTCCCACGGATTTGGGCCTGATTCCCTTGATTTGGGTCTTATTTCACTGTATTTTGGCCTTAAACCCCATGAATTCGCGTCCGATTCTGTGGATTTGTGACTCACTCCTACACATAAGGTCTGATTCCCCTGGATTTGGGTGTGATCCCCAGGAATTAGGGTCTGATTCCCTGGATTTCTCAGTGATCCCCTCAATATGGGTCTGATGCTCATGGAATTGGGTCTGATTCCCTGGATTTGGGACTGATCCCTGCGTATTTCGGTCTGATCCCCATGGATTTGGGTCTGATTCCCAGGATTTGGGTCTGATTCCCTGGATTTGGGTCTGATTTCACTGTATTGTGGCTTAAACCGCATGAATTTGGTCCAATAACCTGGATTTGGGACTCATTCCTACACATTAGGTCTGATTCCCCTGGATTTGGGTCTGATCCCTACGCATTTGGGTCTGATTCCCTGGATTTGGGTCTGATTTCCCTGGATTTGGGTCTGATCCCTACGCATTTGGGTCTGATTCCCTGGATTTGGGTCTGATTCCCCTGGATTTGGGTCTGATCCCTACGCATTTGGGTCTGATTCCCTGGATTTGGGTCTGATTCCCCTGGATTTGGGTCTGATCCCTACGGATTTGTGTCCGACTCCCTGGATTTGGGTCTGATCCCTACGGATTTGGGTCTGATTCCCTGGATTTGGGTCTGATTCCCTGTATTCGGGTCTGATTTCACTGTATTGTGGCTTAAACCGCATGAATTCGGTCCAATACCCTGGAATTGGGACTCATTCCTACACATTAGGTCTGATTTCCCTGGATTTGGGTCTGATCCCTACGCATTTGGGTCTGATTCCCTTGATTTGGGTCTTATTTCACTGTATTTTGGCCTTAAACCCCTTGAATTCGGGTCCGATTCCGTGGATTTGGGACTCACTCCTACACATTAGGTCTGATTTCCCTGGATTTGGGTCTGATCCCTACGGATTTGGGTCTGATTCCCTGGATTTGGGACTGATCTCCTGGATTTGGGTCAGATTCCCCTGCAATTGTGTCTGATCCCCACGGATCTGGGCGATTCCCTGGATTTGGGTCTGATCCCTATGGATTTGGGTCTCATCCCTACGCATTTGGGTCTGATTCCCTGGATTTGGGTCTGATTCCCTGGATTATCTGTGTGATCCCCTGGATATGGGTCTGATGCACATGGAATTGGGTCTGGTTCCCTGGATTGGGTCTGATCCCAACAGATTTGGGTCTAATCCCCACGGATTTGGATCTGATTCCCAGGATTTGGGTCTGATTCCCTGGATTTGGGTCTGATTCCATGGATTTGGGACTCATTCCTACACATTTCGGTCTAAATTCCCCTGGATTTGTCTCTTATCCCTACGGATTTTGGCCTGATTCCCTGGATTTGGGACTGATTCCTATGGATTTGGGTCTGATCCCCAGGATTTGGGTCTCATTCCCGTGGATTTGGGTCTAATTCCCTGGATTTGGTAATGATCTCCTGGATTTGGGTCTGATTCCCCTGCAATTGGGTCTGATTCCCACAGATTTCGGTCTGATTCCCTGTATTTCTCAGTTGTCCCCTGAATATGGGAGTGATGCTCATGGAATTGGGTCTGATTCCCTGTTTTGGGGCTGATCTCCTGGATTTGTGTCCGATTCCCCTGCAATTGTGTCTGATCCCCACGGATCTGGGCAATTCCCTGGATTTGGGTCTGATCCCTACGGATTTGGGCCTGATCCCCTGGATTTAGGTCTCATTCCCTGGATTTGGGTCTGATTCCCAGGATTTGGGTCTGATTCCCTGGATTTGGATCTGATTCGCTGGTTTTGGGACTGATATCCTGGATTTGGGCCTGATTCCCCTGCAATTGGGTCTGATTCCCACGGATTTCAGTCTGATGCCCTGTATTTCTCAGTGATCCCCTGAATATGGGGGTGATGCTCATGGAATTGGCTCTGATTCCCTGGATTTGTGACTGATCCCTACAGATTTGGGTCTGATCCCCATGGATTTGGGTCTGATTCCCAGGATTTGGGTCTGATTCCCTGGTTTTGGAGCTGATCTCCTGGATTTCAGTCTGATTCCCCAGCAATTGTGTCTGATCCAAACGGATTTGGGTCTTATTCCCTGGTTTTGGGGCTGATCTCCTGGATTTGGGTCTGATTCCCTGGTTTTGGAGCTGATCTCCTGGATTTCGGTCTGATTCCCCTGCAATTCGGTCTGATCCACAGGGATCTGGGCAATTCCCCAGATTTGGGTCTGATTCCCTGGATTTGGGTCTGATTCCCTGGATTTCTGAGTGATCCCCTGCATATGGGTCTGATGCGCATGGAATTGGGTCTGATTCCCTGGATTTGGCACTGATCCCTACGGATTTGGGAGTAATCCCCATGGATTTGGGTCTGATTCCCAGGATTGAGGTCCGATTCCCTGGATTTGGGACTCATTCCTACACATTTCAGTCTGATTCCCCTGGATTTGGCTCTTATCCCTACAGATTTGTGTCTGATTCCCTGGATTTGGGTCTCATGCCTACGGATTTGGGTCTGATCCCCAGGAATTGGGTCTGATTCCCTGGATTTCTCAGTGATCCCTCAGTATGGGTCTGATGCTCATGGAATTGGGTCTGATTCCCTGGATTTGGGACTGATCCCTGCGTATTTCGGTCTGATCAGCACGGATTTGGGTCTCCTTCCCAGGATTTGGGTCTGATTCCCTGGTTTTGGAGCTGATCTCCTTGATTTCGGTCTGATTCCCCAGCAATTGTGTCTGATCCCCACAGATTTGGGTCTGATTCCCTGGATTTGGATCTGCTTCCCAGGATTTGGGTCTGATTCCCTGGTTTTAGGGCTGATCTCCTGGATTTGGGTCTGATTCCCCTGCAATTCGGTCTGATCCACACGGATCTGGGCAATTCCCTGGATTTGGGTCTGATTCCCTGGATTTGGGTCTGATTCCCAGGATTTGGGTCTGATTCCCTGGATTTCTGAGTGATCCCCCGGATATGGGTCTGATGCGCATGGAATTGGGTCTGATTCCCTGGATTTGGCACTGATCACTACGGATTTTCGAGTAATCCCCATGGATTTGGGTCTGATTCCCAGGATTGAGGTCCGATTCCCTGGATTTGGGACTCATTCCTGCACATTTCAGTCTGACTCCCCTGGATTTGGCTCTTATCCCTACAGATTTGGGTCTGATTCCCTGGATTTGGGTCTCATGCCTACGGATTTGGGTCTGATCCCCAGGAATTGGGTCTGATTCCCTGGATTTCTCAGTGATCCCCTCAATATGGGTCTGATGCTCATGGAATTGGGTCTGATTCCCTGGATTTGGGACTGATCCCTGCGTATTTCGGTCTGATCCCCACAGATTTGGGTCTGATTCCCGTGGATTTGGGTCTGATTCCCTGGATTTGGGTCTGATTTCACTGTATTGTGGCTTAAACCGCATGAATTCGGTCCAATACCCTGGATGTGGGACTCATTCCTACACATTAGGTCTGATATCCCTGGATTTGGGTCTGATCCCTACGCATTTGGGTCTGATTCCCTGGATTTGGGTCTGATTCCCTGGATTATCTGAGTGATCCCCTGGATATGGGTCTGATTCCCTGGATTTGGGTCTGGTTCCCTGGATTTGGGTCTGATCCCAACAGATTTGGGTCTAATCCCCACAGATTTGGATCTGATTCCCAGGATTTCGGTCTGATTCCCTGGATTTGGGTCTGATTCCATGGATTTGGGACTCATTCCTACACATTTCGGTCTAAATTCCCCTGGATTTGGCTCTTATCCCTACGGATTTGGGTCTGATTCCCAGGATTTGGTTCTGATTCCCTGGATTATCTGAGTGATCCCCTGGATATGGGTCTGATGCGCATGGAATTTGGTCTGGTTCCCTAGATTTGGGTCTGATCCCAACGGGTTTGGGTTTAATCCCCACGGATTTGGGTCTGATTCCCAGGATTTGGGTCTGATTCCCTGGATTTGGGTCTGATTCCATGGATTTGGGACTCATTCCTACACATTTGGGTCTAAATTCCCCTGGATTTGGCTCTTATCCCTACGGATTTTGGCCTGATTCCCTGGATTTAGGTCTCATTCCCTGGATTTGGGTCTGATTCCCAGGATTTGGGTCTGATTCCCTGGATTTGGATCTGATTCCCTGGTTTTGGGACTGATATCCTGGATTTGGGATTGATTCCCCTGCAATTGGGGCTGATTCCCACGGATTTCAGTCTGATGCCCTGTATTTCTCAGTGATCCCCTGAATATGGGGGTGATGCTCATGGAATTGGCTCTGATTCCCTGGATTTGTGACTGATCCCTACAGATTTGGGTCTGATCCCCATGGATTTGGGTCTGATTCCCAGCATTTGGGTCTGATTCCCTGGTTTTGGAGCTGATCTCCTGGATTTCGGTCTGATTCCCCAGCAATTGTGTCTGATCCAAACGGATTTGGGTCTTATTCCCTGGTTTTGGGGCTGATCTCCTGGATTTGGGTCTGATTCCCTGGTTTTGGAGCTGATCTCCTGGATTTCGGTCTGATTCCCCAGCAATTGTGTCTGATCCCCACAGATTTGGGTCTGATTCCCTGGATTAGGGACTGCTTCCCAGGATTTGGGTCTGATTCCCTGGATTTGGGTCTGCTTCCCAGAATTTGGGTCTGATTCCCTGGTTTTGGAGCTGATCTCCTGGATTTCGGTCTGAGTCCCCAGCAATTGTGTCTGATCCCCACGGATTTGGGTCTGATTCCCTGGATTTGGGTCTGCTTCCCAGGATTTGGGTCTGATACCCTGGTTTTGGGGCTGATCTCCTGGATTTGGGTCTGATTCCCCTGCAATTCTTTCTGATCCACATGGATCTGGGCAATTCCCTGGATTTGGGTCTGATTCCCTGGATTTCTCAGTGATCCCTCAGTATGGGTCTGATGCTCATGGAATTGGGTCTGATTCCCTGGATTTGGGACTGATCCCTGCGTATTTCGGTCTGATCAGCACGGATTTGGGTCTCCTTCCCAGGATTTGGGTCTGATTCCCTGGTTTTGGAGCTGATCTCCTTGATTTCGGTCTGATTCCCCAGCAATTGTGTCTGATCCCCACAGATTTGGGTCTTATTCCCTGGATTTGGATCTGCTTCCCAGGATTTGGGTCTGATTCCCTGGTTTTAGGGCTGATCTCCTGGATTTGGGTCTGATTCCCCTGCAATTCGGTCTGATCCACACGGATCTGGGCAATTCCCTGGATTTGGGTCTGATTCCCAGGATTTGGGTCTGATTCCCAGGATTTGGGTCTGATTCCCTGGATTTCTGAGTGATCCCCTGGATATGGGTCTGATGCGCATGGAATTGGGTCTGATTCCCTGGATTTGGCACTGATCCCTACGGATTTGGGAGTAATCCCCATGGATTTGGGTCTGATTCCCAGGATTGAGGTCCGATTCCCTGGATTTGGGACTCATTCCTGCACATTTCAGTCTGACTCCCCTGGATTTGGCACTTATCCCTACAGATTTGGGTCTGATTCCCTGGATTTGGGTCTCATGCCTACGGATTTGGGTCTGATCCCCAGGAATTCGGTCTGATTCCCTGGATTTCTCAGTGATCCCCTCAATATGGGTCTGATGCTCATGGAATTGGGTCTGATTCCCTGGATTTGGGACTGATCCCTGCGTATTTCGGTCTGATCCCCACAGATTTGGGTCTGATGCTCATGGATTTGGGTCTGATTCCCTGGATTTGGGTCTGATTTCACTGTATTGTGGCTTAAACCGCATGAATTCGGTCCAATACCCTGGATTTGGGACTCATTCCTACACATTAGGTCTGATTTCCCTGGATTTGGGTCTGATCCCTACGCATTGGGGTCTGATTCCCTGGATTTGGGTCTGATTCCCTGGATTATCTGAGTGATCCCCTGGATATGGGTCTGATGCGCATGGAATTGGGTCTGGTTCCCTGGATTTGGGTATGATCCCAACAGATTTGGGTCTAATCCCCACGGACTTGTATCTGATTCCCAGGATTTGGGTCTGATTCCCTGGATTTGGGTCTGATTCCATGGATTTGGGACTCATTCCCACACATTTCGGTCTAAATTCCCCTGGATTTGGCTCTTATCCCTACGGATTTGGGTCTGATTCCCAGGATTTGGTTCTGATTCCCTGGATTATCTGATTGATCCCCTGGATATGGGTCTGATGCGCATGGAATTTGGTCTGGTTCCCTAGATTTGGGTCTGATCCCAACGGGTTTGGGTCTAATCCCCACGGATTTGGGTCTGATTCCCAGGATTTGGGTCTGATTCCCAGGATTAGGGACTCATTCCTACACATTTTGGTCTAAATTCCCCTGGATTTGGCTCTTATCCCTACGGATTTTGGCCTGATTCCCTGGATTTGGGACTGATTCCTATGGATTTGGATCTGATCCCCAGGATTTGGGTCTCATTCCCGTGGATTTGGGTCTAATTCCCTGGATTTGGTACTGATCTCCTGGATTTGGGTCTGATTCCCCTGCAATTGGGTCTGATTCCCACGGATTTCGGTCTGATTCCCTGTATTTCTCAGTTGTCCCCTGAATATGGGAGTGATGCTCATGGAATTGGGTCTGATTCCCTGTTTTGGGGCTGATCTCCTGGATTTGGGTCCGATTCCCCTGCAATTGTGTCTGATCCCCACGGATCTGGGCAATTCCCTGGATTTGGGTCTGATCCCTACGGATTTGGGCCTGATCCCCTGGATTTAGGTCTCATTCCCTGGATTTGGGTCTGATTCCCAGGATTTGGGTCTGATTCCCTGGATTTGGATCTGATTCCCTGGTTTTGGGACTGATATCCTGGATTTGGGCCTGATTCCCCTGCAATTGGGGCTGATTCCCACGGATTTCAGTCTGATGCCCTGTATTTCTCAGTGATCCCCTGAATATGGGGGTGATGCTCATGGAATTGGCTCTGATTCCCTGGATTTGTGACTGATCCCTACAGATATGGGTCTGATCCCCATGGATTTGGGTCTGATTCCCAGGATTTGGGTCTGATTCCCTGGTTTTGGAGCTGATCTCCTGGATTTCGGTCTGATTCCCCAGCAATTGTGTCTGATCCAAACGGATTTGGGTCTTATTCCCTGGTTTTGGGGCTGATCTCCTGGATTTGGGTCTGATTCCCTGGTTTTGGAGCTGATCTCCTGGATTTCGGTCTGATTCCCCAGCAATTGTGTCTGATCCCCACAGATTTGGGTCTGATTCCCTGGATTTGGGACTGCTTCCCAGGATTTGGGTCTGATTCCCTGGATTTGGGTCTGCTTCCCAGAATTTGGGTCTGATTCCCTGGTTTTGGAGCTGATCTCCTGGATTTCGTTGTGATTCCCCAGCAATTGTGTCTGATCCCCACGGATTTGGGAGTAATCCCCTGGATTTGGGTCTGATTCCCTGGATTTGGGCCTGATTCCCTGGATTTGGGTCTGATTCCCAGGATTTGGGTCTGATTCCCTGGATTTCTGAGTGATCCCCTGGATATGGGTCTGATACGCATGGAATTGTGTTTGATTCCCTGGATTTGGCACTGATCCCTACGGATTTGGGAGTAATCCCCATGGATTTGGGACTGATTCCCAGGATTTAGGTCTGATTCCCTGGATTTGGGCCTCATTCCTACACATTTCGGTCTGATTCCCCTGGATTTGGCTCTTATCCCTTCAGACTTGGGTCTGATTCCCCTGGATTTGGGTCTCATGCCTACGGATTTGGGTCTTATCCCCAGGAATTGGGTCTGATTCCCTGGATTTCTCAGTGATCCCCTCAATATGGGTCTGATGCTCATGGAATTGGGTCTGATTCCCTGGATTTGGGTCTGATTTCACTGTATTGTGGCTTAAACCGCATGAATTCGGTCCAATACCCTGGATTTGGGACTCATTCCTACACATTAGGTCTGATTTCCCTGGATTTGGGTCTGATCCCTACGCATTTGGGTCTGATTCCCTGGATTTGGGTCTGATTCCCCTGGATTTGGGTCTGATCCCTACGCATTTGTGTCTGATTCCCAGGATTTGGGTCTGATTCCCTGGATTTGGATCTGATTCCCTGGTTTTGGGACTGATATCCTGGAGTTGGGTCTGATTCCCTGGATTTGGGTCTGATCCCTACGTATTTCAGTCTGATGCCCTGTATTTCTCAGTGATCCCCTGAATATGGGAGTGATGCTCATGGAATTGGGTCTGATTCCCTGGATTTGCGACTGATCCCTAGAGATTTGGGTCTGTTCCCCACGGATTTGGGTCTGATTCCCAGGATTTGGGTCTGATTCCCTGGTTTTGGAGCTGATCTCCTGGGTTTCAGTCTGATTCCCCAGCAATTGTGTCTGATCCCCACAGATTTGGGTCTGATTCCCTGGATTTGGGTCTGCTTCCCAGGATTTGGGTCTGATTCCCTGGTTTTGGGGCTGATCTCCTGGATTTGGGTCTGATTACCCTGCAATTCGGTCTGATCCAAACGGATCTGGGCGATTCCCTGGATTTGGGCCTGATTCCCAGGATTTGGGTCTGATTCCCAGGATTTGGGCCTGATTCCCTGGATTTGGGTCTGATTCCCTGGATTTGGGTCTGATTCCATGGATTTCTCTGTGATCCCCTCAATATGGGTCTGATGCTTATGGAATTGGGCCTGATTCCCTGGATTTGGGACTGATTCCTATGGATTTGGGTCTGATCCCCTGGATTTGGGTCTGATTCCCGTGGATTTGGGTCTAATTCCCTGGATTTGGTACTGATCTCCTGGATTTGGGTCTGATTCCCCTGCAATTGGGTCTGATTCCCACGGATTTCGGTCTGATTCCCTGTATTTCTCAGTTGTCCCCTGAATATGGGAGTGATGCTCATGGAATTGGGTCTGATTCCCTGGTTTTGGGGCTGATCCCCACGGATTTGGGTCCGATTCCCCTGCAATTGTGTCTGATCCCCACGGATCTGGGCAATTCCCTGGATTTGGGTCTGATCCCTACGGATTTGGGCCTGATCCCCTGGATTTAGGTCTCATTCCCTGGATTTGGGTCTGATTCCCAGGATTTGGGTCTGATTCCCTGGATTTGGATCTGATTCCCTGGTTTTGGGACTGATATCCTGGATTTGGGTCTGATTCCCCTGCAATTAGCTCTGATTCCCTGGATTTGTGACTGATCCCTACAGATTTGGGTCTGATCCCCACGGATTTGGGTCTGATTCCCAGGATTTGGGTCTGATTCCTTGGTTTTGGAGCAGATCTCCTGGATTTCGGTCTGATTCCCCAGCAATTGTGTCTGATCCAAACGGATTTGGGTCTTATTCCCTGGTTTTGGGGCTGATCTCCTGGATTTGGGTGTGATTCCCTGGTTTTGGAGCTGATCTCCTGGATTTTGGACTGATTCCCCAGCAATTGTGTCTGATCCCCACGGATTTGGGTCTGTTTCCCTGGATTGGGTTCTGGTTCCCAGGATTTGGGTCTGGTTCCCTGGATTTGGGTCTGCTTCCCAGGATTTGGGTCTGATTCCCTGGTTTTGGAGCTGATCTCCTGGATTTCGGTCTGATTCCCCAGCAATTGTGTCTGATCCCCACGGATTTGGGTCTTATTCCCTGGATTTGGGTCTGATTCCCTGGTTTTGGGGCTGATCTCCTGGATTTGGGTCTGATTCCCAGGATTTGGGTCTGATTCCCTGGATTTCTGAGTGATCCCCTGGATATGGGTCTGATACGCATGGAATTGGGTCTCATTCCCTGGATTTGGCACTGATCCCTACGGATTTGGGAGTAATCCCCATGGATTTGGGTCTGATTCCCAGGATTTAGGTCTGATTCCCTGGATTTGGGACTCATTCCTACACATTTCGGTCTGATTCCCCTGGATTTGGCTCTTATCCCTACAGATTTGGGTCTGATTCCCCTGGATTTGGGTCTCATGCCTACGGATTTGGGTCTGATCCCCAGGAATTGGGTCTGATTCCCTGGATTTCTCAGTGATCCCCTCAATATGGGTCTGATGCTCATGGAATTGGGTCTGATTCCCTGGATTTGGGACTGATCCCTGCGTATTTCGGTCTGATCCCCACGGATTTGGGTCTGATTCCCAGGATTTGGGTCTGATTCCCTGGATTTGGGTCTGATTTCACTGTATTGTGGCTTAAACCGCATGAATTCGGTCCAATACCCTGGATTTGGGACTCATTCCTACACATTAGGTCTGATTTCCCTGGATTTGGGTCTGATCCCTACGCATTGGGGTCTGATTCCCTGGATTTGGGTCTGATTCCCCTGGATTTGGGTCTGATCCCTATGCATTTGTGTCTGACTCCCTGGATTTGGGTCTGATCCCTACGGATTTGGGCCTGATCCCCTGGATTTAGGTCTCATTCCCTGGATTTGGGTCTGATTCCCAGGATTTGGGTCTGATTCCCTGGATTTGGATCTGATTCCCTGGTTTTGGGACTGATATCCTGGATTTGGGTCTGATTCCCCTGCAATTGGGTCTGATTCCCACGGATTTCAGTCTGATGCCCTGTATTTCTCAGTGATCCCCTGAATATGGGGGTGATGCTCATGGAATTGCGTCTGATTCCCTGGATTTGTGACTGATCCCTACAGATTTGGGTCTGATCCCCACGGATTTGGGTCTGATTCCCAGGCTTTGGGTCTGATTCCCTGGTTTTGGAGCTGATCTCCTGGATTTCGGTCTGATTCCCCAGCAATTGTGTCTGATCCCAACTGATTTGGGTGTGATTCCCTGGTTTTGGGGCTGATCTCCTGGATTTGGGTCTGATTCCCTGGTTTTGGAGCTGATCTGGATTTCGGTCTCATTCCCCAGCAATTGTGTCTGATCCCCACGGATTTGGGTCTGAGTCCCTGGATTTGGGTCTGATTCCCTGGATTTGGGTCTGCTTCCCAGGATTTGGGTCTGATTCCCTGGTTTTGGAGCTGATCTCCTGGATTTCGGTCTGATTCCCCAGCAATTGTGTCTGATCCCCACGGATTTGGGTCTTATTCCCTGGATTTGGGTCTGATTCCCTGGATTTGGGCCTGATTCCCTGGATTTGGGTCTGATTCCCAGGATTTGGGTCTGATTCCCTGGATTTCTGAGTGATCCCCTGGATATGGGTCTGATACGCATGGAATTGGGTCTCATTCCCTGGATTTGGCACTGATCCCTACGGATTTGGGAGTAATCCCCATGGATTTGGGTCTGATTCCCAGGATTTAGGTCTGATTCCCTGGATTTGGGACTCATTCCTACACATTTCGGTCTGATTCCCCTGGATTTGGCTCTTATCCCTACAGATTTGGGTCTGATTCCCCTGGATTTGGGTCTCATGCCTACGGATTTGGGTCTGATCCCCAGGAATTGGGTCTGATTCCCTGGATTTCTCAGTGATCCCCTCAATATGGGTCTGATGCTCATGGAATTGGGTCTGATTCCCTGGATTTGGGACTGATCCCTGCGTATTTCGGTCTGATCCCCACGGATTTGGGTCTGATTCCCAGGATTTGGGTCTGATTCCCTGGATTTGGGTCTGATTTCACTGTATTGTGGCTTAAACCGCATGAATTCGGTCCAATACCCTGGATTTGGGACTCATTCCTACACATTAGGTCTGATTTCCCTGGATTTGGGTCTGATCCCTACGCATTGGGGTCTGATTCCCTGGATTTGGGTCTGATTCCCCTGGATTTGGGTCTGATCCCTATGCATTTGTGTCTGACTCCCTGGATTTGGGTCTGATCCCTACGGATTTGGGCCTGATCCCCTGGATTTAGGTCTCATTCCCTGGATTTGGGTCTGATTCCCAGGATTTGGGTCTGATTCCCTGGATTTGGATCTGATTCCCTGGTTTTGGGACTGATATCCTGGATTTGGGTCTGATTCCCCTGCAATTGGGTCTGATTCCCACGGATTTCAGTCTGATGCCCTGTATTTCTCAGTGATCCCCTGAATATGGGGGTGATGCTCATGGAATTGCGTCTGATTCCCTGGATTTGTGACTGATCCCTACAGATTTGGGTCTGATCCCCACGGATTTGGGTCTGATTCCCAGGCTTTGGGTCTGATTCCCTGGTTTTGGAGCTGATCTCCTGGATTTCGGTCTGATTCCCCAGCAATTGTGTCTGATCCCAACTGATTTGGGTGTGATTCCCTGGTTTTGGGGCTGATCTCCTGGATTTGGGTCTGATTCCCTGGTTTTGGAGCTGATCTGGATTTCGGTCTCATTCCCCAGCAATTGTGTCTGATCCCCACGGATTTGGGTCTGAGTCCCTGGATTTGGGTCTGATTCCCTGGATTTGGGTCTGCTTCCCAGGATTTGGGTCTGATTCCCTGGTTTTGGAGCTGATCTCCTGGATTTCGGTCTGATTCCCCAGCAATTGTGTCTGATCCCCACGGATTTGGGTCTTATTCCCTGGATTTGGGTCTGATTCCCTGGATTTGGGCCTGATTCCCTGGATTTGGGTCTGATTCCCAGGATTTGGGTCTGATTCCCTGGATTTCTGAGTGATCCCCTGGATATGGGTCTGATACGCATGGAATTGTGTCTGATTCCCTGGATTTGGCACTGATCCCTACGGATTTGGGAGTAATCCCCATGGATTTGGGACTGATTCCCAGGATTTAGGTCTGATTCCCTGGATTTGGGCCTCATTCCTACACATTTCGGTCTGATTCCCCTGGATTTGGCTCTTATCCCTACAGATTTGGGTCTGATTCCCCTGGATTTGGGTCTAATGCCTACGGATTTGGGTCTGATCCCCAGGAATTGGGTCTGATTCCCTGGATTTCTCAGTGATCCCCTCAATATGGGTCTGATGCTCATGGAATTGGGTCTGATTCCCTGGATTTGGGTCTGATTCCCTGGATTTGGGTCTGATTTCACTGTATTGTGGCTTAAACCGCATGAATTCGGTCCAATACCCTGGATTTGGGACTCATTCCTACACATTAGGTCTGATTTCTCTGGATTTGGGTCTGATCCCTACGCATTTGGGTCTGATTCCCTGGATTTGGGTCTGATTCCCCTGGATTTGGGTCTGATCCCTACGCATTTGGGTCTGATTCCCAGGATTTGGGTCTGATTCCCTGGATTTGGATCTGATTCCCTGGTTTTGGGACTGATATCCTGGAGTTGGGTCTGAGTCCCTGGATTTGGGTCTGATCCCTACGGATTTCAGTCTGATGCCCTGTATTTCTCAGTGATCCCCTGAATATGGGAGTGATGCTCATGGAATTGGGTCTGATTCCCTGGATTTGCGACTGATCCCTAGAGATTTGGGTCTGTTCCCCACGGATTTGGGTCTGATTCCCAGGATTTGGGTCTGATTCCCTGGTGTGGTCGTTTGAGGCTGTGCCTTTAAGAACAAACACTGCTGGAACACACTGGCTAATGTTTTTGGTACTAGAACCAAAACATTCTGATATTCTAAACGAATTTCATTGGTTGATAAACAAAAATTCAGCTTTAGATTGTGAAGCGGTTGGAAAATTTTTTCCTCAGTTCAGTTCGGTTTGGGAGTTGGGGGAGTTTGGTGTTTCAGCCTGTTCTCCCTGCCTGCTTCTTCTGCGAACTGCTGGACTTGGCCTTCAGATAAGCAAACACTAATCCTGCATGGGCTTTTGAAGCTTGCTAACAACTCTTTTCCTTAGTAACTTGCCTTTCTCTCTCTCTAACCCCTTTTTGGGGAAAAAGGGAGGTAAGGGGGGGAGAGAGGGGGTTCCAAAGAGGGGATCCCTCCCTGAGGGAGGGATTTTTGTTGTGTTATTTGTCTTTGCTGTGTATTTCTGTGTATATATTGTAAATACCTATATATATTGTGTTATATATAACCTGCTTTCCATATATGCTTGTAAATATATAGCTTTTGCTCTTCGACTGAGTTAGCTGTGGTTTCTTACTCTGTGGAGGAGGGAGAGCTAAGGCCTCTCTCAACCTACCGCATTTATTGGCGCCCAACGTGGGGCTTGCTGACAAATTAGTTTGATTTATTGCTTGCTTAAGTCGAACGAGCAAACATGAAGGTGTTTTGGCTTTTTGAGCGTCTGTTCTTCTCGGTCTTTGGTGTATTGATCTACAAGTATTGCCTGGGTATGATTATCGATAAGATAGGTAAATATATAATGCAAAAATTATATTTGTGGTTTAAGTACAAGATTCGGCTTCTGTATGATCAGTGCCTGGAATTCTTTTATGTTAAAAAGTACAGGAATGTTACATCTAGCACACTCCCTATTGAGATAAAAGAGTTTAAGATTCCTCTCGGTGAAAGGGTAATTTTAAGTGATGGCTGGGATCCAAAGCTGATTTTCTTGATGTGTGTAGTCCTGCTGCTGGTGATAAGTAATGTGTATTTGCTAGTGACACTGTACCGGGAGAGAAAAGTTTATAAGGCATGTTTTGTTATTAGACGGAGGACAAAGAGACGAAAACGCCACCCTAGCTCTGTTTCAGGAACATCCAGTGAGGATGATAATGGAGAATCTGTGTCAGTTAAAGATAAAGCTAAAAAGTCAATCGGCAAGGCAGCTCTGAATAGCAATGGTGATGATTCTGGCAAGCAGCCAGGGGCTACAGTAGCCCCAAACATGGCGGCTCCTGTGTCCCAGGCAGCCACCATTAACGAGGCAAAGTCATTTCCTCCTTCTTCCATGGCAGGAGCGGAAGCGTCCTCCAAAGCAGCTAATCTGTCTCAAAGCTTATCAGCTTCTGATAATAAGGCAGCTGGAAACCCAAACACAGCTCCAGTAAAGCAAGTAGCAGTTTTAACAACAAGGAAGGGTAAGACTAAAGCTGATTCAGGAGCTGACGGGGATGCACAGCAAGGTTCTTCTGCTGGGGAGGAAGAGAAAATCTGTCTTAAAAATATAGCTGAGTTATTGAGATCATCAGAGGATCGAGATGCATCTCTTGGTAGGACAGCAGCTAGTGGTGGTGCCTCTCAGTTTAAAGGGATCCTTGAGAGAGTGACAGAAAGGTTGTTTGGACCACAAGTTGAGGAAGAGGAGGCAGAAGAGCAACAAGATGACATAACCGACTGCTCTTCACCCCGGGAGGAGCTTAGAAATGTAAGAAAAGACTATCTCAGAGCAGATAAGGAGCCAGTTCTCGCTTGGCTTGGTAGATGCTATGATACAGGTGCTCCAGCTCTAATGGTTGGAGACAAGTCAGCAGCCCAGCTAGGAACTCTCTCAAAGGATAATGGAATAGATAGACATCTAGGCAAGGCTCTCGGTAAGGTTAATCTGTGGATACGCCTTCTAATGGCGGTTCTCATGAGATACCCTTCCCGAGATGATCTTCCGTGGAATCCTAAGCCCTGGACTACCATAGATGAGGGAATCAAGCGTCTGAGAGAATTTGCTGTTAGAGAGGTACTCTATGGTGAACATGAATCTCTGAATCCTGATGATGTTCCTGTAGGAAATGGTCTTGCTAAAAAGCTCATCAAGCTTGCTCCTTCTAATTATGCAAACATTCTGGCAAGCAGAATTGTAGCAAGAAATTATGGTGGAGCTCCTCTTACGGTTGGCCAATTCACTGATCAATTGAGACAATTGGATGATAGCATGACACGTGTTTCTTTGGTTTCAGCCATTGAAACTCTGTCTGGAAAACTGGAGAATTGCATGAAAGAGCTGAAGGATGAATTTAAAAACACCATCTCCCAACTGGCACAAAGAGATGATTCCAATTCTTCCTCCAGGTGGGTACAGGTTTCATCTGTGAGGAATAGACATCCTCCAAGGAGGTCATTCCAAAACAGATCAAACCAAAACAGACCACCAAGGCAGTCACGTAGGACTATTTGGATTACCCTGCGTGATCAGTTTGGTGAGAACATGAACAGGTGGGATGGTCAACCAACTTCTAATCTTTTCAGGAGACTGAGAGAACTGCAAAGTGGCAGAACCCGAGGTAGCAATACCAGAAGGGTAGCTGTTACTTCTACAGTTCCCCAGGACAACTCTAGTAGCTCCAACAGTGGCTCCAGTTCTAACACTGCACAGTGTGCTCGTTGCACCTGTGGACATGTTCCCCATAACTAGGGGTGCCCTGCCTCCCGCCAGGGGGAGGAGAGGGGTAATACAGATAACAGAATCTATTGGGATGTGTACATCCAGTGGCCTGGCACTTCACACTTTCAGAAGTACAGGGCCTTGGTTGACACAGGAGCTCAGTGCACCATATTGCCATCAAATTATCAGGGATCAGAGTCCATAACTATTCTGGGAGTCACTGGTGGATCTCAAGAGTTAAGTAAAGTGGAGGTTAATATAAGCTTAACTGGTAAACAATGGAAAAAGCATACAGTTGTGACCGGACCTGATGCACCTTGTATTTTGGGAATTGATTTTCTGAGAGAAGGGCGTTTCAAAGACCCTAAAGGTTACAAATGGGCTTTTGGAGTAGCTTCTGTAGAAATTGATGGACAAAAACTGAAGCTGTCTGCTAGACCTGAGCTTTCTGATGAATCTGCAGTTGTGGGACAACACAAGATTCAGGACATTAAGTTGCCGGTTGCTTCTCGGACTGTGCATCACAGACAATACAGAACCAACCATGACTCTTTGTTGCCCATTCAGAATCTGATTCATCAGTTGGAGAGTCAGAAAGTCATCAGCAAAACTCATTCACCTTTCAACAGTCCAGTGTGGCCTGTGCGAAAGCCGAATGGAGACTGGCGTCTGACAGTGGACTACCGAGCCCTGAATGAAGTAACTCCGCCTATGAGTGCAGCAGTACCAGACATGATGGAACTCCAGTATGAGCTGGAATCCAAAGAGGCCAAATGGTATGCTACCATAGACATTGCTAATGCCTTCTTCTCTATTCCCATAGCAGAGGAATGCAGGCCTCAGTTTGCTTTCACCTGGAGAGGAATCCAGTACACTTTCAACAGACTGCCAATGGGCTGGATCCACAGCTCCAGCATCTGTCATGCAGTAATCCATGATGCTCTGGAGGAAGGTGGTGCTCCAGAACACATCCAGTTCATCGATGATATCATCGTCTGGGGTAAAACTGCTGAGGAAGTCTTCGAGAAAGGTAACAAAATCATGGACATTCTCCTGAATGCAGGTTTTGCCATCAAGAGAGACAAAGTGAAAGGTCCTACCACAGAGATCCAGTTTCTGGGAGTGCAGTGGCAGGATGGACGCCGACACATTCCAGTGGATGTGGTAAATAGAGTCTCTACCATGGCAAATCCCACGAACAAGCAAGAAACTCTACGTTTCTTGGGGATAGTGGGATTTTGGAGACTACACATTCCTGGATACAGTCAGATTGTGAAACCTCTGTATGATGTGACTCGAAAGAGGAACAGTTTCCACTGGGGACCTGAACAACAAGCAGCCTTTGACCAGATAAAGCAAGAAGTAGTCCAAGCAATGGGTCTGGGACCTGTGCGAGATGGTCCAGACATTAAGAACATTTTGTACATGGCTGCAGGTGACAATGGTCCAACCTGGTGCTTGTGGCAAAAAGCTCCAGGTGAGACACGTGGACGACCTCTTGGTTTCTGGAGTCCAGGTTACAGAGGTTCAGAGGCTAATTACACTCCAACAGAGAAAGAGATTCTAGCTGCCTATGAAGGAGTGAAAGCAGCTTCTGAAGTAATTGGAACTGAGTCACAACTTCTCTTAGCTCCCAGATTGCCAGTTTTGAATTGGATGTTCAAAGGCAAAGGTTCCACACCACATCATGCCACAGATTCCACCTGGTCTAAGTGGATGGCCCTGATAACACAGAGAGCTCGAATGGGAAATCTTGAAAGACCTGTTCTGGTGGAGGTGATCTCAAGTTGGCCTGAAGATACCAACTGTGCTAAACCTCCAGAGGAGAGAGTAACTCGTGCTGAGGAAGCTCCTCCTTACAATGACCTTTCTGATGATGAAAAGAAATATGCTTTGTTCACAGACGGTTCCTGTTGTCTCGTCGGGAACAAGCGAAGGTGGAAGTCTGCCGTGTGGAGTCCAACACGCCGAGTTGCAGAGGCGAAGGATGGAGAAGGAGAATCCAGTCAGTTTGCAGAGGTAAAAGCTGTCCAGCTAGCTCTCGACGTGGCTGAACGTGAGAGATGGCCAAAGCTTTATCTCTACACCGACTCATGGATGGTAGCCAATGCTCTATGGGGTTGGCTAAAGAACTGGAAAAAGAATGGCTGGCAGAGGAAAGGAAAACCCATCTGGGCAGCTGAACTGTGGCAAGACATTGCTGATCGAATCGAGAGAATTCCAGTGAAAGTGAGACACATTGATGCTCACATTCCCAAGAGCAAAGCTACTGAGGAACAGCAGCACAACCATCAGGCAGATCTAGCTGCAAGAGTTTCTCAAGTAGACAAGGACTCTGAACTTGATCTCGACTGGAAACACCGAGGTGAGATATTCTTAGCTCGGTGGGCTCACGATTCGTCAGGACATCAAGGCAGAGATGCAACATACCAATGGGCTCGTGACAGATCCATAGACATTTCCATGGATGCCATCACACAAGTCATCCATGACTGTGACATTTGTGCTGCTATTAAGCAGGCAAAGAGAATTAAGCCCTTGTGGTATGGTGACAGATGGTCCAAATACAGGTATGGTGAAGCTTGGCAGATTGACTACATCACTCTACCACGTTCTCGTTCTGGTAAGCAGTACGTGCTTACTATGGTAGAGGCAAACACTGGATGGCTGGAAACTTACGCAGTCCCACATGCAACTGCACGCAACACCATTCTCGGTCTGGAGAGACAGATCCTGTGGAGACACGGAACTCCAGAGAGGATTGAGTCAGACAACGGAACTCACTTCAAGAACAACCTTGTAAAGAGCTGGGCAAAAGAGCACGGTATTGAGTGGATTTTCCATATTCCTTACTATGCACCAGCTGCAGGGAAGATTGAACGCTACAACGGTTTGTTGAAGACCACTCTCAAAGCCATGGGAGGTGGATCTTTGAAAAACTGGGAAAAACATTTAGCACAAGCAACCTGGCTGGTGAACAGTAGAGGTTCAGTGAACCGAGCTGGACCTGCACATTCTGATCTGCTACAGAAAGTAGAAGGTGATAGAGTTCCTGTTGTTAGGGAAAAGAATCTGTTAGGTAAAACTGTTTGGGTATTTTCGCCCTCAGGAGAGGCTAAACCTGTCCGAGGGGTGGTTTCAGCAGAAGGTCCGGGTCACACTTATTGGGTAATGCAAGAGAATGGTGAAATTCAGTGTATTCCACAAAGAGATTTAACTTTAGCTGAGAGAGTTTAATTTCAGAATGTTGTACAGCTACAGCGCGTCCAAAGGAAAGAGTCCCTGAGGAATCTACGGTGCACGAACCCCGAGAACCCTGAGAGCCCTGAGTCAACTGAGAGTCCCTGAGTCCCTGTTTCCCTTTTTCTTCGCTTCGTCTGCGGAGAGACAAACTGTTTTCCATTTTCTTGATTTTGGATTTTCTTGGACTTCTGAATCATCTACATCTGAGTATAGCCGGAATGGACGATGAACTTAACTTACGAACTGTAAATATTGTTCTGGATTGGATGGACAGTACGAACAGCCAATGAAATTGTTTAGAAAGGGGTGGACTGTGGTCGTTTGAGGCTGTGCCTTTAAGAACAAACACTGCTGGAACACACTGGCTAATGTTTTTGGTACTAGAACCAAAACATTCTGATATTCTAAACGAATTTCATTGGTTGATAAACAAAAATTCAGCTTTAGATTGTGAAGCGGTTGGAAAATTTTTTCCTCAGTTCAGTTCGGTTTGGGAGTTGGGGGAGTTTGGTGTTTCAGCCTGTTCTCCCTGCCTGCTTCTTCTGCGAACTGCTGGACTTGGCCTTCAGATAAGCAAACACTAATCCTGCATGGGCTTTTGAAGCTTGCTAACAACTCTTTTCCTTAGTAACTTGCCTTTCTCTCTCTCTAACCCCTTTTTGGGGAAAAAGGGAGGTAAGGGGGGGAGAGAGGGGGTTCCAAAGAGGGGATCCCTCCCTGAGGGAGGGATTTTTGTTGTGTTATTTGTCTTTGCTGTGTATTTCTGTGTATATATTGTAAATACCTATATATATTGTGTTATATATAACCTGCTTTCCATATATGCTTGTAAATACATAGCTTTTGCTCTTCGACTGAGTTAGCTGTGGTTTCTTACTCTGTGGAGGAGGGAGAGCTAAGCCCTCTCTCAACCTACCGCACCTGCTTTTGGAGCTGATCTCCTGGGTTTCGGTCTGATTCCCCAGCAATTGTGTCTGATCCCCACAGATTTGGGTCTGATTCCCTGGATTTGGGTCTGCTTCCCAGGATTTGGGTCTGATTCCCTGGTTTTGGGGCTGATCTCCTGGATTTGGGTCTGATTCCCCTGCAATTCGGTCTGATCCACACGGATCTGGGCGATTCCCTGGATTTGGGCCTGATTCCCAGGATTTGGGTCTGATTCCCAGGATTTGGGCCTGATTCCCTGGATTTGGGTCTGATTCCCTGGATTTGGGTCTGATTCCCTGGATTTCTCTGTGATCCCCTCAATATGGGTCTGATGCTTATGGAATTGGGCCTGATTCCCTGGATTTGGGACTGATTCCTATGGATTTGGGTCTGATCCCCAGGATTTGGGTCTCATTCCCGTGGATTTGGGTCTAATTCCCTGGATTTGGTACTGATCTCCTGGATTTGGGTCTGATTCCCCTGCAATTGGGTCTGATTCCCACGGATTTCGGTCTGATTCCCTGTATTTCTCAGTTGTCCCCTGAATATGGGAGTGATGCTCATGGAATTGGGTCTGATTCCCTGGTTTTGGGGCTGATCCCCACGGATTTGGGTCCGATTCCCCTGCAATTGTGTCTGATCCCCACGGATCTGGGCAATTCCCTGGATTTGGGTCTGATCCCTACGGATTTGGGCCTGATCCCCTGGATTTAGGTCTCATTCCCTGGATTTGGGTCTGATTCCCAGGATTTGGGTCTGATTCCCTGGATTTGGATCTGATTCCCTGGTTTTGGGACTGATATCCTGGATTTGGGTCTGATTCCCCTGCAATTAGCTCTGATTCCCTGGATTTGTGACTGATCCCTACAGATTTGGGTCTGATCCCCACGGATTTGGGTCTGATTCCTTGGTTTTGGAGCTGATCTCCTGGATTTCGGTCTGATTCCCCAGCAATTGTGTCTGATCCAAACGGATTTGGGTCTTATTCCCTGGTTTTGGGGCTGATCTCCTGGATTTGGGTCTGATTCCCTGGTTTTGGAGCTGATCTCCTGGATTTTGGACTGATTCCCCAGCAATTGTGTCTGATCCCCACGGATTTGGGTCTGTTTCCCTGGATTTGGGTCTGCTTCCCAGGATTTGTGTCTGGTTCCCTGGATTTGGGTCTGCTTCCCAGAATTTGGGTCTGATTCCCTGGTTTTGGAGCTGATCTCCTGGATTTCGGTCTGAGTCCCCAGCAATTGTGTCTGATCCCCACGGATTTATGTCTGATTACCTGGATTTGGGTCTGCTTCCCAGGATTTGGGCCTGATTCCCTGGTTTTGGGGCTGATCTCCTGGATTTGGGTCTGATTCCCCTGCAATTCGGTCTGATCCACACGGATCTGGGCAATTTCCTGGATTTGGGCCTGATTCCCTGGATTTGGGTCTGATTCCCAGGATTTGGGTCTGATTCCCTGGATTTGGATCTGATTCCCTGGTTTTGGGACTGATATCCTGGATTTGGGTCTGATTCCCCTGCAATTGGGTCTGATTCCCACGGATTTCAGTCTGATGCCCTGTATTTCTCAGTGATCCCCTGAATATGGGGGTGATGCTCATGGAATTGGCTCTGATTCCCTGGATTTGTGACTGATCCATACTGATTTGGGTCTGATCCCCACGGATTTGGGTCTGATTCCCAGGATTTGGGTCTGATTCCCTGGTTTTGGAGCTGATCTCCTGGATTTCGGTCTGATTCCCCAGCAATTGTGTCTGATCCCCACGGATTTGGGTCTGATTCCCTGGATTTGGGTCTCATGCCTACGGATTTGGGTCTGATCCCCAGGAATTGGGTCTGATTCCCTGGATTTCTCAGTGATCCCCTCAATATGGGTCTGATGCTCATGGAATTGGGTCTGATTCCCTGGATTTGGGACTGATCCCTGCGTATTTCGGTCTGATCCCCATGGATTTGGGTCTGATTCCCAGGATTTGGGTCTGATTCCCTGGATTTGGGTCTGATTTCACTATATTGTGGCTTAAACCGCATGAAATCGGTCCAATACCCTGGATTTGGGACTCATTCCTACACATTAGGTCTGATTTCCCTGGATTTGGGTCTGATCCCTACGCATTTGGGTCTGATTCCCTGGATTTGGGTCTGATTCCCCTGGATTTGGGTCTGTTCCCTACGCATTTGGGTCTGATTCCCTGGATTTGGGTCTGATTCCCCTGGATTTGGGTCTGATCCCTACGGATTTGCGTCTGACTCCCTGGATTTGGGTCTGATCCCTACGGATTTGGGCCTGATGCCCTGGATTTAGGTCTCATTCCGTGGATTTGGGTCTGATTCCCAGGATTTGGGTCTGATTCCCTGGATTTGGATCTGATTCCCTGGTTTTGGGACTGATATCCTGGATTTGGGTCTGATTCCCCTGCAATTGGGTCTGATTGCCAAGGATTTCAGTCTGATGCCCTGTATTTCTCAGTGATCCCCTGAATATGGGGGGTGATGCTCATGGAATTGGGTCTGATTCCCTGGATTTCTGACTGATCCCTACAGATTTGGGTCTGATGCCTACGGATTTGGGTCTGATTCCCAGGATTTGGGTCTGATTCCCTGGTTTTGGAGCTGATCTCCTGGTTTTCGGTCTGATTCCCCAGCAATTGTGTCTGATCCCCACGAATTGGGGTCTGATTCCCTGGATTTGGGTCTGCTTCCCAGGATTTGGGTCTGATTCCCTGGATTTGGGTCTGCTTCCCAGGATTTGGGTCTGATTCCCTGGTTTTGGGGCTGATCTCCTGGATTTGTGTCTGATTCCCCTGCAATTCGGTCTGATCCACAGGGATCTGGGCAATTCCCCAGATTTGGGTCTGATTCCCTGGATTTGGGTCTGATTCCCTGGATTTCTGAGTGATCCCCTGGATATGGGTCTGATGCGCATGGAATTGGGTCTGATTCCCTGGATTTGGCACTGATCCCTACGGATTTGGGAGTAATCCCCATGGATTTGGGTCTGATTCCCAGGATTGAGGTCCGATTCCCTGGATTTGGGACTCATTCCTACACATTTCAGTCTGATTCCCCTGCATTTGGCTCTTATCCCTACGGATTTGGGTCTGATTCCCTGGATTTGGGTCTCATGCCTACGGATTTGGGTCTGATCCCCAGGAATTGGGTCTGATTCCCTGGATTTCTCAGTGATCCCTCAGTATAGGTCTGATGCTCATGGAATTGGGTCTGATTCCCTGGATTTGGGACTGATCCCTGCGGATTTCGGTCTGATCAGCACGGATTTGGGTCTCCTTCCCAGGATTTGGGTCTGATTCCCTGGTTTTGGAGCTGATCTCCTTGATTTCAGTCTGATTCCCCAGCAATTGTGTCTGATCCCCACAGATTTGGGTCTGATTCCCTGGATTTGGATCTGCTTCCCAGGATTTGGGTCTGATTCCCTGGTTTTAGGGCTGATCTCCTGGATTTGGGTCTGATTCCCCTGCAATTCGGTCTGATCCACACGGATCTGGGCAATTCCCTGGATTTGGGTCTGATTCCCTGGATTTGGGTCTGATTCCCAGGATTTGGGTCTGATTCCCTGGATTTCTGAGTGATCCCCTGGATATGGGTCTGATGCGCATGGAATTGGGTCTGATTCCCTGGATTTGGCACTGATCCCTATGGATTTGGGAGTAATCCCCATGGATTTGGGTCTGATTCCCAGGATTGAGGTCCGATTCCCTGGATTTGGGACTCATTCCTGCACATTTCAGTCTGACTCCCCTGGATTTGGCTCTTATCCCTACAGATTTGGGTCTGATTCCCTGGATTTGGGTCTCATGCCTACGGATTTGGGTCTGATCCCCAGGAATTGGGTCTGATTCCCTGGATTTCTCAGTGATCCTGTCAATATGGGTCTGATGCTCATGGAATTGGGTCTGATTCCCTGGATTTGGGACTGATCCCTGCGTATTTCGGTCTGATCCCCACAGATTTGGGTCTGATTCCCAGGATTTGGGTCTGATTCCCTGGATTTGGGTCTGATTTCACTGTATTGTGGCTTAAACCGCATGAATTCGATCCAATACCCTGGATTTGGGACTCATTCCTACACATTAGGTCTGATTTCCCTGGATTTGGGTCTGATCCCTACGCATTTGGGTCTGATTCCCTGGATTTGGGTCTGATTCCCCTGGATTTGGGTCTGATCCCTACACATTTAGGTCTGATTCCCTGGATTTGGGTCTGATTCCCCTGGATTTGGGTCTGATCCCTATGGATTTGTGTCTGACTCCCTGGATTTGGGTCTGATCCCTGCGGATATGGGCCTGATCCCCTGGATTTAGGTCTCATTCCCTGGATTTGGGTCTGATTCCCAGGATTTGGGTCTGATTCCCTGGATTTGGATCTGATTCCGTGGTTTTGGGACTGATATCCTGGATTTGGGTCTGATTCCCTCGGATTTCAGTCTGATGCCCTGTATTCCTCAGTGATCCCCTGAATATGGGGTGATGCTCATGGAATTGGGTCTGATTCCATGGATTTATGACTGATCCCTACAGATTTGGGTATGATCCCCATGGATTTGGGTCTGCTTCCCAGGATTTGGGTCTGATTCCCTGGTTTTGGAGCTGATCTCCTGGATTTCGGTCTGAATCCCCAGCAATTGTGTCTGATCCCCATGGATTTGGGTCTGATTCCCTGGATTTGGGTCTGCTTCCCAGTATTTGGGTCTGATTCCCTGGTTTTGGAGCTGATCTCATGGATTTCGGTCTGATTCCCCAGCAATTGTGTCTGATCCCCACGGATTTGGGTCTGATTCCCAGGATTTGGGTCTGATTTCACTATATTGTGGCTTAAACCGCATGAATTCGGTCCAATACCCTGGATTTGGGACTCATTCCTACACATTAGGTCTGATTTCCCTGGATTTGGGTCTGATTCCCCTGGATTTGGGTCTGATCCCTACGCATTTGGGTCTGATTCCCAGGATTTGGGTCTGATTCCCTGGATTTGGGTCTGATTCCCCTGGATTTGGGTCTGATCCCTATGGATTTGTGTCTGACTCCCTGGATTTGGGTCTGATCCCTGCGGATATGGGCCTGATCCCCTGGATTTAGGTCTCATTCCCTGGATTTGGGTCTGATTCCCAGGATTTGGGTCTGATTCCCTGGATTTGGATCTGATTCCGTGGTTTTGGGACTGATATCCTGGATTTGGGTCTGATTCCCTCGGATTTCAGTCTGATGCCCTGTATTCCTCAGTGATCCCCTGAATATGGGGTGATGCTCATGGAATTGGGTCTGATTCCATGGATTTATGACTGATCCCTACAGATTTGGGTATGATCCCCATGGATTTGGGTCTGCTTCCCAGGATTTGGGTCTGATTCCCTGGTTTTGGAGCTGATCTCCTGGATTTCGGTCTGAATCCCCAGCAATTGTGTCTGATCCCCATGGATTTGGGTCTGATTCCCTGGATTTGGGTCTGCTTCCCAGTATTTGGGTCTGATTCCCTGGTTTTGGAGCTGATCTCATGGATTTCGGTCTGATTCCCCAGCAATTGTGTCTGATCCCCACGGATTTGGGTCTGATTCCCAGGATTTGGGTCTGATTTCACTATATTGTGGCTTAAACCGCATGAATTCGGTCCAATACCCTGGATTTGGGACTCATTCCTACACATTAGGTCTGATTTCCCTGGATTTGGGTCTGATTCCCCTGGATTTGGGTCTGATCCCTACGCATTTGGGTCTGATTCCCAGGATTTGGGTCTGATTCCCTGGATTTGGATCTGATTCCCTGGTTTTGGGACTGATATCCTGGATTTGGGTCTGATTCCCCTGCAATTGGATCTGATTCCCACGGATTTCAGTCTGATGCCCTGTATTTCTCATTGATCCCCTGAATATGGGGGTGATGCTCATGGAATTGGCTCTGATTCCCTGGATTTGGCACTGATCCCTACGGATTTGGGAGTAATCCCCATGGATTTGGGTCTGATTCCCAGGATTTAGGTCTGATTCCCTGGATTTGGGACTCATTCCTACACATTTCAGTCTGATTCCCTTGGATTTGGCTCTTATCCCTACGGATTTGGGTCTGATTCCCTGGATTTGGGTCTCATGCCTACTGATTTGGGTCTGATCCCCAGGAATTGGGTCTGATTCCCTGGATTTCTCAGTGATCCCCTCAATATGGGTCTGATGCTCATGGAATTGGGTCTGATTACAGTATCACAGTATCACAGTATCACAGTAACTAAGGTTGGAAGAGACCCCAAGGATCATCAAGTCCAACCTGTTCCAACAGACCTCACAACTAGATCATAGCACCAAGCGCCACGTCCAATCTCCCCTTGAACACCTCCAGGGACGGCGACTCCACCACCTCCCTGGGCAGCCCATTCCAATGATGAATGACTCGCTCAGTGAAGAACTTTTTCCTCACCTCGAGTCTAAACCTCCCCTGACACAACTTGAGACTGTGTCCCCTTGTTCTGGTGCTGGTTGCCTGGGAGAAGAGACCAACCCCCACCTGGCTACAACCACCCTTCAGGTAGTTGTAGAGGGCAATGAGGTCGCCTCTGATCCTTCTCTTCTCCAGGCTAAACAATCCCAGCTCCCTCAGCCTCTCCTCATAGGGCTTGTGCTCAAGGCCTCTCACCAGCCTTGTTGCCCTTCTCTGGACACGTTCAAGTGTCTCGATGTCCTTCCTAAACTGAGGGGCCCAGAACTGGACACAGTACTCAAGGTGTGGCCTAACCAATGCAGAGTACAGGGGCACAATGACCTCCCTGCTCCTGCTGGCCACACTATTCCTAATACAGGCCAGGATGCCATTGGCCTTCTTGGCCACCTGGGCACACTGCTGGCTCATGTTTAGGCGGGTGTCAATCAGCACCCCCAGGTCCCTCTCCGTTTGGCAGCTCTCCAGCCACTCTGACCCCAGCCTGTAGCTCTGCATGGGGTTGCCGTGGCCAAAGTGCAGCACCCGGCACTTAGACTTATTAAATGCCATCCCATTGGACTCTGCCCATCTGTCCAGTCGGTCAAGGTCCCTCTGCAGAGCCTTTCTACCCTCTAACTGACTAACATCTGTTCCCAACTTGGTGTCATCTGCAAACTTGCTGATGACTGACTCAACCCCCTCATCCAGATCATCAATGAAGATGTTAAAGAGGATGGGGCCCAGCACTGATCCCTGGGGGACGCCACTGGTGACTGGCCGCCAGCCGGATGTGGCACCATTCACCACCACTCTCTGGGCTCGGCCCTCCAGCCAGTTCCTAACCCAGCACAGAGTGTTGTGGTCCAAACCACGAGCTGACAGCTTAGCCAGCAGTTTACTGTGGGGGACGGTGTCAAAGGCCTTGCTGAAGTCCAGATAGACTACATCCACAGGCCTCCCCACATCCACCAGACGGGTCACCTGATCATAGAAGGAGATCAGGTTGGAGAGGCAGGACCTGCCCTTCCTAAATCCATGTTGGCTGGACCTGAGCCCTTGGCCATCCTTCAGGTGCGCAGTTATTGCCGCCAGGATAATCTGTTCCATCACTTTCCCTGGCACTGAGGTCAGGCTGACTGGTCTGTAGTTTCCAGGTTCCTCCATCCGTCCCTTCTTGTGGATGGGGACCACATTGGCCAGTTTCCAGTCACCTGGGACCTCCCCAGTGAGCCAGGACTGGAGGAAAATGATGGAGAGCGGCTTGGCCAGCTCATCTGCCAGCTCTCTCAGCACCCTAGGATGGATCCCATCCGGTCCCATGGACTTATGGGTGTCCAAGTGGCTCAGCAGGTCCCGGACTAATTCCTCATGGATTTCTGGGGCATTACAGTGCTCCCCGACCCTATTACCCAGCTCAGGAGGCCACTCATCCTGGACTCCTACCTTGCTGTTAAACATTGAGGCAAAGAAGGCGTTCAGGACCTCAGCCTTTTCCTCGTCTTTGGTCACCATGTTCCCCTCCAGGTCCAGTAAGGAGTGGAGGTTCTTCTTGCCCTTCTTTTTAGCGTTGATATATTTGTAAAATTGCTTTTTATTGTCTCTCACAGAGGTGTTCAGCTTCAGTTCCAACTGGGCCTTTGCCTCTCTAATTTTATTCCTACATAATCTAACCACTTCCTTAAACATACCTCGAGAAGCCTTCCCCTCCTTCCAAAGGTGATACAGCCTCTTTTTTTCCCTTAAATCCTTCAGGAGCTGCTTGTCCATCCAGGCCGGTCGCCTTCCCCGCCGGCTCATCTTTCGGCACATGGGGACCGCCAGTTCCTGTGCCTTCAAGAGCTCCTGTTTGAAGTAGGTCCAACCCTCCTGGACCCCTCGGTTCATGAGGGTTGGTACCCAGGGAACTTTACAAATAAGTTTCTTAAAGAGGCTGAAGTTTGCCCTCCGGAAGTCCAAGGTGAAGGTTCTGTTGGTACTCCTCCCTATCTCCCTGCATATTGAAAACTGCACTATCTCGTGGTCACTGCACCCTAGGCAGCCTCCCACGGTCACATCTCCCACTAGCCCTTCCCTATTGGAGAGCAGCAAGTCAAGCAGAGCCTGTCCCCTGGTAGGCTCACTTAACAGCTGCGTCAGGAAGCAATCCTCTATCCGCTCCAGGAATCTTCTGGACTGCCTTCTCTCTGCTGAATTAAGTTCCCAGCAGATATCCGGCAGGTTGAAGTCCCCCACGAGGACAAGATCTGATGATCTTGAAACAGCTTCCAGTTGTTTATAGAATAATTCATCAGCCTCCTCATTCTGGTTGGGTGGTCTATAACAGACTCCAACCAGGATGTCAGATTTGTTGGGCTGCCCTCTGATTTTAACCCACAGGCTCTCAATTCCCTCATCTTCCACCTCGAGTTCTGAGGCAGAAAGTGTCTCCCTAATATACAAAGCCACCCCTCCTCCTCTCCTCCCTCGCCTATCCTTCCTAAAGAGCCTGTAGCCCCCCAGTGTAGCACTCCAATTGTGCCTGTTGTCCCACCATGTTTCTGAGATGGCAACTATATCATAGTGCCCTGGTGGATTAGGACCTCCAGCTCATCTTGCTTATTGCCTAGGCTGCGTGCATTGGTGTACATGCACTGCAGCTGGGCTCCTGAGCTCTCAATTGACCCTACCTTGTGCTCTACTCTTACCTCTGCAGAGGGACCGATGTCTTCACCCACCCCCTTCAGACCTAGTTTAAAGCCCTCCTAATGAGTCCTGCCAACTCTAGTGCTAGGACTCTCTTGCCCCTTCTAGATAAATGCACCCCATCAGGACCCAGGAGGTTGGGTGCCGTAAAAGTAGCCCCATGATCAAAGAAACCAAAGTTCTTCCGCTGGCACCATTCCCTGAGCCACTTGTTGATGGTGTGGGTTCTCCCGTTCCTCTCAGTGTACTCCCCTGCCACTGAGGGAACTGAGCAGAACACCACTTGTGCGCCTGCCCCATCAATCAATTGTCCAAGGGCCCTGAACTCCTTCTTAATTGCCCTGGTGCCCTTCCTGTCGATCTCATCACTCCCAGCCTGTATTACCAGCAGAGGGTAATAGTCAGAGGGACTGATGAGCTTGGGGATTCCCCTTGCAATGTCCCTTACCTGCGCCCCAGGTAGAGAGCAGACCACCCTGTGGGATGGGTCGGGACGACATATGGGTCCCTGGATTTGGGACTGATCCCTGCGTATTTCGGTCTCATCCCCACGGATTTGGGTCTGATTCCCAGGATTTGGGTCTGATTCCCAGGATTTGGGTCTGATTTCACTATATTGTGGCTTAAACCGCATGAAATCGGTCCAATACCCTGGATTTGGGACTCATTCCTACACATTAGGTCTGATTTCCCTGGATTTGGGTCTGATCCCTACGCATTTGGGTCTGATTCCCTGGATTTGGGTCTGATTCTCCTGGATTTGGGTCTGATCCCTACGGATTTGTGTCTGACTCCCTAGATTTGGGTCTGATCCCTACGGATTTGGGCCTGATCCCCTGGATTTAGGTCTCATTCCCTGGATTTGGGTCTGATTCCCAGGATTTGGGCCTGATTCCCTGGATATGGATCTGATTCCCTGGTTTTGGGACTGATATCCTGGATTTGGGTCTGATTCCCCTGCAATTGGGTCTGATTCCCACGGATTTCAGTCTGATGCCCTGTATTTCTCAGTGATCCCCTGAATATGGGGGTGATGCTCATGGAATTGGCTCTGATTCCCTGGATTTCTGACTGATCCCTACAGATTTGGGTCTGATCCCCACGGATTTGGGTCTGATTCCCTGGATTTGGATCTGCTTCCCAGGATTTGGGTCTGATTCACTGGTTTTGGGGCTGATCTCCTGGATTTGGGTCTGATTCCCCTGCAATTCGGTCTGATCCACACGGATCTGGGCGATTCCCTGGATTTGGGCCTGATTCCCTGGATTTGGGTCTGATTCCCAGGATTTGGGTCTGATTCCCTGGATTTCTGAGTGATCCCCTGGATATGGGTCTGATGCGCATGGAATTGGGTCTGATTCCCTGGATTTGGCACTGATCCCTACGGATTTTGGAGTAATCCCCATGGATTTGGGTCTGATTCCCAGGATTTAGGTCTGATTCCCTGGATTTGGGACTCATTCCTACACATTTCAGTCTGATTCCCCTGGATTTGGCTCTTATCCCTACAGATTTGGGTCTGATCCCCAGGAATTGGGTCTGATTCCCTGGATTTCTCAGTGATCCCCGCAATATGGGTCTGATGCTCATGGAATTGGGTCTGATTCCCTGGATTTGGGACTGATCCCTGCGTATTTCGGTCTGATCCCCATGGATTTGGGTCTGATTCCCAGGATTTGGGTCTGATTCCCTGGATTTGGGTCTGATTTCACTATATTGTGGCTTAAACCGCATGAAATCGCTCCAATACCCTGGATTTGAGACTCATTCCTACACATTAGGTCTGAATTCCCTGGATTTGGGTCTGATCCCTACGCATTTGGGTCTGATTCCCTGGATTTGGGTCTGATTCCCCTGGATTTGGGTCTGTTCCCTACGCATTTGGGTCTGATTCCCTGGATTTGGGTCTGATTCCCCTGGATTTGGGTCTGATTCCCTGGATTTGGATCTGATTCCGTGGTTCTGGGACTGATATCCTGGATTTGGGTCTGATTCCCCTGCAATTGGGTCTGATTCCCAAGGATTTCAGTCTGATGCCCTGTATTTCTCAGTGATCCCCTGAATATGGGGGGTGATGCTCATGGAATTGCGTCTGATTCCCTGGATTTCTGACTGATCCCTACAGATTTGGGTCTGATGCCTACGGATTTGGGTCTGATTCCCAGGATTTGGGTCTGATTCCCTGGTTTTGGAGCTGATCTCCTGGTTTTCGGTCTGATTCCCCAGCAATTGTGTCTGATCCCCACGAATTGGGGTCTGATTCCCTGGATTTGGGTCTGCTTCCCAGGATTTGGGTCTGATTCCCTGGATTTGGGTCTGCTTCCCAGGATTTGGGTCTGATTCCCTGGTTTTGGGGCTGATCTCCTGGATTTGTGTCTGATTCCCCTGCAATTCGGTCTGATCCACAGGGATCTGGGCAATTCCCCAGATTTGGGTCTGATTCCCTGGATTTGGGTCTGATTCCCTGGATTTCTGAGTGATCCCCTGGATATGGGTCTGATGCGCATGGAATTGGGTCTGATTCCCTGTATTTGGCACTGATCCCTACGGATTTGGGAGTAATCCCCATGGATTTGGTTGTGATTCCCAGGATTGAGGTACGATTCCCTGGAATTGGGACTCATTCCTACACATTTCAGTCTGATTCCCCTGCATTTGGCTCTTATCCCTACGGATTTGGGTCTGATTCCCTGGATTTGGGTCTCATGCCTATGGATTTGGGTCTGATCCCCAGGAATTGGGTCTGATTCCCTGGATTTGGGACTGATCCCTGCGGATTTCGGTCTGATCAGCACGGATTTGGGTCTCCTTCCCAGGATTTGGGTCTGATTCCCTGGTTTTGGAGCTGATCTCCTTGATTTCAGTCTGATTCCCCAGCAATTGTGTCTGATCCCCACAGATTTGGGTCTGATTCCCTGGATTTGGATCTGCTTCCCAGGATTTGGGTCTGATTCCCTGGTTTTAGGGCTGATCTCCTGGATTTGGGTCTGATTCCCCTGCAATTCGGTCTGATCCACACGGATCTGGGCAATTCCCTGGATTTGGGTCTGATTCCCTGGATTTGGGTCTGATTCCCAGGATTTGGGTCTGATTCCCTGGATTTCTGAGTGATCCCCTGGATATGGGTCTGATGCGCATGGAATTGGGTCTGATTCCCTGGATTTGGCACTGATCCCTATGGATTTGGGAGTAATCCCCATGGATTTGGGTCTGATTCCCAGGATTGAGGTCCGATTCCCTGGATTTGGGACTCATTCCTGCACATTTCAGTCTGACTCCCCTGGATTTGGCTCTTATCCCTACAGATTTGGGTCTGATTCCCTGGATTTGGGTCTCATGCCTACGGATTTGGGTCTGATCCCCAGGAATTGGGTCTGATTCCCTGGATTTCTCAGTGATCCTGTCAATATGGGTCTGATGCTCATGGAATTGGGTCTGATTCCCTGGATTTGGGACTGATCCCTGCGTATTTCGGTCTGATCCCCATGGATTTGGGTCTGATTCCCAGGATTTGGGTCTGATTCCCTGGATTTGGGTCTGATTTCACTGTATTGTGGCTTAAACCGCATGAATTCGGTCCAATACCCTGGATTTGGGACTCATTCCTACACATTAGGTCTGATTTCCCTGGATTTGGGTCTGATCCCTACGCATTTGGGTCTGATTCCCTGGATTTGGGTCTGATTCCCCTGGATTTGGGTCTGATCCCTACACATTTGGGTCTGATTCCCTGGATTTGGGTCTGATTCCCCTGGATTTGGGTCTGATCCCTACGGATTTGTGTCTGACTCCCTGGATTTGGGTCTGATCCCTACGGTTTTGGGCCTGATCCCCTGGATTTAGGTCTCATTCCCTGGATTTGGGTCTGATTCCCAGGATTTGGGTCTGATTCCGTGGATATGGATCTGATTCCCTGGTTTTGGGACTGATCTCCTGGATTTGGGTCTGATTCCCCTGCAATTGGGTCTGATTCCCACGGATTTCAGTCTGATGCCCTGTATTTCTCAGTGATCCCCTGAATATGGGGGTGATGCTCATGGAATTGGCTCTCATTCCCTGGATTTCTGACTGATCCCTACAGATTTGGGTCTGATCCCCACGGATTTGGGTCTGATTCCCAGGATTTGGGTCTGATTCCCTGGTTTTGGAGCTGATCTCCTGGATTTCGGTCTGATTCCCCAGCAATTGTGTCTGATCCCCACGGATTTGGGTCTGATTCCCTGGATTTGGGTCTGCTTCCCAGGATTTGGGTCTGATTCCCTGGTTTTGGGGCTGATCTCCTGGATTTGGGTCTGATTCCCCTGCAATTCGGTCTGATCCACACGGATCTGGGCGATTCCCTGGATTTGGGACTGATTCCCTGGATTTCGGTCTGCTTCCCAGGATTTGGGTCTGATTCCCTGGATTTCTGAGTGATCCCCTGGATATGGGTCTGATGCGCATGGAATTGGGTCTGATTCCCTGGATTTGGCGCTGATCCCTACGGATTTGGGAGTAATCCCCATGGATTTGGGTCTGATTCCCAGGATTTAGGTCTGATTCCCTGGATTTGGGACTCATTCCTACACATTTCAGTCTGATTCCCCTGGATTTGGATCTTATCCCTACGGATTTGGGTCTGATTCCCTGGATTTGGGTCTCATGCCTACGGATTTGGGTCTGATCCCCAGGAATTGGGTCTGATTCCCTGGATTTCTCAGTGATCCCCTCAATATGGGTCTGATGCTCATGGAATTGGGTCTGATTCCCTGGATTTGGGACTGATCCCTGCGTATTTCGGTCTGATCCCCACGGATTTGGGTCTGATTCCCAGGATTTGGGTCTGATTCCCTGGATTTGGGTCTGATTTCACTATATTGTGGCTTAAACCGCATGAATTCGGTCCAATACCCTGGATTTGGGACTCATTCCTACACATTAGGTCTGATTTCCCTGGATTTGGGTCTGATCCCTACGCATTTGGGTCTGATTCCCTGGATTTGGGTCTGATTCCCCTGGATTTGGGTCTGTTCCCTACGCATTTGGGTCTGATTCCCTGGATTTGGGTCTGATTCCCCTGGATTTGGGTCTGATCCCTACGGATTTGCATCTGACTCCCTGGATTTGGGTCTGATCCCTACGGATTTGGGCCTCATGCCCTGGATTTAGGTCTCATTCCCTGGATTTGGGTCTGATTCCCAGGATTTGGGTCTGATTCCCTGGATTTGGATCTGATTCCGTGGTTTTGGGACTGATATCCTGGATTTGGGTCTGATTCCCCTGCAATTGGGTCTGATTGCCAAGGATTTCAGTCTGATGCCCTGTATTTCTCAGTGATCCCCTGAATATGGGGGGTGATGCTCATGGAATTGCGTCTGATTCCCTGGATTTCTGACTGATCCGTACAGATTTGGGTCTGATGCCTACGGATTTGGGTCTGATTCCCAGGATTTGGGTCTGATTCCCTGGTTTTGGAGCTGATCTCCTGGTTTTCGGTCTGATTCCCCAGCAATTGTGTCTGATCCCCACGAATTGGGGTCTGATTCCCTGGATTTGGGTCTGCTTCCCAGGATTTGGGTCTGATTCCCTGGATTTGGGTCTTCTTCCCAGGATTTGGGTCTGATTCCCTGGTTTTGGGGCTGATCTCCTGGATTTGTGTCTGATGCCCCTGCAATTCGGTCTGATCCACAGGGATCTGGGCAATTCCCCAGATTTGGGTCTGATTCCCTGGATTTGGGTCTGATTCCCTGGATTTCTGAGTGATCCCCTGGATATGGGTCTGATGCGCATGGAATTGGGTCTGATTCCCTGGATTTGGCACTGATCCCTACGGATTTGGGAGTAATCCCCATGGATTTGGGTCTGATTCCCAGGATTGAGGTCCGATTCCCTGGATTTGGGACTCATTCCTGCACATTTCAGTCTGATTCCCCTGCATTTGGCTCTTATCCCTACGGATTTGGGTCTGATTCCCTGGATTTGGGTCTCATGCCTACGGATTTGGGTCTGATCCCCAGGAATTGGGTCTGATTCCCTGGATTTCTCAGTGATCCCTCAGTATGGGTCTGATGCTCATGGAATTGGGTCTGATTCCCTGGATTTGGGACTGATCCCTGCGGATTTCGGTCTGATCAGCACGGATTTGGGTCTCCTTCCCAGGATTTGGGTCTGATTCCCTGGTTTTGGAGCTGATCTCCTTGATTTCGGTCTGATTCCCCAGCAATTGTGTCTGATCCCCACAGATTTGGGTCTGATTCCCTGGATTTGGATCTGCTTCCCAGGATTTGGGTCTGATTCCCTGGTTTTAGGGCTGATCTCCTGGATTTGGGTCTGATTCCCCTGCAATTCGGTCTGATCCACACGGATCTGGGCAATTCCCTGGATTTGGGTCTGATTCCCTGGATTTGGGTCTGATTCCCAGGATTTGGGTCTGATTCCCTGGATTTCTGAGTGATCCCCTGGATATGGGTCTGATGCGCATGGAATTGGGTCTGATTCCCTGGATTTGGGACTGATCCCTGCGTATTTCGGTCTGATCCCCACAGATTTGGGTCTGATTCCCAGGATTTGGGTCTGATTCCCTGGATTTGGGTCTGATTTCACTGTATTGTGGCTTAAACCGCATGAATTCGGTCCAATACCCTGGATTTGGGACTCATTCCTACACATTAGGTCTGATTTCCCTGGATTTGGGTCTGATCCCTACGCATTTGGGTCTGATTCCCTGGATTTGGGTCTGATTCCCCTGGATTTGGGTCTGATCCCTACACATTTGGGTCTGATTCCCTGGATTTGGGTCTGATTCCCCTGGATTTGGGTCTGATCCCTACGGATTTGTGTCTGACTCCCTGGATTTGGGTCTGCTCCCTACGGATATGGGCCTGATCCCCTGGATTTAGGTCTCATTCCCTGGATTTGGGTCTGATTCCCAGGATTTGGGTCTGATTCCCTGGATTTGGATCTGATTCCGTGGTTTTGGGACTGATATCCTGGATTTGGGTCTGATTCCCTCGGATTTCAGTCTGATGCCCTGTATTCCTCAGTGATCCCCTGAATATGGGGGTGATGCTCATGGAATTGGGTCTGATTCCATGGATTTATGACTGATCCCTACAGATTTGGGTCTGATCCCCATGGATTTGGGTCTGCTTCCCAGGATTTGGGTCTGATTCCCTGGTTTTGGAGCTGATCTTCTGGATTTCGGTCTGATTCCCCAGCAATTGTGTCTGATCCCCATGGATTTGGGACTGATTCCCTGGATTTGGGTCTGCTTCCCAGTATTTGGGTCTGATTCCCTGGTTTTGGAGCTGATCTCATGGATTTCGGTCTGATTCCCCAGCAATTGTGTCTGATCCCCATGGATTTGGGTCTGATTCCCAGGATTTGGGTCTGATTTCACTATATTGTGGCTTAAACCGCATGAATTCGGTCCAATACCCTGGATTTGGGACTCATTCCTACACATTAGGTCTGATTTCCCTGGATTTGGGTCTGATTCCCCTGGATTTGGGTCTGATCCCTACGCATTTGGGTCTGATTCCCAGGATTTGGGTCTGATTCCCTGGATTTGGATCTGATTCCCTGGTTTTGGGACTGATATCCTGGATTTGGGTCTGATTCCCCTGCAATTGGGTCTGATTCCCACGGATTTCAGTCTGATGCCCTGTATTTCTCAGTGATCCCCTGAATATGGGGGTGATGCTCATGGAATTGGCTCTGATTCCCTGGATTTGGGTCTGATTCCCTGGATTTCTGAGTGATCCCCTGGATATGGGTCTGATGCGCATGGAATTGGGTCTGATTCCCTGGATTTGGCACTGATCCCTACGGATTTGGGAGTAATCCGCATGGATTTGGGTCTGATTCCCAGGATTGAGGTCCGATTCCCTGGATTTGGGACTCATTCCTACACATTTCAGTCTGATTCCCCTGCATTTGGCTCTTATCCCTACGGATTTGGGTCTGATTCCCTGGATTTGGGTCTCATGCCTACGGATTTGGGTCTGATCCCCAGGAATTGGGTCTGATTCCCTGGATTTCTCAGTGATCCCTCAGTATGGGTCTGATGCTCATGGAATTGGGTCTGATTCCCTGGATTTGGGACTGATCCCTGCGGATTTCGGTCTGATCAGCACGGATTTGGGTCTCCTTCCCAGGATTTGGGTCTGATTCCCTGGTTTTGGAGCTGATCTCCTTGATTTCGGTCTGATTCCCCAGCAATTGTGTCTGATCCCCACAGATTTGGGTCTGATTCCCTGGATTTGGATCTGCTTCCCAGGATTTGGGTCTGATTCCCTGGTTTTAGGGCTGATCTCCTGGATTTGGGTCTGATTCCCCTGCAATTCGGTCTGATCCACACGGATCTGGGCAATTCCCTGGATTTGGGTCTGATTCCCTGGATTTGGGTCTGATTCCCAGGATTTGGGTCTGATTCCCTGGATTTCTGAGTGATCCCCTGGATATGGGTCTGATGCGCATGGAATTGGGTCTGATTCCCTGGATTTGGCACTGATCCCTATGGATTTGGGAGTAATCCCCATGGATTTGGGTCTGATTCCCAGGATTGAGGTCCGATTCCCTGGATTTGGGACTCATTCCTGCACATTTCAGTCTGACTCCCCTGGATTTGGCTCTTATCCCTACAGATTTGGGTCTGATTC